>NC_140592.1:142708079-143908079 GCF_964204655.1 Triturus cristatus
GCCTGCTGCGCGAGTCTGCTGCATGAATCCACGCTCTCAAAGCCCTTAAGTAGAGTCTCTAGTGCAAAACCAACTATCCAATAAAGGCTCCCTATAACTCAACAAGGAAGTTGGCGGTACCAAACCTTACCCTCCACATCAATCAATTCTGCCGAACCATGGTGTACCGGGGCTAAGTTATGCAACGTGCAGTATAACACAGAATTATATAAGCAGAATTTAAAAACAGCAGTAAAAACCAGCAGGATTAAAATCAGTAATTACAGTGTGATACAGCTCATGGGCCGATCAAGATCAAAGTGACTTATGGCGCGTCTGTGCTCTTATAGCTCTCAAGTAGCATCTCTAGTGAAAATAACTAGAGTGCTAACTATCACTAAGAGGACCCTGTAACTCAACCAGGAAGGGGGCGGTACCCAACCTTACCCTCCACAGCAATCGGTTCTGCCAAACTGCGGTAAACTGGGGCTAAGGTATGCAAAGTGCAGTGCAACACTGAATTATATAAACAGAATTTAAAAACAGCAGTAGAAACTAGTAGGATTGAAATCAGTAATTGCCGTACAATACGGCTTGTGAGCTGATCAAGACCAAAGCAACAGTTCACAGTATGTAGGACTTTGGTTATTAGGAAGAAGTGTGTAAACTAAAGGCATATTTATATTGTGGTATTCACCATGTATGATATAAGTCCATCTACCACATCTGGCTTTGTGTTAGTCTTAGTAGGTTAATTTCTGCAGTGTAAGTTATCATTCTCTTATCCTTGTTGGTATATTTTTTTATATTGCACAAACTAAACCCAAAAGTATTGAGTATCAGAGCGCTTTACATGAGCACCAGTTTTGTTAGCAAGGACATATACAAATTTTGTTAGGCACGGGGAGATTAAGTGAATTGCCCAGAATCGCAGGATGTTGAGCATTGTTGCTCAGACTCAAACCCAGTTCCCCAGCTTCAAGGTCCAAAGCTCTAGACGTAGGGCTACATCCTCTCCCATACATACATAAGAGTTCCTTGCTATGTGTAGTAGTTAGATTATGTGGAACAGTCATATCTTTTAATATTTTAGGAGCTGCAGAGAGATATCAGTTTCAGCCTTTTTGGTGCATGTTATGAGTCTTTTTAAATTTCCTATACCGGACTGTTGTTCTTCTTTAGTGTACTCTGGAACTTGGAACCTTTGGTAAGATTTTTTTTTAAATTGCTCCTGTAGGTTCTATAAAACTGGAGCATGCCTTTCTGATGTCTTGGAAAGCATTTCTTACTTCTTTTTCTGTCTTTTGTGTTGCGTTATTATACTCTCTAACGTTAATTGCTACATCGTTTCTGGTAGTAACCTGCCCTTAACAAGTAATAGCACATTACTTTGTACATTTCCACTGTATATTGTATGTGTTTGTGCTCTCTTCACTGTAAGTATATCCCATGTGCAACAATAACAGTTTTTCTTTTTGGGAGGTGAGTTAAGCTGCGCTTCCTGCCACTATATGTGTAAGCTATGTATCAAAATGGTTTTAAAATGATATTATATTAACTCACTTTTTAAAGTTTGTTTTTTAAGTTAGCCATTTGGAAAGGTGGTGTTTTTCGTTTGATGTTCAGTTCTTTGTCTTTGCTAGTCTGCTGTTTTCTATTTTATGGAACTATAAACAGAAAGTATTATATTAAAAGTAAATTTTTTGTTAAAAGTTAGGTGGTTGACGGTTATTTGCTAGTAAGTGTGCTTATGTTATTTGCTTTTTAAAGTTGATTTTAATGTTGGCAGCCAAATGTTAGAAATGCTTATTACTTACTCTCAGATCCTTCTCAGCTCACTTCAAGTATAGGAAAGAGAAGAAACATTTTTTTGTTGTAAAATTTCTCCTTTAATTACAACTAGTTTCATATACTTTACATGACATAACATGACATGAGATGACATAACATGACATGACATATAATATAACATGATCTGGATGCAGCGGGTTAGATAGGACACAAGAAGGACTTTCTCCAAGGATAATGATGTCAGCTCAGATAGTGTGGTAAGAAGTGGGGTGATGATAGTTAAATATCAAAATGTTAAAGCAGGGAAAGGATGTGTAAAAGGAAATAACAGAGGGTGAAGAGGGATTCTCTGGTTGAAATCTTAGGAAGAAGGGTCTTAGTTTTTATTTCGATACTATCAGTGCAAAAGGTTAACTATCCATAAAGTAGGGAAGGTTTGGCACACTTGAAAAAAATATGATGCCCAGAAATTGTACCTTCCAAATTGGATGTTTGAACTTAACAATATTAGAGAAAATTAAAAAGATAATGGTTCAATTAATATAACCCAACAGATGTTGGCACACAACATGTTTTTTTATATTAAAAACATATTATAAGGCATACCTGACATACATAAACAGCAGAGATGTTTACAATAGAAAAACAGCAAGGGAGGAATGAAATTTAGCAACAATTAGTCAATAAATATGCATCCTTCTCCACCCAGCCTCTTCAACCTTTCACAGGTTAAATTTCTTCCTAGCTGAGAAAAAAGAATCTCTTTATACCACTCAAAAACTATTCAATATAACAACTGCAGATACAATTTGAAAACAATAAGAAACAAGTAAAGAGGAAGATGATCAGATTCAATAGAAAAAGAAGCAAAGATGAAGACACCTAAAGTCATGGGATAACAATTTTGGCAGTTCCAGAAATCAGAACCCAAAGTAGAGAATGTTTTATTGCGTGAATAGACAGCCAACTTTGTGCACCTGTTTGTCCTTCAAGTAGGAAATTAAATAAAAAGGCCTATCTCATACATAAGACACCAGGCTTGAACTTCAATTCATGTTGGCAGATGTTGCCATGCTTATTTATTGTGGGTGAGGAAATATTTGAACATTTCCAGGCGTTGAACCAACAGCATCTGAGTGAAATCCTGCATTTAGCAGGTGGAGGGTAGAAGAGGCAAGTTCAGCCTAGAAAATATCCACAATCAATGTGAGGAAAGGCTGCACAACTTCAAAGAAATTAAAAGTAGGGATAACGTATGATATCTGTCCCAGTACTCATAATTGTAAGTGTTATAACTGAACTTTAAATGTAGTCTGGTGAAAATATAGAATAATAAATGAAAACTGATCTGATATGTGGAAAAAGGAAGAAACTCAGTGTTAGATTATGCACATCAAACTTTCCATGCTATCTAGACAGTCAATAAAATACACTGGGCCTGATTCACAAAGGTTACATATACTTTTGAGTAATTTACACCTTTGAGTAAGTTTACTACTTTTTGGCTACTCACAAAATCCAAGTATATATTTACTCTAAAAGTGTAACTTACCCTCAGATTGTGTGAGTAGCCTAAATCACTGTCTTCGTCTCTTCATAAACCTCTCTAAGCATTGAATACCTCTGGATCCTAGTGAAACCAGGTCATGGAAAGTTGGATGTTTGATTAAGATATTCTGAAAGGCTGGTAGAGCTCATGTAAAATCAGTCAGATATTAGGCAAAAATTTCTTGATTTTGAATGATCTAGCTCTATCTATGGTCTAAGGGAGACATGTTATTTGTTATTCATGTTCATAAAGAGTTGGGATTGTCTGAAGGTATGAGGTTACGTCCATCCAAATTTGTTCAGCCATTCATCTTTCAGAATGGCTTGCGAATTCTTAGGCAATCCCACAGGTGATTTTCAAATGTTCATTATATGTAAGAAGAAACTGGACTCAATCTCGGTCCTCCTTTGTTTTGCCTTTTTTTTCTCTTGGAGCCTAAGAAATGCAGAAAGGGACAGACTCCTTCAGAAATTTGCTTCAGTGGTTTAGATATCAACAGTGCAGCAGGTGCAGTGCCCCTGGGTCCAGGATAAAATTTGGCCCGCTTGCAACAGTGTCCATAGCAATCTTAGTACACACTTGGGTGGCCTGGGCAAGCTCCAATCAGTCTGGCTGCCTTGGTTATCCTCACAGTTAAGGATCAGCCCACAGCATATTGTAAAAGTGTACACTTTTTCCAGTAACTGTGCTTAAATTGGTGGTTGGATAAAGTAGTCCTTTTCTTTTTTCAAGTCATGCCCTGACTCTAAGTGATCCTCCGAGGGACAATCCTTCTTCACTCGGCCTGAATTTTGCCATACAACGGTGGAAAGATGATTGGGCCTTAGGCAATTGATTCAGCCAACTCAAGCCCTTGGAGGAGAGGCATATTTACTAAATCCAGCTTACCTGAAAATAATTCATAATAACAAAGTGAGAGTCTTCACGTCAGAAATAAAGACAAAGGAATAGCTGGACGAGATGCGGAAGTAGAGATGGACAATGGAAGTCATACTAGATTTGATAAAAAGAAGAAGATTAGGGGTGGCTTGGTAGTATAACGTCAGATGCTCTTCGATACATGGATTAGTTAATATAAGTGTGGAGTGGTGGTGGGGACACAAAGGCACTATCATTCAGACCTCACTCGGTCTGTTTGTTTCGCTGTTTGGTCGGAGGGAGGAATGGGAGGGATGAGGGGGAAAGGGAGGGGGTGGGTTGCTGGGAGGGAGAGTCCGGGCGGGGATGGAAATAGAGGCAGGAAATGGGGCACAACAAGAACCAAGAGATTTCGGGATAGGGGAGCTTTCAAAAGCTGGGAGAGGCAGAACAGAGCATTCAATTAAGTGGGAAGGTATGGTCGGAATGCAAAAACTAGACTAGTATAAGTAATTTACGAATAGCATCGATTAACATATGTGGCCTAAATGACCCTGGGAAACGACATAGGATCACAGAGGATTTAAAGATGCTTCGCTCCAACATTGTCTGCCTCCAGGAAACAGATATTATGGGTACGGATAAAAGAAATTTAGAGCAACTTGGGTATAACCTCAAACCCTACACCACACAGAGTACTAGAACAAGAGGGGTGGCCATTTTACCTGGAAAAAAGAGAAAATATGTAAAAAACAGGTGACATACATATGGCCGTTGGGCTATTGCAGAGCTATAAATAACCACATTTTCTTTTACCCTCTGTTCAGTATATGGGCCAACAGGGGATGACCCAGAGTTAATCGATTTCTTGAATCTAGAATTAGCAGGTTGGCCAATCCCAATTATAATGTGCGGTGACTTCAATATCAATGTGATTGGTGTTTCATGGAATAATTCGGATCATATTCAGGTCGCAAGCTCAGAGTTTACAAGGCCCTCACTCACTTGATTGAGGGCAATGGGCTTTTGGATGTATGGCCGCAATTAAAAGCGACATGCTCTGACTCAGGAAGTCTTATTTTTTAGCCCCACATGGGACAGTTGCTCGGTTGGACTATTTTTTGGTGTCTCAGGGTATAATGAGGAATTGCCGTACTGATAAATACACCAGTGTGATGTCAGATCACAATCCCCTTGTATTAGGAATAACATATACGGGGTAGGAAGTAAACAACAGAGTTGGACTTTCTAAAGGGGTTTGCTAGTGGAAGAGGAGTATATTATCCACATGAAGGAATGGATAGAGGATTTTTTGGGAAGGAATAGAGGCAGCACCCGAACGGTATAGTGTGGGAAGCCTTTAAGGCAGGCATTTGTGGATAGACACTGAGTTTCAGCCGATATTGTATTAAAAAACAACTTCAACAGTTAGAAGATCTCTACCAGAAATTAAGGGCAGTCAAAGAAGAATTGATTGGGGCTATAGTGGCCGGGAAGGCTATAGAGAGTATAACAGGGAGACTTGCCATAACCAAAGCAGCAATAGAGGATATAACCATAACAAAGGTAACCAAGCAATACATGATCAGGCGCGCAGAATGCTACAAGTACAGTGAAAGGGTAGGGCATACATTAGCAATGTGCACCAGGCAGAGTACAGTAAGTAGTTAGATAACAGCAGTACAAATCGAGAGAGGGTTCTGGTAACTACAGCTTTAGGAATCCGAGAAGAGATTTGAGGTTCTATAGGAAACTGTATGACTCTGAGGGGGAAATGGAGTAAAATGCAATTAGGGAGTATCCAGCCTCCAGTAGTGAGGAGAAATTTGCCATGAAAGATCGGGCAGCCATGGATGCTCCTTTTACATCTGATGAGATTTATAGGGCGCTTAGCAAGCTCTCAGTAGGTAAGGCAGCATGGCCAGTTCGAATCACGCTCAAATTTTATAAGGTCTTCTGGTCATCCCTGGGGGCAGATTTTATTAGCATCCTCTGCCAGGTTCAGACAGCGGAGCCACCCCCGGAGTCTTGGGCTCAGGCTAGCATTGTGGTATTCTTGAAGAAAGGGAAGCCAGCCAAAGATCCAGGGTCATATTGGCCAATTACCCTCATGAACACTGACACCAAAATATACTCCAAGGTCTTGGTGAACCACCTGAGCCCAGTCATTGGATGAGTTATATTGCCATGGCTGCATGGTTTTATACCGGGTAGGGGGACTATGGACCATGTAAGAAGGGTTATCATGCTTTTCGATGCTGCCTCGGTCTCAGGAGATCCTATGGCACTCATACTATTGTATGCGGAGAAAGAATTTGATAGGGTCTCCTGGGACTTGCTGTGGAACTCACTTGAATGGCTTGTGGCTGGAATGGGTTTTGTTAATGCTCTGTGCGTACTGTATCGTTCACCCACAGCTAGACTCATAATGAATGGAGGGCAAATGGATGAATTTAAGATTAAAAAGTGGACCAGGCAGGGCTGTCCCTGTTCCCCATTATTGTTTGCCTGCTATATTGACCCACTAATACGGAGAATTTACATAAATCCTGGTATAAGGCCCATTAGCCATTTCAGACACAAAACCAAGATATTAGGGTATGCAGACGATTTAGCGGTCATTACATCAGCCCCAGAGCTGGCGCTGGTAGAAATAACTAAAGAAACTGCGGCCTTTGTGATGATCTCAAGCTATTGACCTGATCATCATAAAACTCAAATTCTAATTAATGAACATCTTGGTTTAGTGGACCCACGGGTTGTTCAATCCGCATCTTATCTGGGGTAAAGATTTCATCTAATGTAGGGCAAATCGTAGAACAGAACCTAGCCCCGTCATACAGAAAGGGTTAAAGGATTTTGATAGGCTGGATAATCTTCATTTGTCTTTAGTTGGTCGCTGCAATGTTGTGAAAATGATTTTCCTTCCTAAAGTTTTCTTTTTGTTTAAATTAATACCGTTGTTTTTTGAGAAATTATGGTTTAAGAAGTTAGAGGGGTTGGTTAATAGTTATTTATGGGAATATGGAAAGACAAGACGGACCCTGAAATTCATGTCCATTCCGAGTGAGCTGTCCCTGATTTCAGCGGAAACCCCCTGGATCCTTGGAATCAATGAAGGGTTCCAGATATTTATGAGTTATTAGTAGGGGAAGATGCTAAAACCTTCTTTTTTTCCGAAGCAAGCTACTACAAGAAAGTGAGGTTTAAGACTCTTTTGGCAGCATGGCGAATATGTTGGATGCTGAAATAAAGAATTGCATTAGGAAGAATTAAATATTATACCCCGCTTTTTATGAATCCATCCCTCCTGGTGGTTTTTCACGACAACACAATGAGACGGTGGGAGGACCTAGGGGTGGAGATGATTGGTGATATGTTCAGTACAGTTGGAGTCAAGTGATGTTCTGGGATCCAAGACATGTAGGGGGGGGGAAAGTTACGCAGCTTTTTGGTGAAGAAAACAGGGGACCCCAAAGTGATAGCCAAAGACACCATCATGGATAAGCTAAGGGATGAAGATGGATGCACTATTAGCCAGATTTACAGGGAGTTGATCTCTGTGCAGCCAGACGATCTTGAAAAGCAGGCAGATAAATGGGATCAAAGGCTCGGGTTAAAGGGATCGGGCTTTTCTGATTCCTTAAACAAGGGGCAGATTTTATTTCGCTTATCAAAGCTCCAGGCACAGCATTTTAAGATGATTTTAGATCTCTAATACACACCAGAAAATAGCAAAATGGGGTGGTCTTGTGGGCATTAGCTGCCCTCGCTGCCAAGCCCTTAGAGCAGACATGGTCCATATGTTTTCAACTTGCCCACGGCTGGATAGTGTGAAGAGAGGGATAGAGTTATTCTTCGAGCTTTCACTGAAGATGAAAGTAGCTTTGACAACCCAAATTAATGCTGCTGGGGGTGAGTAGCTTAGGATCAGATGGAGCACAGCCATACTTTATGTTTTTGGCCATGGCAGTGATTAGAATTTGTGTCTCCACTGCCTGGCTGGACCCTGTGCCTCCTTCTTTCTCTCAATGGGTCACTCAACTCCTTTCTACTTTTAATTTGGAGAAAGAAATTTATGAGCGCAAAGGGCAAAAGGCCCAAAAACTGGGGGAAATTATTGGGGCTCCAATTTATCAATGGAAGGTCGAGAACGGGGAACCCTGAGGCAATATGAATTCAAATTGTGTTATTGTATATATAAACAATGCTATTTTTGCAATGCGTAAATGTTTTTATTCCAACGTATCAATTTTATGAAATCTCTTATGTATGAATTTATGTATGTACTCCTCCCAAAAAAATGTCAATAAACATATTTAAAAAATACATAAAAATTGTGGTTTAAAATCCTCATTAATAGTAAATTCTAATTTTACATTATAATTTTGAAGATGCCACTTTTACTAAGTTATAATTTTCGTCCTCAAAAGCTTCCAAAGCCAAGAGTTGCCAACTACCTAGGCCTGTTAATGGATCCCCCATTAAGAATGTGTATTGAGCCTAGACAGCAAACAATATGAGACTAAGCATGGGCACGATGGTCCATTCTGCCAGAATGATTGGGGCGGACCTATTCCCTACTCCATGTACTTTCAGATGCTTTCCCTCTAGCACACAGAAAAAAACACTTTTGTGACCGTAGATTTCCTAGAGTCTTTACAGGGTAAGAACTTTCCAGAACCAGATATAGAGCTAGTCTAGAAAATCCCCCCACTTCAAAGGATGGCACTAGGTATAAATATTGGACCTCCTGAACCACTCTTCAGTACACTCCTGGACATGCAGAGAATACAGAAGCACTGCATTGTTCCTTAGAGGGCTGCCCTGCTTCTACCAGTGAACTGCCCTGCTGTTTGAGCATTGCCTTGGTCCCATGAGGACTCCCCTGCTCCATCAGGCCTGCCTTGTTCCCCAGAGGCCTGACTCACTGGTTGCGGCCTGCTCTGCTCTCTGCGAAGGAAGAGTAGCCTGGCTCCCTGACTCCAAGGGTAAGTTGGCTGACTTCCTGTTGTGAGCCACAGGGATGCAGCAAGGTCCTGGGACTTTCCTGCAACTACCCAGCTGACCTACTGCAACTGGACCTACCTGGACCTGTAACTGGGCCTGGCTGAGCCTTACTGGCCCCGCTGGCTTGACTCCCTGATCCCCACGAAGTGCCCCCCAGATCCTGGATACTTGGTTGGCATCAGAGTGCACACTTCTAGGAAAAGGAGAAATCCTTAAATTCCTGAATCTTCACGCTGAAGTTCGAGTAGGTAACTTTTTGGCAGGCCTAACCTGGTCCCTGTATCTGACCCGTACTCAATTGCTATCGGCCTGAACAAGCTGCAGTACAACCAGATGACTGCGAATGGTGTTTTGTGCATTTAATCGCGTCCCTACATAAACTTTAGAATTGAACATATCAGGTGCCACTTATTGAATTTGTGTCAGTTGTATCTCAATTTATTCATTAAAATATATCTTATTTTTCTAAATTGGTTTGGGGGTTTTCTTATGTTGTGTTTTCATTTACTTATAATGTTTATATGCTGCATAAATACTATACACATTGTCTCTAAGTTAAACTTGACTGTGTTTGTGTCATGCTACCAGAGAGTTGAGCATTGGCTAATTTAGTGCCTTTTGGTGGTTCACCCTGACAAGGATTGTGGTTGTTGCTTGAGAAGGGTTCCCACCCCCAGTCAACCAATACTCGATTTCTTTCATTGGTGTTCAATGATGGGATCCAGTACTTGTTTTTGTGCAGCATCACTTTTTTGTGTATCACTAAAATCCCATATACATAATCTGACATCAAATTACATTTTTATAAAAATTCTGTGTAGTTTTTCAGTTGCCTTTTTTTCCTTTGTCTATATGTAGGTTTTACCTCACATCCTTTTTGCTACAATGGCGATAGAGCTGATCAACATTGATAACCTGAGCAAGGCAGAGCTGCAGAGGCTTTGTAAGGAAAGGGAGCAGAATGTTAGTAAGAAGGTCACAAAGGTAGACCTCCAGGTAGCTCTCCAATCCTTTGAGAAATTCGGAAGGATGCAGATCAGCCCACAGGAGTAGGAAGAGAATAATCCTGAGGATGTGGAGGAGGACTTGGAGGATGAGGATGAACATGGACTGGCCACAAGCCCTGAGCTGCAGCAGCAGGAGGAGGAGGACCACTTGCCCACAGGAGTAAGACCCCCTGCCAGGGAAGGGAGCAGTGTGTCCTCCCACAGTCTGTCCCCCAATTAGCTAGCTGACAGGAAACCTGAGAGGAAGTTCTAGCTACAGTCGCCCAAGCTAAAAATGGAGGAGACTGCTGCACAGAGGGCCTTTGGAGAAGGAGAAAGCTGGGCTGACAGTGCTTTAGAGGAGAAAACCCTGGTCCTGGAGAAAGAAAATGTTGAGGCTGAAAGGGCCTTGGTTGAAATACAACTAGGGTTGGGTTATGAAGTTAGCCTCACAGAGATGGACATAAAAGCAAGACAAGCCTAAAAATCCAGCAGAAAAGGTGGCAGCAATACCCTAGTGCCCACGAAAGACGAGAGGGTCCACATCCCCAAAGATCTGGTTCCTAAAGGTTTGGGGGGGTGATATTGACAAGTGGTTTGAGGCTTATAAGGTTGCCTTGGAGATGCACAGGGTGCATGAGGAGGATTGATGAGCCATTTGCTGGAGGCACATTTCCTGGCCCCAGGGAAGGGGACGGGATGAGGCATCCCCTCACGAAGGAAACCCTTGAGAGGAACTGTGGTTTCACTCCTGAGACATATAGGAAGAAGCTTGGGGACAGCCAGAAGCTGCCCCATCAGTCCTGGGTGGATTTTTGAAATTGATTCTGCAAGGCACTGGATGGTTGGGTAGAGGGCAGTGATATGAGAGATTACATGGGGCTGTACAATCTGAATGCCAGACAGCACATGGTCAGTAATTGTTTTACAGAGATTTGCCAAACCTTAGTGGATAGCAAGCTCACTGACCTCAGTGAACATGCCAAGGAGGCAGGCTTAGCATTAGGGTCCATAAGAAAGTACATGGGAGTAATTTCAAGAAGGGTGGTTCAAGTTCCACCCAGTAGAGCGAGGATAGGTTCAATAGGACACAGACTAGTCCCAGGGTAACTGGGTGGAAAGGATTTTCAGTCCCCCTCTGAAAAATAGGGTTGAGATTCTAGATGGCAGTGGCCCAGGGCAACCCATTTTCAATCATGCTGCTTTGAGTGTTCCCAGTTAGGACACAATCAGGGGGACTCAGTATGTCCTACAAAACCATCCACTAGTGGGAACTCTACAGAGGTGGCCCATGTGGCCTTAGGAGGAAGTAGTCACCAGGGGCAGGTGGTAGAACATGCCCAGTCTCCCTTAGCTGAGAGATAGTCTCAGAGGGTGAGTTTGTGATTCCTGAGGGTGGGAGTCATCACTTCCACCAGGTCACAGTGAATGGGATCCCTGTCACTTCTATCAGAGATACCAATGCCTGCCAGACCATGGTAGTAGAGAGTCTGTTTTTCACAAATCAGTACACTGTACAGCCATGAAAGGTTATTTAGGCCCTAGGACCAGACTTTGTCGGTCCTACGTTTATGGCATTCCTGAAATGGGGTGGTGAGGTGACCCAAAGGCAGATCATAGTAGTCCCCAGATGCCACCCATTGACTGCATTCTGGGAAATTAGTTACCACTGGTATTAGAAGAGCTGGGAGAGGTGGCTACCCAGGGCACTCTTAAAGTTAAGGGCTCTGAGGGTGATGACACCCCAGGTTATTCCTCTTCCTCCTGGAGCCTGCACATTATTTCCTGAGGATCAAGTTATACCAAGACTATGTTTTCCAGTTTCAGGGTGATTCATCTGCCTGCAATTTTTCATGCACAGAGACATCAATAATTTCTTCCGCTCTTTCCTGAGCCCAGCTGCCAGCACTTGATATACATTGTAAATTGTAAATGTATTTATTTAGTGCTTATGACCCAAGTGCTTTTCAGTGAGGAGCACGCTACTCCAGAACCACCCGAGATTAGTAGTTAGGAGGTTAGTACAAGTTTTCTTTTTTCTTGTGCATTAGTTGTATTAGCTTTGTGCTCTTCATTTCTTGTGTGTTTAGTAGAATTTTGAGAAGGCATAGAATGATAGGAATGCATTTGAAAATGGGAAGGAGTAAGTTGTTTTTGTGAGTAGTGGTCATGTGTGCTTGTTAGTTGTGTGGCATGGCTAATTGGGCTGGGTGAAATCTTGAGAAGGGTGTTTGGAGTTCATACCATTCAGAAAGGTTTAGGATGAGTCAGAGGGAGGAGGGATGAGAAGGACGGAAGGGATTTATTTTTAACAATGTCAAGTGCCATACACAAAATTCATCCAGTAGACCTGGCTCGCTCTTTGAAAGCAAATACTTCTTTTCTTTCCGGAGTACTAGAATCGGATGTTGAGCGCTTGAACGAATGGATTCTTAACACCATTAATGACTGAGCTCCGGCCTCGGCACTCAGATCCCACAGAACCAAAAGGTTGGATCCGTGATTCAATGAAGACCTTAGGACTGGTAAGAAACATTGCAAATGCCTTAAAATAAATGGCAGAAAAGCCATAATTCGGTTGTCAAGATGACCTATAAGTTAGCACTAAAAAACGATCACTGAAAGGTTGGCTAAGCCAAAAATAATTGAGATAAGGATAGCTGTCAGGCAATGAATTGAAAGAAATTTAAAAAATTGTAAAAATCTTTGTGAGCCCTGAGGCCACCATTAGAGGCCAAAAACCCTTAGCTAAATGGTAAAATCTGCTGACTTTGTATTTTTATGATATCATTTTAATCATAAAAGCAAGCCGGCTTGTTGATTCACAGTCAGAGAGCATCCCTTCCAAGATAGCAAATTCTAGAAAGATCACCCCTGAGACGCCAACTCTTTCCAACTTCCTACCTATTTACCTGGAAGAATCATTTGCGGCCATCAAGAGCCTTGAATCAGGATCTCCATCTGACCATTCCCTCCCAACATACTTGCCAAAGTTGTGCAAGTCATCAATCCCATTGCAAACAAAGTTTTGAACACCTCGTTGTCATCAGGAATGGTTCTGGTGGAATGGAAATAGGCCAAAATGCTGCCTTTGCTAAAAAAAACCTACAGCTAATCTCAAAGTTCCAGCAAACAATAGGCCCATTTCTCTTATCTCTGCTTTTTCAAAAGTTTTAGAAAAATTTGTAAACTCCCAACTCTCACAATATTTGGATATTAATGGTCTTCTGCACTTGAGTCAGTCTGGATTCAGACCTCACTTTAGCACTAAGATGGCCCTACTAGAGGTTGCCAAGCATGTCAAGGGCACCACAAAAGACACTATTCAGAGAGGCTGTGCAAAGAGGGAGGCATCTGAGGAAGGCAGTTTGCCGAAACGCATTATGTCCAAATCCATGAATAAAGGTCTTTGAAGCCCCGCTGTGTCCCTTGTTTCTGCTCGGATGGGAGGAGAACTGCTTCAGATATATATATATATGTTTGTGTGTGTGTGTGTGTGTGTATCTAGATATAATATATATACTATATACGAGTGAGTGTGTGTAACTGTTTGGTTGAGTAAGTGGCTGTGTGATTGACTGTATGGGTGAGTGAGTAGGTGCATGAGTAGCTCTATGGGTGACTGACCTGTGTGTTAGTGGCTTTACAGCTGTATGAGTGGATATGTCAATAGCAGTATTAGTGAGTTAGTGGGTTTATGAGTGGATGTATGTGTGAGTGAGTGGAAGTGTGTGTTGATCTATGAATCAGTGAGTGACTGTGTAAGGAATGGTAAGGGTGTGTGAATTTGTTTGAGAATGGTAGTGTGGAAGTTGAAGTGGGTGTATGAAAGATTATATGGGGGTGTGAGTGGGTGCGTCAGGGTTTCTGGGGATGACATCATCAGTGATGTAATTTGAGATTTCATCAGTGATGCCACTGACCATGTCATGAGTGGTGTAATGTGTGAGGTCGTAAGCAGTGCATTCCGGGGCTCACTAACTATAACGGCTGAATTTCACTGGTTTTGTATGAGTGAACAAAGCAAACACAAGGAGACGAAGTACGGAGCACTGAAACTTTTCAGACACTCACCCCCAGTCACTTTGTGTTTGGTTTGTACGAGTGAAACTTGAGCCTAACTATGACGTCCCTGTAACCTTTGGTTTCTTCAGTGAATTTCTGAGGTTTTTTAAATGCTAATTCCTAACTATAACTATAACGTTTCTGTAACCTTTGCTTTTTTCACTTAATTTCAATTGTTTTTAAAGTAGCAGTTGCATTTGCAGGGTGGTGGAGAAAGGGGCGTGGCCACCGAAAACCTCTCAGCAATCCCACTGTGTGGGACTTACTGGAGGTAACAGGAGGGGTAGTTGGCCCCGAAGGACCCTCAAGAGTCAAAGGGAACTTTATCCCGAACTAGTAGTGTGCTGGAGGTGTGTTCGCAGAGTGGTGGAGAATGGGGGCGTGGCCTCTGAAGACCTCTTAGCAATCCTGCTGTGTGGAACTTACTGGACGTAAGAGGAGTTGGCCCCCAAGGTCCTTTTTTGGATCTTTTTAAAAAAAGAGAGGAGAGAGGGGGCACGTGGCCCCCCACCTCCTGGGACAATTTCTGCCCCAGGGACCCCATCCCCCAGGACCTGTCCCCTTTTTTTCCTGTATTTAAAAAAACCCGGACACATTTTGGTCCCAGTAACCCAATCTGCTGGGGTCTGGCCTCTCTAATGGGTTCCCTAGTCCCATCCAGGGCACCCAGTCATTGGGGACCATGGGTGGAGCCTGAAATACCCGTGGTCCCTGCCAGTTCCCCGCATTGTGTGGGAGCCGGCATTACATTTAGACAGGGGAAGCTGCTAACATGCAGCTCCCTCTGTCCAAAAGCAATTCTGCTCCGCTTTCAGCAAGCGATAGAAACCGGAGTAGTGTTTTCTATGGCTTGGCAGGGGCCATGCCCCTGCCAAGGCATAGCAAACAGCAATGTACCGGGAATGGGCACTCCTGGACATTGCAGGAGCCGTCCATGTTGGGTGGCGGTCCCCAGGACCATATAGGGCTCCATGAGGGAAGGCCACGCAGCCCCCTACTTTCTTGGGGAGGTGGCAGTATCTGGGGTTGCGGGGGTCCATGCGGCCAACCACATCAAATTAAAATAATGCTCCGGAGAGATGACGGTCCCGGGGCTGGAGGTGGTACAAGAGGTCCCCCATTTATAAAATTATAAGCCCCAGGGAAGTTGTGGTCCCTGGGGCCGTGGGGCAGTCCATACGGGCCATCACTTATGACATCGCTGATGACATCATCCACAGAACAACTCACACACCTAGTCACATCCCCATACAACCTCTTGTACGCCCACACACACCTGCTGCAAGTTTCTCACTCCATCTGCTGAGTTGTAGCAACATATATAGACACACATGCCTACCTTTACTTGTGCTTTTATATACCACAACTTATCTCAGGTGTACAGTGTATTGTTACAGTTTAGTAACAATGTTAATGACAGTGAATAATACCCAGTGCATTAGTGCTTATTCTATTTACACTAGAAGAATGATAGGCTGAGTTTGCAGCAACAAGAATCAAATCTGTCACCTCCCAGTCGCCCTCAGTTAACCAAAACATGAACATTTACCACCAGGGTTTTTTTCCAGCTACATTCGTTTGTAAGAAGCCTGAGAAGCGGGTTTGGAGGCTTTAGGCAAAATGGGCCTGATTCATAAAGGTGAAATTACACTTCAGTGTAAGTTGCAATTGTTTGCTATTCACAAAGGTATTTTCCACGTAGCATATTTACAACTGCAGTGTCTCTTCATATAAAAGACTGTCCTATCTGTTTATTGTGCAGAGACTCCACAGCTGTAAAGATAGTACTAGAAAAATTGCTTTGTGAATAGTAAACAATCATAAACTTACACAAAAGTGTCAATTTACCTCTGTGGATCAGTCCTCTTCTGAGGGGGTTAAAGTACCTGGTGATCTGTTTGCATTAAGCACTTCTTGATATAATGCTTCCAATATACAGCTCAGGTTGCTAATGCTCTTAGAGATCTGTATGTAATCTGCTGCTCGTACATTTGAATTATCAGAAAATGTCTTGGATGATTAATCTGCCTGCTGCAAAGCACTGCATGTAACCTGTCAATCACATTTTTAACCTAGAAAAAGATTGAAGTGCCCTAAAGTGTTGAAGAGTACAATAGAGGTGTACAATTAGTTACACAAGAGAAGCAAGAAGGGAAACAAAATTGAGGAAATGAGGTAAGTATAGTGGGGATGCTATTCTCATGGAAGTGAACATCAATTGCACACTAGCACTTTGTGGGTAGAAAAACAGGGACTTGTCAATGTTTATATGTTTTTGATAGGGAAAGACCATAGTGGATTTCACTGGTGCATTTCACTAATATTACCACAAACACAGTCAGTGCAAATGCGTGTGGGTGCCCACCCCTCAGATAGCATGCAGACATCATATTTTAATTAGTTCAAAATGTCTTGATTTGCAAATATGACTACCTTTCTACACCATGAAATTACCAAATGGGGGCCACTTTTGTTTCTGTTCTGACCCTAATTGTTTTGCTAACAATAACTAATGCATTATACCTTATGGCAGAATGTGTAATGGAGAACACAGCAGCAATTGGATAGCTGTTCCAATTGTTTGTGCTCTTGCACATACAAATCTTTGGAGAGAACCATCTTTTGTAGGGTATTCCCCCAGCTTTTTGCCTTCTTTAGTTAAACAGATTTTTGTCGGCTTTAGGACTCTGTGCACTCTATTTTGCTAACCACTGGCCAAGTTTTTGTTTTCTCCCTTCTAAGTTAGGCCATACAGACTCATAGGTCATGTTGCATAGTATTTGAAAAGTAGAACATGTACATTCAAACCTTTACATGCCCTGGCAGTGAAAAACACTCAGTTATTTTTCACTGTATCAAGGCTGGTCTCCCATAGACTAACACTGGTGTACTTTGTTGCACTTAATAAAAGCTGAAGTCAATTTGGGAACAGGTAGAAAAATACTTCTTCCCTCATTTTAATTCTAATTTGAAATCATCTTTAGTGGTAAAGTTGGATTTTAAATCACTATTCTGGGAATGCCATTATTAGAAAGGTGGGCCCCGTGCTCTCCATGCCACTGGAATCAAGCTTTCCTGGCTGAAGAGGGGTGAAACCCCGAAACAAGTCCTAGGACGCTTGTTTCCTGTCCAGGGAGGACCTGGCTTGGCAGTTCGGGCTGGACTGTACCCATGAGGCACTCAAGACTGATTTGCATATGACTGGGTCCAAACTGGAACGGCATGGTGAGCAAAAAAACAATGGATTTAGGCCCAGATCTCTGTACTGGGGTGAATGTATGACAATGTTCTGCATTCTGTCCATCAACTGTTGTTTTTGCAATTGTTAGAAAGTAGGCACTTTCCTGCCTAAGCTAAATGTGCCTTTCTGTCAGTGCCCAGGGTAATCTCACTGTTAATGGCCATCCTATTTCTCTCAGACTGTGGACAAAAGTGCCTGGTTGTAGAGAGATGAGTGTCTTCCTGACAGAATTGCCAGGGAAGAGCTAAGCCCCTGCCCTGAACAGCTCTTCCTGACTTCAGAAGAAGCCTACCCTGTCACCTGCCGATGCAGCTAACTCCTGGCCCTGCCTGCCCTTTGTTTCACTAGCCAGACTGGAGTCTAACCCAGGGGAAATGGAAGAGAACTGACCAGAACCAGTTTAGAATTAGACAAAGTGGGTGTCTCCCACCCACAGGCTGGCACTGTGCCTATAAGTGGCAACCCCAGACCCTCTCATTAGAACACTACTGGCCCTGATAAGATTCAGAAGAAGAATTGCGCTGCTGTCTGAAGAAGACTGGACCTGTTTTCCATGAACCCAGGACCCCTGAAGTGATTCCAATGGTCAGTTGGCTGACCTCCTGTTTGAACTACCGGGACACAAGCTTCCAGAGGCCTTTCTTTCTTTCAAGCTGACCAGAGGTAGCTGGACCTGACCTGGTCACCTCTGGTGGCCTATGCGGGAGTGAATCGTTACACCTAAGTGCTGACCTTAATGTCCTGGACCATTCGCTGGAGTAAGTGTTTAGTTCTCCCTGCCTCACTGAAAGCTCCACCGGATCTGGCATGAAGCTATGCAAATCCCGCAGAGCAATGCAGCTTCTCATCGAGTGCTTCACTGTATCTTATGTCGAGTGACGCAGAGCTATGCAGAGTCTCACCACGCAGCTGGAAGCCCCACCAAATCAGACAATAAAGGACACAGAGCTCTGCATCTTTTGGCACTTTTTTTTTACCTAGAACTTTAAAAAGTCATAACTATGGTTCTACTGATTGTACTTTTGTTGTATTGGTGTCATTTTATTTATTAACATGTTCCCTATTTTCCTAACATTCTTTGGGGTTCCTTTTGTGTTGTCTATTCATGTTATTACTGTTTAAGGCATGCATAAATACTTTACACATTGCCTCTAAGTTAAACCTGACTGCTTTGCGTCAAGCTAATGAAGGCTTAAGCACAACTTTATGCAGTGATTGTTGTGATTCACTCTTACATGGATTGTTATTATTTTTTTAAGTGGGTTCTCACTCGTTCAACAAATAATCACATTTCTTAAAGAAATCATTCACCTTGCAAATTTGCAATCAGTCATTGTAAGTGCATGCTTGGATAAGCGGAACTGCTTAAACAAGCAAGGCTGAGAGATTGAAGGCAGATAAAGAAAGTACTACATAGGGTAGGAAATGAGGGTAGAAAGTCAGGGCATCAAAGAAGAGGAGATGGAGAGAGAGAGAAGAGCAGGGTAAAAAGAAGACTACTAATATGAGTGAGAAGAAGTAGAGGGCCTTAATAAGATGGTATGTTTGGAGAGGGGAGAAGGAAAGGGATTCAGAGAAAATATAAGACAGTAAGGAGGAGTGGGTGAGATTGTACTACACAATATCGACATGACCAATATCAAGGACAAAATATGGAGGGACAAAATATAGAAAGGTAGGTGCATATGGAGAAAATGGAGAATATAGATGTACTATTCCTAACTGCGCATTTACGTACATTCAAGAAATATGTACAGTGTAGGTACCTCTATGTGGAGTTAGGCATAGAAAATTTTGGCTTACATGTCAATATTTTTTGGGGGGATATTTTGTCCTCAATATTTAGTACCATTGATATTCTGACTTTGATATCTAGTATTGCACACTCTGGGCAAAAGAGAGATCTTGAATATGGAGTACATGGTGAAAAATGTGTTTCTAAAATGTACCATTGTTACCTGATTTCTTAGGAAAAAAATAATTGGGAAAGAACCCTCCAATTCCCCTTTGCAGTAGTTGAGCTTTGGGCTTCCTTGTGTTGCTTACTCACTACATGAAATATGCGGGCTGGAATGGCAAAATTTGCCAGTACTGATTTTAGTTCTTGGTCTAGCCATATATTATTGTGGGGACAGAACCAATCTTCTTTATGACAAGGACAAGGCCTCCCACGTTCGTAGCAGAGACACAGATGTGTGTGCCAGTTGGCACCATAAATCTTTGAAGAGATTCTGATGATGTAAGATGTTTTCCTCCTCTACCCAAGGCCTATTTCCTCCCCTCCATTGTATATTTATGGTGGAGAAGGAGCTCCATCTGATCTTGGGGCAGTATGGGTAAACTCGGACAATGTTATGTACTGAATTCCAATAGAACATGTTTATATTCTTTTTTGAGCTCTGCTGTGGTTTTAGGCAGTGGGCACAATTACTGATGCACAGTGCTGGTAATATTAAATATGAAATACCCTTTTTAAATGTACTTTGCCAGTTCAGTCTGTTGTACATTAGAGAAAGTTCATTCTGAAACAGGACCACATTTCATGAGTTAGTGGGCACCAAACACCAGGTGATGGCAGCTGTACCCCTCCTCTACCCAAACATCAGCTCCGCCACTGTGCTGTTCCTTTGTGGTAGAGGAGGAGGCCCATCTCATTGGGCAGGATGGGAGAAACTCCGGCAATGAGAAGATTTTATTGAAAACAACCAAATTTACATTCTTTCTTGATCTCTACTGAGACTTTGGGCAATGGGTGTGTTTTATGGTGCAGGGTGCTGGAAATGGCAAATGCTAACTGGAGACTCAACATCAGTCTGGTTTCATGGGACACAGCTATTAGGCCAAGGATATTGGTAGTGAATAAGCTCCCTATTTGAAATATAGCTCTGAACCCCATTGTAACACCACTGCTTTAGCAATGGATCATCTCAGTCTGGCTGTTGTTCTTCGAATTTTACATCACCAGCTCTTTTGTTAAGACAAAACAAACACTTTCCAGAAAAGTAATTGCATTAGTAGTGGATACTCCCAGCACTTTATGTCCCAGCTGTTATATTTTAATGGACAATGCTGTCACCTCCCAGATGGGCTTCTACACTCCTACACTTGTGGGGAATAGTACTGGCATTCCTATTCAAGGCTACTGAAACCATGTTGGACAGTGCCAGCACTTCTTAGCATGGGTGTTGTATCTTTTGAAGAACAGTACAATCACTTGCAAAGGGCTGCTGTATATTTGAAAGGATAATATTAGTAATCCCTACTGGGGCTGTTGTATATTTAGTTGTATAATGCCACTGCTTCTCCATCACCACTTTTCTGCAGAACACCAAATATTTTAACAAGGTTGTGCCAGCATGTCTCTATATGTTTATGTCCGGCTTGACAGACCAGCTGTCAGACCATATGTGATCAACAAAAAAGGGATTTAAGGAGCACTATTGAGGGAGCGGTGCATTGTAGAAAAACATATGCTCAACACAGAAGGACTCAGGGTCCTAGTCACAAAGGTAAATTTACACATGAGTAAATTTACACATCTAAATTTACTCTTATACTTTGCAGTAAATGCACTACTTTTGGCTATTTACCATTTTCGAGTGTGACTTTTCTACAAAGTGTATACTTACAGGGCTTAACCCTCTGAAACAGGGTCGAGCAAACTTTGCAAGTGTGAGGGTGCTACTAGTTATGTTTCTCAAATAGGAAGCGTTCTCCATCACCTGAGCAATGATTTCCCTATAGTAAATTGTAAGACAATTTAAAAAGGTTCATTAAATTGATAAAAAATACTAGTAATTGTTTATGTTAAATATTTAAGTACATTAATTGTATACATATATTTTAAATGCAAAACAAAATAGAAAAATGCTACAGCACTATGAAAATTATTTTGAATTAAATACATAATCACATTAAATATATCAAATTAAAATAAAATTAGTTTTAAAGATTTATTTTTGAAAAATCCCACTTAAGGTTAAATTCATACATGTATTTATTATGTATTAAAATTAGCAAAAATAAAGAATCTAATTATTTTAAATGATTTTAATTATTTAAAGTTTTTATTATAAAATAATATTTATGTGGTAGTTATATATATATATATATTTTAACATTAAATTAAATGTATATATATTTTTAAGAGTTGAAACATTTTCATTTTTTAATATCATATGTTATGAGGTTTTAGGGGCATATCAGCAACAACCGACGATAATTATCGCTAAGCTCACTTAGCGCTAGGATGATTATCGCCGGCTAGCGTGCTATTAGCAACGCTTATCTCAAAAGCGATAAAAATCCTAGCGCTAACTGTCAAACGTGAGATTACCAGCGATAATCCCACGAAGTTTGGCTATAGCTTGCTGATAGGGCCTCACATACTTAGCCATGATATCCACCTTCCATAGGATATCATGGCTAAGTCAGTTTCAAAGCAGGCGTAAGAAAAGTAGCGATAACAGAGGCTATCGCTACTTTTCTTGTCGCTATGCTGCTTTGCGTGAGGCTCAATAATAGGAGAAATGATGCTTAGCGACATTTCTCCCGTTATCCTGGGGAGGAACGCCCACTTTGCATCTCATTAGAGATGCAAAGATGGGTGTTAGGAAATCAGGCTCTAAGGCAAGGTTTCACGCGATAGCATGACCTTGCTAATATAGCCATAATATTATCGCCGCTTTTCGGCCTAAAACGGCCGCAAAAGCAGTGATAATTTTATATCGCTGCCTTGTAGCTATGCCCCTTAGTTTGAGTTTCCACTTCTATAATGTTCTATTAGAGGGTTTTGCAGCACCAGTGGTTGGTCATGTGTGGTGATGGACTTACCCCAGGTCTGAGCTTTGGTACATTTGCTACTGTTTGGGGCCTTTTTTGGCTGCAGTAACTTCAGAAGTTTGGGCCCAGATTTACAAACGCTTTGCTACATTTTTAACGCCGACCCGGTTCAATGTGTTGAGTTGGTATTTACAATCTACTGCAAATCATGATTGACGTTGGATTGTAAAACAAAGGGCCTCATTTTGAGTTTGGCTGCCCTCTAGCAGTGCTGCCGCCTCGCTGTCCACTGGAGGACCACCAAAGCCGTGGTGGACCCGCCCGATTACAATCGCAATCCAGGTCGGGCGGGCGGTGCTGAGGCGGTCTGAAGGTGGTGGTCTGTTAGGCTTATAGGAGAGCCTAACGTGCAGCCTGCCGCCATGGCAGTGCCTGCAGCATGTTCCTGCACGGTGTGACATGATTGCCATACCATGCAGGAACGGGGATGCAAATACAGGTGGGCACAACACATACACCACCAGGCCCAGATTCGTCAGGGGGCCGTGTTGGAGGCCCTGTTAGGGTCCCCACCAATGCCTCTCTGCTATGCTTTTAATGGCGGACTCACTGCCATGAAAAAGGTGGTGAAATGGCAATTCAGAATAGTATCCCGTAATAGACATGCCTTCCAATGTAAAATTTTCAAAAGCAGTTTGGTACAGCCATTTGGACTTACCAATCAAAGATTAGGAACATTCTGCTACAGACCATTAAAGCTGGCACGTTTACCTAACAGAGGAAAGTACACGTTCACACTATGAAGAGCTCATTATCACTGTCAGAACCAAAGTTAACCTCTTACATAAACTTTTAAACAGTTTGTAAAGTCACCCCAGACTATTATAAAAAAAAACTATATCTCACACACGACAGATAATATTCTATGCAGATAAAAGAAACATAAAATATTGTGCTTCTATTACAATAGGCCTGCAAGCAACAACAGTGCTCAGTTGTCAAAACAGGTCTCTCAGTAGCCACTTTGGTGATCAGATAAGGGCATTTAAATACATTTCACTACCCTGTGATCGCAAAGGCCTGTCTCACATACCTAGCTTTATAGCAGCACAGTACCAATCAATGAGAACAGATATTATGAAGGAAGGAACATTACCTTACAGAAGCACAACACTAGTAGTACAACCCATCACAACCACAGCAACTCCACACACCAACTACAGCTCAAAGTTCCTTATTCCTATTTATCTGCACCAGGATTGGGCATGAAATTGCCAGCGATATTTAAATCATTAAAAATACTAAACCTTTTGGATAACTTTCATAAAGACTACATATCTACCTGAAACCCTGCTGGTATTTATAGTTTATATCCGAGTCTGGTGACTGTAGAGTCCTTCCTAGCCTAGAAGCATGCAAGTATATACACCACACATGGAGTTCTGTAGCGGACGTCTTTATTCCTCAGCATACGATCATGCATTGCAATCTCATTACGTCATAACCTTTTAATAACCCCGCCTTACACCTCCCAGCAAGTTATGTAATTCTTCTGTTGAGTCTGCCCAGAACCACAAGGGTCCTAGCGCACATAGTCCCACGACACCACATCTCCCCCTTTGTTAAGTAAAAAGTATAAAGAACTGTCACTTCATAGTTCTTCAATAAGGCATTGGGGCGCTCTCACTAGTCGGCTAGATCGAGACAAAAGATGTAGTTGAGATGCACTCTAATTGTGCACTGATGGCACATGTTCTGATGCTTGATCTGGACGATTAGGCAGGTTTGCCTCACTGATGATTGCAGGAGCTGATGAACTTCAAGTTAGGTGCTTAAAGTGTGATGAGTCCCCTATGATTGACTTTTTCAGGATGATGCACTGTCACCATGTGTCCTTTGCACGTCACAACCCTCAGAGTTACGACACCAAACGGAGTGTCTGTTTTCCACATTTGTTTCTGCTTGATCAGGTCCCAGTCACCTTCACTGAAGATTGTTTCCTGTGCTCTTCGACGCCGATCAGTATATGTTTACATTTTGCACTTTTGAGAAGTGTCCGTGGCAGTAACCTTTCAGCATTCATGGATCGGTCGACTGTCCACTGTGGCAGTTTGGTTCTGATAGCTGTCCCAAATAGCAAGGTGGTAGGACTCTCACCAATTGTGGAATGAGGAGTTGAACGATAAGCACAGAGCCTGGTTTAAGTCGATTCCCTCCATTCATGCTTGTTGAATTACACTTTTGAGGGTACACATGAATCATTCCACAACATCATTTGCTTGGGGCCACAGAGGTGTACTCTTTTGAAGCTTGACATTGAGTCTGACTAAAAACTCCTTGAATTCTTTGCTATTGAATGGCACATCATTGTCAGAGTTGAGAATGGCGGGACTACCCCAAGCTACAAAGATGTCAGTCAGCTACTCGATGACCCTTGTCTTACGTTGTTGATGATAACTCCTCCACTACAGGAAAGCATGAATACTCATCAATGACTACCATGAGATGATGTCCATTTCCGAAGGGCCCAAAGAAATCAACTGCAACCCTATCCCAGGAATGTGCCAAAAGGTCAGACATTATCAATGGATGATGTGTCACTTTGGAGTAAAGAAAGTTGCACAGATGGCACTCATTTAGTTCCCTCTCAACTTGCTCATCGAGACGTGGGAACCACACTCAGTATATTAGGGCCCTTTTGGTGGCTACAATGCCATGATATCCATCATGGGATAGTTCAATGAATTGCTGTGTTAGGCTCTCAGGTATGAGGATTCTCAAGCCTCTCAATACAACACATTGGTAATGAACAGTCCATCCTGTATATTTTTGAATTTTTTTAATTTAATGTCAGCATAAGGTTGAGTACTCTTCTTCCACGACTGAGTTGAAATGATGTCTTTGAGGCTAAGCATGTTGTTGTCAGCATTAGTGGCAGAAATATTTTGTTCAATGGATAGGGCTGTTTGCCTGCTGGACCTCACAATGAATTTGATGTACTCCTCAGCCGTTTTGGATGCCAAACTGTGACGATGTAGCGGTACTCGTGAAAAGCATTCAGCAGGATTCTGATCTATACCTGGCTTGCGTTCAGTTGCATAGTCGTACTCTTGCAGTCGCAATGCGAGGGGGCATCTTGGCTTTTGGGTTTCTAAAATTAGTTAGCAACACTTGGTGGTCTGTAATGATAGTGAAATGTTTTCCATACAGAAACACATGAAATTGTTTGCAGGCCCACAGTACAGCCAGACTCTCCTTCTCTGGATGAGAACAGGTATGTTCTGTGTCAGACAGGCTTCGACTGGCACAGCCCACAATGTGTCTCTGAGCATTGAGATGACCATTATGTTGAGCAAGGATTGCCCCCAGCTCCACCTGGCATCAACTGGCATCTTAGTATGTAATTTGGGGTCAAAATAGGCAATCTCAGTTGCATTCTCAATCACATGTTTTATTGTTTTGAAAATCTAATCACATTTAAGAGGCCACTAGAAAGGGAAATTGTGTTTTGTCAAATCTCTCAATGAGGCATTCACAGAAGCAAAGTCTTGAAGGCACCTTGAGTAAAGCAATAACTGGCCATGCCTATGAAGCAGCATGGTAACATCTATTGGGGGGGAAAGTAGCTGACAGTGCTTGCATTTTATCTGGGGCAGGAGTCATCCCCTCATCAGCGAATATGTGCCCAAAGAACTTAAGTTGTGTCTTCTGAAACACACATTTTGCTGCATTCAGAGTGAGACCTGCATCTGCAAGTAGCCGCCACACTTGTGTAAGAGCCTTGTCATGCTCCTTTTGAGTTGTCCCAAATACCAGAATGTCATCAATGTAGTTAAAAGCATGTGTAACAGGCTGAATTATTCAACATATAGTTGAGCTTGAGCTTCAGTTCAGCTCAAGTTGATGATATCTTTTGTTGAGGTCAAGACGGGAGAAGACTTTGGCTCCATTCAGCTCCATGATCATGTTCACTATGTGTGGACAAAGATATATTTCTCTCTAAATTGATTTGTTGGCCTGACGCATATTAACTCAAATGCACACTGAACCTCCACTATTCTTTTTTGACACCACCAATATGGGCGAGACCCAGGGCATAGGACCGGTGGATTGCTCAATTATGTCAAACAGTGTTTCCAGTTTCTTTCTCAATGGCTTCTTGCAAGTTAAAAGCAACTCTGTGGTGCCGCTGGTAAACAGGGTGAATGTCCTCATTAATAGGAAGTTTTATTTTCTTTAGCCTTCCCAGGTCATGAACCAACAAAGGAAACTGACTTACAATTTCAGATTGAGTATGGACCGTTTGCTTTGCATGGATGATAGTTCTGTGTTATGGCACAGCTCAGTAGCTCTTCTTTCAGCCTTACCAGCGGGTTCTGGTGGGCTTTCTGATGATGCTCCTCTGCAAGGCCTTCACCTTTTTTGAGGGCTGGAGCCGGGCTTTGACTCCACATATGTCATCTTCAAACTGCTTCTCGTCGATTAGGACTCACGTGGAATGCACACGCAGTTTGCTCTCTTGTTGCAAAGTCTCAGGGAAAGCAGTCTTGTTTCTTTGGGGCACATATCCCCTACTCGTCACCTGGAAGCATGCAAGTAAATACACCACACATGGAGCTCTGTAACAGATGTCTTTATTCCTCAGCATACGATCACACACCGCACCCTCTTTACATTATTAGCATTAATAGCCACTTCTTAAAACCTCCCAGCAAGCTACGTAATTCTTTTGTTGTGTCCGCCCACATCCACAAGCGTCCTAGCACACATAGTCACATGACACTATAGTGGTAATATTTTTTCTGTGCATTTTAGTTATGAAACATATTATGTTTCTTGTGTAACTCTCCTTCCTAAATAGAAAATTACACTCCGTGTAAAAATGTTTGTTGACAGTGATAATCAGTCAGCTTCAGCAATATTAATTGGCCTGCTGCTTTTCTATTTAAGTCCATCTTAAGTGAAGACTGCACTAGTATGCAACAGCTCATGGGCTGTGTCATTTATTGTCCCCCTGATCGCAACAGGCATGTGCAGTTTCTTTGTGCACCCTAGGGCACAGTCGCATTAAAGAAGGGGCTGGAGACACTTGTGCAGCCACTTCTGTAATACTGTTATAACTGACGCACATGTAGCACGAGTGCTATCGTGAAAGTAAAAATGTGAAGCATGCTTTGTGTTGGACTTGGCCCTTTTTGGCCAAAGTTCCTTAAACTTTTTGCCTTCCTCCTAGACCTTTTTCTGACATTGTGTTGCCGACTTAGATGCTTTGGGCACTTTGCCACTGCTGATCAGTGTCAAAGTGCAAGTGCTCCCTGTATAAAGTGCTATGGTAAATGGTTGTCCATAATTGGTATGTTTGACTTACTAGAAAAGTCCCTAGTAAAGTATACTATGTGTTCCAGGGCTGGTAATGCAAATGCTACTACTGGGCCTGCAGCACGGATTGTGCCACCCACATAAGTAGCCCTAAAAAGAGATCTCAGGCCTGCCACTGCAGTGTCTGCGCCAGTTTGTTAACTGCCTTGTTGTCCTGACAAGTGCACCCACTTGCCAGGCCTTACCCTTCCCTTTTGATGCACATCAGACACCCCTATAGTAGGCCCAAGGTACCCCTCCCACCGGGCAGGGTGCAGTGTATGTGAAAGGTAGGGCATGTACTGAGGTGTGTACCATGTCCTGACAGTGAAATACTGCCAAATTCGTTTTTCACTGTTGCAATGCCATCTTGCCCATGGCACAGAATGGGGACTGCTGTGTCCCATGTTTCCAGCATATCTTCCCATAGGCATAAAATGGAGAGATGGAGTTTAGTGTACCTGAATTCTAAATTTAATACCACATCTTTCTATGATGATGGTTTTTAAATTGTGTGTTTAGAAACCACAATTTTAGAAGTGGCTGGTTTCTTGTCCTGACCATCCTGTGTGCCTCTGCCGGGTTGTGTATTGACTGTCTGGGTTTGGATGTGACAGGGTCTGGGGAGAGTCCTGACACCAGGGAAGAGTAGGTGAGACAGCACAGGCTGGCCTGCGTTTGGTGGGAGGAGGAGTATCCCCTTTGAAGCGAAGAGGCCTGTGCTGCTGCCACAAAAGAATGGCTCCACCTCCTGCAGAGTGTATGGGGCCCAGACCCTCACTATCAAAGGAAGAAGGTGTGCACTGGCAGGAAGACACCCAGAACTGGTTTGGACCGGGCTCAGAGCCCCCTGAACACAAAGACTTCAAAGTCATTTAGGGGTATAAATGTACGAGCTGAAACCCCTGAACTCAAGACTGCAATCCCGACTGAAAAAGGATTGAAACTACTTTGTGATCAAGAGGAACCTCTGCCAAAGGAGAACAGCTGAAGAGACTGAAGAGATGGACTGCCCTTGATGTGTGTTCTGGGGCTGGCCTGTACTTTGCTGATTTGACTAAGGAGAGGACAAGGGACTTTGCTGTGTGCTTTGTCCCCCCTGCTTGAGAGGACTTTGCTGTGTGCTGTGTCATGAAGTAACTTGTCTCCAAGGGCCCAAGGAGAGCTGGTCCCCTGTTGTGGAAACTCAGGAACATCAAAGTTTCCAACCGTGTCTCAGCGACGCTTGATGCGCGTGCTTTTGCACGCCTGAGACTGCCATGTGGTTGCCCCTGCAGCGTGAAACATCGTCCACGCTGCTGCATTGCTGTTTGTGGCTCGAGTTGTCATCGTAACTGAGACTGTGAGTGAGGATCGTTGCCGTCGGCCCGAGCTGCAATGTGCTAAAGGATTTCTTGAAGCTAAGGAAGCTTCAAGGTGAAAGGGATTGTGATCGTTGTTCGCCGAGAGGAATCTGCCCAAGATTGTCAACGAAGGAGAAGGCAGCACCGTAACCCGTCCGACTACAGCATCGGCTAGCAACGGAGCTGCAACGTCGTCGGGACACCCAGCAGGATGTCCGACGAGCGGAGAGAGAGAGGGAGGCAGCGCACCCACCAGGTAAGGCTTGGGCTCCGGTCGGGAGCCGCAAGCGTGTGTGGCCTGGGGAGGCGTGTAGGAGGAGTACTGGAGTGCTCCGATCTCTCGCCTGCTGCCCAGCAGTACTGGGGCCGCCCCTTTAAGCTTACAACCGTTGTCTCTGCTGTTGGGGCCTAGTGGTGCCCGAGTTGACCGTGCAGATTGGCTTACACATTATTTCTTGCATTACGAACTGCCTGATTCTTGCATTACGAACTCCATTGTTCTTGCATTATGAACTGCCTGATTCTTGCATTACAAACTGTCTTATTCTTGCATTACGAACTGCATTATTCTTGCATTACGACTTGCCTGATTCTTGCATTACGAACCGCATTATTCGTGCATTACGAACTGCCTGATTCTTGCATTACGAACTGCATTATTCTTGCATTACGAACTGCATTATTCTTGCATTACGAACTGCGTTATTCTTCTGTTATGAACTGCATTAGTTCTTGCATTAAGGACTGTCTTATTACTACATTACGAACTGCATAGCATCGCATTAGGACTGCATTAGATCATCGTGAATTGCTCATTAATACCGCAAGAACCTACAAGTGAATGTTGGCCTAATAACTGGCAAAGTGAAATATTACGAATACGCATATGTTGGATTTCTATTGTTTGGTCTCATCGTATTCCTTTTGATAAAGATACAGCTATTTTTATAAAACCAGTGTGGTGTCCATTTGTGGTGTTGTCACTGTGTTACTGGGAGTGTGGTTGCAAATACTTTACACATAGCCAACTAGAGACCCCCAGTTCTTACACTTTCTGAATGTTGCTTTTTGTTACTGTCTTTGGTAGAAATTTGAGGACTATAATGCTTTCTGAAAAATGTTTGCATGTTATTTCCTAAGGCAAAGAGCATGGAATAAATCTTAATGATAATTTATTAATTCGATGTGTGCATGTGAATGGGGTATATTACTGCTACTATTAGCTCTCTACTGCACTTTAAATGTGTAAATCATGAAAGGGCGCTCACTCTTTTGTATTGGGAGGTGGCCCCATACATATGAAGGAATTTTGCCTCTGTGCTCATTACATATTATAGATGTGAGTTCAGATGCTAACAGGCCCTTACGAGGTGAACTCACAATGCGCCACAAAAAGGTGCCGCACTGTCAGAGCAACTCCTGAAGGTAGCCCTCCCGTACTAGCAACAGATATAAACAAAGGACAATACTAGGCGTGGCCCATCATTAATGATAGAGAGTCCCCATCTCCCTTCACTTTTGAAAGCATGATTAGTGTCTATTGAGCTGAGCAAAGGACAGTCTGACAGACACTAATCATGTTTGGGTCAGGCAGCCAGGCCCTTCAAATGCACTAATGCACAGTTGCCTTTCAGGGTGAACCAAGAGTTGCTAGGCTGAAGATTTCAGAGCCCGCGGGGCAAGGCCTCATCGGTCCAGCAAAGCCCTCTGAGGTCTCCCCTCATGACAAGGGGGAGCGTCACTGATAGAATCAAACCTGGTTGCTTCAGATTTAAACTCTAAAGTGCTCAGGGTTGACTGTTATCAGCGATGCTTCATCACAGAATGGGGTGGGGTCATAAACTCTCATTGACTCCATCCCACTGTGTGACAAATTAAGTAGGGAAGGTCCACCTCCCATTAGCTGACCCATGACAGGTCATCCAATTAAAGGAGGCAGAAGGATCTTCTGTATGTCACTTCCTTCCCGGAAGCCTCCAGGAACCACAAGGACTTTCTGCTGCGCCCACCCGCCACCCAACGGTAAGTGCAGGTGAATTTTTAATGCATGTGTGTGAATGCATGATTGTGTGCATATCTGCACTTGTGTGCTGTGAATAGCTGTGTGTGTATGTGTGTGCTTGTCACTGACAGGTATATGTGTGCATGCTGGGGAATTAATGGGTGTGAATGAGCATGCCTGTGGATGAATGTGTGTAAATATATATGTTGGCTTTTTAATTGACACGATTATGCGCATGTGTGCCCGGCCCACTGTTCAGCCACATTACGGGCCATCACTGGACAATACATGACCTGCCATTGGGGCTCCACCCCACATAAATAAAGGAATGCACTGCATAACCTACCCACAGGGATTCATCTTGAAACAGCAGATAATCTTGTGTGCTTTAACTATAATTATGCCCTTAAAAATAAATATAATTCTTGTTTAAAACAGTTTAATTTATGATTATTATGACATTTTAACAATGTTTATAATATGATAAAATGTTACAAACTGTAGTTGAGTGCTTTTTTCTACTGCTTAGATTTAAGCCAATATGTTTATTGTGTACAGATGTTTTTTGGTTAGCCTGCAACACAGCTTGTGGTAAAGTGTATGAAGGAAATCTTAGTTACATGGTGGATCCCAAGGCCACCAAGGATTCATAAGTCACCCAAATACACTAGAAAGGATCTGGGCATATGCACTACTAGTCCATTCTCGAGCTACGAAGCAAAGTGCTGGTGTACAGTTTGTAGCGACTTTTAGCTCCTCCTGCTAAAGCAGCCCTAAGTGAGGGAGGAGATTAATGAAAGGAAGAAGCTGTGTCAAAAGTGGCAATGGTGTTAACTGCCCATGGGTTTCTTTGTGGGTTGTTGGTACTGGCCCTTTTGAATGCGGATGAAGCCAGTAATTGTGTTGAATACATCTTCCAAACACACAATGGCTGTCCTGAGGGCTGACCCAAAATAGCCATTAAACTAACATCAAACCAATGGCTGAAGAGGATTAGCCCAGTGCCCTATGCTGTATGCTGTGGTAGGTGGAACAAAACAGGGAATGACACACAGATAGGCCAATTGATGAAGAGAGCTGGCAGAAAGTCCCTATTTGTCAATATATTATGTTTTTTTTTTTTTTTTAGTAAAAACAAAATGGCTTGACTAACTCCAGACCTAAAAATATGTAGTGTAAGCCTTTTACTTTGACTGCCGGGCAGCCTGCTGATGCTGAGGATGGTGATAATGAAAGAGCTGATGCTGAACAGTACATCCCACTGTACTGTCAGACTCAGTGCCTCCTGAATTGTTATGAGTTTCAAATAGCTGAAGAAGTAGTTCCAGCTACAAAAGTACTAACTATGTATTCTGGACGTGCCTCAAGAGATGCAAGAAATAAGTTTGCAGCTCAGTGGTGTACACGTGTTCCTACTATTGCTTAAAAATGTTCTAAGCCTTCTGACGGTGGTGCATAATGTAATAATAGTTTTATCCTGTTCTCATTTCTAAAGCTTTGATTCATGTTTTATTTGCTCAGATCCTTTTGGACTGCTGTTGTGTGAATTGTACTCTGCCATGAATAAACAGTTTCTTTATAGTTCACCTCCTCAAAATATTTGTTATGTCCAACAGTTCCAAACGTTGCTCACGCGTTTCATTTCTTTCCAGAGCTCGCATTCCCATGCATTCCCTTAATGTGTTTTATATTATATATCATATAGTATATGTTATGTTATATAGTATGGTATGCTTTATACTATACATGTAGTTTTGCTTAGAATGTAGATCAGAACCGTCGGCCCACTAACTAACTTTTCACTCTTCAGGTGAATCCCTCTCGCTGTCTTCATATTTTAGGAAAAGGAGACATTTAAAGAAAAGTATTACAAGCTTATTACAAATAAGTTAAAACACATGACCCTTGCATTAGAGCATCTGTGAGATATATCGACAGTGACATAGCATCGACAGCATAGCAGCAGTCACACAGGGTAGGGCTGTTTGAAGAATTGAATCCTGGATGTGCTGAGTAATTAAGGAAACTTAAAAAAAGAATATTAGGGGAGACATTTATTACCGCCACAGAGCTGTCAAATTATCCACATCCTTACCCCTAAATTATCTATCAAGAAATAAAGAAATTTGATTAGATTCCAACTGCTTTCCCTAACCTTTTACCTTTTTGTTGAGTAAAGAAACTCTCGATTCAAACAATTGAAGATCATTGACATTTACTAATTTATTCAGAAATAAAATCCAGTTTGAGTTCTTTTTAACTAGAGTTTCTATGCAGCTGTTGGAATTTCGCATTTGTCCTTAAAGCGTCTCTTCGAATTGCGAGAGGAGCAATATGGGCTGGTGTGTGCGGTTTCTTCTTTAGATGGATGTCCAGTCTGCATTCCCAATGGGAGTTGTGGGTACCAAGGGCCAATGCAACCTCTCGGCATTCATAGAACACATTTGTTAAGATGCATCAGGTGTTATTTCAGCGCTCAGTAGGTACAGTAGCCACAGTTGTAGCGTTCATGAACTGTCTTGTTCCACCTGGCAGTCATTCACAGGACACAGTCACGTGCAGATGAACTGCATCATTGTGTTCACAGCTCCTCAATGCAAGGTCAAATCAAGGGCAGCGGAGGCTCCAGTCTATTAAAGCCCCTGCAACAAGGCCAGACATGTGGATTCTAAAATACGTGTTGTGGAAAAAGATCATCCAGGTGCAACAATGATGGCAGCAAATTAGGTGTCTAGCAGCTCAATTTCCATCGCTATCTTGATGATGGACAGAGTGGAAAATGATGAGTGAGCCGACCAGAACTATGACATCGAGATGCTTGCAAAATGAGGCAGGTGTGTATTTTTCAGGTTCACTTCTCATGGGGCAATGTCACTGTGGAAATATGTAAATAGTTTAAAATATAAAAATGTTTTTAAAAACGAGGAACAAAGACACAGAAGATGTTTCCATTTAAAGTACAGGAAGGTTCTAGATCATAAAAAAGAAATGAGATCTACATAGTCGTGTGTTTTCTTTGCCCTTTTTCTAAAATTCCTTCATCCTTAAACCCAAATATAAAATACCAATTTCCATTCTTAAACTGACTTCAGTGTTCATGTGTCTCAAATTTGAAGGAAATATGATACCAGTATTATATTTCCTTAAAATTTGAGAAATTCATCATATTAGTATCCTGTGCAGTGATCACCGTGTGCATGTTTAAATGTATATAATTTGCATTTATTTCAATCAAAATAATTTATGTTTGGGCCTGAAGCTGCAGCTATATTTGAAACGTATAGCATTTATTTGCTCCCTTTACAAATTGCGATTTGTGGAATATCATGTGCTCTCAGGATTCAGATATTTTTTTATTGAAAATATGGCTGTAGTTATGACTATCAAAAGTAAAGAACAAAATAAGAAGTAAGATACAAGCAAGATGAAAGTAATGTATTACTACTCGTCTCATATCCCTCTCTTTTACAAGTTGTAGAAGAAAAGCTTTGCTACAAAATGTGGCAAAATGTTACATCTGAATGTCACTTCACACCCTTTTCGGAAGAAAATCTGTTTAACTTGTGTGGAATCTCGTGAAAACTAAAAAGCAATGGTGGGGTCGTTTCACTCGATTAGCCATGGCAAAGGACAGCAAGGAAACACTACTCTTGGAGTGTTTACTGCTCTTGGATGTGCTAGTTGAAAGCTGGACCTGTCCTGACTAGTTATGTATCTACCATTAAGTTAAGGTGGAAGTTGAAATAGATGTAAACTGTTTACAATCTCTGATTCATGTATACAGATTAGTTTGACTATAATCCTGTGTGGCGCAAGTTAATGGAACATGGGGGTGGGGCCAGGTACTTAAGGTGCAAGTGTCTATGTTAAAATAAATCGTAGTGCATTGAGATGAGGACACACATGTCCATATTTAAAACAATAGACAAGCAATAACAGTTCTACAGGCCAGTTCCTTGGGACTTTTCACTCTGTCCACACTGAAACTCAACCATTCTTGGTGACGCAGAAAACATCTGGGGATTCTAAACATTTTAGCCCACTGACCCCTGAGGCAATGGATATGTCAACCTTAGAAATTGCTACAGTGATGTGTGCCAAGACTTGGATGGTTTAGCCGAGATTCTTCATTTAAATCATAAAATAAGAGTAGGGCCCAGATTTGTCAAACTTTCACGCAACATAACAGAGCAAGACACCTTCCTGTGCTGTGCTGTTTTGCACTGCATGAAAGGGAGAGGGCAGGAATGTGCTATATTTAACATTATATGAAGAATTTTTACCACTCCATGTTTTTTCTTGCAGTTGGCTCGCTAACTGTAAGTTGTCGAACATGAGTGAGATTTGCGTCGCCTAGCACAATTTTTGGTCACTAGGAAAGATTGTTTTTTGCAGGAAGGAAAACCTTCACAACTGCACAATAACAATGCTCTGAGGTTTTTTCCTCTTTCTCTGTGTGGTGCAGATTTCTCCTTGTTACGCGTCCCCTGTGAGGCATAGCATTTGATCCATTCCCAGGTCGAGTACCCGAGGTAAATCTGGGCAACACCCATGATCCATACAGGGAATGCCTTCCCAATACAGAGTAGCACAAGCCAACAACTTGCGCTGCCTTGCATCCCTCCACATTTAATGCAAAAACAAGAGCTGATGGACAGAATGCAGAAGAATGTCATACATTCACCCCAGTACAGAGATCTGGGCCTAAATCCATCGTTTTTTTGCTCACCATGCCATTCCAGTTTGAACCCAGCCATATGCAAATCAGTCTTGACCCTGTGCCTCATGGGAACAGTCCAGCCCGAACTGCCAAGCCAGGTCCTCCCTGGACTGGAAACAAGCATCCTAGGACCGGTTTCGGGGTTTCACCCCTTTTCAGCCAGGATAGCTTGACTCCAGTGGCATGGAGAGCACGGGACTCACGTCTGAGCATACCCGTCCCACTCGGGCTGACAAATGCGAAAACAACAGATGATGGACAGAATGCAGAACAATGTCATACATTCACCCCAGTACGGAGATCTGAGCCTAAATCCATCGTTTGTTTTGTCACCATGCCATTCCAGTTTGAACCCAGCCATATGCAAATCAGTGTTGACCCTGTGCCTCATGGGAACAGTCCAACCCGAACTGCCAAGTCAGGTCCTCCCTGGACTGGAAACAAGCATCCTAGGACCGGTTTCGGGGTTTCACCCCTTTTCAGCCAGGATAGCTTGACTCCAGTGGCATGGAAAGCACGGGACTCAAGTCTGAGCATACCCGTCCCATGTTCTGCATTCTGTCCGTCAACTGTTGTTTTTGTCACCCCGAGTGGGAAGGGTCTGCCCAGACGTGGGTCCCGTGCTCTCCATGCCACTGGAATCAAGCTATCCTGGCTGAAGAGGGGTGAAACCCCTAAACCGGTCCTAGTATGCATGTTTCCAGTCCAGGGAGGACCTGGCTTGGCAGTTCGGGGTGGGCTGTTCCCATGAGGCACAGGGTCAAGACTGATTTGCATATGGCTGGGTTCAAACTGGAGAGGCATGGTGAGCAAAACAACGATGGATTTAGGCCCAGATCTCTGTACTGGGGTGAATGTATGACATTGTTCTGCATTCTGTCCATCAACTGTTGTTTTTGCATTTGTCACCTGAGTGGGAAGGGTATGCCCAGACGTGGGTCCCGTGCTCTCCATGCCACTGGAATCAAGCTATCCTGGCTGAAGAGGGGTGAAACCCCGAAACCGGTCCTAGGATGCTTGTTTCCAGTCCAGGGAGGACCTGGCTTGGCAGTTCGGGCTGAACTGTTCCCATGAGGCACAGGGTCAAGACTGATTTGCATATGGCTGGGTTCAAACTGGAAAGCAATGGTGAGCAAAAAACTATGGATTTAGGCCCAGATCTCTGTACTGGGGTTAATGTGCATTTACCGGAAGCGCAGCGGACGAGCGCAGCGGGCACGCCGTCAGCGCGCCGAAGGCGCGCCAAAGGCGAGCCCGTCTGCGCCCGCCCGCGACCGGCCGGGACTAGGGGCTATACCCCCTATTGGTCCAACTCAAACTCTGCCCACACCAATTCGCTACTCGCGCAGCGAGCTATTGGCCTTTAACAAAGCCAATACAAACACAAAACCACATCCCTGTACCCAAATTGGCCCAGGCTTATCCTATGGACCCATCTCCTTCCTCGCTTGTCGATGGTCCAGCATGAGTCAAACCCTAACAGACTACCACATAATCCCCGATAATAACCATCTTGCGTTGAATTGTCTATATCTCAATGCAAGATCTCTACCTAAACATGCCCTGGACATCTGGGATCTACTCATATCCAAGACCCCAGACCTGGTTTTCATCACCGAAACCTGGTTAGCCGAAACCAGTGCTCCAGACCTAGCAAATGCCCTTCCCCCTAATTACAAAATCATCACATAAGATAGACCGGGCAAAAAAGGTGGCGGAGTTGCTGTGATATTCAGGGATTACCCAACATGCCTCAATGAACCTACAACTGTCTATATTGAACATCAGACCCTACCATTCAAAGTACTTTTTGAGGGCCTTACCATCATAGCCGGTGCAGTTATATATAATCCCCCAGGACAACAAGCCAGTCTTGGCGCCAAACTATGGAATCAACTGCTACCACTCTGTCTAAAGAACAAAAACGATATGGTTGTTGGCGACTTCAACATCCATTATGAGAAAACGGATGCCCCAGGATCTTCCCAATTGGAAAATGACATGGGAATTCTCCAACTAAGACAGTGGATAGTGGGTCCCACGCACTTAGCTGGCCACACCCTAGACCTACTATTTACCAATATCGAATCCACCGATATAAGAGAAATCCTCCCCCTATCCTGGTCAGACCACTCCATGATATCCTTCTCATTTAAACTTCCTGGTAAACCTCCGAAGCCTAAAACAGCCCCTCTCATCTTCAATAGAGCTTGGAGGCTAATCAATGAATCAAACTTTGAGAACTATTTCTGTGAAGTGGACGCTACACCACCGGACGATTCCCCTGTCTGTAACGACGTCGCCCTATTAGATGCCGGAATACGACAAACATTAGACAAACTAGCCCCCATGCGGGAATCCAGGAAAAAAACCATAACAGAGAAATGGTACACCCCCTCCTAAATTTTTTTTAAAAGGATTGCCAAAAACATGAACACTTATGGAGACAGAAGAAAGACAGTGAAGCAAGACTAAATTATACCAACAAACGGAAGCAATATATTTCGGCCATTAAAGATGCAAAGAAGGTCTATTTTACCCAACGCATTCAGGAGAACAGTAACTCAGCTAAAGAACTGTTCAGAATAGTAAAAGAGCTTAGTAAACCTTCGAGCATCGCACAAACCCTCACCCCCTCAACTGAGGCTTGTGAGCTTATTAGCACCTTCTTTTCTGATAAAATCAAAAAAATATATTCCACCTTCACCTCCCTAAATACCTTTAGCACCCCAGACAATCCTTGCAAGACTGTTATTTCATCAGAAAGATGCAAAGACCAATCAGACCCATGCAATGCACCTCGCCTAACCAGTTTTGAACCACTCTCTGAAGAAGAGGTCTTAGCGGTATTGAACACAGTCAAATCCGGTTCCCCCTCGGACCCCTGTCCCCACTTCGTGTTCTCTAGAATCGCACCCACGCTCTGCCCCCTCGTCACCCAACTCTTCAATAAATCACTAGTCACTGCCATCTTCCCTGAGGCATGGAAACACGCTTTCGTGACCCCCCTTCTGAAGAAAGCGGGATCTGATATTCTCAATCCAGAGAACTATAGACCTATCTTCCAGCTCCCTTACCTCTCCAAAGCCTTGGAGAAGTTGGTCAATGTACAATTGACTAGGTATCTAGAAGACATCTCTCTTCTGGATCCCTCTCAGACTGGTTTTAGAGCTAACAACAGCACTGAGGCAACGTTGCCGGCAGTGTCGGACAGTATCAGATCCTCCACCGATCAAGGTGGAGCAGTGGCACTGATACTGCTTGACCTGTCAGCGGCGTTTGACACGTTATCCCACGACTGCCTGCTGAACATACTCCTTAGTAAAGGAGTTCAATCTACAGCATTGAACTGGATTCAATCTTTCCTAAGCAACCGTACCCAGGCAGTGCACATGGGCCAGTTCTACTCAAAACCCAATCCCATCGGCTGTGGGGTCCCTCAGGGGGCCTCACTGAGCCCCACTCTTTTCAATGTCTATATTTCATCTCTGGCTGACATTGGAAGGAAGTGGGGCATTGGCATCTGCTCTTACGCAGATGATACACAGCTGATGGTGACCATGAACGAAGGGCCCGAGATAACCAAAAACAAGCTACATGACTGCCTCTCCGAGATGGCCCAATGGATGCACAACCATTGTCTAAAACTGAACGCTGGCAAATTGGAGATCCTCCTGTTCGGTGGAGCCAAACATGTGTGGGACGCCACATGGTGGCCACCTTCACTGGGATTGGCCCCCATTCCCAAACAACACGCCAGAAATTTGGGAATCATTATGGATGATGCCCTGTCCATGAAGGATCATGTTCGCTCCCTTTGGGGCAAGGGCTTTGCTATATTAAAACTCCTTGCAAGGATATTTCCTTGGATACCCTTGGACTGTAGATGCTCAGTCACACAGGCCCTATTGGTCAGCCGCCTAGACTATGGCAACGCACTATTTGAAGGGATGAACGAACAACTATTCTCCCGCCTACAGGTCTTGCAAAACCAGGCGGCCAAACTGGTCTGCAATAAAGGCAAACGAGACTCGGCATCGGAATGCCTAAAGAAACTCCACTGGCTTCCGATGCGTCAGAGGTCTGCCTACAAACTGCTTAGCCATGCGCATCGAGCTTTACATAAAACTGGCCCTACAATTCTTCAAGGGAAAATCGAGTTCTATGTTCCCAACAGGAATCTACGGTTGAGTCAATCAGCCCTGGACAAACCCAAACGAATCTATAAAGTCAGAACAGGCGGCCGCGCCTTTTCCTACCTGGCAGCCAAAAGGTGGAATGATCTACCTACCGACCTAAGACACACTATAAACTACCTTCAGTTCCGAAAAAAACTGAAAACACATCTTTTTCCCAAAATGTAACCTTCCAGCATATGCCTCAGTAGTCCCTCTTGGTTCACAGCGCCGTGATATCCCTTGGGATGAGTGTCGCGCTCTATAAATACCGCAAATAAATAAATGTATGACATTGTTATGCATTCTGTCCATCAACTGTTGTTTTTGCATTGCTAAAAATTTACCAAGCTCCACAGGGCCACGCAAGATAAATCTGACTTTATTGTTGCCTTGCCCTTGTGTTACCTTGTGTGATGCAAGGACAATGCAACACTATGCTGAGTCTGCCCCTAGATGTTTTATCCAACTGTACACTATAATGTACTCGGAACATCGTAGGAACTCTGGAAATGCCTTGAAGCTCAAATGCTCTCGTTCACTGAGGCCTGAAAGTGGCAGAGGGCATTTCAGTAACATTACAAGCAGATTTATTTTTCCTCAGTGTGAACATACCAGGGTTGTATACTAGAACAGCATAATTTAGACTCCTCCCCCTATATATAAGGTATTCCTATGTTACGATATATTCTGTATATTTAATGTGTACCTTAACTAATTCATTTGTGTGTTCCATCTCTATGCATTAGCATAGATAACATTGTTGTACACATTTAGAAATTATATATAGTGTATCGGTGTAAATAAATAACCCATCTATTGACATTTATTGGATAATTACCTTATAATGATGACAGCTTGCTATCCTATGATCAACAATGTTATAATGTGCTTCCATTTTGATTTTCAAGCTAACTTAACTTGACATAAGCCTTTAGCCAAGTCCTACACATTTTTATAATGTTAGTGTGCTGTTAATATTCCTTTCTTTGCAGGTGTGTTATCAGGTCCCTCGTTAGTAAGAGAAAGGCTCATTATTTTGTACTACATTGATAGTGAGGCATGAAAACTAAAGGTTGACAGCAGGCGCGGAGAAATGAAAATGTATGGAGTCTCCTGTACTCGGCATGGAAGGAAAGATGCACAACTCAAGAACAAACAGATGTAAACTTAATTGCGTTGAGATGGAAATGTAGGGGGTTGCCTGTTCCCGGCAAATGCCACTATGGGATTGGCTCTGGACTATGGGAGCGAGATAAGGATGTTCTGGGACTTTCAATTGTGCTTTTAATTAGTGTTCCATTGTAGTTAGGGCAGAGACCCTTTCCTGAATTGGAAAAGAGCATATCTCTCTACCTTCATGGTTTCTCAGCGTGTAGGGCTTCATGCTATCACTCTTTTTATTTTTCTGAACTTCTACTGAGGTTCATGTAATGCTGACACCGTCCTCTTTTCCCCTTTAGAAATTCCCATAGTATTTACATTTCTTAATTTAGCTAGGTCTAGTTCTTTATGGAATACTTGGTTAGGATACTTTGCATTCTTTACATGTTGAGTATTTGCATTCTGTGCTTCTGTGAGTGCCCTAACATATTCCCTGTAATGTTATGTGCCATTAACCATTTTCAAAATTAAAAATACACGTTTATGGCTGTATACCATCCTCTCTGTCATTATTGTGGAATTGCATCGATTTCAATAAAATACAAATGAATTCTGAATGCTAGCTCTCCCTCAACACTTCAAGTTGACTACCAAAGGTCCATACAACCAGTGAGGCATTCTGTTTGATGACTATTCCAAGAGATTGAGGCTTAAAGATCCTGGCTCCATCAAAACACACAAGAATGTTTTCTAGAGACGTGGCTCCATCTGTTATAGATGAACTTTTATCAACAGTAGACATCATTACTCTGAACACATATGACAAAGTGTAATGTCCTGTGATGGCCTTGTAAGTGTCAATATTGTCCCAATGTGTTCTGTGTGCCGGTGGTGAAGGAAACATGGTGCAGCACCTCTTGATAACTTTGGGAGATTTCTGTAAAATAATGGAAAATTTGATTTTATTTGTATTCTAAGACAGCTATTAGTAAATGGCAAAGACGCCAATGTTAAATATAATCGGACCAGGTAGATAGTGCCTATTTATCAGGATTCAATTTTTTCATTGGGAGTGTAGGAAATTGGGTTGTAGTTGAGAGGATTGAAAAACCAACTCAAGTAATAGACTCAGTCCTTGTCAGGGTGAACCAAAAAAGTAATTAAACGTACCTGTGCTTAACCTTTCTGGTAGTTTGGCACAAAACCTAGCTTAAAGGCAAGTGTAAAGGATTTATGCAGCACTCAAGCAGTAATGAAGTAAATACTCAACACCAGAAAAAACCCAAACCAATCTAGAATAATAGAGGAAATTTTAATAAATGCAATGACACCAAAACTACCAAATTCCAATCAGTAGAACGGGTGGTATTAATCTTTAAAGTTGTAGGTAAAAACAATGCTAAGCAGCACAATGCATCACTCGTGATTTTCCATCAAGAACAGCATGAGCAATGGCAATGGAAATAAACAAATATAAATCTGCTTGAATACTTGCTGCAGAAATAGCCAATATTGAATTGTGATGGGGAAGACAAGGATGACATCCATTCTGAAAAATATGTGTACTAGCCCATAAATGAAACCTGGTTAACAAGGGTCAGGAAAGAACACTTCTATACATCATAGGAAAATTGTTTTAAAGACAACAGTACTATGTTAATGTGTACAATTGTAATTGAGTGTAATACCATATTTTGCAAAGTGTTAATTATTCACAAAAGTATAAATGCATAAAAATCTTCAAGATGGTTATCTGGTTGCACTGGACTGGGTCGAAGTCACAAGTTCAGGCCAACCGCAATAGGGCAAGAGTCAGATAAAGGGATCAGGTTCATCTGGTTGAAGAGTTTTCCTTCTCTTACTCCAAATCTATGTGAGGAGCCTCAGTTGAAGCTTCATGCTCACGGTTGCTGCGAGAAACAGGCAGTCACTGTTTGGCACGCAGAGCAGGTCGCAGTTAGAAGTTCATGTTGGCAGGAGATGCTCCGGCCTTTGCTGAAGCGAGGAGACTGTTCGCGGTCGGTAGAGACCCAAACTTCCGGATTTTCATCTGTAGCACTGCTTTGAAATAGGAGAAGGATACCAGTTAAGGGTCCAGGAACTGGGACATCTCTTGGTGATCAGGACTCACTCCATGGGAGGCCATCTGCAGGGCTCAATTAGGTCCAATTGGTGCTGAAATAGGAGATCAGACAACTGACCCTTGGAATCAATTCTGGGGATCCTGGGTTCAAGCCAAGCATACCCAGTCTTCCTTCTTCAGACAGCAGAGCAGTCCTTCTTCTGAATCTTCCAGAGGTCCACATGTGTTCTGATGAGAGTTTCTGAGGGTGCCATTCTCATACCCAATGCCAGCCTGTGGGTGGAGGATGTCCTCTTTGTGTAAACTTCCCCCTTTCCAGGTTTGTCTCCAATCTGTCTAGAAGGACAAAGGCAGGCAGGCCTGGATGTGAGCTGTATTCGGCAGTGACAGGAAAGGCAGATTTAGAAGTCAAGAAGGGGGTTGGCATTGTTTGTTTTCCAGAAATAACCATGCACCTTATGTGGGGCGTTGTTTTCAGAAAAGCAAATAAAAAATGTCTTTGACATGCTGGAAGCTTTTTCCCAGAACTCTGGGACATTTTTGCTGTTCGTGCAAGGCATAGCCATTGAGAACAGAAAAAAAACAGTGTTCATAATTTGCCCTAAGTAGGACATCGGATGGACTACTGGCAAAGTGACAGTAGGACCAGCTGAATCTCTGTGGTCAGAAAATCAGTGGTTCCCTCATCTGTAAATGAGGTGGTGAAATCGTGAGATGGACAAGGGGCACATCCACCAGTTTTTGGTGAATGCCTCATTACTGCACACTTAATTGAAAATGTCCCGAAGCACACCTTTTTTGTTTGTTTCTTTAATCTTTTTTCAATGCTTTCAGCGAGTCCACTTTTTCCAAATTTGCGTGCAGCACCCGTGAACGGTGCGCCGTTCCTGTCACACCGGGGCAATTATACTGAGAGGTGGTGACCCGCTGCGTTAGCAGGTCACGCACGGGTTGCACAGCGTATACAGTTAAAAACTAAGAAGTTACGGATTACGCATCTCTTGACGTGAAGTTGTAACAAAATGGATAAAGAATGTCAAAACTTTTTGAAATAAATAAGACAACATTTGGATTACTATGGTGGATGAGTATTAATTTGATAATACCTATGTGTATACGCTGTGCAACCCGTGCGTGACCTGCTAACGCAGCGGGTCACCACCTCTCAGTATAATTGCCCCGGTGTGACAGGAACGGCGCACCGTTCACGGGTGCTGCACGCAAATTTGGAAAAAGTGGACTCGCTGAAAGCATTGAAAAAAGATTAAAGAAACAAACAAAAAAGGTGTGCTTCGGGACATTTTCAATTATGTCGTAATACTGACCGTTTCACCACCCGATAGCACCCTACCAAGAGGAAGTTACAACTGAGTTATAAGAAAGTTTCAGGCTTCACGTCAAAAGAGCACACTACTTTCGGATCATCGTGAAGTCATTGACATGGATTTTCGAATAGCACATATTGTTTTAAGTTTGAAGCATTAGATGTGATCTTTATAATTAATAGCACAAAATTAATTGCATTAGATACGGGGGTTCACAGGGATTTGAAACACATTGCGAGTTTTGTTAATATTGATCGGCACTTGGGATATTGTGATTGGTGGGCTGTGGAAGAACACGTGACTGTTTACACCTGTGACCTAAGAGGTGGGGCGGGTAACATCAGTTTAAATTTGGGAGAAACAGCACGGTGGCGCTTAACAAACAACGAGTTCTAAGGAGGAGGTTTAAGCGTTGCAAAATTTTACATCAGGTATGCTAAGGGTGATGGTAAAGGTGTTTAAACTGAGCTAGAGGGAGGATTGGAGTGTAACGGGTGTTTGGTTAATTAGACACGGAGGGGCTTAAGTTCAGGAGGGATTGCTTTTGAAGGGCGGTTTCAAAATAAGCGTGTGGGTTAAAAGCACAGGTTCTTTTCAAGATTTTGATGGAAGGGGAGAATCGTATTAATGGAGGTTCGCATGTCACACACGGTATTTTTGAAATTAAAGTTTTGGAGTTGGGTCGGGGGTGATGCATTGGAATGTTCAGTAATTTGTTTTGATATGGAGACATTAAGTTTGTTTTGGGGTTCAAATGTCTTGCGATGTTAATAAATACATTTTTACAATTTATAGATACTCCTGACGAAGGTTTTTCACAAACCGAAATGCATTGAGTAAAGGAAATGTACCGAATCTGGTGGATGCTTGGAAATTCGAATAACATTCATGTATAGGCCTGGATGGGCAATACACTGAATTTAAAAACTAAGAAGTTACGGATTACGCATCTCTTGACGTGAAGTTGTAACAAAATGGATAAAGAATGTCAAAACTTTTTGAAATAAATAAGACAACATTTGGATTACTATGGTGGATGAGTATTAATTTGATAATACCTATGTGTATACGCTGTGCAACCCGTGCGTGACCTGCTAACGCAGCGGGTCACCACCTCTCAGTATCATTACTGCACACTGTCTTATTGCTTACCATACTTGTCACATTTGTAGGAGTTACGAAAGATGCAATAGAATCTGTATTTTAAAATGTGTTTGTGGAAACTATGGGATTTGGCTTTTCCTTTGTTTGAAATTTTGTGGGGCATTTGAATTCAGCACTTCAACAGATTGAATTCCCTTACCATGAATTGGTACATTACTCAAGGTTCAGAGGCTGTGTCTAATAATCCATTCATACTGGCTGGCTGGCTGATTGCGGATTTGCATTTATGTACCTCATACTGTCAAAAGAGAGCTCGTTACAGTTTTAGTTAGAATTGGAAAAACAGCAGGAATGTAGTGTTTACCAATTGTAAACCATTTAAGAGCCAAAGAACAAAAATATATATTTAACCCTCTGATATAAAATGTGGTTAAGAAGGTTTGAGACACCACTTTAAAAAATATAATGTTTAAGAAGCAGCCTGCACATAAAAACAACTAGGCACCACATATGTTCAATGCACAAATAATAGCACAAGCTCAAAGATCGATACCCATACACAGTTATCCCAGCTCACCTAAATCTGTTTTTTTTTTATCGAGTTAGAGAAAAGAGGTGGCTGGACTGGGAACCAAAAGCAGCCCTGGCAATTTTGTCAGACCAGCCCTCACATTGTACATTACAACCAAACCTGACAACTGCAAGTGAAGTTTGGGCAGTGCTCCCCTCAAGAACATTTTGATAAAATGTTTTAAATCTAGTTTGTTTCAACACATTTTGTCATTATAGAGCCTTGTCCAGCATTGAATTGATGAAGACATGGCTACATGACCTCAATGAAAGAATGTATAATTGGATGGGTGAGGAGTGGGTGGATGGATTAATTCGAGCAAGGATGACAAATGATTAAGATTTTAGCTACCTGAAGTAAATGGTGTCAATGAACTGACAAAGGGTGGGTCCTCTGGTTTTCATTTTGCTTCTGAATCAACCCCCAAACACTAACACCACCAACCCTTGTGGTACATGCATTGCCCAGATGTATTTAACACAGCATGCTGAGTTAGCTTATCATAGATTTAATCACAAAGGGGCAGATCTATATCGGAGATGCGCCACTTTTACGCCGCCGTTGCGTCACTTTTGTGACGCAGCGGCGGTGTAAACCCTGCGCCACGTTGCGCCATATTTACATCGTGACGCATCTATGGAGATGCGTCACGATGTAAAGCCCTGCGCCACGTAAAACCTGCGTCAGGTTTCACGTGGGCGTGTCGACGGAGGGGGGGGCGTTCCGTCGCAGGAACGCCCCTGAAAAGTGACTCAGTCAAATCTATAAGATTTGACTGAGTCACTTTCCCAATGCTGATGCGCCAAAACCCTGCGCCTGCTTGAAGCAGTCGTAAGGCTTGACGCACCATGTTAGGGATAGGGTAGGTTGGAACAGTGCTGGAGTTGCGTCGCGCTTGCGACGCAACTGAAGCACTGCGCCAACCTTACGCCATCGGATGCGTCACGCATCTGTTTATTCCTGCGCCATGATGCGCCGCATTGTAAATGCGGCGCATCATGTGTGGCGCAAGGGTAAACTTGCGTGACGCATCATTCCTGGCGCATCCTTGCTGATTTGCAGGGATGCGCCAGGCAACATAAATCTGCCCCAAAGTATTATGCTTTGATCTCAAAAGGGGGCAAGGCAACGAGATAACCATGTAAAGTCTGAATTGCACAACATGAAACCAAGAAACCTTGCATCAATCCAGGCTTCCACTTGCCCAAACTTAACTTATATATTTTTTTCACAATGCCTTTTTTTCCTTCATCACCACGAGAGAACCTATAAATACATCAGTTGAACAAACAAAAGACTGTAATTTTAGTCCATCTATTGTAACACCGTAGGCAACATACTAGGGTAAAAGACAACTGACTTCACTAATAGCATCGTCATCAGGGCAGTGGTGGCGGGGCATGAAAGTTTCTAGGTTCATGAGCAGAATCACTTGTAATAATTGTCATTCAATGCAATGGTATCATTTAATATACTAAAGTGAAATGGGTTGCAGTGGCTCCATTATAGCGAAATATCTATATCTATATGACTCTCTAAGCCAAGTAACAACCAGACCCCTACCTCCCTTCCCCTGAACTCCTGAATGTCAGTGTTGCTCGTGGAGATCTTGCAGGAGATTGGAACCAACCAAAAGCATGCATGGTCTGATTTAAAACCATGTGTTTTGCATTGTTTGTAAAACACTGAATCACAGCAGGCTGGAAATAAAGCAGGCCCGGCCCCCAGCAACAAATCCGACCCCCACCAGCAGTAAAACTGGCTCCCATCCTGTCAGCCCACACAGAAAATGCCCAGTACAGCCATTCAGGGCCTGAAAACGGGACAGCTCTCTTTGAGGGAAAGAGACAAGATAGTATTATCGTCTTCCCAAGAATGAATTGCCTGCCACTTGACTTTAGGGTCACTCTCCATTTGTAGGTAGAAAACTGGTCCTGGGGGAAGCTTGGTGAGAGCTTTGGTAAGCACTTAGGGCCTAATTTACAAGCCTGGTGCATCACATTTTTAGACGCACTGACGCGCATATGCCTGCCCATATTTACAAGGCCACAAAAAGTCACCCTGTGTGACATTTCATGGCCTTGTAAATATGGGGCCCTTTCACGCATTGCTCTGCGTGACAGGGGCATTCCATGTGTGTTCCATGGGTGTCGCAACATCCATGGAACCTGGCGCATTCCCAGATTTACAACGTTTTCTAAAGCTGGGAATGCATCAGAATCCTACGCCTCTCTAGGAGTGGCACAATAAGGAAAAACACTTCTATTTCTCCTCATTTTTTGCTCTTTCTATGCATGCTGCAGAATGCAGCATGCATAGAAAGAGGAATAAGCCATCAATCATTGTGTTTGTGCAGAAAGGTTTCCCTTCTTGTGCGAAAACGCTCATCCCCACAACACAAGCACCCTTGCAACATGACGCAAGGGTGTCTGCATTGGTGGATGGATGCTGTTTGTGCGCAGTGCAGGGAAGGACAGGAATGCGCCATATCTTGTCGAAACGGCGTATTCCTGCCCTTTTATTTTTCACACACAGCAGCTCAGCAAGAAGTCTTGCAGCGCTACTGTGCGTCAAAATATAGTAAACGAGGCACGTAAATCTTTGGCTGCATTTGGATGTGTTATGTTATTTGCTTTATGACACAAACTCTTCTCAATTTGGATTTGCCTCTCCCTGCCAATAAAAGGCAGAATTTAAACTAACAAATGCTGATTTCCTAATGACAGTGTATTACTGAAAGATGATCTTTCAGTCCTCTATGTATTGGTAAGGCTACAATTTGGTCTGTAAAAAAAAGCACAATCTATAATGAACCATAAAGGATTTTAGGAAATAAGCATTACCGGTTGTGCTTTATGCAAACAGTATGGCATAATTTGTTATTTAATCATACCATTATGATGAGAGCCTGATTCAACTACACAATATTTTAAAGACAAATTATGTGACCCAGCAATCTGCGTGAATGATCTACACCCAAAAGCTGAGGAGCCAGCAAGATGGCTCAGTGAGTTAAACACTGCACACCATGAGTTTGAATACTGACACAGGGCCTGATTTAGATAGTGGTGGACGGGTCACTTCGTCACAACAGCGGCAGATGTACCGTCTGCTGAAATATAAGTCCCATAGGAAATAATGGGATTTATATTTTGACGGACAGGATATCTGTCCCCATTGTGATGGAGTAACGCAAAGATCTAAAACAGGCCCAAAGTCAACTCATCCTTCTGATTCTGGTAAATTTAGCACATTACAATGGGTAATAGTAGCACATTTTATTTAGTGTTGAATGAAGTGGCATATATTTATTACAGTAGAAAAGTATTCTGAAGGGAAATGCTGATTGCACCATTCATAATATTATTTTTATTTAAAGAAGCTCACTATTTGTAATGATATTATGTTTTTTCCTTGAACAGTATTCCTTATTGTGTTATAATCTCTAACACAATATTTTTATGATAACCATTCAGCAATGCCATGCATTCAGCATGTTTTCGATTGACACAGTTCTGCTGTTATGCGTTTCAGCATTACTTCACAATCCTGATATGACCCAACATTAAGAGGGGGGCAGATAAATGAGTTCAAAGAAGTCTACTGCATCTGGAACAACATATTAGGAGCAGTGGCGTAGCTGGGGAGGCGGAACGGGCGGCAGCATTTGACGTGAGGTGATTGGCACTACCCACTGAAAAGCGCTGTGTCTGTGGTGTGGCAGGAGGAGGGGGGCTAAACAGGGGTCAGCACTGATGAGAGTGGCACGCAAATGATTGGGCATGTGACGGGAGGCCGGCGGGTGAGCAGGCAATGCAAGAGAGAGAGCCAGTGAGCAGGCAGCCACCTCTGAGCAAGCAAACAAGTTGCACCAACCTACTGCTGGCCACCTCCTTTTGTTGTAGGGGAGCCGCCCAGTGCCTATCCACTTACCAGCAGTCCATGTACCAGTGCTCCAGTCCGTGCCACCCTAGTATTTTTGGTGTGTATGAGGGGTGGCAAACTCAGGGACTGCACCAGGTGGCAAAAGTTCTAGCCATGCCACTTATTAGGAGGTGTTAGATGAATTACAAAATCCCTATCAGACCATCATGGATTGTGAAGAACAATTAAGACATGACTCATGAGTAGGAAGCAATGGTAGCTCTCCCATGGTTGGTGTCTCTGGAAGTTTACATCTAAAGACCAATTCAATGGGGAATGTGCTCACTAAAAGTGTTGATGGAGTAGGGTTTTTTCAAAATAAAACCTGCTCGGATCAAACTTCTCATTGTGTGGAATATTAACAAACGTTGTGTGAAAATTAACAGTGAAAAACTAAAAATGGGGAGAACATGAAATTGCGCAAATGCTTGCTTAAAGGAGATTAGTATTTCAGTGCTTTTCTAGTAGGCCGCAAACGTGAATGATTAATGCAGAGATAAGTAGGCCGGAAACGTGAATGATTAATGAAGAAATAACAGCCAAAAGAAAATAATGACATGAGTTTTAAAAAGATAATTTTTTTTCTCTTTGCACTAACTGTCCAAAACTGTGTACATAATGAGCAGAGAAATGCAAAGCATTAATCGTGATGTTTTGTTGTGTTATATTATTTACTTGTGTATTTGTTTTTCCTAGGAAAAAAGAACACTTTACTGTTCTGCAGAGAAGGCCTCAAAAGTCTTTTTAGGTTTAATTTGCTTTCTAAAACGTAGGCTGCAAAGAAATGTACTTTGTCCTTTGAGAGTTCCTCAAGATGGCCATGGTTGTGCGGAGGAAATAATGAATGTCATTAATGGAATTTCCTTGCCACCCGGAAAATGTATTCTTGTGGACAGTCGTACTGAAAGTTTGATACACAGTTACAGAGCACTATGTGCAAGCTGCGAAAGAGATTATCTGAGTTTTCTCTGCTGAAGGACGATGATGATGGTTTCCTAAAGACAAAGGAACTGTTGAGAGTCAGGTGCACTAGAAGTGGAGTGATCAGACACCCCCTGCCCTAGCCCAATCGGAATTGTGGATTTTTGTGTTTTGATACATGGGGGGGCTGGATCTTTAGTAAATAAGTGTATAATTACTAGTGTTAGAATGTATTAGGGCTGCTGTTTCTTATGCGAGTGGAGAGGGCCGTGTTGCTGATTTCCTTAATTAACTGACTGGCTGTTGTTCTGCTGATCCTGACTCTTTAACTTTGCTCCTCAAACCTTCGTGAGGGTGCCCAGCATTCACAATTACTTTATAAATTAGATAAAAGCATGCTGATAAGTAACCGGAGTTTGTCATTATTAATGTTATTTGCTTATAGTGATTGAATTAATTTTTTGTTTAGGTCCTCATAAGTTAGAATTCTGTCTATCTTTTGCCAATCCCTCTCAAATCTCAAAGGTCCATCGGAGAGAGAGAACCACTGAATAGGATAAATATAGGTAACCTGTTTTGGTATTGTTCGTTTTAAAATTATGCAGCGGAAGGGACTGGTAAGGTGTTGAAACTGGTTCCTGATGGTAAAATTAGACATAGCCCCTTCCTGCTGCATCAGTGTCCTTCAAAATCACACCACAAATCACCCATATACTTAGAAGTGTGTTTGCAGACTGTGACTGTGAAGCATATTTTCACAAATATAATTTTGGGAAGCATTACCCTTCCTAATTAGAGGGAACTTTATCATACAAATAATTAGCCTGTTTAATATCACAGGCTTTGATCGAACCTCTCATGTTTTTCCTTTGTATCAGCTAAATATGGTCATAAGAGAATGTAGGATATGGGCTTATGTAATGCAAGTTCTTCTTTTCTTGAACCAAGGATGTGCTGACCTTGGGGCAAGGCACACCTATTCCCCAGACCGTATTTTTGCTTATGAGCTTGCAGAAAAATGTTTCAAGTTCCTCTATGTTGCACATTTGGATGTATGACGTTACAACGCATACTTTTACAACGCATGCACTTGCAATTTTTACAACGCAACATCCACTACAACGCATTCCATTACATCGCATGACACTACAACGCATTTTTAAAAACTACCTTTACAACGCATTCCATTACATCGCATACCACCTTTACAACGCATACAATTACAACGCATAATATTACATTGCATTTAAGGTAAGTATTGGATAGTATAGGGGTAAAAATTACTATTCTAACTCCAGGGGGTGCAACAGTAGGGTAAGTGTTGGATAGTATAGGGGTAAAAATTACTATTCTTACTCCAGGGGGTGCAACAGTAGGGTAAGTGTTGGATAGTATAGGGGTAAAAATTACTATTCTAACTCCAGGGGGTGCAATAGTAGGGTAAGTGTTGGATAGTATAGGGGTAAAAATTACTATTCTAACTCCAGGGGGTGCAACAGTAGGGTAAGTGTTGGATAGTATAGGGGTAAAAATTACTATTCTAACTCCAGGGGGTGCAACAGTAGGGTAAGTGTTGGATAGTATAGGGGTAAAAATTACTATTCTTACTCCAGGGGGTGCAACAGTAGGGTAAGTGTTGGATAGTATAGGGGTAAAAATTACTATTCTAACTCCAGGGGGTGCAATAGTAGGGTAAGTGTTGGATAGTATAGGGGTAAAAATTACTATTCTAACTCCAGGGGGTGCAACACAGTAGGGTAAGTGTTGGATAGTATAGGGGTAAAAATTACTATTCTAACTCCAGGGGGTGCAACAGTAGGGTAAGTGTTGGATAGTGTAGTGTAATATTATGCGTTGTAATGGTATGCGTTGTAAAGGTAGTATGCGATGTAATGGAATGCGTTGTAAAGGTAGTTTTTAAACATGCGTTGTAGTGTCATGCGATGTAATGGAATGCGTTGTAGTGGATGTTGCATTGTAAAAATTGCGTTGTAAGTGTAGTGCGTTGTAAAAGTTGCGTTGTAAAGGTTGTTCCCCTGCACATTTGCACCACATTTTCCATGTCTTTGAAATCCTAGTAAAATGTGACATGTTTATCACTTCAGCTGTGGTTGGAAAATATATCTTTCTCCTAAAGTTCAGGTTTGACCATGAATAGATCCTTTAGAACTTGACTCTGGTCAGAGTGACCTGGGAAAACCTAGATGCGGTCTTCCCTGCTTTTCCTCCCTTTGTGATCACATGCAACTGCCTACTTTGGAGGCGCAGCCTGTAGAAACCTCTAATGCATAAATGGCTGCATGGAAAGACATCTAGCTTTTAATTTCTATATAATTAGAATGTAAGTGGTGGTTCGCGGTATACATTTGTATAAGTGATTATGTAGCTGCTTGAGGCAGTGTAAAGAAAGAGCAACTGAAGTCTTGTTTACAGACTTTAGCTTAACTGTCCCCGCAGTTCTAGCCATCCTTCCACTATAAAATGTAGTGTAATTGCACTGCAGCTCAGCTAATTGTAGGCTCTGTCTGCCCTCCAGCAAAGCTGCCTATTCCACTTTGGGCCCACAAACCCCGTGCAGTTAACTTGAGGTCTTCCTGTCTGCGCGCGGGGATCAAGTGTGCTCAGAATCATGACTTCTGTGTAAACACATTTCTATGTTGCATAAATATTTCAAAGCAACTTTGGGAAAAAAATAGGCAGACAAGAACAGAACATGGAAAGTGTGTCTTGCTGTGAGGTACTAGAGGTCATTATGTGAACCTCTCCCTGCAGCTCATTAATTGAACTGTGGGCAGGATATCCTGTTCCTTGACACGTGTGACATGTATTTCCCATATTCACACACTTCACGCTGCCCTTTAACTAGGCTGCCGGGTGTCTGGATCCTAAGTCAATAAACGGACTGCTTGAATAATGGCCTCCAAGCTGCAATGCAAAAATATGACTTGCTTTTTCCTGCACGTTTAAAGGTAGGTCGGGACTTCCAAAAAGTGACGTATGGTTTGCAATATTGCAGCACTGTTGAGGAAATATCACAATTATCCTTGCAAATTGAAATGTTAAATACATTAATTACTGCACAAGAACTGCTGGCAAAATCTGTATTTGTTAAAGGGTTAAGAAGAATGTCAAATAGAACATGCATGTTGCATGTAGTTTTGATACATCAGTAAGAAAGGTAGATGTCATGAACTCTTATACATAAGGTAACTATATTGCTTGCTCTCGCTTGGAAACACAACTTTAAAGTTTGCATCGATGTAAATGAAAAAAGAACTGAAATTGGGCAGCTGCGATAAAAAAAAAGTCGACTAGAGTAGGATAACAAGAAGTCCCAAATTTGACTTGACAGTCCATTTTTTCAAAGCTTCCCTACACATTTGACAAAATATAGGACTACAGGTCTCAGAATGCAAACAAACCAGACTAAGGGATTAATTACCACAGGATTGCACAAGTGTTCACGTGGTGCAAAGCAGCACAAACCACTTTGTCAATGTATTTACTATTTTACAATCTGTGAGTATGGTGCAAACAGGGCATTTGCACATAAGCGCCTACCCAACCCTTAGTAACTAAGCACCAAAGTGAGCTAGTCATGTGGTGTTGGCAGCTTGACATTTCCATTTTCTATTCCTTTTAACCTTTCTGAAATAAAACAACTGCACAATAGGTTTAGTTTGCTTTATATGTCTGTAGAATGTGCCACTGTAGTCTTTTTTCTTCATTGATGATACAGTCATTATAATCCTTTTGGTATCCATGGTACGTGCCAATATTTTAGTTTAAAGTCCTTGTCTATGACCTGTCCTGGTTTTTGTTGTTAAAGCCCTGTTCAGCATATAATAGGGTTATCATAAGCCATGACATAAAACCCAAGTTGATATCCATAGGCATGCAATATATCCTCCTCACCTGGTTCATAACAGTTAACAAGCATTGGCATTGCCAATAGGTCTCGCTTTTGGGACCTTATAAGTAATTAGTTATGCAGCACAATAATTTTGGTGAAACAACATCAACTGTTGCATGGCTAAACATTTATAAGGTACAAAGTTTAGCCATGCAACAGCTGATGTTGTTGCACCAAGGATATTGTGCTATAAAACTAAATACTTAAAAGGTCCCAAAAGCGAGACCTATTGGCTATGCTAGTGCTTGTTTGTTCAGGGGGACGAATGCATAGTACCTATTTTGGTGCATAGAGCCCAATAGAAATGTTGGTGTGGACAGCCTTTAAGATATATATGAATGTTTGTGTTTTGTGCATAGTCTCCGTGGCTGCTTGGTGCACAGAAGAGGGCCCTGCAGATTGAGAAGTCCTACAAATAGGCTTGTGTGTTTTAGACGTGCAGAGCCCTGTGGATACTTGGGTGCATGGATCCCTAGAGATGCTTTAGTGTGCAGAGGTCAGTGGGACGGTCAGTATTCCTAGAGATATTTTGTGCACGGCGACCTGGTGAGTGTTTCGCGCACTGTGCCCCTTTAGAATGATGCTTAGGTGTACCGAGCCCTGCTGGGGTTTGGGTGCACAGAGAGGTCTGTGGAAGGTAATGGTAATATTTTATTATTCTCAGTCTGAGTACTAAGAATGCTAGACTTACTGTGAGAACAAGCAGCCCCGAGGTAGCATCTGTGATTCATTGGACAGTCGCTGTCATGAAGCTCTGCAACTGGCTGGGGGAGTCTTATCCGCAGGCCTTGGGATACCTGATAGAGACACACAGACTCTCACGGGACACACCGAGTCCAACACACACACACATACACTATTTCACGCACACACACACTATTGCACACACACACACACTATTGCACGCACACACACCATTTCACACACACACATATTGCACGCAATCAAATAGAACTGCTTACATGAAAGTATAAAAATCACAAACTCTGCCTGACACGGGGGTCCAAAAAGCCTCCGTTTACTACCTCGTTTTTTTTGTGTGTCAAAATGTCGCACTGTAAAGTTTTTTATAAAGCGACGGGATAGGGCGTTATTTAATGTACTAACACAAGACTCTTCATATTGGCGACCAAGGCGGTATTATTTTAGAGCGCACAAGGGGATGGACTGTCAAAACTCGTTGAAGAAAACAATTCAAACATGTTGAACTGATCCTAGCCGGGCACCATTGTCCACTTGCTCTTACAACTTTATATTTATTAGGTTGATTACGTGTTAAATAGCTGAGGTTGCAACCTCTATACAAGAAAATCGAAACATAAATAAATAGCCCTGTATGTACGTCACTCATTCATTGTTTGCTATATGTATTCTCTCTGTATACTGCCAAGTATATGTATACTGTCACAGTGAAAGGGAATATGACAACTTTGAATTGGGGAGAGGGAAAGGTGGAGAAACAGAAGTGGGGGGAGACTGCAACACAAAAAATATGGGGGTGGAGTAGAGGGAAAGGCGAAGAAACAAGTGAGGGAGAAAAAGGAGAGACAACAGGGAGAGACAAACAGCAGGGGGGGCAGAAACAGCAAGCGGGAGAGCAACAGAAAGGAAAGGAGAGAGAAAAATGAGATAGACAGATGCACCTATTACCATAGTGAGGTAATAACAGGGAAGAGCAAGAGTATAGGATGAGAGAAACCAGCAGTGAAAGAGACGCAAGGTGAGAGGGAGAAGCAGTAAGTGAAGAGAAGTATGGAGAATGGTAGGAAAGAGAAAACAAGAGCTGTCGCAGAAGCCGGAATTAAAGGTAGAACAGTGGGGGAAGAAACGCAATAGAAGCCCGGGAGTTGTGTGCGAAAGTGAAAGTGATCGCGATGCATTTAATGAGGCCAGCAGAGTGACAAGATCTGTGGTGGGGGAGGCAATTGAAGTGCGGAGAGAGGCGCGCAAAGTGCGCGCGCGCGCGCACATGCACTCAAGCTCTAGGCCGGACATGGCAGCATTTTTTTAAGCCCTCACTAAAAGTCTCGCCAGACCAGCGCATGCGCTGGGTCAGGCGAGACCTAAAAACGTTTTAATTCATTAAATACATTATTAGCATCACTACACATGGTGAGTGCAGTAAAAACGTGGGTTGTGCAAAATGCTACTTCTGGTAGTAGAAAGAAGCAAAGTTAATAAAACTGCAAAAATATGAATGCTTCACTTACTCTGCCTCTGGAGGTATTCTGCAGCAAAATCTTCTAAAAGTAAATTTGTAGTGTTACAGCAAGGGAAGTGAAACTACCTCATACGGATGCTTTATATATTTTTCAGAAAAGGAGCAAAAATATATTTTTAGGTTAGGTTGTCACAAAACCTTTTTTATTGGCTGTGTAACCTTGGTGAATATTCCCTTGCTCCAATAAATCAGTGGAAGGTTCCTGACAAAAATCAAGGAAGTACTACAGTTTTATCTACTCATATCTGCAAAAAAAGAGCAAATGTTATGGGGAAGTGTGTTTTCAAGAGAAGCACTCTGGATTGACTCACCATGGCCAGCTGTGGTCAAGACAGCCTTGCTACTCTGCTGCTTGGTTTCCCGGAGATCGCCTGAAAGGGACTAACTTATTGTTACAGTACAGAAGCACATTTGGGGCCCTTATACTGCCTTAATATGTGTTTATAATGAATCTAGTGGGTCACGTGTAGTTTTCATGGTTCAGCAGAAGTAAATCCTTAACACATAGGAAGTCCACCATCCCTGTCCCTTCCTCCAGTCCTGGGGATAAGCCAGGGACATAGAACTCTATGGTGGAAGCATCAACTGACATTCTGTGGACCCAATTTATTATCTAATAACAGACCTCTGTTTAAACAAACTCTTCTTGTCCAACCAACGTGTATCTCGCTCAGTCAGGAATTATTATGCCCCCCTTTGTGGTGCTTTTGGAACAATTATACACTTTATCAAGCACCAGGTTGCACAATGTGCTCACCACTACATCACCCAGGGCCGGACTGGGAACCGAAACCGGCCCTGGCAAACTGCTCGGCCTGTTCCCCCTCCAGGGGGGGAGGGGGTGCGGCCGAGCTGTTTTCTAGTGCCGGTTTGGCCGATTTTGTTACCGGGGGCCGATATTCCCGGCCCGCGGTAACGAAAATGGCCCCTAGGGGCCCAGAATCGTCCCCCACCCTTGCGGCACACCGGGGAAATGCCCGGTGCCCGCTGGGGCCAGTCTGGCCCTGCCATCACCTACACACCATATGGGCCTTGCACCTTTAAGTCCCATAACACTGCACTGGCTTGTTCAGCATCAAATACAATGCCTTGACTTTAGTTGTTTAGTCATATATGCTTCAGAAATTGTTTATAAATAAGTCTTTTGGGGAACCATTGTTACCTAAGATAGATTTTACAATGAAGCAGGCAATTGTAGTGAAGGCAGCGTTTTAGATACATACATTGCTATGTGAGCATAAGCGCCTTAGACGTTAGAAACGCCATCTTGCCACTTCTGCTGCTTTTGCACACAACACTGCAGGTACATGTTATTATTTGAAAACTTCTTGCTTGCCTTTTCTTCACATGAGAACTGTCTGTTGTTCACATCCATAGACGTGCAGTGCGACCTTGGTCTGAACATCGTGTGCAGAAACAGTCTGAGCCACCAAACAATGTATGTTTTTGAGTTCAGGTTGATCGGCCCACGCTCTAGCCATAACACGCACACAGCTGCAAATATCTGAAAGTCGAGAGCCTTTAATATTGCAGTTTGCATGCATTAGACACACATTCTGGAGAAGAACTTTTCCAGACGCAGAGCAAAGCTGATCCTGTGATGTGATTCACCTAAGCTGATCTTTACGGTATGGGGTTCCCCATTCAAACCTAGAGACCTTCTATTAGTATAATAATACTAGCTCACTAGTGAAGGGAGGGTGGTTGTATTCCACAGTCATTTGTAATATGATTTCTCCCTTCATTTTCTATGGTATTGTAACAATGCTGATGGTTTTGATTTTAATCATGTGTCTGCTTATGTTAGCTAAAGTACTGCATCTTAGGACAGGTAGTTTATAAAATAAATATTTTAAACTTTACAGTGTCTCTGATTACTCTTGTTGTGGACTGTTATGAGAATAATAACGAACAGGTGTTTCTGATTCCCACCATTCCTGAGAGTACTCTAAGTCGCTTGTTCTGGGTTGTCTATACATTGGGACCTCCGAGAGAATACGGATAACGAATGGGACACTGATGCTAGTCGGATTGGGGTTCTGGGTACTGAGGTGAGTTTTTGCTACACCACAATTCACTGAGGTCCTGCTTTCCTGGGCATAGTTCTGTGCATGAGCAGAATCCCTGCAACACAATCACATAGAAATGTTAGGCATGAACTCTGACTAATACTGTCTTTTAGTCTGCAGTACACTATCAAATATATTGCATTTTGATATGGGAGAACCAAACGATAAGGTCAGACGCCGAAACGCGTCTGACCTGAATTTGAAATAAATCGCCGTCTGTGCCATAATTCTTCACGGTGTTGGTGCCTGTTTGTGGAAAGACGATCAGGGTGTTAATATAAATATATATATATACACATTTCGATAGAGGATAAAGTCATGGCACTTGAATATCTAAACACCATAAGACTAATAATGAATAAATATGAAAATACAATAATTTAAGTAGGAAAGCAGAAACTAAGGGAAAGATGTTATTGAGATTCTAATCCCAGCATATGTTTTAGAAAGAATATCACCATTTTAAGCATATCTCCATTCAATGGCTTGGCAGTAGAGTGTTAAACATCATGTTGCATTTTGATTTGGACTTAGCAGGGTGATATTTACCCAGCAGATTCAGAGCTAGAATCTGAGACAAGCTTGATTACAGTTTCAACCCACATATCACTACATCTTCTTCCGGTAACAGCTGCCTGTAAAAATCACAGAACTAGAATAGTCACCTATCTCACAGATTGTACCTATGATGGGATACATGCTGCTGGAGAAGATAACTTTAGAATCATTCACTTTCCTGTGTAGAAGGTTGAATATGTACATGACAATGTGTTTTGTTTCTTGTTGTTATTCCTGGATTAAATGAGTCACTGAAAAAAGTCCTTTCCAAATCTTGCATTATATATTGAAATAATTCCCAGTCTGTGAAAATTGTATTGTCTATAACAGTCTTCACAGAATTCTAAAATAAGAGCCTCACTTTTCTGTCTGATTTACAATGTTACTTATTTTAAAATATGTTTTATGTACAATAATTCTTAGGATTTTACAAAAATGTTACTTGCGGTGTTACAGCTTAGAATTTGCTACAGTAATAAAATAAAAAGGAACCAAAAGATAATTATAAAAGTAGGACTATATATAAATATAAATATAGAAATTTAGATACAGGATAAAGTCATGGCCATTGAATATCAAAGTACCGTAAGACTAATAATGAATATATATGAAAATACAATAATTGAAGCATGAAAGCAGAAACTAGGAGAAAGATGCTATTGAGATTATTTTCCAAGCTTATATTTTAGAAAGTATATAACCATTTTAAGCTTATTGCCATTCAATGACTTGGCAGTAAGTTGTTAAACCCTATTTAGACAGAATGAGTGATCTGCAAGTGAACATCACATTTACATCACATCACAACTAATCAGGAAAACAGGAAAAAGATTTGTGCCCCCCCATTTAACTTTGCCCCCCTTTGATGGACATGCATAAAACTCACCCTACTCATAGAAGACTAATAATGCTACGTGTTTGCCAAAAAACACTTAAGTTTGTCAAAGGATTCCTCCGTTTTGAAAAATTAACACTTTTATCAATGCCACACTTGATGGATTTTCACAAATTTAAAAACAGAAAGTGCAAGCTGAAAAAGACTCAGCATCTGGAAAATGTCAAGCACAGTTGTCAAAAGGAGCGAAAACAATAGGCAAATTAAAAACACCTTTTCAATTGTTTTTTTTTTCAACCAGATTTTTTTGCCATTTAAAAACAAATACAGTGCACACACTCAATGTTCAGCAACCGTACCCCTTCTTACATTGCAACTCATGTAGAATGGTGGTTTCATTCTCTGCCGTGTTGAAGTTAACAATCCCGTAAAAACAAAACATCCCCCCCTCCCTCCTTGAGTTGCATATAAGATATAGTCACAATCTGTGTGATATGGTATGGTGCGTGGATTCCTCTTCCAAAGTCAATGGGCGTCAGTGCAGTGGGAGGCCTCTTTTTCGGTGTTCTACTCAACCGTTCCTTTGGTCCGGGGTTGCGGGGTGCTCACCCCACTATCACTATCTTGTCGTCTAGCTAGCAGCTAATTCACTAATCTCTCCCAAGCTCTGGCTCTGTCCTGTTTGCCTATCCCCGTTGGGCTTCCCTAAACAATAACCTGCCTTCAGCCCCTGCCCATTTTGCTAGCTCTCTTGTCCAGGAGACAATCTTGGGCCCTCTCAGAGTCTTCCAATTTCTGGCTATTTCTCTTTCAGCTAGTACATATGCCAAGCCTTGGAATTTCCCAGATGTCTTATTTTAGGCCGTGTTGGGAAACCATCCTAGCAGGAAGTGCTCTGGGGTGTGTGGGATGTCCTTGTCAATGAGTTCCCCCACTACTTGTCTTACTTCCTCCCAAAAGGGTTGGAGCGTGGTGCAGTTCCAGAATATGTGGAGTATGTGTGCCTCCCTTTCGCCACGCTGCTGTATCCGTGCCAAAATATCTCCGGATTCGACGGTGTATGGTACGCCCCATGCAAGACATAAAAGTTAATTAACTTAAACCAAGCGTTTCTGGATACCCTTGGAGTACGCTCTAGGATCCTATCCCACTCTGCCTCTGGTACTTGCTTCCCTAAATCTTTCTACCATTGCAGGCGCAGGTGCTGTACTGGCTGTTTTATGTCCTGTTTCATGGCCTTATAAAGGCATGATACTGTTGTAATCCTCCCCGCTGATAGAGCCACATATCTGCATCCTGTCAGTGCCCGCGGTTTTGTGTCCCCATCTCCCCAGTGGCGTCCAATCCCTCTCGTAAAACCCTATGCTTCAGGAAGTGACCTCCCAGCAAGTCATACACAGCTTGCAACTCTTCAAATGGTAGCAGCGCAGAATTAAGGTACAGGTCTCCCATTATTTTCAGTCCTGCCTTCACTCAGTCCTCTAGCCCTGTCCAGTACGCTCCCTGTGGCAGATAGCACAGCAGGGTGAGGGGTATGTCTGGGTAATTGGGGGTCTTGACACCTGCCCGCCTCAAGTACCTGGCCGAGCAGTGCACCACCACCTTGGTTTCCATTGTGACTGCGGATGTAACCCGTCGTACCCGAAGTAGTATCTTCGCGAGGGTTGCAGTGTCCGGTGCAGCAAAGCACTGCTCGCGTTCTGGGTCGCGGTCTGCTGCCAGCCATTGAATCAGCCAATACAGTTGAGCAGCTATATAATAACCCTTGAAGTCAGGAACCCCTAGGCCCCCTTCTGCCTTAGAGCGCCGCAGGGAGGTCAGTGCTATTCTCCGACAGCCCCCCCCAGCGGAACCACGTGATAGCTGAGTCAAAGTCTTTGAGTGTGGACTGTGGGATCCACACCGGGAGGGCCACAAAATAGTACAGTAGATGCAGGAGTACTATCATCTTCAGGACAGCTACCCGTCCAGCTACTGACAGCGGCAGCTTTCCCCAGAAATACATCCCAGTCTTCAGCGATCTGACCGCTCGGCCCACATTAACGTCTAGTAGGTCTGCCGATCTATGGTATATTTTGACCCCAGGTATTGTAAGCAGCACGCTCCCATTTCAGGAGTTCCAGTTCAGGTGGCGGGGGGACATTGGGGGAGAGAGGGTATAGGCTGGATTTTCGCCAGTTGACTTTGAGGCCAGATACAGTACCAAATCGGGCTAGCATGTTTCTCGCTCCTCCCAGTTCATCTGTCGAGTTATTGAGAAATAGCAGATCATCCTCATATAAAGAAATTAAATGATGCTCTGCGTCTGTCCTCAGCCCACTAAACTCCTGTCCACTTTGGGCTCTGCACGCCAGTGGTTCCATGGCTAGTGCGAACTGGAGCGGGAAGAGCAGCCATCCCGGTCTTGTGCCTCTCTCCACCTTCTGCCGGGGTGAGATGGTCTTACCCGTGCGCACCCGGGCTGTGAGAGACATACATTAGTTGTACCCAGTCCAGAAAGCCTCCCTCCAATCCCATCTTAGCGAGAACGTCATACAAATAGGGCCACTCTAGGCTGTCAAAGGCCTTTTCGATGTCTACTGCAAACACCGCCGCTTGTTGCTTATCGTACCCGCCGGAGCTCATAACTGTATGGAGTCGTCGGATGTTTATGGCCGTGTTCCATCCTGGGATGAACCCTGTCTGATCCACATGGACTAGACCTGGCATGTGGGGAAGAAGGCGCATTGCAAGAATTTTGCTTAGGATTTTGTAATCCGTATTTAACATAGATAGTGGCCTGTATGCCGTACATTCGTGCGGTTCTTTACCAGGTTTGAACACTGGTACAATAAGGGCCTCCCTAGCACTCTCCGGCAGCACTCCCGCATCTCGGGCCACCTGGTACATCATAACCAGTCAGGGTGCCAACTCTTCCGAGTAAGTTGCATAGAACTCGGCAGGGAGACCATCCGTACCCGGGGTCTTATTCCTAACCATACTTTTGATGGCGACTCGCACCTCCCGCTGTGTGATATCCATCCCCTATTCCTCGGGTATCTGTGGAGCCATCTGCTCGCAAGCTCCTGTAAAGCTTTGCGTAGTAGGGGGCATAGGTTTTGTTAATCGCTGTCTGTGCATAGTGCCTGATGCCCCCCTCGTCCTCGATTTCGACTAGAGATGAACTCCTGCTCATTGGATTCTCCAGCCATGCTAGGAGAGACCCTGACTAGTCTCGCTCTGCGTGAGTGCGCTCCAAGTACTTTTTATAGTCAAAGCACCAAAGTCTTTCGGTCTGCTTCGCTACTTCCTCCTTGGCCTCTAGCAGTGCTTGTTGGAGTGCCGGGCGTCCTGGTCTCTTGCGTTCCGGCCCTGCCCCCTCTACTTCCCCAGAAGAACCCGCCTGACCCCCGTGGTACGTGTGATAAACTGACCCCGCAGGACCACTTTAAAGGCATCCCACTCCGCATTCGTCGAGGAGGTCGTCCCCTCATTGGCCATGGAATAGTGCAATACAGGTCACGGGACGTTCCTGAAGAATGGAGCGCCAATCTGCGGCGAAGACAGACACAGTTGTCCTGGGAGTGTCTAATGAATGCACGTAGCACCAGAAGCACTGCAGACCGAGAGGACACCTTGGGAAAGGCCTCAAGGGGAAAAATAGGGAAGAAGGCCTGCCGGACAAACAAAGGGAGGAGAGGGGAAAGGCTCTTTCACAGGTGGAGCCAGCTGGTGACATCACACTGCAGGACATACTTTAAGCGATTACCTCGTCCAGCGAGCACCTGGAAAGCAAAATAGACTCCCTGTCCTTGGATCCTGGCCTACTCAGAGATGACCACAAAAAACTGGCAGATCACATCAAGACAATGGAGAGGCACATCTCTGAAATGATGCCAGGCATGGTAACCATGAAACACCGCCTTAAAACGCTTGAGGTGAAAGTGAAAACATTGGACTCTTGAGCCGAAGACGCCGAAAACAGATCCTGGAGAAGTAACCTCAGAATCATCGGCCTGCTGGAGAAAATTGAAGGCTGCTGTATGGTAACCTACCTGGAGCGATGGCTGCGGGAAGTAGTGGCGCCGGACGGATTATCGAACTTCTTTGCCCTAGAGAGGGCGCACTGGGTCCCGGTGACCCCACCTATACCTGGAGCACCACCGCTCATGGCGATAGCAAAACTGCTGAATTTTAGAGAGAGAGATCATATCCTGACCCAAACGCACCTCAAAGGAGACATTGAGGTAGACAACTTGGTGGTGTGAATCTTCCAGGATTTTTCCAGGGAGGTGCAGCGGCAAGGAGGATCTTACCGAAAAGTGAAGCAGAGGCTGCGGCAACTGAACTACAAGTATGCAACACAATACCCGGCCACACTCTGAGCCGTCACTGAAATGGGCACAGAGTTCTTTAGGTCTCCACAGGAGGTGGCTGATATGCTGGCACGCTGAGATGGCGCCACTACGGGAGTCGGAGAAAAGGAGGAGAGAGAACCATTCTAGGTACTGGAGGTCCACGAGAGAGAATCAGGCACTGACACAGGAAGAAATGCAACTCGAACGCCTGAACACAATGCAGGTGGTGGCGCAGATCAGCAGCAAGGAGAGGGACCGTGTCCCCCTGGAGGACAGTATGCCAGCAGCGGAATCCGGCTCAGAGCACGGGTCCAACAAATCTTAGGCGCAGAGCATGGTGCTCCTGGAGGTCACACCGCAGACGGTGGACGACAAAGCTTAGCTGGGGAGAGCAGAGCCTTCTCTGGTGCAAGCTCGGAGTGCAACAGGACGCGACTGGCCCAGCAGTGAGGTACCGGTACTGTCGATGGGGAGATGGAGTGGGGGCCCTGAGGGGACAATGAACTTCAGAGGCGGCTGCAGAGACTGGGAACACGGTGAACGAGCAGCCGACCCCCTTGCAATTGACTGACTGAACTGCAAGCAGTCACTTGCGGACGTTATGATTGTGGTTTGGATGGGGGATATTTTTCTACCTATCCTGGGCAGTGGGAGTTGGGGGAAATGTTTAATGTTGACACGGGGGAGACACGTTGAGTTACAGCTTACAGGGAATGACGCAGGATGGTATGAGGGCACACAGACGGTCATCAGGGGCATGGGAGGGGGCAGTTGGAACCTAGACACATACCCTAATGGCTACCACGTCACAGTATAAATGTATGACATCGAAGATCAGGGGTATGCACACACTGAAGAACCGTCACAAAGTCCTTTCTTATATCCGGCGAGGGGGAGCCCAGGTAGCCCTACTGCAGGAGACACCTGACGCAGAAGGAGGGGCAGGCTTTCCAATGGCGATGGAGGGGCCAGCTTTTGTACACTATCTACTCGGCATTCAAACAGGGGTACTAATCTGGATACAAGCAGGAGTTCCTTTCCAGCTGACAAACTCGATAATAGACCCAGAGGGGCGCTATGTGTCTATAAAGGGACGACTGGAGGGTCGGGACATAAGCAAAATTAACGTATACGCCCCTAACGTGGACCAGCCACCCTTTTTTGCAAAGTTGAGCCACTGCTTAATGCGTTACCTGACAGACACTATCCTGCTGGGGGTGACTTTAACAGTGTCGATGATACACAGTTAGACTGGTCTCACCCTCCTCTCCGCACTTCACAAGCAGTGCTGGCCTCACATGCTTTCCATACTTGGAGTCAGAGCTGGGGACTGATCGACACTTGGAGGACCTTGCACCCCCATGATAGGGATTACTTCTACTTCTCTACCGTTCATGAAGTACATGCACGATTAGACGCCTTCCTAAGCTCTGCAGATGTGCAACGCCACATCGCAACCACGGAATACCTAGCCAAAACAATATCCAACCACAACCCACTCGTCCTGTTCCTAAAGTGGGATCACCCTTTGTCAAAGATCCCTACCTGGTGAAAAAAGTTTGAATTTATATAGTGCTTGTTACCCCTTTTGGGGTGTTGTTACCGCTTTGGTTTTTTTGGCGAGTAACACGCTTCTCTGGAAACCCATAAAGGATTAGTGTGTGTGCAGTTGTTTAATTATGATGTGATTTAAGGTGTTGCCACTTATTGGCATAAATATTGTTAGATCTTAAGCCTCTTAGCATTACATTTGGTATATGAGTTATGATTTGCATGACTGTTGCTCAGTATATGGACTGCAGAGCAAACTATAATGTGCAAGTTTTGTAACTACAACTGTACTTTAATTGATTTTAAATGACTTTCTGATGCTTTTAAAAAATATATTAAGGTGTTATAATACAAACTAACCATAACTTCAATTTAAGCTTGTTTTTATGGTGAATTTCTGGATTTTTGCCATATAATAAACAGTGGGATCACCCCTGGGTAGTTATAGTTAAGACCACTTTTCCAAAGGAAAAACACAATTAGTTTATTAGTAACTTTGGCACTGTTTGACAAATCTTCATTAAAAATTCCAAAAACAAAGTTCTCCTTTCTCTCTTTCTTCTTGGGAAGTTTTGGAGTGGTCCGTAAAGCGGGGACCAAGAAAAATGGGGACCCAAAACGTGTGTTCCCATGCAATTTTCCATAGGACAATTGAACAGCAATACTGCAAAAACAGCTGAACGGAATTACACCACATTTGCCAGAAAGCTAGATCTTAGTCCAGAACGTGTGCTTTTTGCGAAATTAAGGTTCAAATTATTTGCATATTTTAAGCTGTGGAGGATCTGGAGAGCCGATAGATCTGAAGATAAGAGCTAATTGACTACCACCACATCGAAAAAGATGTGACAGCAGCCATTTTAGGACTCAGGGACTCAGTCCCCTGTCTTGCAAATAAAAACATGTAGGTGGCATGGCAGGGATACCCTGCCCCTGGGGTCTAAACATAATTAAATAAATACACTGAATTTGCAGAAGATCCACAAATTAGCAGTAAAATTAAAAAATAAACTCCCCCCTTTTTGGACCAGGCCCCGTGGGCCAGTATGATGTTTTATTATGGTGAGGGTGTTGGGTGAGTCCCATACTTGAGCCTACAAAATACATCTGGGAAACTATCCCCTGGGGCCTATGTTATAAGTAACCCCACTCCCAAAGTCCTTCCGAGGCCTCAGGTTCCCCCCAATGCAAATTGATTTATTAGGGAAAGAGAAACATGCAGCCCACCCCAAGCCTTTTAAGGCCCAGTGACCCCATCCCTAGGTCCTATTCTCAAAATTAGGGAAGGGGTTGCACGGCCCCCCTCACCCAACCTTATAGGGAGCCCAGGGACCCCAACCCACTGGGCTGCTACTTAATGTTAGGGAAGAGGTGCATCAATCTGCCTCCCCAAGCCATTAAAGGCTCCGGTAAACCAATTCTCCAGGGCCAAAATAAAGCAGCCCATCCCCTGGGACACCGGTGTTCTTTGTCTGGGAGAGTGCGACCAGGGAATGTAAATTTAATTTCCTGCCTTCACTCTACTATGCATTGGACGCGACTCAGTTCCCACCCACCCGGGAGCAGAGAAAAAAGCTTCTCCAACCCTGGCAGGAGCAAAGTGAAAGAGCCGACTCCCACTGAGTAGCCAGCAGGGGCTGCAGGGCTGGCCCTGTGGCCCGCTACATTAAAAAAAGTGTGGACGCCCGAGTCAGCACCAGGGAACCCACAGTTCAAATAAATGCCCGGCTCCCTCATGGTTTGACTGAGGACCCGGAAGGAGCTGTGGGGGCTCTGGAGCTCCTGATACAGCCATCAATATTTGGCAATGTTGTGGATGCTCTTGGTGGGCACAGAGGCACAGACTTTTAGTAAACAATTATGGCTGGAGCCGGCAGGGGCCGTTGTGGACTTCAGGATCCCCCCAAGACTGTTAATATATTTTAGGTGCTTCAGGTGGGCACCAGGGCACCCATTAGAAAAAAAATGAAAAAGAATAATAAATGAGTGGCAGCAGTATAAGTATGTCTATTTTTGGGTAACAAAAAGGAATTTAAAAAACTGTTCCAGGATTATTCCTGGAATTCTATAACCATTGCATGTTTTTCAACATAAGTTGGAAAAGGTTTATAAATTCCTGAAACAAGTAATCTCACACACAGATGCACAGTTGGAAACTTTCTAGTGGACATATACTCTTGTCTTTGAGAATGAGGCCCAAACTGTCTTCCAGCTACCTACGGATTGATGATGTATGGCCCATTGTTAAAGAAACCTTCTGAGGCCATGGTGGGAAACTATCACATGGAGACATTACTGAAGAAAACTGAAATAAGACTATTTGAGAAAGAAAGCAATTTATTTTACCCTTGGCAATTTGTCAGGGAAACACACTAGAAATCAAAAGATACAGTGAGAGTGGAGGCAAAGCATACGGTGCCCCTTACATTATTCTAGACAGATAGGTCAGTCAAGAAAACTACTTGCATAGCATTCCTAACCACTTGTACAGCTTTCCTGAATGTAAGTATGTATGTATGTATGTGTGCCTATGGTATTTGTATACTACAAACCTAGCCAACCTAGCTTAGACCCATACAGTCTAAGAATGAATCTAGACAGTTGGTTCTGAGTTATGATCTCTAAATAGTGATAAACTTCTATTTGAACGTAAAATCTATGTCTGCTGTTAAGGCCAGCATTGTATTAGGTGAGGATAGTGGTGGCCATTTATCCTGGACTATAGACTGCCCAAATGATGCTGCCAAAGTATGTCTGAAATCCCACAACATCCCAGGCAGAAAATGGCTGAAGCCCAATTAATAAACTTATATCATATTTTCTTTTCCAGCATTGGCTGTGCCTGCTTTATAGTACTCAGGCATATGGCCTTCTGAGGAGCTATGAAAATCTTGCAGCTGTTACCGTGAACTGCATCATCAGACTGGTGTTCATTTATTATTGGATGCGATGGTGTTGTTCTCGTCAGTCAGTGTCTGAACGGTTCTGTCTGTGGCTGGGATGACTAAGTCTGGCAACCTCTGCCGTGTTTGATATTGTTAAGGATTTTGGCGCACACTGCCTGTATAGTGTAACACAGGACTTGCACTCATGTTGTGTGTCTCCGGTCTTGCATCCCTGGCTCTGGTGGCCATTTGGCCTGATTCATCTCTAGTAACACTGTTTACTCAACGTTTCACTCAACCCTGGGTCATATTGAGGAATATTTACAGCTTTTTCCAACTACATTAGCTTTGTTTTCTACATTGGTCATTATATTGTCACTGTCTGTTGACCTCAGCTGATGGGAATTCCTTGATATTGCCACATTAGAACAGAGGTTGACAGTTCTACCTGCCATTGTTTCTATCTCCTCTCCTACTTTTGAAGAGCAGTTTTGAAGCTTCATCATTTTATGCATTAATCTAATATGGCTCCATGTCTTAGTTTGAAATGCTAAGTTTTCCTCGTTTTTATCATCATGGTTTCCTTCTGGTCTTGTCTAGGTCGCTCTTTTTTTCTACACTTTGTCACATTTTTGCACATATCTGTACTATTCATACATTTATTTTTAAGTTGATGCAGCATGATTTTAAGCATCAAAATACACAACACAGTAACTGACTGAAGACTAGAAAAGCTGAAAGTGCACTTTGCACACGTTAGAGACAGTGGCACATGAAACTGAGACAAGTGTAGTTAAAGCACCGTAAAAGTGTGCTTTAAAACGTGAAATGAAGAAAACACATATATCAAGTAATTCTTATACATAAAAACGAATTTGCACTAAGAAATGCCCTATGCACAAGTTGCTTATTAACGGATACTGATGAAATTGTGATGTTAAGGAAAGTGGCCTAGTGTTTTTTTTATTTATTTTTTTATTGAAAATAAAGCAGCACCAGTCACAAATATAGCAATGATAAAGACATCGACAAGGTCTAGTGTTTTTGATGCTTTCTGTCAGAATGCACCATTTAGAAAAGTATGTGCAAAAACATGTAGAAATGAAGTACAAGCTTGAAGCTTTGCATAAAAATAGTAGAGATTCTAAAGTTTATGAAAAATGCCACACGAAGTTTGTGATATGAACTTACAAAATTATACACTAATGTTGAGAATAATTGTGGTAGGGTATTTCTCACGTTAGCTATTTTCATGTGATAATGTTCGGTGAAGGTTCTATATATATTCTCTAGTTGAATTGATTTAATCACATTATATGTTGATTTTGAGTTTATTTCATTTAAACGTGTTATGCTAACTTAAAGACTTTTTCAAAAAGGCTTTTTCTCTAGTGCAGACCTATCCTCTGACTTGATACAATACCCCATTTACAACTAGTGAAATGTTGCTTATTTGTCCTGTACATGTACCAGTCTTGACATTCCTGAATGTTTCTTCGATGTTCACTGTGGAATATTCCTGTGGAAACAGGACTTCAACTATTTGCTATAGGTGATTACTTTGTATTTCCTTACACTGATGTTAGGCCTATTTGGACTACCAAATCTCTTGTTTCCCATGACAAGCATGGGAAAGCATCTCAATGTTGCAAGTGTCCTAGATGACATTATGTGAATCTGAACATTCAATGCTCTTCCGATGGTGGTGTGATGCCACATCACTGGAAATTTCTAGAGACTTTATAAAAGAAAAGAAACCCCAAAGGAGGGGCAATCTAATTGATGTTTGCTTCTTCACGAAATACTATAACTTTTCTTTTCCCCGTAGAAGAGGATACTATGTTGATCAGTTTTTAAGAACCTTCTCTTACTTTTGGACTGCCTTGCTCATGCTACCGTGATGCTACAGTCAGTAGCTGATGGAGTGAAACCTTCTTTGCCGAACCATTTACAATTTCTATTTTCTTTATTTTTGTGTTCTATGGCAATGGACTCTCCCTTAATGGGCTTTAAATTTGAACCTTTTCCCCTTCTTCGTAGGATTTGAGCGGTTAGACAGCAAACTATCCCTTCTGCCCTAATGGTGGTGGAATTCTGTAATTCTGTGATATTGGCACTTTTATACAAGCTGTAATGTTCTTAAATTAAATTCTCAAACACCTGCTTATTGTAATGAATTTTGAATCTTTAATACAATAACCAAACCAATCTAATACCTGTCTGAGCCTATTATTGAGTCCTGCCTAAATGTTTGGCCATTTTATACGAGCTGTGATCATTTTAACTGAAATTCTCAAACAACTGCTTATTGCAATTAATTTTGAATCTTTAATACTATAACCAAATTAATCTATCTGTCTGAGCCTATTATTGAGTCATGTTGGTTCTTCCATTTAAAATGTGCTGATTACTGAATATTTAATGTGATTTAGGGCCTCATGTAGGTAGCCAAATACCGGTCGGTAACGGCCGATTTTCGGTAATTATACCGTTACCGACCGGTATTTAGGCTTTTGGTATGTAGGGGGACAATTTCTGTATTCGGAATTTACCGAATCGGTAATAATTACCGAATCGGTAATTTTACCGATTCGGTAAATTCCGAATACAGAAATGAGATGTAGGGGGAGTGTGTGGGTGTTGTTATGAGTCGGTATTTACCACCAACTAATAGTTGGTGGTAAATAATGAATGGATGTGGAAATGCATTTCATAGCGCCTACAAGTGTGCAATGTGGCAGACATACATGCCCTTAGGGCATGTATGTGTGCCACATGTGCACACATGGCCGATTCAGGGGTGCAACAGGGTGTCAATGTGACACCCTGCCACCCTTGCATGTGTTCCCCCCATTACCGAATCGGTATTTACCGATTCGGTAATGAGGCATACCTTCCCATCAATGGGAAGGTATGCCTCATTACCGAATCGGTAAATACCGATTCGGTAATTACCGAATTTTAACGAATCGGTAATTATTACCGACTCATTACCTACATAGCATTTACCACTTCATAAATACCGAATCGGTAAAATTCGGTATTTATGAAGTGGTAAATGCAAGCCCACCTACATATGGCCCTTAGTGAGAAAAACAGCGAGCTCTGTCAGAACATCAGGTGTTACTTCTTTTCTTTTGCATTGCAGTTGCAGAGCTTTCGGTCTGTGTAATTCTAACTCGACTTAACTTCTTCAGGAGGTTGGGTCTTCCTGTTTCCATTCTTTATTTATACAGTATGGTTTTAAGAGTGGTTTATCTAAATTTGATCTCAAATTTGTGAGTTGGCTGCCAATTAATAATCCTATTTGGAAAGCTAACGAGTTGTTTTGGCACTCTAATTTCCACCCCTCCTATCGGCGGAGAAAAATTTGTCAGAGGATCATTGTCTCTGTGGTAAATAGAAATGCTGTAGTTTCTCTGATTGTAAAAGGCCCAGTGCGGTTGGAATAGTAAAGAGGGTAAGAACATAATAATAACATTTTACCACGCTTCTGCTCCAAAAAAGTGATGTCACAAAAGCTGTACTGAAGATCCATTTGATAAACAATGATAATCTACCTGTACTGTCAGACAACTATCTGTTTCATTCCTTGAGTGTGGTGTGAAGGTGGTGTATCAGGTAGGTGTTATGCACAATACCTTAAATCTGCAAATTCTTTAAGTTATGTCATGGTGGCAAAGCATTACTGTAGTGAAATATCTTTGTTGAAGGTGCCTTTACGCTGATAATGACCAAAGGATAGTTGGTGAACACATGCAGTTTGGGTAACCACCAACACGAACATTGTCTCAAGTCCTGAACACTTCATCTACAAATCATGGCTTTCAGGTATGTTAGTCTAATTAGTTCAAGGAAGGAAAACAAGATTACAGCTTCCAAACTGCATTAGGATATAACACAAAACTCAAGGGCTAGAGGCAGTATCTATGATGACATAGGGGTAAGTGCTCAGCCTACATGCAGTGGTGCAGGCTTTAGCCATCAAATTTCAGCCCTGGAAACTTACACACACCTTGGCAACCAGTCATTTGTCTTACTTTGTTAATGGGCAGTCTACCCTTAGCTGCCGCTGAGTGAACAAGGTAAAGATTGGGTGCGAAAGACCACCAGAAAAAAGAGTTTGAATGTTATTTTAGTACAACTCCTAACAAGTATTGCAAAAAAGTTGAATTTTGAATATTTTGAAGGAATTCTAAAAATGTGCATTTTAGGGGCTAAGGAGTTACCACACTTCGTGATTTGTATCTTTTGAAGGCATAGCTAGTGATATTTCAAGAATTTTGATATCTAGTGTATCTTTAATTAAATACCAAATATGAAACACGTTTTTGCACAATGTACTCAACAATAAATGTGAGGAAGTATACTTACCATGCATAAGAATGTGTCAAGTCACTGAGAAGTTCCTTGATTGTTCAGAGAAACAAGGTTAAAGACCGAGTTACTTTAAAGTTGATGCCGCTTCGGAGTGATTTGCAATATGCATTATCCTCTTCAAAAAAAGCCTAAATCCTTGACCTGTTCATAGAACAAACGGAAAATCTTTATTGCTAAAATAAAAACATCAATATCCACTGAGGATCTGCAAGCATTTTGTAAGCGGTGTAATTTAAATCAATTGAAAAACAACCACTGGCAAAGCTAATAAGTCTCACCGTTTTGATCTATTTCCTTTGCAAAACTTTTTTGCAGGTACTGTAGAGCCGATGCTGTGCAGCAAGTGTCAAAAATATTTAAAGAAAATATAGCATGATGACGTGTATGCAAGCCGTGTGTGTTTGCATTATGACACTATGGTGGCCTAGCATGAGGAGTTGTAGGCATGGAAACATCACCTTGCAAGCATGCGTTTATAGCGTGACATGGCCACCATTTTGTTTATTTCTTGTTTGCCATTCCAAGATAGCAAATGCCACCTGGACCAGTAAACAAAAGAAATCTTTAAACATGTGCAAAAGCGCTTTTTATAAAACAGAGAGGCCCGGCAGAAAATGGCATCTTCCAGGCTCTTCAAAAAATTGTAAACCTAAAAAAAAGTATCTTTAACAGCTGCAAAAGGAAGGGTGAGGAGCAATGGAGAAGTGGGTTGGAGAGAGGGTGGAAGGGAAGTCAACAGGTCGAGCGTTTTGGAGTGGACAGAAGACCAACAGAAGGTTTTGAGCAGAGGAAGTAATATAACAAATAAAAAAAGCAAGCGGTTGGAAGCAATTGAGAAACAGGAGGTTGTGGGAGGAGGGAGGTACACAGAGCATCTAAGTGGTGGTATTTTGAGAGGGGAAGCAGCATGCAAGGGAGAAAGCAAGAAAACACATGCACTGTCATGGAGTGCCGAAAAAATTGCTCCCTGACTGTGAGCTACAGGTAATCCAATCAAAGGATGGTAAAGAAGTTACTCTCTAGGGGTGGGACAAACCCAAGAAGAGGAAGGAAAGCTATCCAATGTAAAGCAATGCAAAACAGAGTGACAACAAAGCTAACCAATAGCAAACAATGGGCTCACTGTACGTTTTTGGCTGTTTTCAACAGTAGTCTGTAGGTGAGACATAAAAATAGTGGTAGTTCGAGATGTGTGGTAATATTCTATTGTGTAAAAAATTCAAAGTGCAATAATTAAACACAGTGAAATAAATGACTCCAGTGGTGTAGCAAGGGAGTTCAGGGGCGGCGGCCTCCCGCACCCCAACTCTTACCTGCAGCCATGCTGGTGGCCATCACCAGCACCCCCTCTGCTCTTACATGAGGCCGCCGGGCGGCAAATACAGTGACCACCACGGGCGGCACAACATCTAGCTACACCATTGAATGTCCCCACAGGGGTATGAGAGGAAATATTCCAGGAAATTATTTACAGTAAATACATCAGTTGCGAAAAATGTATGAGTCCACGTCGCTGCTTATGTTTCTTTGATTTTTATTCGTGATGTGCTCAGGGTACAATACAGCCAACGCGTTTCGCCCAGACATGGGCTTCTTCGGGGCACGGTAAGTAAAAATAGCTGCGCCTCAGGCGGAAGTAACCGTCAACGAAAGGTCTGGTCCAGGTTGTGATTGAAGAGTAGGTGTAAGGGATGCACACCTTTACCCACAAGGACAAACCGGCATTGATGGCTCAACACAGACGGAACCTGATATTTTGGTCAAATTTCTAAATCCCTACCGCGGATCAACCCACAGGAGGCAGAATACAGTCTCCCCATTTCTCCAGGATCGCCTCAGTCTTACTACTGAGAGGCATCCCTTACACCTACTCTTCAATCACAACCTGGACCAGACCTTTCATTGACAGTTACTTCCGCCTGAGGCGCAGCTATTTTTACTTACCGTGCCCTGAAGAAGCCCATGTCTGGGCGAAACGCGTTGGCTGTATTGTACCCTGAGCACATCACGAATAAAAATCAAAGAAACATAAGCAACGACGTGGACTCATTAATTTTTCGCAACTGATGTATTTACTGTAAATAATTTCCTGGAATATTGCCTCTCATACCCCTGTGAAGATTATTATTATTTATGGTCATATGGCAGCTGGTCATCTGAGGCGGACAATATCTTACTACTTTTTTGTGACCTGTCTAGGCAGTGCAGTCATCTACAACCCAGCTGCTTGTTTTCTTTTCTTAGTATACCATTGAATGTCTCCCGTCTCACGATGGCTGTCGATTTTCAGAGAAGATGTAAAAAACGCCTAGTTGTCCATTTCCATTTTTAAATAGTAGCTAAAGTTTTGCTATATGTCCTTCCTTTCTCTGTCGATTGCAACTAGTTGTTTCAGCCGAGTAGCTATGTCATATGTTATTTTTTTATTACCGGGGCTGTAATAAATAGAGATGAATTATAAGTCAATAACTATTAATTTCGGACTTATGGGTAAACATATAAAACATTGTGCACAGCAGACCAGATAAATACTATTTACAATGAGGTACAGGTGACAGAAAACAAATAAATTGTCATCTATAAATGCCGATATCCTGTCAAGACTGTAAACAGTATGAACTAATGGCTCTGAGTGAAAAGAGATGTGAGTTCTGGATAGGTATTTCTCGCATCTTGAAAGTCATTTGGCAAATCGACATTTTTAATGGTGCTACAAAAATGTGAGAAAGCTGACCGAACTCAAACTTAATATTTACATTACCTGAAAAAATGAGACGGTCAACATACTTTTTTCTTTAATTGCTATTTAAATATCATTAACATTACCGCCTAGTGCATCATATCCATCTTTATATTTACATGCCGGCCAAGACTGAGACCTTCATTAGGACAAAATCGTCAAAGACATGGAAAATGTAAACCTTCCCTGCTCTTGAAGGAACATTTCCCCAACAGCTGCCTCACTTAATGAAAGTATGAAGTCAATGCGTCCATTCTCATGCCATCAATCACAGCGCCAGACATTTCCTGCAAACTGTGTCCACAAGACAAACGGGGAAAACGGGCCTAAAAGGGACAACAAATTGCCAAAAAAGCAGATGGAATTATGCGCACTTGTTTATAGTTAGCAGCCCAATTTAGAACAAGCTCAAAATGCGTTCCAGCAGAATGATGGCAGTGTGCAGTCGTTTGCACCACTGCTAAAACACCTGACACTGGTATGAAGAAATATTGGCTTTAATTGCAGCACGTTAAAATGTGGCAATGTCTCCAATGCAGGATTAATGATTTAAGTGAACCTAATGCGTCCAGAGTTTTCCAGGCTGATCTTTGGAGATGCACATTCCAGTGCTCTCAATAGCTGTGCCTCACTCTCTCTCTCACACACAGACAGACACTGGACTTTTATAACAAAGGACAAACGCATGCATCTCATATGTTTGCTTTACATAGATCACATTTGAAAGAGTTATGCACAGCTGGTGTAGTGAATTCATGAGTCAAGAGGTACAGGAAGGAGAGAGAGAGAGAGAGAGAGGGAGAGAGAGAGAGTATTTTTTTTATCTAAAGATAGTTGACTCCACTTTTTATTTCTGTTGCTGGGGTATCTTGAAATATTTATCTATGTGTAGTGTTTGTGGAGTATGTCTTCTATTTTGTCTTGGTCTGTATCAATGTTGCTTGTCATTTAAAATAGAATGCTTTGTTAGGAACATAGATTGCTTTGTTAGGAGCAGTGGCAGCTGTCAACAACTGAAAGTGGTGAGCAAGTAAATGGCTCAAATAGGTGCTGACTCTGGGAAAATTAAATCTTGGCATGTAGTAAAAACTGACTAAATTGCCAACAAGCATTACATTAACGTTATAAAGTTAAAATGTTTAACTTTAAAACGTTAATGTAATGCATGTCGGTGATTTTGTTTACACTGAAAAACATAAAATAAAACATTCACAACCAACAACTCCCATAACCAGTCCAGATGCTGCTCCTATTTGTATTTATGAAATTTGTAACATGCACAGCTGCTTGAAGAGTGTCCCGGCGCGACCCTGCAGGAAGTAAATGCAAAAGAGGACAGCGAGATGAATGTCGGTAAGCAGCATGAGAGAAGCACCAGGATTGGTTGGAGCAGGCTGCCTGAGTGCTCCCAAAGGCTCTGGAGGACTGTGCTTGCTCTCCACCCAGCTGTCTAAGACAGCTCAGGTTGTAGAGGTTTAAAGTGTGCATGTCGACAGCAAGGCAGCCGGACAAAGTGACATGCGCACTTTAAACTTGTGCACCACTCCTACTTTATTTATTTATTTTGGAGTATTATATAGCGCTTACAAGACCCAAAGGGGTATCAGAGCGCTTTACAGCATACATGTAAAGAAACATAAACATTAGAATACAGTGAATAGCATCAGAGTGCTGGAGGTCCTATAGATCGAGGTCATTGACCAGATACATGGAGATGACGCTTGAAGAGAAATTCTTTTAGTTGTCTCTTGAAGTTTGTGAAGGAGGGATTGGTTCTGATGTGGGTAGGGAGAGAGTTCCAGATTTTTGGGGCGTTCTCTGAGAGAGAGCGGGAGAGGGCTTTTTGTTTTTGTCTTTTGTGGGGGATTAGGAGGAGCGAGTTGGAGCTTCTTATGTTTCTTGATTGTCCTGCTTTTGTGAGTTTGGCTGCGAGGTAGTCCGGTTTGCCTGTGTGTAAGGCTTTATGGGTGAGAGAGGCAGTTTTGAAAGCGCAGCGTGCTTCGTTGGGTAGCCATTTCTTGGTACCTGTGACCATTCTTGCTGCTGCGTTTAGGGTGGTTTTCATGGGGGCTATGTGTGTTTTAAGTGTCCCAGTTAGTGTGGCATTTCCATAGTCAAGTCTGGACAGAACTAGTGATTGGGTTGCGATTTTTAGGTCATTGGGGGGTATGAAAGGTTGGATTTTGTTGAGGAGTTTCAGGTTGTAGAGGGCACCTTTTGCTGTGGAGTTTATGTGGGAGCTCATGTTGAGATTTGTGTCTAGAGAGATCTCTAGTGATTTAGCTGATTTCGCTGGAGTCAGTTTGCAGTTTAGAGAGTCAAGGTTGTTTATCCATTCTTGGATCTGAGGGGGTGGTTCATGATTGGAGAAGACAAGGATTTTGTTTTTTTCTTGGTAGCATTTGATGTGGTTGAGTGTTAGCCAATTTTCTACTTTAGAAAGTGTGGATTTGAGTCGAAGGATGTCATCGAGGGAGGATAACTTGAGGTACAGCTGGGTGTCGTCAGCATAGAGGTGGTAGGCGATGTTTGCTTGTTTTAGAATGGTAGTGAGCGGTTCCATGTAAATGTTGAAGAGTGTGGGGGAGAGGACTGAGCCTTGAGGGACACCTCGAGTTGAGGGGGAGGTGTTGGACATCGAGTTTTTGATCTTTATGATTTGGGAGCGGTTATGTAGACATGAGGAGAACCATTTTAAGATGTTGCCATCTGCTCCGATACGCTTTTGTAGGCCGTCTAGGAGTAGAGTGTGATCAACCGTGTCAAAAGCAGCAGATAGGTTGAGGAGGACAAGTAGGCAGCATTTGTTAGAGTCAAGGGAGTTGTGAATGTCATCCATTATGCTCAGTATAGCGGTTTCTGTGCTGCATCCCTTTATGAACATGGATTGGTGTGAGTCAAGTAGGTTGTTAGATTCCAGGTGTTGTTTCAGTTGGGCGAGAACGCGTTTCTCCATGATTTTAGCTAGGAAAGGGAGGTTGGTGATGGGCCTAATGTTTTTGAGGTCATTTGTGTCAGCATCTGGTTTTTTTAAAATGGGGGTGACTTGGCCTTGTTTGAGGCAGTCGGGCATCAGACCGTTGTTTAGGGAGCTGTTGATGATCTTTGTCCAAATTGGGGTTAGGGTGGGGTTGAGGTTCTTCGCCAGGGAGGCGGGGAAAGGGTTTGCATAGTGGTTGGAGGGTTTGGAAGTTGGCAATCACCTTGGAATTGTCCTCTTCGGAGAGAGGTTTGAAGTCCTTCCAAAGCTTGCGAGATGGCAGTCTTGGGTGAGCGCTTATTTTGGTGGTTGACAGAAGGGGGGTCTCGGCTTCGGGGAGAATGTCATGAACTAGGGTTGGGTTAGGTCTCGTTAAGGGTGAGGATTTGCTGTGTTCGGATTGAGGGTGTTGGTCTAGGGAGAGCTCAATATTGGTGATTTTGTCATTGAAGAATTTGACCAGGTTGTTCCACTGAAGTGTGGAGGCAGGAGGGTTAGGTTTGGTGGGTTTGGAGGTCTGTTTCTGGATGACGTCGAAAAGTTCTTTGGGCGGTTTTTGGCTTTCTCTAGTGCACTCCGGAAGAAAGAGGCTTTTTCCTTGATTATGTGTTTTTTGTAGTTACTGCGTTCTTTTCTGAGCTGGGAGAGGTTGGTTGAGGATGGGTTTCCTCTCCAGAGTCTCTCCGCGGGTCTCAATTTTCTCCTTTCTGAGTTGAGGTCTTTGTTAAACCAGGCTCGGGAGGGGATCTCTCAAACTCTTTTCAGTTTCAATGGGGCTAGTTGGTCAAGAGCAGTTGTCATTGTTAAAAGCAATGGTCACACCCTTACAATGAGCTCGGGTTGGTAGAGAAAAAATAAAATGGTAATAAAGTCATTTTATTATCATCTTATTTTAAAACAAATCTGCACCCTCAGAAGGGGGAAGCCACTGCTGTCTGGAAGGATTCTTACAGTGACAGTTGATGTGGAGCAGCGTGGAAGAGAGGTTGTCCCAGGTTATGGGTGGAGATTAATAAAGTGTTGACTCACCTTCGCTTCCTGTGTGCCTTTAAAATAAAAAGTTGCAATACAGACTTGGATATGCTTTTAATTCTGAATAGTTGACCACCCCTGCTGCAGTTGATTTTGTAGCTAGTATGGTCCTTCTAGAATGTGCTGCAAATTCGTGACCTACTGGTTCTAGTTGGTTACTATGGAGACTCTGCTAAGAGTGAATTGGGGGATGGGTGTTAAAGAGAGAGTTGTCTGTTTTTAAAAAATAGAAGTGTTTTGACTCATTGTTGCATAATAAGGGTTTGATTTCCTAGATAGGGCTAGCTAATAAAGTGTACTGTAGTTTTAAAGTCATAAAACTAGCAAGCTAAATATGTTTTTGGGCTCCTAATTCTTTTCATTAATTCATCGCAATGATCACGAATAAGTTGCAAATATGCACAAATGCTCTACCATATTGGGCTTATTTATAAAAGTACATGAAAGGGTTAACACATACTAACCATTCAGAAGTGGAGCTACAGAACTAAATAAAATATAAAAGATATGTTTTTATTCGCCTCCTTCTGAAGTATCAGAGAGTGCAAAGTTGAAAAGGTTGCCATTAATGGTTGCTTTGTATGAGAGTGGAGTCCCATTATTATGCTTAGTTTTCACATTTCCTGAGAGTATTGAATCTATCTAATAAGAACAAAAAAGAAAATGATTTCACCAACAAACTCAATTTTCAGGTATGTGAAGTCCATTGAACTTAGATCATTTTTTGTATTGAAAAGGCATATTTGTGAGGTTGATAAAAGTGTGCATGAAATCTATAGTAAAATATTTAAACTTTATGAGATGATCTATGAGTGGTAGTGTGACTGGTTTTATATATTTATTAATAGGTGAGTAAGACGCTTTGTGAGTGTGTGAGTATATAACTGTTTGTCTGAGGTGCAGACTAGGTGTGTAAGGGATTGGTTCACAATGTGTTACCCTGGAACTGTATATTGTACATATGTTGTTTTACTGCATGCTCTAATTGCTTAAAAAACACGGCTTAGCAATACATGATGTTCTGCTCACAAAGAATGATTTTCTTTGAACTCTGGGACTTGTAGTCCTATTTATACATGCTTGACCCCATCTTCTCCGCAAGCCCCCACATCTCCTTCAACCACACCACCGAACTCCACTGGACCGACCATCGATGCATCCACTTCACCTTCAAGAAACCCACCATGCACCACCGCACCCAACAGATGCCTCGCCGCTGCTGGAGCAAAGTCACCGAAGACCAGCTAACCACCACCCTCGCCCAGAGCCCACCCACCGACCCCACTGACACCGCTGCCCGCAACCTCAGACAGTGGATCGATGACAGTGCCAACACCCTCGCCCGTTCATGAAACCCTCCAACAGTCACACCAGCAGGAAAGCCAGCTGGTTCACTGAAGACCTCCAGGCCTCCAAGCAGACCTGACAAAAACTGGAGAAGAACTGGCTCCATGAACGAACACCGGAGAGCTACGTAGCCCACAGAACGCCACCCGCAGACACCATCACCTCATCAGATACGCCAAAAGGGCCCCCTTCAAACACCGCCTAGACAACAACGCACACAACAGCAAAGAGCTCTTCAACATCGTGAAGAAACAATCCAACCCCAGCTTCAACACCAATGACATCCCACCTTCGCAAGACCTGTGCGACTCACTGCCCACCTTCTTCCACCACAAGATCGCAGACATCCACGACAGCTTCAAAGCCACGACTGCCCCGACAACCACTGAGACCTCCGCCACCACGACCACCATCCGCACCAACCGCCTGCTCTCCTGGACCAACATCAACAATGACGACACCATCAAGATCATGAACACCATCCACTCCGGATCTGCGTCAGACCCATGCTCACACCCCATCTCCAGAAAGTTATCAACATCTCCTTAGAGACAGCAACTTTCCCGGAGAGCTGGAAGCATGCCGAGATCAACGCTTTACTCAAGAAACCCAAGGTGGACCCCAAGGACCTCAAGAACTTCCGGCCCATCTCCCTGCTCCCGTTCCCGGCGAAGGTCATCGAGAAGACCGTCAACAAACAACTGACCCACTACCTCGAGGAGTACAGCATCCTGGACCCTTCCCAGTCCGGGTTCCGCAGCAACCAATGCACCGAAACTGCCCTCATCGCCGCCACCGATGACATCAGGACCCTGCTAGACAATGGAGAAACAGTAGCCATCATCCTCCTGGACCTGTCTGCCGCCTTCGACAAGGTCTGCCACCGCACACTACGAACACGCCTCCACGACACCGGGATCCAAGAGAAGGCCCTGGACTGGACCACCTCCTTCCTCTCCGGCAGAACACAGAGCATCCGCTTTCCCCCCTTCCGCTCCGAAGCCACCGAGATCATCTGCGGCGTACCCCAGGGCTCATCCCTCAGCCCAACGCTGTTTAACATCTACATGGCACCACTCACCCATATCACCCGACTGCACGGCCTCAACATCATCTCCTATGCCGATGACAACCAGCTGATCCTCTCCCTCACCAAAGACCCCCCACACCACCAAAACCAACCTCCATGAAGGAATGAAGGCCGTCGCCGAATGGATGAGGAACAGCCAGCTGAAGCTGAACTCGGACAAGACAGAGGTCCTCATCCTCGGATCCACCACTTCCGCCTGGGACGACTCCTGGTGGCCGACCGCACTGGGAACAGCTCCAACACCCATCGACAACGCACGCAACCTAGGGGTCATCCTCGACTCCCCCCTCTCCATGACAAAGCAGGTCAACGCCATCTCTTCCTCCTACTTCAACACCCTCCGCATGCTCCGCAGGATGTACAAGTGAATCCCCACCGAAACGAGAAGGACGGTCACCCAGGCCCTCGTCAGCAGCAGGTTGGACTACGGAAACGCCCTCTACGCAAGATCCTCAGCCAAACTCCTGAGACGGCTTCAACTCATCCAGAACGCCTCTGCACACCTGATCCTCGACATCTCTCGCCGCAGTCACACCACACCCCACCTGAGAGACCTGCACTGGCTCCCCGTCAACAAGAGGATAACCTTCAAGCTCCTCACCCACGCAAACAAGGCACTCCACAACACCAGACCAGCGTACCTCAACGGATGACTCAGTTTCTACACCCGCACCCGCCAGCTCCGCTCCACCGACCTTGACCACGCCACAGTCTCCCGCATCCGAAGAGCGACCTCCAGCGGCAGATCATTCTCCCACCTCGCCGCCAAGATCTGGAACACCCTCCCCACCCACCTACGGCAGACCCATGACCTGTTGACCTTCAGAAGACTCCTCAAGATCTGGCTTTTCAAGCAGTAGCAGCATTCCCCACCCCCAGCGCCTTGAGAAACTCACAGATAAGTAGTGCGCTTTACACATGATATGATTGATTGATTGATTGATAGGTTACTCATGCACTTGCAGACCCCTATGCCAAGCACTACATAGAGTATACCACCCATAATGCAACTGACATACAAGTGACAAAGGGACTTATACATTCACTCAGAAGCTACTTATGTGTACAGCAGTATCAAAATCAGTTGCAGACACATTTACATACCCCTCTAATCCCTAACACAGGCACTGAGGTCTTTGTTCGGCCACTCACATATACATTTAGAGAGCCATAAAGTTACAGAAACAGACAGTTATAAGTCACATGTCACAGTTACTTAAACATCCCATGGTATTTCTATGGGTAGACTCCTACACTCACTCAGATATGTACCCAAGTAATGACACAACATAGTTATCCATTCAGACAAGTAGTCCTTTAAACATGGGTTAGGCCTACTAGTACAGACTATGTATGTGCACTGTCACTGCCAACTTCACTTGGCATGTAAAAGCTGTTCGTGAAGTCTAAAACCCATGTTTTAGTAGACATAACTTACCTCTGAGAAATGCTCTCGGTATGCCATAAAGCTCAGTGCTTTGTGCTTAAAAGGTGAGACATGTGCTTTTGAGTTTCAAGCAGTTACTCATGCATGTAGTCTCTTGAGGCTTGAGCCGAGAGGTAGTGTTTTACGCTTGATATTTTTGCTGCGAATTTAATTTGTATTGCGCATTCAGCTCTTTTGGCTCGTATGTACTGTTGGTCAAATTCAGTTCTTAACCTATTTTTAAATTCGGCGCGCAGTGAAAGAGCTCCTTTTAACTTACTTGTGCTACGTTTCCAGGGTGCTTGGGACCAGGCACGACATCAGATCGGCACTCCAGCTTCACTAGCGGAAGCAGGGGGGACGCCATCTTGGTGGTAACTTTCTGGCTCGCACCAGCTTTTTTTCCCTACATGCCAGCATTTAAGCGGACGCTCACTCCGGCGCGCTACAGTAGTCTCCTGACGCTTGAGCCGGGAGGTAGTGTTTTACGCTTGATATTTTTGCTGCTAATTTAATTTGTATTGAGCATTCAGCTCTTTTAGCTCGTTGTACTGTTGGTAAAATTCAGTTCTTAACCTATTTTTAAATTCGGCGCGCGGTGAAAGCGCTCCTTTTAACTTACTTGTGCTACGTTTCCAGGGTGCTTGGGACCAGGCACGACACCAGATCGGCACTCCAGCTTCACTAGCGGAAGCAGGGGGGACGCCATCTTGGTGGTAACTTTCTGCCTCACACCAGCTTTTTTTTCCTACAAGCCAGCATTTAAGCGGACGCTCACTCGGGGGTGCTACAGTAGTCTCCTGAGGCTTGAGCCGGGAGGTAGTGTTTTACGCTTGATATTTTTGCTGCTTATTTAATTTGTATTGCACATTCTGCTCTTTTAGCTCGTATGTACTGTTGGTAAAATTCAGTTCTTAACCTATTTTTAAATTCGGCGCGCGGTGAAAGCGCTCCTTTTAACTTACTTGTGCTACGTTTCCAGGGTGCTTGGGACCAGGCACGACACCAGATCGGCACTCCAGCTTCACTAGCGGAAGCAGGGGGGACGCCATCTTGGTGGTAACTTTCTGCCTCGCACCAGCTTTTTTTTCCTACATGGCAGCATTTAAGCGGACGCTCACTCGGGCGCGCAGCGGACGAGCGCAGCGGGCGCACCAATGGCGCGCCGAAGGCAAGCCCGTCCGCGCCTGGACGCCGCCAGCCGCCAGTCATGCTGCTGGTTGCACTCCCGGGAAGCTCAGGTACACTAGGGAGTCACTGTTATCTATTGGACATAGCATTTCTTTGTGCAATTTAGGTCCTTGTCTACTGCTGGAGGGACCCTTCTGCTGTAGCAGGTGCAGGTTCAATTCATACCCCTCACTGCTTCCTGCATCCTCTATTCCTATCAAGACTCCTTTTAAAATACTTTATTTGAATGCGCGCTCCTTAGTTAAGCACTACAATGAGATCTACGATCTCATTGAGTCGGAATCCCCGGATGTCTTTTTTATCACCGAAACATGGCTTACTGCAGATACAGTCGTCGAACCTGGACTCGCACTCCCCCCGGGATTTAACATTCACACCATCAATAGAGGAACCAGAGGTGGAGGTTTGGTGGTAATCTTTAAAACTCCCCTCCACTGCACGTTCGTCCGTGAGGACATTGCTGGTTGCGAGTGTGCCCGCTTTACCATCTCACTCAATGCCAACTTCTCTTTTTCCGGCCTTCTGGTCTACCGTCCCCCCGGTCCCTCTACAGAATTCAAAGCAGCTATCATGGAAGCTGTCCATGTTTTAGCTACTAGAACAGCCAACTTTAGCCTTATCGGCAACCTAAACATTCACTTTGACCACCCTTTAGACTCGGACGTCAGCTCCCTGCTTGCTGACCTTGAAGCCTGTCAATTAAAACAACTGGTATTGGGATCCACTCACTTGGCTGGACATTTATTAGATCCTGTTTTTTCCAATATTCCTTCCCTCCAGGTCACACTCCCCAGCCCGGTTTGCTGGTCTGACCACCACCTCATTACTATTCTCCTCCCACAGGTGGCGACCACGCCCAGAGTCGCGTCCAGGGCCACGTTTAAACGCAGCTGGCACAAACTTAAGCTGGAGGATTTGCTGGACCTCCTGTCTTCTGGCCCTCCTACCCTCGACAACTCTGACCCAGAACAAGCCTACTACGCCATTTGTGAGTGGATATATGCGGCACTAGACTCCCTTATTCCGGCAAAATAGTCCAGAGGCCGGGACTCTGGCGCTAATCCCTGGTACACGGATTCCCTTGCCGCTATGCGGAGTGCTTGTAAAAAACGCGAACGAGCCTGGCGTAAGGACTACTGTCCCTTAATGAAAAAACAGTATCAGGCTGCTATCAAAAGCTACCACAAAGCCATACAGCTAGCGCGTACTGCTTTCTTTACTAATCAGATTGCATCTAGCAATAACCCTACTAAATGCATATTTAAGTTCCTTAATGACCTGAAAAAGAGGAAAGATCCACTCACCTCTAACATCACTTCCAGAAAACAATGCGAGGAACTTGCCACCTATTTCATTCAAAAAGTTGAAACCATATATAAGACCTTTTCCAATTGTCCCTGGGTTTCAGAACGCCTTTCAATCCAGATAACTCATGCCTCTCTGGAAAGCATTCCCCCCATTTCACAGGAGGAGTTCCTTGCTCTCAGCACCAAAGTTAAATCGGGGTCTCCTCTTGACCCCATGAGACCAGCTCAATTCAGAGAGTGCCTTTCAGTTCTTCTTACACCATTACTCTCGACCATTAACTCTTCATTTAGTAAGGCACAGGTTCCCTCAGCTTGGAAACAGGCCAAGGTGCTTCCACTGCTGAAAAAAACATTTTTGGACCCCACCAAGCCCGAGAACTTCCGTCCGATCTCTCTTTTGCCCTGGGTGGCTAAAGTGGTGGAGGCACATGCCAATAAAGTTCTCTCTGACCCTATAATCAAAAATAAGATCTTAGACCGGTCCCAGAATGGTTTCCCGGCTGGTTACAGTACCGAAACAGCTCTTCTAGCAGTGAGTGAACACCTGCGTTCCATCCTAGACGAAGGTCAAACAGCGGCACTCGTATTGCTCGATCTGAGTGCCGCGTTTGACACTGTCTCCCATCGGATCCTTCTGCGTCGGCTAGAAGAAGCAGGCGTAAATGATCTTGCCCTTGAATGGTTCCGCTCCTTCCTGTCAGACAGATCCTTTCAGGTTTTTGCTCCCCCTTTTGCTTCCTCTATCAAACCCATTGAGCAGGGGGTTCCTCAGGGCTCGGCGTTAAGTCCGGCCCTGTTTAACCTCTATGTTCAACCTTTAGCTGCTGTCGCCCATTACCATGGTCTTTCCATGGTCTCTTATGCGGACGACACCCAGCTTATGGTGGCTCTCTCGGACGACCATGCTAACGACGCCTCCCAATTTCGGATAGGTCTTGAGGCTGTTGCGGGCTGGTTGACAGAGAATTGTCTCCAGCTCAACGCCAGCAAAACCGAGGTCCTTCTGGTGGGCAGGGACAGGGGGCTCTGGAATACCCAATGGTGGCCTCCGTCCCTGGGTCCTGCCCCCTCCCCTAAACTGGTGGTAAAGAACCTCGGGTTTTTGTTCGATTCGGCCCTGAGTTTTCAAGAGCACACCAAAAAAATAGCTGGCACTTGCTTCGGTCTTCTACGTGGCTTAAGACCTATTCTTCGGTTCTTCGATCCGACCACACGTCAACTCATAGTCCAGGCCACTATCCTCTCCAGACTAGATTATGCCAACTCGTTGCTGCTAGGTGCCAATAAGGCGGAACTGAATCGTCTTCAGCGTGTCCAGAACTCTGCAGCTCGTGCCATTCTTGGTCTTTCTAGGTCGTGTTCGGGTGTTCATCGCCTCCATTGGCTTCCTATTTCTAAAAGGGTTGATTACAAATCCCTCTGTCTCACCTTCAAAATCCTAAAGCTCTCCACTCCTGAGATCTTGTCGGGCCTGATCACCCCGTACATCCCCAGCCGCATGTTGCGCTCTTCTGAATTGATCCTGGCCGCTGTTCCCAGAGTCAAGAGATCCAGAGCTGGGGGCAAGTCTTTCCGTCTCCTTGCGGCCAAGCTGTGGAACTCCCTCCCTTTGAAGATCCGCTGCTTGGAATGCTTGACCTCTTTCCGTAAAGCTATCAAGACTTTTCTCTTTCCCATGGCTTAATCATATCTCTTCTGGAAACTGCTACTAGCGCCGGGATGCCCCTTCGTTGGGGCAGCTGCGCGCTTTATAAATGGTTTTAACATACAGTGACAGAGGGACCTATAAATTTGCTCACATACTCAGAAACTAGTTATGTATGCTGCAGTATCAAAAGCATTTGCTTTTGATACTGCAGCTACACCTACACCTACACCTGCACCTACATACCCCTCTATTGTCTAACAGAGGCAGTGAGGTATTCGTTCAGACTCTCACATATACATTTAGGAAGCCATACAGAGAGTCATATACTGGCAGACTTACTTAAACATTTCATGGTTTAATGTGTCTTAGTTAGGCCCACGTAGAAACAATGCCATCTTTCACCATGAACACTTTTCTTAAGTTGCCTTCCCTTTGATACAATGACCTTTCACACACATTTCCATGAATGACAATGCTGGATTTGTGTCTCTGGAACTGCTACTCTTACAGATTCCATTTCACGAGACCATCATCATAACTCCTTGAACACTATGTACAAGGCCTCGACCCACATTGTGCAAATGTCGTTCTATTTTTCATTCACGAGGCGACAGGGCTAACTATAGACCAAAACAACGGTGGCTTACCCTGGGACTCCCAAGGATGCTTTTCATTATAAATAAACAAGCATTTCCAAGTTTAGTTAGAGAGGCACTTTGCTGTCATTGGTGAGGTCTTTTCACACTGAAGCTTCGGCACAGCATTTTGCTGATATCTCTGCTAAGGGTGTCTAGCTTGTGACCAAGATAGGGACTTATATTCCTTTCCTACAGGTAACTGGGGTTGGATCATCCAGTATGGGGATTCTTGGCAGAACACATACACATGCCCTAGACATTTAGGTTAGAGTCTGCATAGTATGAGTACATCAAATTTGCTATAGTGTTTTATATGCTTGCACATATGCATTGCTCTAGCACAGTGGTGGGACTTTTTATTCTGTTCATCATCCTAGTACTTCTAATAACTTTTATTTGCTTTTGTCTATTGATCATTGCAGCACATATACTCTATACAAGAATCACGTTGGTTTAATAAACATTGAAAATGTCCCACTGTGTATTCCTTGTATATTTCTCTGAGAATAAGAGAGCACGAGTGATCTGTTGCCATGATTCCTGGGGGATCAGGGTTGTTATGTTCAGTGGTTGCCAGAACTATTTGCTACCCGCCTAGGTTTAGGGGTACTCATGGTGGCACTGTGAGCTAGCTTGCCTATAGGGCAATATATTCTGAGGGGGTGCATAGAATCAGTCTGGCACCAGCCTAACAGTTATGCTGTCCACAAACACACAGTTCCTACCGTAGGGTGGAAACTACATGACATGGCATCGCCAACGTTGGCTAGGTACTCATTTTAATGGATCACCCCAGTACTTCAATTGTGCCTTCTCAGAGACCCCTGCTTACCTTCAAACCAGAGACATCCATGGTGGTAGGGAAAATCCTCCTCAACTGAGTAGGTAACCCCTATGTATTGGCTGTAAGCTCTTCAAATTTGAACTCTTACATTTTCTACTTCAAACTGTGCATACCCACTCAGGCATTAAACTTTGCAGAGAACTGCAGACAGGCAGTTACTCAGTAATTATTATACAATGGTCTCATGTCCAGGGGTGGATATCATATGTTACCTTCGTAGTTGAAGCACATAATGTATTTAGGGCAGAGGTGTTCTACTTTTGGGTTACATTCCCGGCTTCAGACAATGTTATCCGGTTATTACACACCTACTCTGTGGATGAAATACTGGATATCTCCACTCCATATGAAGAAACAGACGTTCCTCTCACTTAACAGGAACACATAAATTGGTTTAAAGGCAATCTCCCACACACAACATTAGACTCAGTCTGCTCAGCAATGAGGGAGTGACATTGCCAGTCTTGGCTGGTTACACACGGCAGCCTAATGTTGATAATTAACCAGCAGCAGAGGTTTGAAGACTATACAAAGATTAAGTAACAATATATAGAAGTCTTACACTGTTCGTTATGCGAACATTACCACTGAACCCTGAGCAGATTGCTCATGCTGTGCAACCACAATGGCTACCCTGGTCATCAGCCCACAAACGTTAAATCCAGTCATGGGAAGAGTACCCATCAGACGGGAGGAGATTCCGTTCTGATTGAATGAAAAAACGAGCCAGCTTGAAGCGGTGGTTCCCCATACGGGCCCGCAGGAAAAACACAGAATGCTAACAAATTGCTTGCTGATGGGGATGGCTCCCCTGTGGAAGGCTGCACAACTTGAGGTACAGTCCTTGCTGCCGTATGCACTAGAACGCATGGTACCCCTTCTTGGCTGGTTTGCCTAAGATGCTGAAAAAAGCTCCAGAAATAATTGCGGGGCAGCACCTGCCCTGGTCTTGGGGATGAAACTGATGGTCAATTTTGCCACAGTATCTGCCATTATTTTAAGAAACATAAAAGAGGAAACAGCAGCATTGGCTAAACGCCAGCGCATATGGGATTTGACTCCTGCACAGCAGGAGTGCAGATTACCTAAAATTATTGATGAAACCTATGCTATGCTAGGTATAGATAATTTGGGAGCCAGACCTGATAAAACACAATTAAAGAATAATTCTGAGGAAGGATAACTCTCACCAAGCACCCGACTTTTCAACAAAGAACAAGTGGGACAATAAACAAAAAAATAAAGACAAGACAAAATCACGGGTTGGGTCTCCCCAGCAGGAAGCTACTGAGGAATGATACAATCTTCGGAACCGTCATAATATTAGACTACCTGAAAGGTATCAGGATGCTGATAAACGTTTGTCTCGTTCCTTTCAGGAGTCATCCGATAAATGTTCGGAGAGAGATGAACGGTCAGAGCGTAGATCGGAGGGGAACGAGAGACGGAAGAAGGACTCACAGCGCTCATCTGACTTCACAATAAAGCAGGAAGAGAAACAGAAATCTTTCAAGCCTCAATTTAAAAAGAACAAGGTAGCTGGACTAAAGGTCAGACATGCCCCGGATATTGAGGACTCTGCTTCTGAGTGGGGAATGGGCAGTGACTATGCTAGACAGCACAGCAGAAGTCACAATAGCTTGCCAAAACCTGATGGATTGTCTGGTGGGAGTAGCACTGAGTTAGCATATCATGATGGAAACACTTGATACTATCGTTTACGAAATACAACTCTAATTGGAGGACGACATACCCAGATACATTAATGTTCTCTTTTGACAGGACTTAACTTACAGTTACGATATTTTTGGGGCTGAAAAGGATTGACCACCTGATTTCATAATCGAATGCTCAAACGGGGAAACAGTAATATTGCCTGCTTTCTCTGACCTCGTTCCAGAATCAGTAAAAAATGTGTATGCCAAGGAGTGGCGTTACCACTAGCTCCTGCCTTATACCACAACCATGTGGGGTGAGATGACAGTTTCCCTCATCATGAGATCCCATTGAGGACGACCTTACAACCTCAACAACAATACTCAATTAAACATGAAGCTAAAAAGCAAGTTATGGAAACACTAGAACAACTTGAATACCAGGGTATAATAGAAAGTGGCACCTCATCTATGAATAACCCTTTGTTTCCACTAATGAAACCGGACCATCCATATCGTCTAGTATTAGAATACAGACACTTGAATACAGTTACTCGCTATATGGGGTCCAGGGGGCATTCAACAACATGCCAAGAAAATCCCTGGGTGGTAGAACTCCTTATAAAATCCTGTTTGGGGTAAAGATGTGAGTCCCAGACCTTGATAATCCCAACACAGTCGAGGCAGAAACACCATTTTACATCAATGAACGTTTAGCTGTTTTACAGGGACTGAAAGAATTCCTGGATGAAAAAACAACATCCAAATAAATGCACCGCCACTGAGGAAGTGAAGGTAGCCCCGGTGAGACCTGGCTGGATCCCGAAGGTTGGGGAGCTGGTCAGGGAGAAAATTGTGGACCAAGAAGAGTTTGGGACATCATACTGTCTTGATGGTTGAAGGTACTAGAACCATACTTAATTCGCCCCTTGCCAGCACAAACACAAAATATTTGTTTTTTATTGATCTGATCAACCCACACTATGTGGCCAATTCTCAACAGTAAGCCACGTGGGCTCTTGGGTAGCTGCGTGTCTCCTCTTGCTAACCTACAGAAGGCTCAGATGGAAGATTTAATAACTGAAGAAGCATCCTCTTGCCAATGAGAGATAACAGATAACAACAATGAAATATCTCTTCTACCTGTTATAACAACACCTACTGTACAATTAATTAGTATAGAAACTCAGATTTCAATTCAGAATCAAGACAAGAATAAGGTCTGAATCAGTGTACCACAGATCGAGTCATCTCCCAGTTCTATAACACCTGCTGGCTACTTCATCGACTTTGATGACGTCTCTTCTGACACATCCGATCCAGCACCACAACCACTGACCCTTTCAGGCTGAAAGTACTTGTTTCTATCTTTGGCTGAAACTGACATATTTTGTTTCTCCTTGGTTACATCTTTGGATTACAATTGGGTTACTTTTCCAGGTCCTTTGGATTTGTTTGGTGACAGTCTTTTCCAGCTTCTAAATGGACATTATCTTCAAGAATGCTCTGCAGTACAACTGGTGAACTTGGTGCTCAAACCACATGAATGGAGAGACATTCAGCTGGTGAACATTATAGCAGTTCCAGTTCTCAAACGCTGGTTTAGGATAGGGTATCGTATGATGTGTGCAGTCCCGCTGAATTTTTACAAACTCCATATTTACCCCTAGTACTGTTTCTGATAGTTGGGACATTTATACAGTCCATGAACTGCTAGAAAATCTAGAGCATTCAACTGTGTTTTCCTCTGATGAACTGTATGAAGGTACATCTAATTATGATGACATGTTCTGATTACGGTCATCATTCCCTGCATAAAGCAAGTGTTCCATGTGCTAACTCAATTACACTCATTGGGAACATTGCCCTACACCATGACGGGGTAGTTCAAAAACATATGCACAGAAGTTTGCTTATTTTTCTGGTTAAGATACATCGGACCCAGCCTCATATTTTTATAGGCTTTCGCCATCACCTGCATAGAAAAATATACTGTCAACAAGCTGATATAGTCTGCCTCTTATCTTTCATAGCTGTCTGTACAAGGTTTTGACTTTTGGAGGGACACCATAGAAGTAAAGTCTATTTAGGGGACAAGAGACGGGCAGGTTTGGGGAATTGAGGCTTTGTTTAGGACATGCCTGATACCACAACAAATGATTTTCCTGAACGAACAAAAGCGTGCAACAAACAACATGTCTTGTAATAGTCAAGATGAAAGATCTGAGCACACCATGAAGTCCCACATTTGCACATTTTTGAAAACTGAAAGCAATTTACATTCTACAGTGAAGATACATTAGATGCCATGCTGCTTAATGGTACATACAATTCATCAGACCCTAATTGAAAGGGATGGTTAGTTGGGCCACTGGACACTAACGGGTGCCAGGCATGATTCCTGGGTAACACAGAGGGTTTCAAGAGAAATAGACCTGATATGCTTTATGTGCAGTCTGAAAACTAGGGGTGGTAACAACCTACAGTTTTGGGAAGTTGTGCCTTGATTAGCTAAAATCCTCGACACTGTCTCAGGTGAAACAACACTTTTCCCTTTTATCTGATGACCTGGAACTCAGGGACTTTTTTAGTGGGTCCCCGGAAACCAAGTCAAAAGCACTTCCTGTATGCCATATGCAACAAATTATGGAAGGTTTCTAAGCAGGATTCTGCTGAAAGACTGCGTGAGATTGACAGGGTTAATTTAGAGAAGGCTTTGGCAGTGGTTGTACTCTTTGGGTAACATAGTGCAGTCTAAAATTGACATTAAACAGCAAATATATGTCCACATTACAACTTGGGCAGTCACAACTTAGGTCTATTATGCTTTGCGCTGGACACCTCCAATAATACATTCTGGCCATGTGGATTGGCAACATATCAATCCCACTAGTCTGTTTTTTCCATATCACTTGACAGAACAGCAGATACTCATCGCACGTTATGATGCAAAATACAACATGTTACACTATGAAAAGCTAGAGAAGTTATCTTTCACCGTCGTGGAAACGCCATCCACGGTTTGGATAATCCATGGGTATAATACTTTGCCAATTTCAACACTCCATTTCCAATATTGTTTGCAACACCACCAACTAGGCAGATATGAAGCGTTAGGGGAAGGGTTTGTACATGAGTATTGGGAACTGCCTTTCAAGTTTCGATATAGAAATCGGGAAACTGAAGGCTTTCTCAGTGGTTCCGACTGTGAGAGCCCTTTAAGTGGGTCCTTAGTCTGAAAGGACATTTTTTTTGCACAAGGCTTGTAATTCCTCTGTGGTAACAAGCCCTCCTGTTACCTGCAGCAAGGCCCACACAGTAGGAATGCTGAGAGGTTTTTGGAGGCCATGTCCCCTTTCTCCACCACTCTGCAAACACTCCTCTTGGTGCGCTGCTGGCTGGGGGATGAAGTCCCCTTGGCTCCAGAGTGTGGCCAACTACCCCTCCTGTTACCTCCAGTAAGTCCCACACAGTGGAATTGCTGAGAGGTCTTTGGAGGCCATGTCCCCTTTTTCCACCACTCTACAAACGCACCTCCTGGGGCACCACTAGTTGGGGGATGATGTCCACTTTACTCCTGAGAGTCCTGGGGGACCAACTACTCCTCCTGTTACCTTCAGTAAGTCCCACACAGCTAGATTGCGAAGAGGTAGTTGGAGCCATGCCACCTTTCTCCACCACTCTGCAAACATACCTCCTGGCACACTACTTGTTGGGGGACATCATCCCCCCTCCAGCAGAGCACTGAGAGTCATGTTTACAGAGTGGTGGACAAAGGGAGCGCTGCCTCTGACCACATCTCAGCAATCCTGCTGTGTGTGACTTACTGGAGGTAACAGGAGGTCTTATTTGCCCCTAAGGGCCCTCTGCAACCAAGAAGACATAATTCTCCCAATCAGCAGCATGCCAGGAGGTGCGCTTACAGAGTGGTGCAGAAAGAGACCCTGGTCTGGGGGGTCGTGGCAGTAGCATTTTATTTTTTTTTGTCCCCGGGACCCCATCCCCAAGGGCCAGGCATTTTTAGAATGGGAATAGGGGCTGCGCGGCCCCTCTTCCCAGGCCTATTACGGCCCGGGGACAGCATCCCCCGGGGCCCAGCATTTCTTCTTTTTTGTTTTTAAAACCTTTTTTTTTAATTAAAGAAAGGGGGCCACGTGGCCCCCCCTTCCCTGGACCTATTTTGGCCCAGTGTACCCCATCATCAGGGGCCTGCTCTTTTTTAAACATTTTTTAAACAAGAGAGAGGGGCTGTGCTGCCACCCTCCTGGGCCAATTTTGGCCCCGGGAACCCCATCCCAAGGAGCTAGACGACAATTCTAGGTGCCCTGGTCCCATCCAGGGCACCCAGTTATTGTTGTTTGCGACAGCGGGGGTCCCCCTGGTCCCTGCCGGCATTCTTCAGGAGCCGGCATTGCTTTTAGACAGAGGGAGCCACTGAACATGCAGCTCCCTCCGTCCAAAAGCAATTTTGCTCCTCTTTGTGCAAGCGAGCGCATTTTACATGGTCTCACTTGCACGAAGCGGAGCAGAGTTTGCTATGGTTTGGTGAGAGGGGTAATGTTCCTTTGAAGCCATAGCAAACTGTAATGTCCTGGCGGTGGGCACCCCGGGACATTGCTGGACAGGTCATGGGGGTGATGGTCCCCAGAGCCATTATTTGGCCCAGGAGAGGGGTATGGCGGGCCCGCATGATTGTTTTTTTTTTTTAGCCCTGGGAAGGTGGTGGTCCCTGGGGCTGCAGTGGGCCTCATTATTTTTGGTTAAAGTCTTGGGGAGGAGGCAGCCCTATGGATGTGGGAGGGTCCGCACAGCCACCCCGCATTATTTATACTTAAAGCCCCAGGGAGTTGGTAGTCCTTGGGCCTGCGGGGGAGCCGCATGGCCCCCCACATTCAATGTAAAGGCTGAGGGGAGTCCACGCAGCCCCACCCGGATTTTTTAAATTAAAGCCCTGAGGAGGTGGTGGGACCCAGGGCAGGGGGGGGTCGATGAGTGCCCCCGCATAATTTTACCATAAAGCTAAAAGGAATTGGCAGCCCCTGGGGCAGGGGGGTCCAAGAAGCCCCCACAATTATAATTAAAGAAACCCCGGGGAGGTGGTGGTCCCCGGGCAATATTCAGCCCCAGGAGGAGGGGCCCGTGCGCCCCCCTCCATTATTAAAATAATGCCCCCTTGACCTGGCAGACTCGGTGTGGATAATGAACAAATCGTGGGAGCCTGCGCTTGATTTTATTTTTTTTTAAATCCACTGAATCTGTGGATCCCACTGAAAATGTAAAACAAATTGCTTTGTTTGGCCCTGCGGAACCCCCCAAGAGGCCTAGGGGGTCAGGGTGTTTCTACCCTGCCCCTTTTTCTTTTTTTTTCACATTTTTTGTGGGACTTGGTTCAACCGAGTCCCAAGATGGCTGTCAACACTTCTAGGTTGAAGTGTTGGAAGTCAATCAAAGCATTTCAGTAGGATTTTGGGCTACCAGATATCTATACCTCTCTGAAACTACTGAACTGATTTGCTCCAAATCCCCAAAAGCACACTTTCTGGACCACCATCTAGCTGTCTGCCAAATTTGTTGCAATTCTGTTCAGCAGTTCAGGCTGTAGTCGTGCTCAAATAATGAAAAACCCCCATAGGTATAACATGGGGAAAACGTGTTTTGGGACCTCCCTTTTTTCTTGATGGATCACCCCAAAACTTTCAACTCAGCAGCTGAACCAAAAAGGGGAAGTTTTTTTAAAATGTCATGAAGATTCGTCAAGCGGCACCAAAGTTATTAGCAAAAGTCAAGTCAAGTCAAGAAAAACTTTATTTCGGAGGATCTCCATAAAAGTACATAAAATGAATATAAAAACATTTAAGAACAATAGATAAAATGGTTAAAAATTGTTGGTGCAGCCGCAGGGCTAGATACCTGGTAGTTACATATAATCATGTGCCTTATAACAGAGTACAAAACGAATCATGGTGACATTTTTAAATACCGCTTCCGTTTGTGCCATAAAGCCCCCAGAAATTTTGCCACAGCAAACACAATGTGTGCAGCCATATCGCTTTTAAGAATTCTAAAGGCTTCGTGGCATCTGGTAAAACCCAGATTCCTGCAAACGGGAATGATCCATTTTCTGCGCGCCTCAGTATAGCCCGGGCAGAAGAATATAAGATGCAGCTCGGTTTCATCACTTGCTCTGCATGCCGGGCAAATACTGGATGTCAACGCGGACCAACGGCTAGTAAGAGCATGAATTGGCAAGGACCCGTGCCTCCATTGCAAATAAAGCTTCCTGATTATTGCAGGGTAAACATTGTCAAGGGCTAGTTAAAAACTATATGTGGTCTTCATGTGAAGGAATTGATGTGTTAACGACCCTAAAGATTTTGAAGGTCGAAGTGAAGGAGCCTTGGAATCATAGTACAGTTTGGTAAGAGCTTTTTTAGGAAACTTTGAACAGGCGTTCCAAGGATCGTTCCAAAGTGCATCTAGACCTAGGCTCACCAAACTATTCCTTACAAACTTGAGCCAGGCAATGTTCCCCGAATTTGGGAAGCCAAGAACTTCCTGTAAACCCTGTCTGTAATGAATCAGTTCAGGCACCGTCCATAATCTACACCAATAGATCACGGGACGAAGCGCCAACTCTTCCTCCAGGGGTCTAATACCTAGGTCTAGTCTCAGAGGCACTAGGGGTGTACTCGGAGGAAGAGATACTAAACACCTAAGGAATCTGTTCTCCTCCTTTCCCAAGCTGTCCAAGACTTTGTGACCCCATAGTTCGCTGCCGTATGTGACTGCTCCTCTGGCTTGTACCCTATAAATATGAAGGGGTGGGCCTATAGGTTTAAGGGTCGACCTATTCTTCCCTATCATCCTTAGTATTCCACTGGTGTGTTGCACTAATTTCAGCCTGGCTTTCTCCTGGTGTGGACCCCACGCCAATTCCTCATTGAGGGTAACACCAAGATATTCAAAGGTGTTTACTCGTTCAAGTGTGTTATTCCCTATACGTGGGATGCGGTGGAGCCTGGGTGGCGGATTGAAGGCCATAAATTTAGTCTTTAAAGTATTGATCTCCAATCCATGCTCCCTACAGAACTCCCCAAATCCATCCAACACACGCTGGATTCCCATCGGTGACTTGGAGAGAAGGAGGGTGTCGTCCGCAAACATAATTGCCGGGACCCTCCTTCCCGCCAACTTCGGGACATCCGAATTGGGGACCCCGTTGAGGTGATCAATAACGCCGTTGACAAAGAGGCAGAACAGGGTTGGTGCGAGTACGCACCCCTGTCTTACCCCTCTGTCAACGGGAAACTTATTTGACAGTGCTCCATGTCTACCACACCTCACACGAGCATAGGTGTTTGTGTGGAGGCGGATGATCATGGTCAGGAGATCAGCTGGCACCCCCACATTCGCCAGCACTTCCCAGAGCTTACCGCGTGGAACCAGGTCAAAGGCTGCCCTTAAGTCCACAAATACAGTATAGAGACTGCCACCCTCCAACTGTATTGTTTTCCAGTATAGAAGGGACAGCCTAAAGACCTGGTCTATGGTGGAGGTCTTCTGGCGAAACCCAGCCTGAAAGGGGCTCAGGATGTCCCTCTCTTCGATCCAGTCCAACAGTCGATCCAGTAGAAGCCTCGCGAAAAGCTTCTGTGGAACGTCTATCAGACTGATCGGTCTATAATTGGCAGGGAGCAGAGGTGAGCCCCTTTTGAAAATGGGCACAATCTCCGCCCCGAGCCAAGTTGGAGGGACCGCCATCCCATGGATGATGGCGTTAAACAATACCAAGAGGTATGGTGCCCAAATTTTTACCTCATGCTTTAAGAGGTCGCCTGGGAGCTTGTCAAGGCCTGGCGCTTTTCCTGTGGAAAGGCGAATGATTGCCATTTCCAATTCCTCCAAGTTAAAATCTTCCATCTCAGAGGAATTATCCATGATTGGGGCGGCTAGGGTCCCGGCCTGGATTCCTATTTTGTCTAGCCCGGTCCTGCTATAAAGCGATGTGAAGTGATCCTCCCAAACTTCGGGCGCAATGTTGCCCTCGATAGCCATGACAGGTTCTGCTGAGCCATGTTTGACTATATGCCAAAATTTCCTTGAGTCTCTGGTTTTAAGTGCAGTTGTAATTTCTGCCCAATTCTCCCAGTCCCAGTCGATTTTAGCGTTTTCAAGGAGGAGCTTGTAAGCAACCCTCTTTTCCCTAATTACCGAGGGGGCCTCCTTGTTTTTAAACGCTCTGAGGAGGTCTTTCTTAGCTCCCCTACAACTGGCATTGAACCATGAGGCTCTTTCTCTCCTCACTTTCCTGTCCTGGACCACAGGGTTCAATACCTCGGCTAAGTTATCACAGAGGGTCTGGTGAATGTCCTCAAGGGGAAGACAACCATCTTGCGAGGGCAGTTGAGAGAGGAGACTTTCCACTTTTTCAAGGGCGAATGCCACTTGCTCGTATATGCTCCTTATGCAAGTCGGTTTCTCTAGCAGTTTGTCCCACCTTATTCTTCGCCTATTACTAGATAAGGTGAGACTGGGGGCAGATAGTCTGTTTCCTAAAGCAGCACCATTTAAAAAACCGTCAGCGGCTAGTGAAAGGATTAGGGGATTGTGGTCACTGTCTGGCCTAGGGACTATTTTAAAATCTAAGACCAATTTCCAATCCTGGAGTTTAATCATTATATAATCTATCCGGGACTCCTGGCCTGGTCTGTTAAAAGTTGGTTGCGGCGGGATGTCCCCTTGGAACCTACCATTGCATGCTCTAAGTGAATTTGCCAGAGACAGTGTAAGAACTTGCAGAAGTAGAGGTGATGATGACCTAACTGGCGGTCCTACAATGCTTGGGATTTCCCAGAGATCATCCTCTTCACTACTAATCCCATCCAGGTGAATCGGTAATGGTTCAAACTGGATATTAAAGTCCCCTCCAACCAGTAATGTTTCTGAACCAATGAGGGAATCGAGAAAAGTCATTAAGTCCTCCATTGTCCTTGAGGTGGCCGCAATTCCGACCGGTCTAGAATATATATTTACCATGGTCAGGCCCATCCCAGTGGGCCAACGCAAAGCCACACACAGGATGTCGGATGAGTTTGTTTCTACCATCTCAGCCATACAGCCTAGATGGCAAGCGATCCATATTGGTAAACCACCAGACGGGCGTCCCCTCCCACCCCATCTGGCTGGGACGTTGAAAGTTGCGAACCCAGGGTAGCAATGGTTTTCTCTGGCCCACGTCTCTTGGAACATGCATATGTCATATTCTTTGATAAAGGTTCCCCAGTCACTATTACCCAATTTATTAGGTAGCCCTGCCACGTTCCATGATAGTATTTCCAATGACCTCGTAGCCCTACGTACGGTCATTGGAGTCTCATGCAGAGTGCTTTCTACCGGCCGTGAGAGGGCACAATCCCCCACATCATCTCGTACCTTAGATGAGTAGCCCTGTGTCAGAAGAATCTGTCCTGCTAGACAACCACCCTGCGCCTTTACTGCTGTTTCATCTGCGACTGCTGGAGCATGTTCATGGGGCGCTATATGAGTCTCAGGTAGGGGCAGGGGTAGCCCAGGAGTGGTAGAATGTTGTGGGCAAATAATCTGCGGTTTGGGAATCGGATCCATGTCCCCGGCCTGGAATACCAGGGTGCTAAGCCCGTGGTCAAGATAACTCCTATGTCAGTCGCAATCATCGACTCCTGATAGGACCCCGAATCTATTTGTGACTTCAAGGGGAGTAAATGGTGGGCCATGGTTCACCTTCCATGGGCCATGTCTGTGACTCCCAGGGCGCATCGTAACCCATTCTGATGCGTTCCCGTATGTCGCAGATGTGGATGCGTAGGTATTACAATATTTAGCGGGGGGAGCAGAGATTGCAGAAAATGTGTGGGGGTGTGTCGTCATTCGTACTGGGGCCCTAGGATACACATTGTAAGAGACTACAGGTCTTGGGTAAAAATATGACAATTCACGGGGATTTATGGACCCACAGGTATTACCCAGAGGGTAGTCTAAGATGTAGTTGACTGCTCTAGGGTCTCTGAAGTTGATAATGATTACATCCCCTTCGAGATCCTTGGTTCTACGCCCTAACCAAGTGAGTCTCCGGACATGCAGTATCTCCCCATTGATGTTGAAAGGGAGAGGTCTGTTAGACCTAAGCCAGTGCATGGTCTTATTTTTTAGTTCATAGAAGCCTTCAGTTTTGCCCTTTTCCAGGGGCGGGACTTCTGTGAGCACTACCACATGGAACCGCCTCTGGGGGTAGATCGACTAGGTGGCCCGGTCGGTCTCTTGCCCTAGCTGAGTGCTGGTTCCCACCCCTCTCATTTGGAATCGTTTCTATGATGGAATTTGTTATTTCCTTTATTTGTTCGCCCACATCGCTTTGACCATAGTGTTGTTGAGCTGTGGTGTGGGGGGACTTGGCCCTATGCTGGCAATTAGAGCTACCCATGTCGTTTTTCCTGGTGTAAGTAGGAGATGGAACTAATACTGCAGGAGGGGGCAAAGCTGGGTGTACAGGATCTTTACATGGCCCCGGATGTTTTATAATTAAAGATTCTAGGTCCCCTAGCAAAACAAAACATGCTTTCATATGGAAATGTTGGTCCTAACTATAACTACCTACTGGCAAGAGCCATTAGGTAATATAGATATATATAGCTGATCTTCGAAGAGTCATAAAAACTTTACAGTTCAGGACTGGAGCGGGTTAATTGATTTACCGTCCTCAAGTTCTCAGACAAAGGCGATTACGTTGTTGTTATGAACATAAGCCAATACACCAGGGAAAGGAAGAGCCAGTTGAAGGTGAAAGAACACTACCAGGAATTGAAAAGTAACCCTATCTGTGACCATCAAAGGGAATATCATGCCATGCTCAAGGGATAGGCTTAACAGGGCTTACTGTCACTAGGGGAACACCTATATTTAAGACTGATCACCCCAAGACACCGGTCATCTACTGTCTCCCAAAGGTGCACAAGGATCTTCACGACCTTCCTGGGAGGCCTATTGTTAGTATGAAGTAGTCTTTAATAGAGAACAGCTCCAGGTTTTTAGATTAGTTTTTATGTCATTTTTATGTCACCAGTCTTGCATCATATATAAAGGACACAAACAATTTCATATGCAAGATTAACAACATCCCCTGGGGTAGTAGTTACATGATAGTAACAATGGATGTTTGTTCTCTGTATACATCTATCTCCCATGACTATGGTATAGAGGCTTGCCGCTACTATTTAAGATTAAAATCCCTGGCACTTGCGCAACATACTATGATGCTCCTCACAATGCTCCCATTTTGCCTAACACAGAATATCTTTCGCTTTGACAATAAAATATATCTCCAGAAGCAAGGCACGGTGATGGGGGCAGCAATTGTTAATTATGAATACTCAGTTTAAATCCACAACCACACCAGGGGACACAAGTGACCAGGATCAGGTGATACTTTTCTTTATGGGCTACAATATGGAATATGGGTCCATTAGTTCCCTGATCAAGTGTAATTAGCACATTTTAAAACATGATGAACATGTGAAAGATGTTATAGGCCAAGATCCCAAGATCACATATCGCAAGGCACCATCTTTGGGTGATATGTTGTCAAGATCTATGTTCTATCAAGAGCCAGATTGGCTGACCAGTAGGAACTATGGTTTTAAAATTTGGAACTATCTGCATAGATTGCAAGACATTTGAAGGCAGGTTATGCAAGAGTGTGCAGAGATTTGCCTCCTCGCAGCGGACGGGAGTTGGCCAGCCCCCACCTCCACCCCCCATATTAACAATTCTTAAAATTAAATTAAAATCACTTACCTGGCATGCAGCGTCCCCGAACTGCACTCCTCTTCCTCACCGTCTGGGTAATTCTTTGAGAAAACTACACATGCGCGCGCCCGTACATTTCTCGCAAGAAATAGAGTGTTTTGTTTACAAACGATATTTGCACTTTATACTGGGCATACATGATGTGTCTGAGTTGGTGCTTATGGTCATGCACTTGCACTTTAGGTGGCAGTAATGAAAGCATAGGAGCAGCCTTTAACAAGAACATGCACTTTAGTTGGAGGGTTGCTGGTCCCTATGGGAAACTGTCTAGAAATATGCATCTGCACTTTATGAGGTTTGTGCAATAATATTAGAAAGCAACTATAATGGTAGGTGATCACATGTGGAAATGAAACATATTTGTTGCGCTTGCACTTTATTGAGCTTGCTTTAGATGTCCACAGTAAAAATATAGAAAATTATATACCGGCATGTGCATTACAACAAATGTGTTTTTACAACGATATGTGTGCTATAATGCTGTACTGAAGAAACATGATGCTCTAGGAAATGTGCTATGCATAAACAGCTGATAATCTTTGCAAATATGGCAGGCATTTAATTGATTACGCATTTTGACTGAATAATGAATTCCCAGTTGAAGAATTTTAAATCTGGAAACCATACTTTTAAAATTCTATTTTAAAAATAATTTAAAATAATTTAAATAATTATATTTGAAAATATGTTCTGAACTTGGGGATCTTGCCACTGCATACAATCAAAAGCAATTCCAATGTGGCTGAAGCCGTGAGACGCGATGGAGAAGTAGGTGGTCAAGATGCAGTTGACAGGAAATGAGCAAAGAGGATGTGACAGTCTCTCTCTTTTTTTAAACACAGTGGTTGCGGGTAATGAGTTTGCTCGGTTGAAGGAGTAAGCCGAAACGCATTGGCATTCCATGTTGGGTGTTGCTGCTTAATGAAAAGTAAGATATAAACATCTAATGAGCATTCGTTCGCACATCGTGTGGCACCTTTGTCAGAGCGATGGTTGTTATGGAGTAATATATATATATATATATATATATATATATATATATATATATGTATATATTATCTACTGGCGGTCGCCAGTAGATAGTTATAGTTAGGACCGTGTTTCCATAGGAAATCCGCAACATTCTATTTGGAATAACTTTGGCGCCGATTGATGAATCCTCGCGAAATTTTCAAAATAGGTGGGGCACTCCGCTCCGCTCCTACCCTGAAAGTCTCGGGGGGATTCGTCAAGCGGGGGCTGAGAAAAAAGGGGGGTCCAAAAACGCGTTTTTCCCATGCAATTTTCCATAGGGACCTTTAGTCCAAGGTACAGCCCAAACGGCTGAACAGAATTACTTTAAATTTGGCAAAGAGGTAGTGCTTTTTGCATATCTGGAGTCAATCTGTTCATTAGTTCCTGAGAAAATTGCAGTTAAAAGTACATACATATCTATAGCCTCGCACCGTGCGCGCACGGTGTGCGTACGGTGAAGTGCGCGAGCGCAATTCTGATTGGTTGTTAGATGTCAGTAAACATTCGAATCGGTCGAAATCAGGAAGTGTCGGCCGCCATTTTGTCTCTCGCAGTCTGAGGCAGTGAAAAACAAAGGTGGAGAACGTGAAAAGGGGGCAGGGTGGACAGTTCCTGACCCCCTAGCCTTTGTCAGGGGGTCACTGAAGGACCCCCAAGGGTGAAAAAATCATTTTTTTTTTTTTTCGAAAAAGCGCGGGTTGCGCCCACAGCGCACGCACTGTGCGCGAAGCGCAGCGTGAGCGCACGGTGAAAAACCTGAAGAAAAAAAATATTAATAAATACATAACTTAGCATTTAAAAAAACGTACAAATTCACTTAAAAAACCATAGGTTTCACACACGTTATAGTTAGGAATTAGCATTTAAAAAACCTTGCAAATTCACTTAAAAAACCATAGGTTTCACACATTTTATAGTTAGCTGGACATTTCCCTCGTAAAAAACCAATGAAATTCCCCCATTATAGTTAGTGCAGGCAACTATAACTCACGCGACCGCAATCCTCTGCTGATGACGTCAGATATTACATCACTGATTACATATGTGTCTTTCTGAAAAATAAATATTTGTAATATATGTATAGCTAAAGATTAATGGAAGAAGACATGGGTAAATAGGTGTCTAAATACAGTGATGTAATATCTGACGTCATCAGCAGAGGATTGCGGTCGCGTGAGTTATAGTTGCCTGCACTAACTATAACGGGGGAATTTCAATGGTTTTTTACGAGGGAAATGTCCAGCTAACTATAACATGTGTGAAACCTATGGTTTTTTAAGTGATATATATATAGATATAGATATAGATATATATATATATATCCAACTTTGCAAAGCAGACGGGCACTGCAGGGAGGCGTGTATCTCAATTTCTTTATTCAGCAAAAAGATAACAGTTTCCAATGTGTTTCACAAAATATTAATGGGCAATTTACATGCATCCGCCCTTCCTAATCTGCCACAATGGGCAAATATGACCACGTGCAACTTTTGCCTCAAAGGACACATATTAGTGAGCATGGAGCCAGTAAAAATCCCAGGATCTTAGTTGATGTGCACAGTCATTAACACCTGTGTTGTTGGTGCCGCTGGTCAATAAGAATCACATGAGTAGTTCATTTAACTGCATCCAATCTGTCCCTGCCATTAGCAGCAATCTCCATAGCCACATAACTAATTCGGTAAGTTCACACTCGAATGGTCCAGGCATTACCACCACTTCAATAGCTAGAATAAATCCCTTTTAATAGTCATGAAATACAATGGCGGTGGCGGGAGCCATGTACTCTAAAATACTTTTAAAGATATTGCAGTTCCATGGTCACGTCCATTAATGTGCTGGTGCTCCGTCGGGGGGTGCATGCATGGAAATTAACAGTTTATATTTTGTGAGTCATTTACATTTAAAATAGGCCTGGAACCTTGAACCAATATTTATCTCTTCAGGGAGTGAGAATAAAAGCTCCATTCAACCGAATCAAACGCTTTCTCCAATCAAATCAACAGTATTGCCAGTGGTTCATTGCCTCACTGTGCCAAGTCGAGTACCACTTGCATCCGCTGAATGCAGTGTTGTGTTCCCCTATTAGGTATAAAGCCATTCCAGTCACAGTTCAGCCAAAGATCAATCCCACCAAATAGTTAGCCAACACCTTTACCAGGAGTTTAGAGGCTTCCTTAGTTTATCTATGATCACAATATGTGCCTCTCACTGGTCATATGGGAGGGTCCCTGTTTGGAGAGACTGTGAGAGTGGGCATGAATCATAATGCTTGCAAGAATTTGGGTTGTTGGTTGAGAGGGGTGAAACCCTAGTCAAGCAGCAGCCACAATCCTTGTTAGGGTGAACTTCAGAGCCTAACTAAATTAACCTATGCTTAACTCTCTCTGTACAAAAGCAGTCAGGCTTAACTTAGAGGTAATGTGTAAAGTAATTATGTAGCACTTAAACAGTAACAAAGTGAAAACACAAAATAAGAAAAATCCCATGCGAATTTAGAAAAATAGGGTACATTTTAATAAATTATTTGACACTGAAATGACACAAATCCAAACAGTAGAACTGGACTTATGAGTTTTTAAAGTTTAGAGTAGAAAACCAACATCAAAGCACCAACTGCGGGTATCTAGTCATGCTAGACCAGGGCAAAGTTATGGTCAACCACAATGGAGCATGGTCGGATACACGAAGTGGATTGGCCAAGTCTCCTCATACCTTTGGACTTAGAAGAAAGTTTGTCAGAGGAAGAGGCGTTGTCGTCGGAGAGCCACTGGACAAAGTTGCAGTGAAGATTTCTAAGTTCGGCCTTAGTCTCTTTTATGGAAGTCAAAAAACTCCAGTGCGATGAAGCTGCCGGTAGTAGCTGAAGAGGGTTCCCTTTCTGCTAAGAGCCACTAAACAGTATTTGCTGCTGTGGAAAAGAATGTAGCAGGAGCTGGTGCAAAGTCAGGCTGACAGGCGATGCACCTTGAGAAGATTGGCAGCAGGTAGGTCCCGGTTTCCTCTAGTTCTTAAAGCACTTTTTGGGCAAAAAATGTATAAGTTCCAAGTTTTCACTTTTGGTCTAATTGGGCACCTTTAGCACCACATCCAAGGGTGGAGGACTGGAGAGGCACCCACCTCTTAGATGGTCAAGCCTCACTCAAGTAGGGACCAGGTGCGGGTTCAAGATGGTTGGAACCTTTTTCTGTCCTTGAGGCTCTGATCAGTAGGCCAGCCAACTAGTGCTTGAAGTCACTCTGGGAGTCCTGGGTTCAAGTAGAAAGGCAGGGCTCAAGTAGAAGGGCAGACCTTTGGGGACACAGAACAGGCTTCAGACAGTAGAGCAGTCATTCTTGGTACATCAAAGAAGTCATTCTGAAGTACAAAGCAGGCAACGGCCAGTCCTCTGTAAATCCTATCACACACCCAGAAGTGAACTGAAGCGTGGGTCTGAGAATCTTATTTTTATACCTGGTACCTCTTTTCATGTTAGAGAAATCTTTGGAGGATTCTCCTCACAGAAGTGTCTGAAATGCCTCCCTGACCTGACTCCAGTCTGTCTGCAGGCACAAAAGGCTTGTGTGAAGTTATTTGTGTGAGAGCAGGTACAGCCTATTGAAGTACAAATGGGGCTGTGCACAGCCCTGCCCCTCATCCTGCCTGATATGGTACATCAAGGCACACTTATTCCCTCTATTGTGTTTGCTGTCTGGGAGGCATATACAAAGGCCAACTATACCAAGTCCTGCGATCCAAGAAGAGGTTGCAGGTACCACATGGCTAGCACAAGAAAATGCCAACTTTCTAAAAGTGATATTGCAGAATTGTGAATTTAACTTTACCATTAAAGAGGATTTTTAATTACAATTCCTCAGACACAAAATATCACTTTTCTACCTGCCACCAATCAAAAGTTAACACTTATTAAGTATAATTAAGTGACCCAATGTAATCCAACAGATGGGTAGGACTCACAGTAGTGAAAAACATACTCATGAGTTTTGTTTTTTCTACCGGACTTGTAAAACATGTGCATGTTCAAAATTCTTTTTTTTAAATACAACTTTTTATTAAAGAAAAGCACAGAATCATCATTACATAATTACAGTGGGGTGTGAGATTCATGTAGTACAGTGTATCGACAAGTGTTACTGCAGCTGTTAGGGGGTCTCTGAGTCTGGTCCTTCTCATCGCCATATCGTCTGTGACATGTTCAACATTTTAACTGTTATAATTACAATGCACTCTGCCCTGTGAGCTGTCTAGGGCCTACTTTACAGGTGACTTATATGTATTAAAAAGGGAGTTTTAGGCTTGGCAAAGGGGCTATTTTGCCAAGTCGAATTGCCAGTTTAAAACTGCATAAAGGCTAAAATGGCAGACCTGGGACATGTTTTAAGGGGCTATTTAAGCGGGTGGCACAATAAGTACTGCAGATCCACTGACAGCATTTAATTTATCAGCCCTGGGTATATGGTAAGCCACTTTACTAGGGGCTTACAAGTTAACTAAATATTCGGCCTGGGCTAAAATTCCGTTCCGCTCGCGGAAATTGCGATAATTTGACATTTTTGCGTTCCGCGGAGAGCGCGAAAATGTCAAAATTTGCGCAATCCACATTTTACCGGAAATTTTTTGCTTGCTCGCGCTGTAAAATAATACATTCTCGCGTGCACGCGATCGCCTTACCTGAATCCCCACGTTCGCCGACAAGTTTTCCCGATCCGGTCGCGTTCTCCACGAGATGTTGGATTGTTGGTAGCCATTTGCGCTGTCTCGCGACAGTACGCGCCCGCAGTAACGTCATTCGTAGCGCGATCACGTCTTTCTTCTCGCGATCATGCACCGCGAGACAATTGAAAACAAGATGGCCGCGCCAGCGAGCAACCGCATGGGTAAGTTGGCGAGCCGCGACCATGAAGAAAATACCGCAAACGGGCGGGAAAAATCTTCTGCATCTTCGCGATATTTCAGCGTGTTTGCGGAGATTTTTAACATTTTAGCGATAATTTGCGAAAGTGAATTTTGCAAATTCCACCCACCCCTACTAAATATGCCAATCAGGTGTTAGCCAATTTTGCCATGTTTTAGGGAGACTGCTGGATGCGACATCGGAGCACTCCCATTCAAGGATTAATTTCAGAATGTGTGGATCAGCCGCATTGGACTGAATCATTAGTCCCCCTGCTGTGTGCACCTTTTACTACAGTGACTTATTCCTCTCAATCTTATAAACAATTTAAAGAGATTGTAAAAACGATTACCACCCACCAATGCTATTCAAGAGAGAACACTTCCTGATTACTTCAGATCATCGGCCTCTGTGCGACATCTTTTAAGGCAGTATTAGGCGAATTTTCCAATAATGCGCTGTCTTCCCCCCTTCACCCTCATCTTGTCCTGAGGAAGTCTCACCATGACGTTTTTTAAATAAGGCTTACGTCACGGTCGAAACGTTAACGATGTGATTGGTTCCGTTCCTTCAGGTCATCTGGTCCTAAATTAACAATCAATCGTGCATCCTACCAGAGACACTGATTTCCCGTTTATACTGACCATTTTAGTTTTTCCCTACCGTGTATAATCTGTATATTTATTTGCCTGACTCGTGTATAAAACACACTCACTTCACCCATGTCACAGAGCACCGTCGTTTTTTCACTACACCAAATGTCACTCCATTCATTAAGTGAATTGTTAACAGCCTTATCGTATAAAGCATAACAAGGTTTCAAGTAAATGCATATGATGCAGCATAAAACTGTTTGTTTTTTGTCTTCTTGTTTCAACTTTATTACTAATGCATAAATATATGTTATATGATTAAACCCTTGAATCCAAAGCAATTGCTCTCACCCAACAGAACCAATTGTATCTTTCTTTATGTTTGAGGGAGTGAGCACAAGCATTTTAGCACAGGTTAGCAGTGGTAAAGTGCAACAAAAACAAATTCTGAAAAATATGAGTGGAGAAGTCAAAAGTTTGTGGAAGCCCTCCCTAAGGCTGACAGGTCTAACAGTGCGTAAAGAATTTGGCAGGAAAACCTTTGGAGCCTGGAGCCCTGCCTGTGGGCACACCAATATTTGGTGTCCAACATTTCCTCTTCCAATATCAGAAAATCCAACGCTTCTCTGTCTTCAGGTAGCAAAATAGGGAGAGGGAGGTCTTTGATTCTAGGTATGTCCAAAGCTTGGGGCACTGGTGCATGCTTCTTTGACAATTGTACATAGCAGTCAGAAAATGGCAGTAATTACCCACTGGGGGTTAGTCGCCATGCCTCGATTCGGATCCCAGATGCTTGGGACAAATCAATGTTCTGTATCTTTATTAATGAGTCAGTTTATCAATTTACCAGCCTTATCACTAGCTTTGTAAATTCTGCATTTTATGGCCAAGGTTGCCATTATTGCCTGCTCCCATAGTTTGGTTCTCAGGGCCTCTTTAGCCCTTTCCAATCTGTGATGCGCCGGATTGTCTGAAGATTAAGACACCTGCTCCTGTATCTCCACTATTGTGTGTTCCATGGCTGTATACTCCGCAAGATTTTCTGTCCTGCGGTTTGTGGTATAGGAGATAATATATTGTCAGATAACTGCCTTAACAGATTCACAGTGCCCTCAGAAGGGAGGGATCCTTTATTCACCTCTAGAAATCACTTAATGGCTTCTCACAGTGCTTTTAAAAAACATTCCACTGAAAGGAGCAAAGTGTGCATGTGCCATTTTGCCCCTCTGTCTTCCGTGTGGATTCCAATTGTCAGTTCAACAGAGCAGTAATCAAAGAGACATCTTGGAAGAATCCCAGAGTCTGTACCCTCAAGAAGCAATGCTGCTGGGGTGAGAAGATAATCTAATATAGGTAATGGGTGTATAATATATATATAATGTCGATGGCTGTGGTGCCTGTGTAAATAATAAGTATACTTTTGTTACTGAGGGGACATGGTTCTCCAGATGTCACATGGTCACACTGACTGTGCCCAGCCCCTGAGGGGCATATTCCTAGCATTGGAGGGGAGACCGGTGCTCCACACTGATGTCTTTGACAGAATGAAAGTCCTCACACAATATTATTGTACTCAGCTGAACCCTATGAAGAATCAACATTAAATCCTGGAATGTGCTGCCTATGAGTATGGGCAGAATATATATGCTGACTATACTCCAGGGTCTACCCTCCATTAGTCCCATGATTGCCACCCATTGGCCAAGGGTGTCAATAGTTCCCCATTTTAAGTCAAATGAGAGGAACTAAAGCAGTAGGATGATCACCTCCTTGAAATCTCAGGTATACAACCCAAGAATAGCCATGTCTACCCAGAAACAAGCAATTTGTGCCCAGGAGATGCATCTCTTATTCTAGCAATAAGGTGGCACCCATTTCTTGGCCTGCAGGAGGACATCCCCCCTCTTGACCTTATTATTGAGCCCATTCACATTCCAGAACATCACCCTCCAGAGTACGGAGCTAGAGCAGGTGACATAGTTGTAAAAATGAAACATTGAGATACATTGCCAAGCAAATATGAGTGAGCCGCATACTAATAAATAGACAAAAAAACATAACCTTCTCAACCACCCCGACCACCCCCACCTCATACTTCAAGAAATGATACATGAGTCGACCATTAAACAAGAACTAGTAATTCAAAAAAGGATAAGCTTCTACGAGCTTCCTATCCCCATGCATTTCATACCTAGGACCAATCATTAGCAGGCCCCAGCCTAACAATAAATCTGAATTAAGGAAACCCCCAAATTGGCATCCACCCAAAACATAATAGCCAACAGAGAGCCACGTCAACAGTCTGGGTTAGGAAAGTGAATGACTCTGTAAACCCCACCAACAGCGCCCTTGCATTGTCATCCTACTTGGGCTGTCCCTATCACCAGTTTCTGATGAGGTGGGCTCCTCTGTTCTGTTCGTTAGTCTGTGTTTCTGCCTCATATGATGATGTCCCCTCTTCTGCCGACTCAGTCCAATCATTTTGGGTAAATCTCCTCTGCTCTACCCAGGGCACTGGACAGCCAACAAAATGTTCTGCTTTGATAGCAGTCTCTTCTCGTCAACCTATTCCCAGGCAATTGCTGATGTGTCAAAAATAACAATTTCCCTTCAAAGAGCACTTTAAACTTGACCAGGAGGTGTATTATATAGGATATCTGCATCACTCTCAGTTTCTGCTTAACACCCACAAAGGATTTGCAGTGTTGCTGTGCTTTAACAGTGTAGTCTGGAAAGAGAAAGACCTAGGCCAAATCACGTAATAGGTCTTTCTTCAGCGTGGCAGTATGAAGGATGGTATCTCTATCAACATAATTGAGGAGCTTCATAATAAGAGGACGTGGGGGGTGCCATGGGGAGGGGCCTTGGCAATAAGAGCCGATGGGCCATTTGTAACACAAAACGAGGTGAGAGGTCTCCTTCAGGGATCCGAGACTTCAGCCAATTAGTGAAGAATTGCCCTGGTGTTGTCTTTCAATTCCCTCAGGGACCCCCAATAATCAGAGGTGTTCCACCTGCAGTGACTCTCCATGTCTTTGGCTGTATGTTCCCAGCTGTCTGCAGTGTGTTTCAGTTGTCTCACTTCTTGTTGGATTGAAGCAACTTTGTCTTCCAGAGTGGAGACTTGCGCCTCAGCTCAGTGGTACAGTTTGTTAAGTTGTACAGGTCCTGTTGTAGAAGTGACACCTTCACCTTCACATCTCCTATCATATATTCCAGTTCCAGTTTAGATTCCTTGTTCCCCTGCAGGATAAGAGTCATGTGGCCGCTTCCTCAGCATCCCCGAAAGAGCCCTCCCTGTCAGCAGCCCAACCAACCTCCTGGGCTTTGAAGGGCTTAGGGTAACAATTAATTTTCCCTTGAGCAGTGAGGATCTAAGTATGTCTTTGCTTATTATTGTTCCCCCATTGGGCCATGGCGTGGTGAAGGGCTAGGTGGCTGTATTACCAACTCTCAGGAGTCATGAGCCCCACACAGACAAGCACAAACACAAGCCCCACCTTCAAGAGCACCATTGCGACAGATCTGGGTGGTTCATCTCGGTAGCACACAATCACCTACTTCCACAGTCAGGTGATGACTCAAGGATGGAGGTGCAACTCACTACTAAGTGGACAGCCCCAGCAAAGGTCGAGCCTCAGTCAGCTAGCTAGATGTCATCTCAGAGGCGCCGTCCAGATTTTAAGAATCTCACAGTCTCTGTCCACTTACAGCCCAGACTCACTTTGCTCCCCAGTTAGGCAGGCAAGTTCAACCTTGTAGCAGTCACCTCCACAGATCCAGCAGGGAGGAGTTCATTCACTGAAAACAGCCAGTGTCAATGAGAGGGGGTCCCGGGCAGGTGGTGCAGCTTACCTCTAGACGTGTAGTGCCAGCCCGAACAGTGAGGAAGGAACAATTGACTCAGAATGTATTTTCCTCCGCTGGCTTCAGTTAGAGCTGCAGTGCAGAGCTTTCATTGCAGGCCCACTCCTCCTCATGTGCCGAGCAGCTCAAGTTGCCCCCCTGGCCAAGCCCCGCAGTTCACAAACTTCTTTATGTAGCAACTCTATGCAACCGAGCACACCTCATCCCATTCAGCCATGTCTTATGGTGCAGTGACCACCTCTCGGACCTCTACTCGTCCCACACCAGCACAGGCTGCCTCAGATCCATCGCAGTTGCCATACGTGCCTCTGTCGCCTCTCCTGCTCGGAATGACCTTTGTGCTGTCAGGTGGGAGCTGGGATGGGGGAGATTAGTTATTGTTAATGAACAGGTTTTATTAAGGATCAAATTGCATGGTGTGCCTCGCAGTATTAGAGCCACGCATCTCCCATCTTGGGCTACCAGGCCCTGCCTCTGTGTAGGTCAGAATCATGAACTGTACGTACTTGTCTATTGTGAGCCAGTGAGGTTTTCTCAGGTGTGGTGCGATTTGAGCTCAGCATTAGAGACTGAGAACCAGTATGGCTGCTGCATTCTGGACAGTCTGGAGTCTTTATGTGAGTTGGTTGTTGCTTACTGCAGACAGGGTGTTCCCGTAGTCCAGTCTGCTTGTGATGAAGGCTTGGGTGAGGGCTGGTGCTGTTGGGTAGCCATTTGAATATCTTTTTCAGCATTGTCATGGTGGGGAAGCAAGAGGTGGCAACTGCATTGACCTAGGCAAACATGTTGATAATGATTATGAGGTTCCTTGCTTGTGTGCTGGGAGTGGAGTTGGGTCTGATGTCTGTATGCCAGCAGGCAGTGTTCAATGATGAGGTATCTCTTCCAAAAATCACCTCTTCCATTTTGTTCGCGTTCAGCTTGAGGCAGTTGAACTTCAGCTAGGAGTCCATTTTGGTCATGTACGAGTTAAATTGTTCCTGGTGCTGGGTGTTTTATCTGAGATGGGCAGTAAAAGTTGCATCTCTTGATGTAGGTGAGTATGTCAATGTTATGTGCATGAATGACGTTTTCCAGCAGGGTCATGGATATGTTGAAGAGTGTCGGGCTAACTGAAGAGCCCTGTGGGCTTCTGAAAAGTACTTTGGCATGCTGATTGTTTGCGTTGTTCCAGTGAGAACGGTGCACAGCCATCGGATGGCAGGTCATTGAATACATGCCTTTTTTAAATTTGTTCGATCAGAATGAGATGGAAGACTGTGTCCAAGGCTGCAGAGAGGTCGAGTAGGATGAGGGCTGCAGTTTCTCCTCAGTTGAGGATCATTGTGATGTTCCTTACCCATGTGATTATCTTCTCCTCCCCTCATCCGCTCCACATTGCTCTTTCACTGTCATTTAATTCTTCCACTGCCCTCCGTGTTGCTTCCACCAACTTCTTAGCTGCTTCCCCTATCCATACCCTCTGTGTTGCTTACATCCCCGACCCTCTGTGTTGCTACGGCTCCCCTTTCATACTGAATTGATCCTCCCAGCCATGTCCTCAGTGTTCCTTGTACCCCCACACTTTTTAAAAAAATGGTGTTATGTTAATTTTTCTTTTTATTTACTGATTCAATTAATTTTCTAGATGTGCAAATGCATGGCACGCATGTCTACAAAATGACGTGGCCAGCTATGTCAAAAGGCTTTTTATTATTCTCCTCTTTAGCTATGCTACACAGCATCGGGGTATTGTATATTATTGCTAAAAAAACATTGGCAAAGTCAATAGGTTCCAATGGAGAGACCTATCTGGCTTTGCCATTGCTTGTTTTTATTTATGAAGTGGTCTGATGAAGCTTGTTTATTTATTTTGGTTTGAGATATGTGTACATATTACAATTACACACTGCTGCTGTTATTAATATGCTTGTGCTGGAGCAGAGTTTTCATTTATGAAAATTCAGGGGCTTTTGAAGCTCTGGTATGTCTATGCGTTTTATTAAGTATTAATAAATAACAAATTAATTATTTGTCTTGTGCAAGTGTGTATTTTATTAATCAATTTGTTTGTCTTAACATAAGAGAAAGTTACACAAGGGTTAGCATGTGTGTGCTGTTTTTGTTTCCTAAAAAATAACGTGCAAGTTTTCATGTTTAAACGTTGCTGTGTGCTGTTTATTTTAAGCACGAAACGCTGTCTGAATTAATGCTTTTTATGTCGCAAAAGCTAGATAAATGCATACACATAAGGGTATTAGTGGGGTTAACACTGTTTAATCATTATGCTGTAGTAATGTTGTTTTTATTTCTTTTAATTGAGATGGTCTATTGTGGCCTATGGAGGCCTAATCCATGATGGCTAATTTTGAGAGCCTGGCCTCGAGTGAATATGTGAAAGACGTGACGAGGGAGACCCCTGCTGGAAATGGTCTTGAGGGTGACTGACCATGGTCCTTCTATGAAACTTTCCATGAGGACAGCAGCAGTTTTGGGTGTTCTCCAAGAAAAGTGAAAGTGTCCTTGGCAATCTCGAAAGACAAAGGAGCCGTAGAGGAAAACTCTGAACTGTGGTTCGATGGCCGAGGAGAAACCGGATTAAATGTGTTACATGTTTTATTTTCTTGGTTCCTGTTCCGTAGTTTTCGCTATGTGTATTTTTCCTGAGCGGAGGTTCATAAATGTTGCAATGTTGCATCCTTTCCTTCTCGCTCTGCTCAGTGATTCAGTGTTTTTTTTCAAACTTGATGAGTCTTTCCATTGTATTTTTCATTATAAAAACTGTTAGCTTAGGGAGGGTTCTGGCCACCCTTTTGCCACTTGCCGTTTTACCTTTGCTGCGTGAAGCTGCGTTGCTGAGGACTGTGCTGAGGACTTCGTCTTGAGAGACTCTACCGAGAGACTTGTCCTGACCCGTTCTGACACTTAGTTAGAATAGGTAACTATGAGAAATGATTTATTCTGATTGATTTAACTTTGACTAATTTTAGATAAAGCAATATAATTTAAAACATGGTGTTGGATTTTCTTTCTTGTCAATTATTGGGTTTATATTTTTGATCATTATTGTATATGTTATGTAGATTATGTTATTGATTGGGACAGTCACTAAACCAGATCCGATCGACCTGAAATTGATGCAGGGTGTTTAGGTGTTTTCTTTCCACAAGTTTATTGCTGGTAGAGTATTTGAGCGTATGTTAGTGAAATGGGCCCTAGCGTATGATGAATGTATGTGCGTGTAACTGTATGATTACTCTATCCGTGGTAGTGGGCATATTTAAGATACCCTGATCTCTATCACTTGACATCAGCTTTGTTGACAATTTAAAAAAAACTGTAATCTGCTCCCTAATCTGATACAGGGCCGGCTTCAGGGCAGTGTGACCTGTGCAGCCACACCTGGTGCTGAGTTCAGGGGGAGCTGTGTTTAGAATTAACCTATAGGTTTAAAATCACGCTGCCCGGCAATGATAACAATGTCAGATTAACTCTGGTGATTAATGTTCTGGCTGGAGTGATCGGAGTTTTGCCTAGTGATGGTTTTGACTCATTGTAAAGAAGCTCAGCGGGTTAATATGCCTGCTGCAAAGAATGTTTACCATGCAGATCACAGAACAGTATTTTATTTGAATAGCTTGGTGTGCTACCGCTTTTATCACTACGATGATTTTGTTACTCACAGTTCATAAGTTACAATTCTAACATAGCACAGTGACTTATGAACTGTAAACAAAAAGCTGCATGCAGACAACATAGTATAGGTTAGACTGTTAGGTTTTTACCCTAGTCTTTCATTATCCTAATGTTGCTAAAAAGGGCTCATTTGGGTAAAATTGCATTATTTTTAGTAACACCAACTCCAACCACTGTGGTATGTTTTAAATCCGTTCCTAAGACCAAGCACTCTTAAAATATACTAGTCAGTATGAATAACGGGACTTCTTCACCTTGCAATCCTTGTTGTCTTATGTAAAATATCCTACAGACTGATTTACTCACATGTGATACATTGTCTCTGCATAATGTGTGTGCGATGTAAAGTGCTCTGACACCTACACTAATATGAGTATCACTGTAAAACAAATGAAATGCATTTTAGAGAGGGGCTATGGAGATATGAGGAGCACTGTTGGGTGTTGGTAGTGAGTGAATCAGTTGAGAAGGAAGTAATTGGGGGACCCAAAAAAGATTGATATACCGGCCGTCACCAGTGTTAAAACTGACCCTGATTTGATGTACTGGTGCCTTTGGGTAATGATACACCACAAGTGGTCTTCATTTTTCTTCTACTGTTGGTTCTCTTTTCAGCCTCATAAATTTTGTCACATTGACTTTACTTTACTTGTCCGTGGAGAAAACTTTTCCTTTCCTCTTGCGTTTTACTACTGCTGTGAGGTTCCACCACACTTAATTTCTATTTGCACATAGGCTGCATTCTTCCTCAACGTGTGGTTGTGTATTATCATCTGGCGTGGTCATGATGCTGTTTTGTCCTCTTCCCTGGCACAAACTGTGCGAAGTATAATTTTTTTGCCATTTGACCTGAGGAACAGAATTCGATTAATTGGCCCATGTATGTCCTCCTCGCCACTTTACGTTTTATGAGGCACACATTTCAGCCTCATAAATACAGGGCAAAGAGTTCAAACAACAGATGTAGGAAAGACGGGCAACTTTCTGACAGCTTCACTTTTTGTCTTAATTCCTTTGATAATGGGCTATTTGTGTGTTGATGCTAGAGATAGAACGTTTTGCAACTACCACACTCCATAGAATGCTATGATTGGCTCCAATTATCAGAATGTTTAGATACCAGCTGAAGTTGTATGTCTGTTTTCTAGGTTCAGCAAGAGTATGGCACATGGACATGAAGATTGCAGTGAACTGTCCTATTTGCCTGAGTGGAATGAGAGTATAGGAGGGGGCACATATAGCCTTCTTGCTCCCATGATGTTGGCAGTTACTAGCTAGTAGTTGCCCTTTCTATCATCGTGCTCTGTTGTTCCCAGTCTAGGCTCCCAATTGAAGTGTAGTGAAGTGGACAATTATATGCATCTCGCCTGGCTTGGGCAATGGCAAGCACAGAGTGATTGATTTTCCCAAGGACAATACACATGTAGTTCTGTTTCTTTCTCACATATTTAAATTACATTTGTAGTTTGCTACATTAATCATTTAAAATATTGTACAGCAAATTAGTGAGTTGGCAAACTTTCTTGCTGTGAAAGGGCCTTGGTTAGAATAAGACTTCTTTTTGTGAAAATGTAATCATGTAACAATGCGTGTGTTGGACTGGCCCTTCTTTTGCAGGGTCATCTCCAAACTTCTTTCCTTCACACTCCTGGTCCCTGAACCCGTTTTGTTGGCTTTTAGCACTTTGCACACTTTACCACTCCTAACCAGGGCTGAAGTGCTTGTGTTCTCTCTTTTAATCATGGTAACATTGGCTTACAACCAATTTGCACCTTTATTTTCTTTTAAGTCCCGAGTGCAGTAGTACTACATGTACCCAGGGCCTGTAAATTAAATGATACCAGTGGGCCTGCAGCACTTATTGGGCCATCCACTTAAGTAGCTTTTCAAACATTTCTCAGGCCTGCCATTGCACCCAGTGTGTGCAGTTTTAAACGCCATTTGACCTGGCAAAATAATTCTTTCCCCAGGTCTCATCCTGCATAATAAGTCATCTGTAGAGTGGGCCCTGAATGGCGTATTGGGCTGGGTGCAGTGTATTTAAAAAGTTGGACCTGCACTTTTAACTTTTACATGTTCTAGTGTTGAAAAACCCTTAAATTCCATTTTCACTACTGCAAGGACTGCATCTCCCATAGGATAACATGGTGTTACCTTATTACGTTTAATAGGTGATAACTTTCAAATGGGAGAAGAGAGAAATACCAAGTTTGGTGTCTAAAGAATTGTAATTTAAAACTCTCCTTAATGGTAAAGGTGGATTTTAAGTTACAATTATGAAAATACCACTTTTAGAAAGTTTAAGTATACCTAAGGGCACATTGACGCGTCCCCATCTGTCGCACTGCTATGTGGGAAAATCATCCCCTCTCAAATCCGCTTCATCCATATTAAACCAATTTTATCATGCAACACCAATAATTATGCGTTCTCCTTTCAATCACTTATTCAATCCTTATGAAAACACTGCGGAGACAGCATCGTTTCACCATCCATCTGTATTTATAACTTCTTCAAATGCTTTACTGAGTGCCCATCAGGGCTTTTTCACAGCAACACGTATAATTGAAGGTGAAACATAACAGAGCAGGCTCATCTCTTTTTACCCAATGCATTTCGAGCCTCTCAGGCTCTTCGTCAGGGGTATCTGTAACAAATGAAAAAACAACTCAACTGAATGTTCCCAGTTGACCGTCGTAACTGTATAACAATCATAAGTGAAACCCAATGCCATGTGCCCAACCCATCAAGCTCAGTTCTCCCCCACAAATCCCGTTTTTTTCTTTCTTTGTGCTGAAACCCTCACCTTCATCCCCAAACAAAACCCTCGTCTCACCCTCTACTCCACCCCTAGCTCCCTCACTCAGAAACGGTATTCAACCTGTCCCAAAATAAAAAACCCGGTTGAAATAAAAACTCATGCCTCATTCCCATTCTGCTAAATGTACGCCCAGATCACTACTACATAATTCCTCCCATATAGCTCCAAAGCGTGACCAAACGAACCCACTCCTTAGAGTAGAGCAAAATACCTTGCTGGAGCCGCAGTCGGCCATCTAACCTCCTCCTCCATCTTTTCAATTTCCTTGAAAATCGTCCGTTCCCGCTTCTAATTCACTCTCTTGATTTTAACCAAACCTTCGCCTGACTTCATCCAATCCCCTCCGTAATCCTAACCTCGTGACCTGTACTTCCCAGCTGCACCACGTTATTCTGTAGCAGCTGCTAAACTACGAATCCCACAATACTCCCACTTTTAGAAAGTTGGCATTTTCTCATTTCAACCATTTGGTGCCTGCAGCCTGTATCCCGGGTCACATGACTAGGTGTAGCTGGCAGTTGGTCTTTGTGTATTGTTCCCAGGCAGTGAGACAAAGAGGGAATAAGTATTGGCAGGATGGGCCAGCTATGACTTAAATGGGGGACAGAGCTATCACTTACCACAGTTGCACATCACAAAGCCTCTGACTCAGTACACTTACAAAGGGTTTGACATTAGTCTTTTGTGCCCCCAGACAAGCTGGGGTCAGGGCAAAGAGGCAGGGAATTTGAAGCACCTCTGGGGGAGGGGGCCTCTAGAAACTTCTCCTACTTCAAAGTGGGCACCAGGTATACATTTTGGACCCTCAGAACCACCTCTTCAGGTCACCTCTGGAGCTATGAAACACTCAGAAGGACAGCTGTGATGCTCTGCAAGAAAGACTGGTGCCCTGCAGCTCTACTTCTCTAGTGCCCTGTTGCCTGAGTGAGAAGGACTGGACCTGCATTTTGAGCCCAGGGCCACCAGAGTGACTCCAAGGGCTAGTTGGCTGGCCTCCTGAGCAGAGCTTCAGTGACAAAAAAGGTTCCAACCACCTTGAACCCAGCACCTGCACTCTTCTTGCTGTGAGTCTTGCCCCCCAAGTGGTGCCATCCCAGTCCTGGGCACTTGGAGGTGGAACTGAAGGTTTTATGCCAGCCAAGCTGTGGTCTCTTGGGCAGAATCAATCTTGTGTTTCACCCTGACAAGAATTGTGGTTTCCCCTTGAGTATGGTTTTAGCCCCCTAAACCAGTAACTTAATTTCCTACAATGTGGTCTTTCAACTTCATGTGTTCTTAAGAGATTCATACCTGCAATCCTCTCAATTATGATTCAGTCTGGGGAATGCTAACAATTCTGTATGGTTATATGTGAGATGCTCAACTAACAGCATTTGAAAGCCATGAGATTTCAGGTTGTAAGAGCAAAGAACTTCCGACTAGATTGTAAGGCAACTATAGCTCATCAATTCTCGCTCTTTAGCAGTCCTGCTCTATGCAGAAGAACTTTCAGCAGTTAGAGAAAATATAGTATGAGGCTGCCAAATTGTGTCAATAAATAACAATTCCTATATTTAAAAAAAATCTAAATTCCACTTTGCAAAGCTGGTAGAGTTTTTAAAAAGTAAGCACACTGGTAAAGGCTTTACGTTTGCAGTGTCCCCGACCCCTGCTATGCAGCATAGCACAAAAGTTGATCATTTATTTATTTTTGTGAACACTGCAAAGGCAAAAAGGTAGACAAACTCTCCCTGTATCTCTTCTGGAAATGTATGCCTTATCAAACGTAAACTTAACCTACCTACGTAAAAGGATTTAATACATGCCAACATGTTAAACAGATTAATCAAAATGGTGGTCTCTAATGAAGTTTCACGTGAGGTCTTATAGAAGTCTACTGCAGGGGATTGGCGTGCCATAAACGTTTATGCACAACCTACTTTGCATAAAGGAAAGTAGTCCTCCTGTGCTTGTGTTTGTAAAAGGATTATCCTGCTAGGCCATAGAGATCAAAGAACAGCTAAAAAATCCTAGCTGCAATAGCCAAGTGTGCAAGAATGTATTGTCATGCATTGGCTCGCACAGCTTCACATTTTTTATTTTGAGATAGATCTTTTAATGCAAAACAGGCCCTACTGATTGGGTGGTAAGGGACCTTATTCCATTCAATGAGATGGGTAAAAATTGTCTACTTTTAAAGATATACAAGACGGAAATTTCTCGTTCCGCCTGGTGGATATTTGAAAATGAGTGGTAAAATATCATTTTATTTCACTTTCGCTCATGAATGGAAGCCTTATGCATAAGGATCAGTACTATTTTTGTATACTATTTTAACTTGATTTTTTGCTGGAAATTACATAGCGGGTTCAGGCCAAATAAACAATGTTATGCAATTTTTACTACTCTTCACCAGAATTAGAAATAAAAGTTGGCAAAAGAATCGAGTACATTACTGTAACTCATTTGTATTACCTAAAAAGAGCGAGACCAGAGGTCATCTGTCTTCAATAGCTTGGCGAAAATATTTTGGGAAAAATAATTTTCGTGCTGAAATCACCTTAATCCCCTTCCAGTTTTTGGGATTGCACATGCTTGTTCAAGCTTTGTTCTCACTGTTCATGGTATCAATCAAAAAATCATCAGTAGATTTTATGAGCAAAGAAACAAAGCAATAACAACAAAGTGTCTAGTTATACATCACCCAGCAGAAAATCGTAGACAGATTGCACTTTATTATTGCCCAAATGTAATCTAAGCGTCAGCGTTTATTTTTACAAAGTAGTAAAGAAGTGTGTAAAACTTAACTATAAAACGTGTACAAACATGACCTTAAATTTAGGGCATAGTCACACATATGGAACTCAGTTGCTCCAACTGAGTGTTCAGCTGCAGCAGTGTGCATATTCTCTCAGACGCCATGCGTTGCTTGGCTCAAGATAATTTAGACTGTACTTCAGTTAATTAAATAAGAATGTTGATAAAAAACAAATCCTTAAGCTACCATATGTTTCTGTTTCAATTCTTCAAAGGAAATATACAGATCTAGAGAAGGTGATGGCAGAAAAAGACCACTAGCCCTAAGTAGGCTGGCAATAAGAGCGAGTGAGGAGATTTGTTTTTTGAAAATTGTGGACTAACTCTGCACTGGGACACAAACAAACAGGGGGGGGCAGAACAAATAAAGAGCAAAGCCAATAGGTCTTGCCTATACAAGAGCTATTGGTTTTACCAATGTGTTTTAGGTATGTTGTACACCAGCGTGGCTGCTGTTCAGCATGGCTAAACATTAGTGGTGTAGAGGAGAGTGGCATGGAGTGGAGTGTTGTAGAGTGAAGTGATGAAGAGTGGAGTAGAGCGTCGTAGAGTGGAGTGGAGTGTCGTGGAATGGAGTGTTGTGGAGCAGAGTAGAGTAGAGTGGTGTAGAGAGGAATGAAGTTGAGTAGCCTAGAGTGGGGGGGCATAGAGTGGAGAACAGTGTTATAGAGAGGAGTGACGTAGAGCGTTATAGAGTGGAGTGGCATAGAGTATCGTAGAGTGGAGTGTCAGAGAGGGGAGCACATTGGAGTGGAACATTTAGTGGCTCAGAGTGTTGTAGCAATGTGTCGTTGAGTAGAATGGAGTGGCAAAAAGTTGAATGGGTTGGTGTGGCATAGAGTGGAGTGGCGTTGAGTGGCAAAGAAAGGAGTAAAGTGTCAAAGAGCGAAGGGGCATAGAGTGGAGTGGCTTAGAGTGGAATACAGTGGAGTGGTATAGAGTGGAGTAGTGGAGGAGAGTGGAGTAGAGTGTCACAGAGTGGATTGGCATGGAGTGTTGTACAGTAGTAGGGCGTCAGTGAGTGGAGTGTCGTAGAGTTGTTGTCATAAAGTGCAGTGGCATAGAGTTGAGTAAAGTGGTGTTGAGTGGAGTGGCATTGAGGGAATTGTGTAGAGTGCAGTGGAGTGTCGTAGAGTGGAGTGGTGCAGAGTGAAGTAGAGTTTCACAGAGTGGCATAGAGCGAACTAGAGCGTTGTAGTGTGGAGTGGAGTGTCATAAAGTGGAATTTTGTAGAGTGGTGTGACCTAGAGTGGCATCCCCTAGAGTGGAATGGTGTAGAGGGGAGTGTTGTAGAGTTGGGAGAGTAGAGTGGAAGTGCACAGAGTGGAGCAGAATTTCATAGAGGAGAATAGCATAGAGTGTCATAGAATGGAGTGACATACAGTGGCATATGGTGGAGTAGTATAGAGTGGAATAGTGGAATGGAGTGGAGTGGAGTAGTGTGCCATAGAGTGGAGTTTCATAGAATGGAGCAGTGTGTTGTTGAGGGAGTCACGTAGAGTGGACTTGAGTGTCATAGAATGGAGTGGCATAGAGTATTGTAGAGTTGCATGGAGTGGAGTCTCATAGAGTGGAGCTCGTAGAATGGAAGGGTGAAGAGTGGCCTAGAGAGTCATGGGATGGAGTGTTGTGGAGTGGAATGTCGTAGAGTGGAGTGTTGTAGAGTGGAATAGAGGGTCGTAGAGTGGAGGGGCATGGAGTGGAGGGGTGTGGAGTGGAGGTCCAGAGTGGAGTGGAGTGTCATAGAGTGGAGTGTAATAAAGGGGAGTGGAGAGGAATAGTGTGGAGGGGCTGAGAGTGGCGGGCCTATAGTGGAGTAAAGTGTCATAGAGTGAAATGGCATTCAGTGAAGTGTTGTGGCGTGGAGTGGAGTGGCATGGAGTTGCATAGAGTGGAGTAAACTGTCATAGAGTGGGTTGACATAGAGTGGCGTAGAGTGGAGTGGAGTGTCATAGAGTAGAGTAGACTAGAGTAGAGTGGAATGTCTTAGAGCAGCATACAGCAGTGTGGCATAGAATTGAGTGGAGTAGAGTGGAGTGGCATAAAGCGGTCTAGAGTGAATTTGTATAGAGTTTTGTAAAGTGGCAAAAAGTGGAGTAGAATGTCATGGATTGGCGTAGCGTGGAGTAGTTTAGAGTGGAGGGGCACAAAGTGGTGGGGGGCAGAGTGGTGGAGTGTAGAGTCACATAACATACAGTGGAGTAAAGTGTCAAAGACTGGAATAGAGTGAAGTGGAGTGGAGTAGAATGGAGTGGGATGGTGTAGAGTCAGCTAATATGTCATAGAGCGGAGTGGCGTAGCATGGAGAGTTGTAGATTGAAGTAAAGTGGCATGGGGTATCGTAGAGTGGAGTGGTTTAGAGTGGCATAAAGTGTCGTAGAGTGGAGTATCGTTGAGTGGAGTGTTGTAGAGTGAAGTGTATTGAGTGGAATGGCTTAGAGTGGAGTGTCATAGAGTGGAGTGTTGTGTTATGGAGTGGAGTGTCGCAGAGTGGAGTTTTGTAGAGTGGAGTGTCGTACAGTAGTGTAGAGTGGAGTACAGTGTCATAACGTGTAATGGCAAAAAAGTGGAGTATGTTTGGTGTGGTAGTGCACTTCCATTACAGACAACACATTTCTAACTGAAATGACCATTACATTTGAACATACACTTGTACTGAAAAAACTATACAGTGCACAAATGATAATGTGTGGAAATGGTATCACCTAGTGTATTGATTTTTTTAGATCATGTTAAAATGTTTGTTTCCACCACACTTTAGAATTACAAAAAAGGGCTTCATTTGTGCTTCCCGAATTCTGATCTAATCTGAAATATTTGCACAGTTCATTTACAGACATTTAGATTTTGTTGTGTCCTAGAAAAAACTTTACCTATCCTATCCCCAGTGTCCAGCACGGGTGACATATAAATCCCCACTCTTAGAAGTCAGCGAAAGAAAAGTAAACACCAATTTCCCTCGGAAGGCAGAGTCTGGCATTTGACCTTTGCCTTTGAATGTACGGCAAATATGACAATGTAAGAACATTTAAAGGCCTGTTTATAGAAAGTGAGCACTCATGGAAGAAAACATGGAGCCATGGTAAAAGCTTATGCTCTATGAGAGAGACAAAGACATGCTGGACAGCCTAAAACAAATAAAGGCAGCAAATAGATAGCAAGCAATGCTAGTTACAAACCACAAAGCCAATGGTAAGGAACAGGTGTTATGCATTTTCTGGGAAGCTTATAGAATGTCCCCAAGAACTCCATTGAAAGCCAGACACCTGTGCTGTCTGGTATGCTTCAACCTAATGAAAATGACATTAAACAATCATGTACATTCATTTTTTATCCAAAGTTGCCATGGGTAGGTAGTGGTCAAAAATGTATTGCATATAAGCATGAGCCACACAGCAGCCTTCTGGTACTCCATTGCCAGTCTCTCAATGTTACTCAGACACTGCTAATAGTGGTACATTAATCCATCTATTTTCTTTTGCCCTCTGATCATTTCTGGCTCTCCTATGCCACGTCATGGTTCAGTAGAAAAACAGCATCTACTGGTGCACACTCTGTCCCCCCTTAATTTCTATATTTTCAACATCATAAATTCCTGCTTACTATGGAAACGGTAAGAGCAACGTACATCTGTTTAATTACACTAATGCTGGTCCTGCCAATCATGAACTAGATCAGGGCAGGGCAGGCCTCTTATTTTACCGGGCATTTCCCCCGTAGGCAGGAGCCCTTAGAGTCTGGCTTTTAAAGCCCACAGCTGCTCCTGGTGCATCTGTCACTTTCTCCAGCTCCCCAGTTAATTGCATCAGGTACAGGGAGGCTTCAAGAAAGGGAGAAAGGGAAGGAGGGGATGGTACAGAGATAGAGATCACAGAGGGAGAGAGAGAATAGGTGGATGGATTGAAAGAGAAAGATAGGATCACAGAGGGAGAGAGAGAATAGGTGGATGGATTGAAAGAGAAAGATAGGGAGAGTGGACGCGAAGTGAGCAGTGCTGGTTAGAACGTTTTGCCAGGGCTGGTTTTGATTCCCTAGTCTGCCCCTGATCTGGATCCTATTTGTGAATTACATTTTGAGTATTTATATGAAACTTTAGTGGGTAAATATGTTTGCGATTCAGAGCCCCATAGGTCAGGAAAAGTATAGAAATGAACAATGCGTACATAACAATGTCTTTAACAGTGCAAAACTCTAATCACTTACTCCACCTAGTGACACAACTTCAAAACTCACTTTGACAATATTTTTGCGCGAGTACTGATATGACATTAGTGATGTTAGCTTTAGTTCCTTTTGTACTTGTTTTTTTTGGATGATATAATCATGTCATTAATACATTATTAGATATTTCTAGACACCTCTGCTACCCTTGAGGGTGTAAAGCCACTGTAGATCAAAATGCATACCGAGCAGGCTGATTACCCCATTTGAAAACAGCCACATTTTCTCATTTTTAATGGAAGTGAATGTAAGAAGAATTATAGTGTAGCAAGAGCAGAAGAAAATTTCACAACTTTACAGTCAAAAAGGAGAAAGATCGACTGTTACTGTGAAGCTTGCAAACACAAGAAACCTGTATGAGAAGAGCATTGGATTATCAAAGGGATCTTGATGAACAATAGGGCAGAAATCTACTTCTGAGGTATAAATGGCCAGTGTAATAAACGCTTTGTATACCATACACGGAGCTTTACAAATAAAATACATAGGAATGGGAGCCACTGTAGGTCCTCCAGGTTATTAGACTCAGACTGGTGGGATAGTAAACTCAAGATGAGTCTAGCAGCAGCATTTTGTACAACTTGAAGCTGATGCGGAAAGTCGTTTGAGAGGCCTGGCAATTGGAAGTTCCAATAATCTAGTCTAGATGCAATTTTACATGTATTTATAATAATGTGAAATTAATGCCTAATTCAGATGTATTAAAGTTAACATAAATAGGCCATAGCCAGCTTGCATTGACATCCATTCAGAGAAAATGTGCACTTTTATTCTATATGAACGAGTCTTTCTATGTGCATGTTTCTGTGTGCTTTTCCATTTTAGAAAAGTAAACGAACTCGAAGCTCGCTTCACGGCATCTGTTTGCTGATAAAACACAAATGTGTTAATGTACCTTCCTCAGGAGGAAGCTTTGCCCTGGGAGGTTCCTTTCTCTGTAAGGATTTCAAGGTCAATTTCTTGAGGCTCTTGCATGAGACATTCATCCATTGAATGTGTTACTGTATGCGTTTGTTATAAAATCCACAGTCATCTCCCCTTGTTTTTTTACTCATATTTTATTTTTTAATATTCAGTGAAGTAGGTGTTCCTCAATGTTTCTTATTTCATGGATCATGTGAATTTTAATAGTGATTGGTGGTTTTTCATGTATCTTTGTTAATTTAGTACTAATGTATCATTTTACACCATGTCAAGGGGCATATTATCAAGGACGGCGTTAAAATTATCGCCGGTTTAGCGGCAGAAAACTACCGCTAAAGCAGTGATAATGGGCTTGATAATATGCCCTGGAGAATTCCAATAGAAGCCCATGTTGACACCAAAACATGGGCTTCTATGGGAATTATCTGAGGCATATTATCAAGCCCATTATCGCCGCTTTAGCGGCGGTTTTCTGCTGCTAAACCGGCGATAATTTTTAACGCAGTCCTTGATAATATGCCCCCAAGTTTGTGCCTTTCCTGCCTGAAACTCGATAAAACATGCTGGGGCATATTCTCAAGGATTTCTCGCCGAGTTATCGGCACTTTATCTCAACCAAAGTGGCGATAAATTTATCGCACTATTCACAAGCTGGTTCTAACAGCCGATATCACCAGTTTTCCTGCGATAGCAGCCGCAAAAAACATCGCCCAAGATGACACTGGCAACTAACGCTAATGATATGCAGAGTAGGCGTTCCCGTGCAAAAAGCCGTGATAACACCACTTTGCAACATTCTCAACGACCAGCCAGATCGGCGATAAGATCACAAAACATGCAATAAGGTGGGTTAGCAGCAGGGATTTAAAACCTGTTCCTACCTGGTGTTAAGTCGGACGAAAACCTGCACCATGAAAGGGAGCCCAGCCCAGAGCCACACCTGAAGAACAACAGATGCCATGGAGCTACTGATCATGCAGCTCAGACACCCAAGAGGGCCACAACACCCACCGCCACTGCGCCCAGGCCCGCCACCCACAACCCCCACCGGACTACCACAGAGGCAGCGCAGACAAAGACAGCGGACCTTCAGAAAACTCACCAGCCTCACAGACTTAACACCAGAGGATGTCATTGCCCACTACAGGCTCAAAAGGACAACCATCCTCCGCATCCTGACCATCATTGCCCACAGGCTGACATCACCAACACAGCGGACAACCAACATCCCTCCGCAGACAAAGCTGCTGGCTGTGCTGCACCTGCTGGCCTCTGGTACCTTCCAACCAACAACCACCAGAGTCGGAGGAGTCTCCCTGCCAGCCCTATCAGAGTTCCTCACACCTGTCTTGGATGCCATCATCAGCTTGGTACCCCAGCACCTTCACTTCCCCCACACTGCGCAGGAACACCTGGAGACCAAGCAAGGCTTCTACACCATAGCTGGCTTCCCGCACGTGTTGGGGGCAATCAACTGCACACATGTCCTACTTGTGCCCCCTACCGACACTGCACACAATTACCGCAACAGAAAGCACACGCATTCCACCAAAGTGCAGGCAATAGTCGAACACCAGGGACTCTTCACCAATGTCGTCGCCAACTACCCAGGCAGTGTGTATGATTCCAGATCTTCCGACAGTCCGTCATCAACCAGCGTTTTGAGGCTGGCACCTACGGAAATGCATTGCTCGTTGGTAAGTACCAAATTAACACACCACACACCACAACTCCACAATTATGCAACTCACAACTCTGGGAATGCACACGTCACAAACTTACATACAACATGCCAAACAACATGCCCACCTACCAGGCACAACAGCACAACTTAGTGTGGTAACCTGGGCTAGCCATGTACATAAGCCATTAACATCATGGCTCCTCAGCCACACAATAGCATATTGTGGGGAGAGGTGGGAACGACGCATGTGCGAAGGAGGCAAGTGACCCATGAATGAGAATGTACACAAGGCCAAGTGTGGCATGGTTGTGCTGGACAGACTGCAGCATGTAGACCATAGACATATCCATGTCGACATACACTGCTGGTGTTTGGAGTGTAGTGGACAGTGGACGCAACCATGTTACCTCAGTCAGTGGGGAGGATCGCGGAAATGTAGCTTGTTATGTCCCCACCTGTAAGCGTGAGCGGAGTGCGCTGGCCCGGCGTATGCCAGGCTAGCGTAGGGGTGTGAATAAAAAGCATGTAGCCCTCTTCCACAATGGCCAATGTGTTTGCCATGGCGGTGCCTCTCACCCCGCCACGAGACCGATGCCATGAGTAGTGTTGCCTGCGATCCTGTGCACCTGCTGCACCCCAGGCTGCTGGTCCCCAGACCCTTCTTGGCCACCCCTGCACACCTAGGCCTCACTGCTCACCTGCCGACACCGGCGTGGGTCAAAGGGGGCTCACCACATGCCGGTGCAAGCTCCAAGCCCGAGGCCCGCGACCTTGGCAGCCTCCTCAGACCATCGCTGGCCTCCGCGACACAGGCCCCCAGCATTCCTTTCTCGTTGACGTACTCCACCGCTGCCTCCGGCCTACACTGCGGTCTAGTAGGTCACACATTTGGAACTGAGTCTTGATATTATGATGGCCGAGTTCAAATGTTAATGGGACGTTTGATATCACTGTACTCCCTATTGTGGTGCCACCAACACTGTGCATAGCATTCAAACGACACCTGTCTGTGGCCCCTTGCTGACTACCGCCTTCGGCCTACACTGCGGTCGAGTAGGTCACACATTTGGAACTGAGTCTTGATTACTTCATGGCAGAGTTCATATCATTGTACGTAAGGAGAGGAGTAAGAGGAAGACGCGGTTCAGTCCGGAGGAAAAAAGGATCATCGTTACGGAGGTGATCGGACACTACCAACAACTGCTCTGGTGCCACTAACTCTGTGCTTCACAAGCCAACGACACGTGGCTGTGGGTCCCTGCTGACCGCGGCCTCTAGCCTACACTGCGGTCGAGTAGGTCACACTTTTGGAACTGAACTATGATTTATTTATGGCAGAGTTTATATCATTGTACAGGCCTCATCGCAGACTGCATCCCCTTCCAGCTCTGGTGCCACTAACTTTGTGCCCCGAAATTCATGGGCACTCTCTGGTTGAACTTCGGTGGCATCTGGCTATAAGGCCTGGGGGTTGTCTTCATCATCATGTAGCTGATACTGACATGGTGTTAAGACCGAGTCTGTACCATTCACCTCCTCCATATTGCCTGTTTCTGGTTGGTTCTGACCTCTGCATCTTGCCCTGGAAGAACACCTTCCACTGTCCCCCGAAACACTCTGCGACATTCACCTTGGACATCGATGAGGATCCGCTCAGCTCTCGTGGCCCTACCTCAGTGCACCGCAAGTCACGTCCCATGGCGGTGTGCCTGTGCTGACCTCAGTGCATCCGGGGCCACTAACTCTGTGCAGCAGTTGTTTGTGTTATGTTGGTGTTTTCTGTTTCCGCTTTAATAGTGACCACTGTTCAAGTTGTTGCCAGCACCAACCACTCCATGAGGGCTGGCTTACACTCACCCCACACCCATCCCGCACAGGTGTCACTGTATATGTTTTCCTGTCAATAAAGGGGCCTGGCGCACATGCCCGTAGCCAGTTCCACAAACTATCTCCGTTTGTCCGTGTGGTCATAATGTATGCATGAGGGCCCCGGGCCCTACCACATTACATTGTGCTGTGTACAGCAGACGCAACCATGTCAGGCAGTGGGTAAGACCTTGGACATGTAGCTTTGTCATCCCTTACTCAATACATAAGAGGAATGGACTGGGCCGGTGTATGCAAGTCCAGCATAGGGGTGTGAATGATTATCCTGGGGCTCTGGGTGTGGTTCAGTACTGGAAATGTGCAAATGTGTGTGCCTCTGTCGCAGTGTGGGTGTCCGTTGGGGAGTGTAAGTGGTCCCTGATAGGAATTAGACACCCACGTATGTGATCTAGTTCAGCTGCCATCAGGTCGAACCCCACCCGCACCTGTTCAGCCACCTCCTTCTGGCAGTCTAACACCTGGCCTTGGAATGCGATTTGTGCTTCGGTGAGGTGCTGGGAGCCAGCCGTGGTGGTGGATGCTTCCTGCTGTGTGGACAGTGCAGGGGGTGGGGTCTCCTTGATGCAGCTGGGCTGCCCTGCTCCTGGAGGTGGGTTGCCTAAGATGTCCATGAGCTGTTGTAGGGCATCGATGTCGAAGGTGTGGAGGTCCTCTTCATCATCCCTAATGAGTTGTCTGGTCTGCTCTGCAGGAGGTGTTGATAGTCCCTCTGCAATGTGTAGGAGAGATGCATTTTGACATTGTGTTGACATGTATGTTGACGCATTGTTCAAGTTTACATACAGACTGCATAACAATGTGCATTGTGACTGCAAAGAAGCAATGGGACGACAAATATTGGCTTGACTTGTATGAAGCGAGTAATGATAGGGATATGGTCAAATTATGGCAGCTAGTTAAGTGGGGAAGCAATGGAACACCACACATACCAGTTAACCATGTAGCACCAGAATCATGGGTTGCTTACTTTGAAGCACAATTTTCTAATTCAAATAATGTCTCGACTCACCCCCAACCTTGTCTCACTCCTACCATTTTATTGTTCGACAGGTCTGAGGTAGAGAAGGTTCTCCCATTGATACCAAAAGGAAGGGCACCAGGTCGGGATTGTATACCAGCGGACTTGTTTCAGCATGACAAAGAGAATTGGGTCACCTACATTACTTTTTTAGCCAATGCCATAGCTAGTGGTGCACCTATCCCTGATACATGGTCTGGAGCAGTCATTATTCCGATTTTTAAAAGGGCGATCATTGGCTACCTGGTAATTACAGGCCTATCAGCCTTATTGATTCAATGCAGAAACTAATTGCCAGGTTGGTCCTCAGTAGAATCCAAGCGTGGATTGAGGAGTATGAGATTCTATCACCACTGCAGGCTGGCTTTCGCCCATTTACTAGCACCATCGACCAAGTCTTTAGGTTTGTTATGATTTACTGGAAAGTAGTTAATATAGGGGGAGGATCTCTTTATGCAGCTTTTATCGACCTTAAGTCTGCATTCGACTTGGTCCCTCGTAATAAAATGTGGAGCGTCCTCTCGGACGCAGGGATGCCACAGGAGCTATTAGCCATGTTAATCAAATTGCACACATCAAACTAGGCACAGGTTAGGTGGAGCTCAAAGGGTGAGGTCACCGATAAATTTCCTGTCCTAAAGGGGGTGCGCCAGGGATGTGTCCTGGCACCCACATTGTTTTCCCCGTTTATTGACAGAGTGGTCCACTATTACTCCACATGTCATACTGATGCCCTGAGTTTGGCGGGGCTGAGGATACCACTGCTCATGTTCGCAGACGACACCTTGATCCTATCTAAGACACAGAAGGGGCTTCAGGCTGCTTTATCTAGGCTTGAGGTGTTCTGTCAAGATCATGGGCTGGTGGTAAATGTGGACAAGACAAAGTTCATGGTTTTTCACAAACACAAGATCATTAAAAGCAGTGTGTACATGAATAATGCCCTTTTAGAACAGACAGATGTGTTCGCGTACCTGGGGATTACCTTAGGCAGGAAGCTTAACTGGAAACCTCACATTGACTTGCTAGCTTTAAAACACGCACAGCTGGCAGGAGCTCTTGTGAAAGAACATAGCCGCTCGTTTACCAAGCCCATAGCCCCTGTTCCTAAAATATATACCACCAAGGACACCACTTCAATCCTATATGGTGCCGAATTATGGGGTTATGAGAACATCTCCATCTTGGTAAGAGCTCAGAATAAATTTGTCAGAGCTATCACGAGTCTTCCGCAATCTTCTCCACTGTTGCCCCTCTTTATGGATTTGGGTTGCTTACGTATTGAGGATTTAGCCTGATATAGACCAGTAGCATTCTGGAGTCGGCTCTGGGTCACTCCCGAGCTTTCCCAATATGCCAAATCTCTTCTGGATTTCAGGGGGGTTGGTTGTTTGGGTAAGATCAAATGGCTACAGAATGTAAAAAACACCCTGTGTGGGATGGGGATGAGTGGTCTATGGGAGCACCCTGAAGAAAACCCATTCCCAACAAAAAGGGAGTTTAAGACCGCCTATTGGGACATGATTAAGAGTAATTATTTTTCCTCTACTATTAACCCCCCCTGTCGAAGGACTTTTTGACGCACAAACAGGACTTTGTGCTTGAAGCTTACTGGGATGTCATCCTAAAACCAATGGATAGGAAACTATACCACCAGTTTAGAGTTGGCTCTCTTCCGATCAACACCTTTACAAGCAAATGGCTTCTGCATGGGCCAGATCACTGTCCTGTTTGCCTGGCCCAGACGGAATCCATATCTCATGTTCTCTTTGTGTGTCCGGGCTATAAGTTACCCAGGACTAAATTGTTGAAACCTGTCTGTATGAACCTAGGTACTAGATCTGCCACGGAGGCACTAAGGATTCTGCAGACATCCACTAACGACCCAATAGTTATTGCTATGGCGAAATTTTTGAAATGGGCTTGGCTTATCCGTTCCAAAAAAATAAGAGAAACCCAAGTCTAGTTATAACTACTTTTACGTAAAGTTATTTTAGCGGGGCCCTGTTAATGAACTTACAATGGTGTTGAATTATCGTGTCTCATTTTATCGATGTATCTCTATATTTTTATTGCTGTTTTTGTACTTTTGAGCCTTTTTATATGATACAAAGTTTAGTACTAATTAATGTTTTAGCGATATTTCTTATGATTGCTATTTATGGCTCTGTGTTTTTATCTTAATCATTTTTGAGCTAATACTGTTTGTGCTGTCTTTTATGATTATTTTAATCGAAATAAAGACTTGATGATGATGATGATGCATTGTGACTGTTTGGGAGGAGCTGACTATTTGATGCGGGACAGTGGACATTTGAACTACATCACGGATGTGAGGTTGTACACGTACATTTTCATCTCACTGTTTCCTACTATGCCAGATGTGATTGGCCAGTTTCTACGCACAAGCGGATCCAGTTATATCCTCTGTTCTGTGGTGAAAGTGTTGCACTTTGTACCACATTGTCGTCAATGTGGATGTGCTGTTATTGCTATGTGTGTGTGCTGCATTGTGGGAGAGTTGCCCCTGCAGCTGTGATTTTGCTGCCCCTTATCCCTTTAAGGCGGTGTGCCTTTGACTTGTGTGCTTTTACCGTGCTGAGATGTTGGTAATTTGGGTCATTTGTACTCTTGGACGGTTTTTGTACTCTTGTGCATTGTTTGTCTGCAGATGTATTGTTGACGTCAGGGGTTGTTTGTGCACGTAGATGTGTCAGAGTGTGACCTGCTCCTTTGCAGATGTGGTCCACACTCTACCACCTCAGTGTCGTGGCATGCACAATCTCATGATGATTGGACTGCAGCCATACTAATCGTCATGTAGTGTAACTTGCATTGTCAGTGTGGCTCACAAATACGCATGTTTGCTGGGTTTCGCACGTGTGCATGTGTTGGTTGTGAGATTGGTGATGTGTGGGGTGGGACCCCTTTGGGCACATGGTGGACTGGGGCCTACTTGGTGTTTGTATGTGTGCTGCAGTGTGCCACGGGAATCAGGGAGATGATCTAGAGTCATTGTGGGTGCGCAGTGTGCTACACATCATTGTGCATGTGTGCCACTGGGCCAATCTCCCCCCGTCCCCCCAGTCCCTGTCGTTACTCACCCTGTTGCTGTTGGGTCTGGTCATATCGAGCTGTGTCAGGACTCCCAACTCCTTGCACCGTCTCCACACTGATGACTGTGGCCACCATTTCCTCCAGCTCATCTGGCTCCTCCTGTGGCGCAGGATTCCCACCTCCAGTTGCCATTGCTGCCTTCCTGTTGGCAGCGGGTTTCTGCTTGGTTTGGCTTTTCACATCATGCCAGCGCCTCTTGACCACCTCCATTGACCTCATCGTCACTCCGACTGCATTCACATTGTTCACGATGGACTGCCATATTTCCGTTTGTGTTGCCAATGACACATTGGAGGTGACGAACAGTTGATGGTAGTGTTCCATCACCTCTGTGACGACCCCGTCTTTCTCTTCCTCTTCTCCTTGCCCTTCCCCGAGCACAGGGTTCCTGGCTGGTCCTCCGTGGGGCTTGTGGGATTCGAGTTGTCCTCTGCACTCGGTCCGGGTGCATCCATGGTGCTACGCAGTTTATTATGGTTTTGGTGTGTTTTTTTTTGTTCTGCTTTTATAGTGCATTTTCCCGCATGACGCATGGGAATTGCAGGCCTGTCGCTGGTTATCTCTGATTTTTGTATCGCGATTGGCCACATTGCAACTTTTTTCGCGTTCGTGTTTTGCGTTATTTCGGCATCGCGTTTGTTTTAACGCGGTCATTTGGCGCGTTATCGTGAGACCATCGCGTGGTGCCACCGGGTTGAGAATACAACGTTAACACGATGTTATTTTGTTGCGATAGACTGCGATGTGCAAAGTTGCGTTAAGTCAATTTTGTGATAATTATCACATGTTCTTGAGAATATCCCCCGCTGTATTTAAACAATTTACCGAATCTTTTTGCGCTTGCTTATAGAGCAGACTTTGTGCTAGTCTGTCATTTGATTTATACTTAGACATTCTCTGCCTTTTTAAGATGAACGGACTCTATGATAAGCTGTTTTCTCACTTTATATTTAGATCTTTGCGCATTTTCTGTCTGAGCAGATAATATTTTAGTCTGTCTATTCACTAATCATTGCTTCTGGCTGTTGATTACAGAACCAGAAAGACTCTATGTTGATTGTTATGCTGATTCTCCATTATCCATTAGTGTTGAAATAAACAACGATGTTTTTAGCAGCGGAAACAGGAGTAGGAGCAGACCTGAGCTGAGTAGGCCAACAAGACGGAGACCACATTGGATAGACACAACCAAAAAGGAGCACTTATGTAATTTTTCTGTTCCGCTTGGGGCTATTGTTGTGCATCTAGATGGCCTCTCCCAACATGCAAGCACTGAAGTGCCGTGCCTTGCCTTGTCAAGGGAATTATTTGAAATGGATATCATGACCTAAAGTTATGTAAATATTTGTGGTCCTAATGTCTGGCAGAGAAAATGTGCACAAGTAATTTTTGACAAACGTGGCATTTTCTTTCCAAGTTTTTCAGAGTTTGTGAACATTATAAAGATCATATAACAGTTAAAAATTCTGTAACAGTAATTTCTGTTGGGAAATTTCAGCAAAAACTCATGTTTGGTTTGAGTTTTCACTTTAAAAAATACGTTTTGTTAGAGAGTTCACTTTAGCAATCAGATTTGCAAAATTTACAAAGCTTTTACAAACTTTGTAAAGTTTGTAATCCTCTGAAATGTGTACAGACAAAATTTATATGTAAATGTTGCCTACTCCTAATTTCATTTTTTGTATTTTTTGTTTGTTTTTCCTGTACCTAACACTAGCAGCCAATGTAGTTTAATGCCAGCATGCCAGTGGAATGCATTGTTTGGCACCATTTTATTGGGATGTCATTGAACTTAAACAGAACAGTGATGTATTTATAAACTTACATTATTGTTTTATTCTTCCAGTGTAATCTAGTACAGAACAAGTGCGTTGGTGAATATCTCACTAATCTGTACATCCATCAATACATCAATATGAATGTTACAACTACATGTCTCACCAATTTCACAAGATGAAAATACGGGGGCCTATTCACAAACTGTGTTTTGTAGCACATGAAGTAGTACTACAGCAGTACAGTAGTACTACTCACGTAAATTCAACATGCAATTCACTAACATCCTTGTGGAGACCAGCGCCTCCACCACTCCTATTTTATCTTTGAAAAAATCTCTGACATGTGTGCATAGATGTTCCACACACATAAGTCTAAGTTTTAGTACTAACTGTAGATGGATGAGGGAGAGGCTGGAAACGGGGAATACTTACTATAGAATGGATGGGGTGTAGGGAGGGGCAAGGTAGGATTAGGCTGGTACATCCAAATACAAACATCCATCCACAAAAGATGAAGCTCATTGCTATTCAAAAAATACTTTTCTAAAGTTAATACAGCCAAAAACGTCCCACAACAGTAGTACATATACTGCAGCCCAGCCTTGGTTTAAGACCAGCACCCAGGTGACCATCCAGGTACTGCAACACACTCCCATAGAAAATAATCAGGGCAGGCACATTAAATACCAACATATAGGAAATTATATTTGAAGTACAATTATTTTGACTTATATATGTACTTATGTGTTTGTGTGTGTATATATATATATATATATATATGTGAGATATTTTTAAATTATCTTTAAGAGATATTTTGCAAAAGCATTATAATTATATTTTTCTACAAAATACTTTAAATATTTCATCGAACTTTCAATTAACTTTTCAAATGTTTTCCTATAATGAAATTTATTTACTGCTGTGACTAATTCTCAATATTTTTTTCAGTTGGATAGGGAATTCAGTGCCACCTATTTCATGTTCTCACTTCTGAAAATAATGAATCCTGTGCAATTTGATTGATTTTACCGTGCAGTTGCATAATTCGACCTGCATGGTGAAAGTAAGAAATGTTACAAAAATCCAGCTTGTACGTGTTTTTAAATTAGTATATTCTGAGGCCATGTCCAAAAAGCATGATGGAACATAACGGTTTCGTGCAAACCAACAAAAAGTGTATTTTTTCCTCCACAAATAATTAGAGGTGTCCGAAATTAAAATTCAGCCATCAACGTTTGTACAAGAATTCTGCAACAACACTGAACTTTGCAGGTCTCTTTCTGCAGTAAAACCACTTTTTTCAGGATATTTCCCTTCTTTTTAAACACTGCCATTTTCCTGAGGTCCTGGAGAAAACTTCCCATGAGTGGCATAAGTGAAATTTGCTAATGTTACGAACCTCTAAGGGGGCCCCTGCAGCTCGGGGCCCCCCCGTACTGCGGGGATGCGGGGGCCTGTGCTACGCCCCTGCATTGATCCGAAATAGAAAAAGAAATTTCTTTCTGGTTCTTCAATCATTTATGTATATTTATGTGAACTGTTTTAATATATCTTCATACGTGAATAAGAAGCACCATTGACGGTCCATTTTGCTCAAACGACGATAAGTATAAGCTTTGGAAAATGTAGAGCAAAAAAAAATATTCAAAAACATTAAACGTGTGGCACAGCCTTTAAACACGCATTTTATGAACTGAGCAGAACCATTTAAAAATGATTAACACCCTGGGTTGTTACAAAAATATATGTACGTTCTATCCACCCTAATATATAGACAAGTGACACTGACATTATTTTATAAGGACCTCAGCATAGTGTACAATACAGTAGCTCAAATGCACGGTGGATTCACTATAAATCTACAATGTAAGATCAATGTTGTCGTGACACTGACTGTGACACGTGGTATTGTGACGTTCTCGAAGTAGTGTGAAATTTAGGCTATCTTAGGATCTAACTGAGGCCCTGTATGGGAAGATTAGGGACCGATGTGGTCACTGCAGTTATCATCTAGTCTGTCCATAACAGTCACTTTACTTCAATATTGCGTTCCTATAGCGCTCAACCCAGCCTGTCATCTGCTTCATAGCACTTCAAAATTGAGAGTAGTTAGGGAGAGAACTGAAGGCTTATTCACGAAGGGCTCTCTCTCTCTCTCTCCCTTTTTTTTTTAAGGATAACGTTACTTTTGTATTATTGATTTTGTATTTAAAGCAACTTTCCAACATTTTAGATATTTATACAGCATGGTAGTGGTACTCTTTGGAAAGATACCCCAGTTATGGATTTCTAAGCGAAAACACTGGTCTATAAATTACTGATGCATAATTTATATCATGCAAAAAGCGTATATGTAGGCCGTTCAAACTTGTTTAATCTCTATGGGGAAATATTTTCATCACGTGTACATCTTATAGCCTATACCCGGCATTCACTATGGGGAGACTTAACTCCCCACTTCTTTAGTCCTTGACTTTCGCACATTGACCAACCAAGAAAAACTCACAAAGCCCTCGTAGAAACAAAGTCAATCAGTGGATTTATATGGCGCGACTGATCACCCGAGAGCTGCATTTGTGAATACAGAAATCCGACCAGAATTTTTGCAGTGGGAATCTACTTCTGGAAGTAAATGTCTGCCAGTGCATTAGGATTTGGAATTTGAACGTACAAATCGGTCACCTTCTGCACCCATGTCTCACTTAAGTGCACAAAATGTCTTGTGAATTGGGCCAGTATAGAATACATTGGCAATCATATGTTTGCAGGACAAATGGCCGATGGAAAGCGCGGCTTTTCATCCCTTTGTGAGGCAGCTGGAGGAGTTGAAGTAGGGAGACGATGTGGCTAAAGCAGTTAAGTTCGAAACTGGCGAACAGGGTTCGAGTCTCGGCAAGGACGCTCAACATCCTGTGATTCTGGACAAATCACTTTATCTACCGGGCGGTGCTTAAAAAAGATGAATGTGTCTGTTTGTAGTGCAACGGTAAAGCGCGCTTTCGGGGCGAATTAGCGCTTAACTCCCCCCCCCCCCCCTCCCCAATGTTTGAGGATTCCGCGTTTAACGTGAGACGCAGTTGACAATACCACAGTGAGATGAGGGGTGATCTTGCTGATTACATCAATCCTATACCATTTAACACACACTAAATTAGCACAATCGATCCTTTAAAAAACGAGAGACTCTTTAGTCGTTCCCAGCCATGAGTGAGAAACGCCTACAGCGCTGGTATTTACATTGCATTCCGGTATTTGTAGTCCCGTGTGAATAATGAAATAAACAGGATATCAACAGCCAGACTGAAAAGTCAAAACCTGGAGTGGATGATCTACCCACGCGTGGACCTGGGAAATTTGAGATTTTTATAATCTATTATTTTTACAGGAACCGCTTACATAGGACGACAGCGTCCTTCGTGATGATATCTCTTGAATGGGAAATGCTTTTAATATGCTGCATAAATTAGTATTTTCATAAATGACTGCCTGTAGGCCCCCAGAGAGTGTTAAATGTATGAAATACGTGCACTAAAGCACTTTAAACGCGCAAAAACTATTGTAATATAAATGCCGAGCAAACGTCTCTATAATTCATAAGTAATGCATACAGTGTCATTTTGAAGACAGAAAAATAGCAACATTGCCAAAAGAAGTGAAAAGCAGGTTTTAAAAAAATCTGACCTTCTAAAACCTTGGTAATTGACAAAACAATACATATTTTTCTCATGAAAAACGGAACATTGTTTGGCCCTTTAGAAGAAAAAGAGATAAACTGAAAAAATATTGACATAAAAGATATTACTCAAAGCCCCCCTCCAAAAAGATTTGCCCTCAACAAAAACGGAGGCCTACAACCCCCGCTCCTGCCCCCACTGCAGAAACCCAAACTTTGTTTAAAGTGAGAGTCGGAGCAGCCGAGGATTAGTGGCATGTTGACACAACCGAAGGCAAAGAGTTGGCTGAGGTTAGGGGTGTGAATGCCCAACCGAGAACCTCTGCATTAAGGAGCTAATTCCCTTAAACACACCGATCAAAATATTAATGCGAAACGTAAACAGGGGTGTTTTGTGTGACAGGGATGTACCTTCGGACCGACCTCTTCCAAGTATGCGGCGCATCTTTATTCATTACAAGCAGGCTTTACTTAACACTTCACGCCCGCTTGCACAGGTGGACGGTCCGCTCACAGCCACTATTGTGTTTATCTTGGGTTTTCATAAGCCCGGTTTGAAATTTGTCAAGCTGCATCATTGTTTAACTATGTGCCAGTCAAAGGGAAATTGCCAGATGGAACGGCCTTGCTCCAGGCAATGAAATTACACATAGGCCGCAGTCTTATGTCAAGCTTTTTTTTTTTTCTTTGCAAGTCAGGCCATGAATAGGTCTGACTTTGTGCATTCACACAACCTTGCTTTTCTCGCGCCACTAATTTTATATGAAGGCTCGTGCCAGTGGTAAATAAAACTTCACGTCCGTCATGTCACTCATTAGCAAGGCGCTCATAATTTATGTTTTTAATGGCCGAGCTGTCCGCCGTGCAATCAAAATGGCGAGGCAGGCCCTATAGGTGTTAGTGTTTACATAGATTGTAAATAAATGTCAAACAAAAAAATCAGGCTTCAGAAAAATGGTCAGGCTTGGGTCATTTATCATTGTTCCAAGTGGAAAAACCTGACGGCTGGTGGTGCCAACGCAAATGTTTCCTTGGCTTTTTTTTCTCCCTTAAGTTGTAGCTTCAGCCGCCGGGTTGTTGAAATATGATTTCAGGAGTTTCTGGAAAGACTTCAGGGTGTGCGGTAGGCTTAAAAACCATTTTTGCATGAAAAACATTCGCTGGTCTGTGGTTACAAAGAGTTATCTGTGGCCGGATTTTTATATGATGTCAATTACAGCTATTGAAAAAAGTAGTTTTTTTTTTGATGACGCCTTTATTTTAGTATGTGATTTGAAAAGTATATGGCACGAGTTGCCAAACTCCAAGTACTAAGCTTTACACACACTGCACACACTATGTAACACTATGAGGCAATCCACAAGCATAAGAGGAACGAGGATGGAAAAAACATAGAATGTGCAAATTTATACACACACCTGACAGCAGGTATCAAGCATTGTACATGATTTTTTAGGTTATTTAAATCGTATTTTGTATGACTGTCTGTATACAATTTCTGGTCATAGTGCTTTGCTGATGTAGAGCTCCCTTTTGTCCAGCCTCTTCCATTGTGCGCTCAAAGAGACACTTAAAATTTGATTTGCACCACGACTGTGCATATTGCGGTGTTCGCTTTGCAGCTCTTAATAATTACCTTGGCAGCAACTGGATTTCTATCTCATTGTGAAAAGTCCTTTGTGAAATGTTATGTTACTTTCGTGTGATTTGTATAATTTCATGTTACACAAATTGCATGGAATGCCAGATATTATGCCAGCATGCAGTTTTGGACACTTTTTTTTTTTTACAGCACAGCACTATCTACACAAATATCATGTAGGATATACATTTGAGGAGAAAATGTTGGCTAATAATTTTTTGGAAATTGGAAATTCCTTTTATTCGTAGCCACTTCTTGGTCCCTCTCCCCTCTACTTTTCTCACTCCTTTCCTCTCTCCATTAATTCTTCCCTCAATGATCCCCCTTCTCTTCTCTCCCACTTTTCACTTCTCTTTTCTCCTCCTCTTGTCTCTTCTCAGTCCCCCCCCCGTCAGATTTTCACTCCAGGCTATTCACCTCTCTGCACTCGCCCTTCTTCCATTACCTACTCGTTCCTTCTGAGCCACCTTCTTATTTACCACCTTCCCATTTACCACCTTCCCATGCCTTTCACTTACTCTATACTCTTCCTCTCTTGCCCCTAATCGACACCACACAATGACCAACCATACGTTTAATACCACAAGTTGCAGGAGCAAACCATACCAAACGTCCACTCACCTTCCACTACCAAGTATGTTAACACTCCTCTTCTCGCTGCCCATGGTCGCAACACACCACTTCAAAGGAATCTCTTCACACCATCTACCCGTGATTGAAACTAGCTAGAAATATATGCCTACACGTGTCTAATTCAATGGGGGGTAAAACACCAAGCCAGCAGTCCGATAAACATATCAGCACAGTTATATTGAAGGACAGGGTACCAATCATGTCACTAAGAAAGACCCACCAGGATGCTTAATTCAACAAACTAGAACCAGAGCCTAATCCGAATTTAAGAAAACAAACCATATAGTGAAATCAACCCATATTATTAACCACATACACAAAGATAAATTCACAGTGTTACACTACCTACTCCTATGGATCACAGGTGTGAAGATAACCCTCACACTACAGCACACTCATTGCATTACTCCATCCGTCAAGAAGATCTTACATTTGAAAAACTAACAATAAAAGACCAAACCTGCATGTAAAAGGGCCAAAAGTTGAAGTAATTGCTGAATGTTGTGCCTTATGAAACAGCACACCAAGAAACTGGTGAAGGTCAGACTACATAAGCCATCGCATTGTATAACGTGTGCATTGGAAATTTGTAATTTTCATTTGCAAATATATCAGGTTTGTTTGATCCTGATTTGTGAATCCAAAACCCTTTCACTTGAAAAAATCAAAACTACATGAAAACATTTTGAGGATTTATGCAAATATATTGTGTATAAGCAATGTGATATCGGGATATTCTATTGTATTGTATAGTATTGATAACATGTATTATATTAATCACACAGATTACAATGAAAAAATGCATTTGGCGATCATCATACACATAAAATAGAAAAACTAGATAACATATTTTACATGAGTTATAAATGGGAAACCACCATTACCACGCAGGCATTACAACCTAATGCCATTTCAACAAATCCTTTACAATGCAGGTACCATTACAACGCGAATATTGATTTATTTAGAGAATTAATTATAATTTTGAAATAGTAAACATTTTTTAAAAAAATTACAAATTGATTTGCAACATAGCCCTTAGGTACGAGATATGAGGGAGTTAGAGGATATGGATTGGGAAGTGTATTAATACTCAAGTATTAATTTTAACACCAGAGTATTAATTTATGTAGAGGAGTAATTAAAATATTTTAAATAGTTTTTTATTTTTTATTATTTATGGGTTGGTATCATTAGCCTTTAGGCACGGGGTGAGAGGGATTTAGGGGTTATGGGTGGGGAAGTCCATTAATACTCAGGTATTTCTTAGAGAAATAATTAAAAATGTCGATTTTTTTTTAAACAAAAAAATATTATATATCAGTTCGTAACATAACCTTTTAGGCATGGGGTGAAAGGGATTCAGGTGTTATGGGTTGGAAAGTGTATTAATACTCAGGTACTAATTTTAATACTTGAGTATTATATTAAATAGAGGTTTAATAAAAAAGCAAAGTAAACATTATTAATATATAATATGCAAGAGTTTGTAACATAATCCTTTAGGCGCGGGAGGAATTAAGGGGTTATGGGCGGGTAAGTCTAGTAATACTCTGGTATTATTTTTCATGCCTGAGTATTAATTATATTAGAGAATTTTATTACAATATTTTAATAATTGTATTTTTCTAAAAAATATATTATGCAAGGGTTTGTAACATAACCCTTGATAAGGCCGGATTCTTGACTACCTGATTATCTCCAAGAATCCTCTCAGGTCGCCAGGATCTTATCTGCTAAATAGTGTAGAGGGGAGGAAATACAATTATCAAAACATAATCGCCAAAATTAGATTTCATTTGGAAAAGGACCACTGACTCTGAATCTACAATTTGTAAGATTTTATTACAACCAAAAATAACTGCACATACAAACACCTTAGTACAAGGTGTAGAAGATAAATGGGCACTAATACAAATGCAAGCCTACGTAGGATTCTCATCGGACTCAAAGCAAAAAGAATCACAGACTCTAAACTCCACCCATCTTGAGAAAACACATACCACAACTAAAATGTACCTCAACCCATTGCATTTCGGCATCTCAATAAAGTCTAACTGCATCCTATTGAAAGGCCCTCCTGACCTCCCAATGTGACTTAAAGTCACAGCAGTTCTCTCTCCTGCATTCATTTGCTGACACGTAACACACCTCTGACATACAGCTTCGGCAACTGCATGAAACTTCGGATTGTACCACGTCTGTCTGAACACTTGCACCATCGCATCTCTGCCAAGATGTACTGCACCATGTATCAATCTTACCATTGGGCTCAACAGACATTCTGGTAGCACAGCTTGTCCATCACTCGAAACCCACACATCCACATCTCCCTTCTCACATCCCAGTCTTATCCAGCCATCCCTTTCTTGATCAGAAACCTCATCCTGCAATTGTTTTAGCTCCTCCCATGTATCGGCCATGGCTAACATCAAGCTGAGATTGGTTCTTTCTTGGCTTTCTCCAGCATACCCTCCAGTAAATATGCATCCTTGCTCTGCACAAAACCGGGCAACTTCATCAGCGCAGTTATTCCCCATAGACACAAAGTCACTTCCTTTAGAATGGGCAGAACATTCGACAACAGCAATCTCTTTCGGACATTGTAATGCTTCCGACAACTGTCTCACATATTCCCCATTTCTGATGGGCAAACCTGAAGATGTCATAAACCCTCTCTGTGACAATAACTGTCTGAAATCATGAACAACACCAAACCCGTACTGGCTATCGGTATAAATCGTTATCCGAATCTGATCAGCAGCCAAACAGGCACGGGTCAAGGCAATGATTTCAGCTACCTGTGCGGAGTGTGCTCCCTCTAAACAAGCAGCTTCCACCACCCCTGTGATGGTACACACAGCAAACGCTGCTCTCAATCGACCGAAATTGTCTCTTAGACATGAACCGTCCACAAAGAAAATTTCATCAGGGTCAAGGAGCGGTTCATCAACAATGTCTGGTCTCGGTTTGGTGCACAGTTCAGTCACATCGAGACAATCGTGATCCTCACAATCTGCATCATCTACATTTGGAATAGGCATCAATGTCACAGGATTTAAAACAGAACACCTCTTCAAAGTCACATTTTCTGCAGCAAGTATAACTTGCTCATAACATGTCAACCTGTTATTCATGTGGTGCTGTGTTTTAGTCCTTGTCATCAACAGTTCAACAGAGTGTGGCACATAAACTGTAAGTGGATATCCCATTACAATGCTCTCACATCTTTCAATACTGACACCTGTTGCAGCGACGGATTTAAGACATCCGGTCAACGCAGAAGCTACTGGATCTAAAGTAGCTGAAAAGTAGGCAACTGGTTTATGGACACTTCCATGATTCTGAGTCAGGACTGACAATGCACAACCTTCTCTCTCGCAACAGAAAATGTGAATGCCTTGTTGTAATCTGGCATTCCCAGAGCTGGAGCGCAGCACAGGGCTTCTCTCAGCCTCAAAAATGACCTCAAGCAGTTTTCGTCCCATGGTACCGGATAACTCACATCCTTGCACGTCAGCCAATGCAAGGGCTTCGCTTCAAAGGAGAAATTGGGAATCCATTGGCGACAATAGCCAACCATCCCCAAAAACATTCTGACTTCTCTCTGGGTGGTGGGCACAGGCATATTCATAATGGCCTCAATGCGATCTGGTGACACCTTTCTCTTGTCCTTCTCAATCCTGTGACTCAAATACTGCACTTCACTCAAGCAGTACTGCAACTTGCTCGGAGACACCTTGTGTCCATTCTCTGCCAAATGATTCAGTAAGGCAATGGTATCGATCTTGCAAGTATCTTCAGTTTCCGAAGCAACGAGCAGGTCATCAATGTATTGTACCAGAACGGAGTTCTGCGGCAACACAAGACTTTCAAGATTCTTCTTCAAGATCTGATTAAAGATCGATGGACTCTCTGTGTACCCCTGTGGGATACGACACCACGTTAACACACGGTTCTCCAGCTGGAAAGCAAAAATAAATTGGCTTTCCTCATGGAGTGGGATTGAGAAGAATGCTTGACACAAGTCAATCACTGTAAACCACTCAGCTTCACATGGAATCTGAAACAGAATTACAGACGGATTCGGTACCACCGGACAACATGGAACAACTATCTCATTGATTTTTCGCAGGTCTTGCACGATCCTGAATTTCCCACTCGGTTTCTGTAGTCCCATGATAGGTGAATTACATGGGCTACCCATGATCTCTTTCAGAATTCCCTGCTTGATCATAGACTCAATTACAGGTTTGATCCCTGCAATTGTCTCAGGTGACAAATTGTACTGAGGCGTCCTAGGAAATTCTACATTCGGCTTGACCTGTATCTTCACTGGATCTACACCCTTGACCAATCCGATCTCTTCTCCACTCAGGTCCCAAACATCAATTGACACAGAATCCCTCAAATCAAGTGGAAGCTCCTCCACTGTCAGGGCCGGGTACATTTCTATACACAAGCGCTGATTCGCAACCTTAAAGGTCGCATCATCATCCTTTGTCTGTACTTCAACTCCCTTTGGTGTGCAATAGATGGTGCAATTCAGCTTGCACAGCAGATGTCTTCCTAACAGACAAACTGGACTCGAGTCGCACACCATGAACTGGTGTCGATCTTTGACAGTTCCTATTCTCACAGGAATCGGCTCTGTCAGTGGGCTAGTCAGTTTCTCATTTGCTACACCAACAACTTGGATCGATTGTCCCGAGAGGGATAGGTTGGGGACTACTGCTGATCTTACAGTAGACTGGGTAGCACCAGTGTCAACCAAAAAGGTGGTAGGGTGACCATTGATGTCTGCTTCTACAAATGGTCCCCTCTGGTCTACCTCCAAGACTGCTCCAAGCGTGCAGTCTTCCTCCCCTCTCAGGCACCGTCATGCCAATGGATCTGGACTTAACTCCTCACACCCTTCGGACAAGGGCATCTGTTGGTAAGTTCGGACTCCTTGCTGAGCATTTTGAACCCTAGGTGGCTGAGGAACTTGCACTTGCGGACTATTAGTCCCCCCTTTCACCATCCTAGGTCTAGTTACAGTGGGAACCATTTCAGGTACAGGGACCTGAACTATCTCAACTTCTTGCTGCACCTGATTCATCGGGTTCAAGGGACACTCGCGTTTCCAGTGTCCAACCTGGTGACAAAGATGACACGCAGTGGTCTTTTTCAATGTCGCCACACCCATCCCTGTCTTAGGATCAACTGACTTGGGTCTTCCCTGACCTTGGACATTCTGATTTCCGCCCTGGTTATTTCCCTGCTTCCTTCCTAAAGTCCCTCCATTAGGCTGTCCCTGAGCCGTTTGCATCTGAACAAGCATCAATTTGTCTTTCAGCTTCCTGTGCTTCGATTCTATCTCATCGCTACAGTATCTGGCATACCGCAAAATTTCATCCTCTGGCTTATTCTGCCAACAAATCAAATGCTGCTGTATCATGAGACTAACCTCTGGCCTCAATCCCAACACAAACTTCGAAACAAACTGTCCCATGTCTTTTGTATCCAGACATCCAATCCACTGTCCTGCTTAAAGGCCTGCAAGAGTCTCTCATAAAACTCATGCACTGTCTCCTTTGGCTCTAGCACTGTCCGATCTATCTTGACCCAATCAATATCCTGCGGTGAAATTTTCAACTTCAACCATGTGATCACCTGTTCGAACTTCTTCATGACTATAGGTGATGAACCATTCAAAACTGGATCCCTGTCAGGCTCTGAAGTTGGCCACTCAACCCCAATCTTACATGCCGACCATAAGTCGCTTGGAACCACAATGTCAAACAATGTATTCAAGTCGACCCACAACACCTTCGAGATTTTGACAAACCGATCAACCTGCTTATACCACTCCACAGGCTTCTCCCTTAAACGGGGAAAATCATTCGTAAATGCAGCCAAATCACCCCTACTCCAAGGCACATGCACATAGCCTCCATTCTGTACCTCTCATAAAGGGAAATTTCCTACATCCATCATCCCTCCACCTGGAGGTGTCGTCTCTCCTATTGTTCTTCTAGAACACTTCTTCTTGGACCAACTTTCTTCCCACTTGTCAAGCATGATCCATGCACGCATTGCTATAATCAAATCTTTGATATGGGTCCTCAATCCCATGACCCTTTTCTCTTCCAATTCTTGGTCGCTATACTGCAATCTATGGCTTCCCTGCAACAATTTCATTTTAGACAGGTCCACATCATAATTCTTAGCCAAATCTGACAACTTCTCATGTGCAGTTCTTGCCTTGCGAGTCACATCCTTTGCCACAAAAAGCTTATTATCTCATCTACTTCTGCTTTCAACCTTACAACATCTAACATTCTCCCTTTTAAGGCTCCCTTCAGTACTTCTCGACATGCTGCTCCACTCCGTACATCATACTCGCATTCCCGTTCCTGCGATCTACTCTCTTCTGACATGCTCATAGGAACAGAACGATTTGCTACAGTGCCTCGTTCACTTTCTAGAGTTCTCTCATTCTGATTCTGATTTCTCACTGGCGGTGCCCACATCCTCAAATCTGATCTTGACTCGGCCAAAGACCTCGGCTTCACTGGTCTCACATCCACCTGTCCCCTAGAGGAGTCCGCAGTGGCTGGCAATGGCGTACTCCATTCTATAGGCTTTGGAGTCTGCTCCATTCCACTCACTGATCCATTCCCCTCCACCACACTCTTCGCTCCTACAGATGACTGTACTGAACTCCCAACCCTCTCCTGATCTGGGTCGTAAACAGACACAATGGGTCCAATGGTAACCGGTACCTTTAAAGCATCCGGTAACCTCACATCTCTCCCAACCTCAGTGTTTATTACGGGCTGATTTTTCACGCCCTCAGCCCCTGTCGAGATTTTCCCTTCTACTCTCACCTCTAACTGGGTCGGTAATCCTCTAGTCCCTTCTACTTGAGCCGACTTCACTTCATAAGAATCTGGATTGTATGGAAGTGGTCTCTCAGACAACAACCTCTCTAGTAGGCTGTCATCTGTTTCACTGTCATCATCATCCGCACTCTTTACCTTCGAGCCGTCAGTCTTTATCAGTAATGGATACAACCTGTCTCCCTCTATTGGTTGTACTCTTCACCTTTTCTCTTCTGCATCCCACCTCGCATCCTGAAATGCCTTAATCAACTTCTTCACCCTTTCTTGACTTCGATCTCTTTTCCTATCATGCGCTGCTCTAATCCATGCATGCAATGCCTCAAACTGAGTTGGTCTCGGCAAAGGTCGTAGTGCCGCCATCACAGATTTCAACTGATACAACACTTCCAACCTGAAGGAGCCATATCATGGGAAAGCCAGTTCTCCCTCGCCTTGGGTCATTTTATGCCAATTTTCAAGCCAAATTATGGTATGCAATCCCACATTTCTTGCCATATAATGCGCCGGAGTATCCTCTTGAGGGGCTTCTTCTCCCCACGAGTAACCACATGTTTATCACCTCTACATAATTCTCGGAAAACCTTAAAACATTTCATGATGAACAGTTTACTCTTGCTCACAATGTTTTTTTTCACTTTCTGATGTCAAAGCCACCAATAGCAGCGAATCTCACACCAACCGACCTATCGCAGCGCGACACATTCTGACGTCGCTTTTCCTCCGCTCGCAGCAGTTCCCCTCCTTCACAATTCACGTCTCACCCTTGCATTCGTCCCATTCACACGCTGAAATAACCATTTGTCCCAAACAGGTTACTTCTCTGACTGTCCGTCCACAGTCTCTCGAAATTGTTGTCCTCAACTGGCAACTGCCCGTCCGCAGAACGACCAAACAATCACCTCATAGATTTCAATTACTCAAATATCCCTACTTAACAAATTTCCCTCCCCAGGCAAGAGAATAAAAGTTGTCAGAAATGAAGACTTCCTAAGAAGTGCATTCACTTAGTCAGAGCTCGTTCTAAGATGCTCCTTCTAGCTTCCCATCTAAACCTCAACTGCTCAACCCACGGGGCACTGTCCCTAATACAAAATCCCCAAAACGTAGAACACGCCCTTCGGCACACCTCTTCAGCCAGGTCTTCCTCCAGTACTTTTCCAACGCAACTTGTCTCGCATCCAACAACGGTTAGCTTCACCTTGGGTCCCAGGCACCTTCTCCGTTGAAAGTATCATCCTCGCATTCCAACGTACTCCCCTGTTGGCTTCTCGCAGCAACCTAACTCCTAAAACAAAGACATTGTCTCACTAACGAGCTAAATGTCCTTGCACCTGCAACAGAAACATGGGAACGAAAACCTTTTCTCTTCTCTGAGATTTTCCTCATGCTACAACCCAAAGCCTTTACCAAGGGAAATCATTTTCGGCCTACAACGTTCAGCTAACATAAGAAAATGAACAGGCCTTTCTCTTTTACGTATATGCGATCAGGCCTTTACACTGTTAAACACACTATTAAATCACACTCTAAGCATTTGTCCATTATTTTCATGTACGTGAGTAAGCAACTTGCACGTGTAACTTTAACATGGCACACGTTTAACCTAATACATTGCATTTCATAAACTAATCATTATGCATTTACTAAATACATTCACGATAATCTGCAACGTTACTCTTCACTAAAAGCATTATTACATTTCCAATCACCTCTATGTTAAACGATTCTAATAATACATTTCTACGGCACTCTTAGCCTACATCGATTAATATGCGGGTGCTGACTAACGGTGAATATGATGCACCCCTACAAATTTCAGAATAACATGACGCTCTATCACCCTTTAGGCATGGGATGTGAGGGATTTAGGGGTTATGGGCGAGGAAGTGTATTAATACTCATATTAATTTTAACAACTGAGTATTAATTTAGGTACAGATTAAATTTACATTTTTAAATATTTTTTTAATATATATATGATGTATGGGTTTGTAACATAATTCTTAATGCATGGGATGTTAGGGATTTTTTGGGTTATGGGTGAGGAAGTGTATTAATACTCAGGTATTAATTTTAATACCTGAGTATAACAGTTTTAAAATTAATTATTTGAAATGTAAAATTAAAATATGCACAAAATATTTAAAAACAAGTTTATAATTTACATTACATTTTAGAAAATATAAAAAAATAAAGCACTAAACACTTTTTTACAAGTTTGCAAAATATATTATTAATAATTCAAAACAAATATGAGAATATAATAATAGTTATAATAAATAAGAAATACTGTCGCAGTCAAGATAGGATGCAAGGAGGAGCTGCAGTCAGGTAAGAACTTTTAATATTTTATATGTAATGTTGTAGGTGGCTAAATTAATTGTAAGAAGAGAGGAGGGAGGTAGTTATATGGTGGTTAGTGTAAAACACAATGTTATGTATGTTTTAACCCATTTTTCATCCTATGCAGTTAGCTGTTTTAAGCCTACATCGGGAGGATTGTGGTTATTGCAAGATACGTTAAAATATCTAAAAAAATGGAATACAATTTAAAATGTATTTGCAATAAAAGCAATTTTTTTATTTTATCCTTTTTTTGCGATGTGTTTTTGTAGTACTTTTTGGTGTTTTTTTCGTAATAGCAGCCACCTGTTTAACAGACAGAAAAGGATTTGTGGGATGGTATGCAGGCCTTACAAAAGGGCGAAGAAGGATTGTTTTTTTCTTGGGGCCAGATTTTTTAAATGGATTACTGCACTTTGGATCTTGGAAAAGAAGTTGGACTTGTAGAAAAAAAATTCAGATTAAAACGTGGTTCAAAGTATGGATTATTTTTGCCATTTTTCGGGTTCAAATTATGTTTTTGGTTTTTTTGTTGAAAATTTTGCTTTGGTATTGCGTTTTTTACTTAAAACACACCCTGTTAAAAACTGGCAAGTAAGGGGTCCATTAGGATGGCGGGCGGACTACAGTCCGCCCGCCACCTTAGGGGTGCAGGGACCGGCTACCAGTGGTGCACCGCCAATTAGGATGCGATCGCCGCCGTGGCGGTCGCATCCGGCATATACAACATTGTGGTGGTCGGTGCTGTGAGTAGCACCCGCCACAATGTATTAAATGCATGTTGTGCATTGGCATGCACAACGTGACAGACACAGCGCGGTACCTGCCACCTTGTGTATGCCAATGTATGGGGTACCCCCCAAGTGCATCCCCCCACCCGCAACCCCCCTGGGGGCCCGCAATGGGCCCCCAAAGTAAACACTGCATGCCTTTCCATGGCAGAGTCTCCGCCATGGAAAGGCATTAAACCGCCAACATCATAATATAGATGGCGGTGCCTGCAAGGCACTGCCACCATGTTGCAGGCATTTTCTGCCCGGTAGGCAATCGCGACGATTGCCTACTGGCGGAAAAGCGTCGGGCGGTCTTTCCGTCCGCCCCGGTACCCCCGCCATGCTAATGTGGCGGGGTAAAAGGCCGTCCTGTGGGGTGTTTTGGTGGGCGGATCGCCACCGGCCGCCATGCTAATGTGCCCCTAAGTTAGAAGAAGGGGTTGGCTTGCATTAGAAATGTAGTATGCTTGCAATATTTTCCAGGTAGTCAGAAGCGACTGACAACGTAACTGTTGCGTTTGAACATTTAGTCGTTCTGACATTTCTTTACTTTTTTGGGATATACATGGGTTCAGACTGCCTGTTAAAGATTCTGCTATTCTCATTTCTTGGTAACTTTACTCCTTCTTTAAGGTTTCCAAAAAAATATAGAAGTTTGAGTGGGTTTTTCTGATAGATTTGTTGAAGGAGTTGTGCCATCCCTCAATGGCATTATTAGGGGAAACATCCTTTACCACGCAACCATTACAACGCGGTATGGTTACATCGTGGTTTTTACAACGAAAGTCGTTACACCGACTTGCACTGGAGGGCGCTCTAGACTAAGGAATAGTGTGAATTACTATTCCAACACCTTCCCTACTGTACGTAGACTGGAGTTGGAATAGTAATTCACGCTATTCCTAAATCCAGCGCCCTCCAACGCAAGTCAATGTAACGACTTGCATTGTCAAAACCGTGATGTAACATACCGCGTTGTGATGGTACACGTTGTACCATCATACATCCCATTATTAGTCTTTGTGCCACCCTCTAAGTAGGTCCTGTAACAGTTCCACCAGTCAATTGGGAACCTTGGTTTCCTCCTGCGACCCGACCTGCTTAGATGGCCAACCCATGTGTCTTCAAAATAATTTACTAAGGGGCCCAATTTCTTGTCATTTTGTGTAAAGTAGTCAGATTCAGTAATTGATGTGTAGTATTCATCTGCACAGTTGGGTGGCACAAAGCATAAGGCTGTTAGTTTTTTTAGTTGATATTGTAGTTCACTGACTGATATGTACTCTCCACCTAATGACAGTTTTTGTATTTTTTGTCAATATGCCTGTAAAAAGTGGGGAAAAATCATTGAATTTGGGTTTCTGGGTATAATTTAGTAATGATATTAATCGTAGATAATTAAAAATAAATAATCACTTTTCTAGGACTTTTATTTAGAGTTTTAGTTTTTATCACCGACAAAAATTCAGTGTAGGTTGAAGCTTATTTATCAGACAGTAAACTGTACACTAAAGGAACAGTGTTGTTGTTAATGTTGGTATGAATATTGTATATTTGGCTAAAGGGATGGGGTGGATTTGAACGTATCATCCATCATCCTAATATCACTATTCTCTAATTTAGCAAGGTTACGGGGATACGAAAAATTATTATTCGCTCTAGAGAGCTTTTATTATCATGCAAAATGAATGATTTGTTAGTAAAGGTTACAGTTAATTCCTCTGGCATGTTGTTATCTGAGTAGGTTTGAGGTGTAACACGTTGAGGGTTATTTGCCTGTTTTTTTCTGTTTATATTACGACATAGATTAGGAATATTAGGCGAAGAACTAGCTACATGCATAGGTATGTTTTGGGAAACCTCCCTCAAAACTGAGCCACAGGGTTCATTAGAGGTGGATGCAAGGGTTTTTATTTGTTCAATATTTTGTCGAAATTTAATCTCCATTGCAGAGGCAGAGTGGTTATGCGCAGTTGTTTCGTCAAGACTAACTGCTCTGCCTGTTCAATGGGATGCATAATACTGCAGACACCTCCAATGACACCTGGGCTCAGTTAATCTCTCCTTACAATAAATGTAGCCACAGTAACTCAGTATTCTGTCTCCCTTGCTTGACTTTTTATAGATTGCTTGATTTCTTGCTGCCATTCTTTATCTGTATTTAGAAAGAAAAAAGAGAAAACATTGTTTTATTGATTTGATATATGAATGTTTTTAAAAAAAATGTATCCTACCAGCAAAAAAAGTATTTAGATTCATTATTTTCCAGCCTATTTTTTAAATGTTATCACAAGGATTGAATTTCTTAGGCTTTGCTATGTTGGCTTTCAAATGTTTCTTTCGTTGATACCTGTGAAAAGAAAGGTGTTTTTTGAGAGAGTTGAGTTTTTGTTATCTGTTACCTTAAATAGGGTTCTCTGTTGTATGAATTGTAATTTCTGAAGGTGATGGTGTGTGTTTGCGGATTTATGGACAATTTGTTCCTTCAAATTGGTGGTGTGTTATTGCTTGTTCTGTTCTGAAAGAAAAAGAAAAAAAAATGTTTTCATGTTTTGCATTAAAAATGTACTTTTGAAATTGCCCTGCAAAGAAAAATGTTTTGACATTGTTTATTTGAAAAACTACTTTTTTAATTGTTTTGCAAGTTTTTATTTTTTAAGCAAAGTTATTATTAGTGTTAATAGTTTTTTGTTCAATTTTACCTTCAATGGTTTGGCTTGTTGTGTGATCAGCAACTTCTGATGGTGTTGATTTGGTTGGTATTGAGGATGTGTTCATCCACACTGGCGTTGTGATATAGGTTGATCTGTAGAGAAATGTAAAGAAGACATGACTGTATATTATTGTTTGCATTTGTTTTCCAGTGGATGGATGGCTTGCTTTACACATGTAAAAAGGAAAATGTTTTTTTTCTGTGGTTCATTCCAACATATTCCATTTATTCAGATAATAAATCCCAATTAACCTTATTTGTTTTATGTGGTTTACGTTTTTGGAAAAATTGTAATTGCTTTTCATAATATTTTTAATATAATATTTAAAATAATTTTTGGGAGGTGTTGATTTAGATACCTAAAAGTCCAACACTTTCCAAAATGTGGTTACATTTGGAGTAGGACTAATATATCTGAATCCCACCCAACAATTCCAACACTATCCTACTATGGTAAAGTTTCAAGTTGGAATAGTAACCTTTAATCCAAAGTTCTGCACTTTCACAGATGAGGTTAAGGTGGCGATTACGATCCGGCAAAAAAATTCCCCGTGCGACTCGGATCCGGTCTTTTTACCGTACGAATCGTACAAGTGCCGTACGAACGGGCAATCACGATTCGCATGGTAAAAAGTCCATACGAACCGCATCGGGAATGATTTCCCACACGTCCTCGGGTCGGAAAATGTGTCCGACACGTCCTCGGACGATTTACCGTACAAATGGGAAAGGTGAAGTCCGACCGAGGAATCACGATCCATCCCGTGCGTCCGATGTTACAACCGTATGGAAAAAACACCGTCCGCACCGAACTCCCATAGCAACCATGGAGACATGTGCCCGCATACGCGCCCAACACTCCCCCCCGCCCCCGTACGTCCGAGACGTACCCCCGTGTATGTACACCCCCACCCGTGTATGTACACCCCAGTACGTTCGAGTCGAACCCCCACCCCTGTACGTGTCGTACCACTGTCAATGTACACCCCAGTACGTTCGAGTTGAACCCCCACCCCTGTACGTGTCGTACCACCGTCAATGTACACCCCAGTACGTTCGAGTCGAACCCCCACCCCTGTACGTGTCGTACCACCGTCTATGTACACCCCAGTACGTTCGAGTCGAACCCCCACCCCTGTACGTGTCCGACCCCCATGTATGTACACCCCAGTACGTTCGAGTCGAACCCCCACCCCTGTACGTGTCGTACCACCGTCAATGTACACCCCAGTACGTTCGAGTCGAACCCCCACCCCTGTACGTGTCGTACCACCGTCTATGTACACCCCAGTACGTTCGAGTCGAACCCCCACCCCTGTACGTGTCCCACCCCGGTGTATGTACACCCCCACCCGTGTATGTACACCCCTGTACGTTCGAGTCAAACCCCCACCCCTGTACGTGTCGTACCACCGTCAATGTACACCCCAGTACGTTCGAGTCGAACCCCCACCCCTGTACGTGTCGTACCACCGTCTATGTACACCCCAGTACGTTCGAGTCGAACCCCCACCCCTGTACGTGTCGTACCACCGTGCATGTACACCCCTGTACGTCCGAGTCGAACCCCCACCCCTGTATGTGTCGTACCACCGTCAATGTACACCCCAGTACGTTCCCGTCGCACCCCCAACACAACCTCCTAAGTACGGAGCGCACCCCAGGCCCCAACATCACAACCGCATGTACGAGTCGTACTAAGCCACACACAAGGACAGCACCGTACAACCAAATGGCCCATGTACACACCGTACACACGCTCAAAACGCACGTACACAACCAGGACAAAACAAAACAACACAAGAATACACTATACGAATGGCACAAAGCCACTAAACATGGCCAACAAACACTACAAAAACACCTTCACTGACCTGCAACTGCCAAAAACAAACAGAGGCCCAAAACACCACCACTCCTTATAACACACCCACCCAAACTTCAAACACAGCCACACCCACCAATGGACCAATAAAAAGGGCCCACACACACAAACCATGAGCCTTTGCAACAGACTCACTGCTGCCAGACACCACAGAACCATACTACAAGCTTCACCACACCTTACACTTGCACACCTTCACACAACCACCTTCACAAACACCCCCTCATCACATTCACACACACACACCTGCACAACCACACCCACACACCCACAACCATCCACACCCCCCCCACCATCCACACCCACACCCCTCACCATGCCCACTAACAAGAATCCAAAGTTCAGTAACCGAGAGTTGGAGGTCCTTGTTGATGAAATCCTCAGAGTCGAGCCACAGCTCTTTGGAACATTGGTCAGACAGACCAGCATTGCAGCAAAAACAGCCATGTGGCAGACCATCGTCGATGCTGTGAATGCTGTTGCGGACACCAGAAGGACCAGGCAGGAATGCCAAGCCAGGTGGTACGATCTGCGGAGGAGGGTCCGAGCCAAGATGCTGGAGGAACACAACCAGGCCAACGCCACTGGAGGAGGGCCCTCCCGCAGACCCGTACACTACCAGCCCTGGGAGGAGAGGGTGATGGCCATACAGCCGGTGGAGGCAGTCGAAGGATTAGGAGGACTCCGAGACCCGAGTGAGTACACAAACAACGCACCTCACATGGGGGGAACGTCATCCACAACCAAACTCACAAACAGGCACGCAACCACCCCAAGCTATCGCATGACTCACCCACACTCCATGAACACGCACATGCCACTGCCGCCACCATGCCCCATGCACCCAGCTGGACAATGTCAAGTCACAGGCCACAGCAGACACCAACACATGACACGGTAACCCGGATGGCGGGAGGGTGGGCCCCAAAAATCACATCGTGCAAATCAGAAGCAGACAACAATGCCCACTGCCCATATGGCCCAGGTAACAGCCAGACAAACAGTGTGTCCCCACACAGGAAAGACTCGCCAGCAAATGGCGGACGCCTTGCATCAACACATGGGGGTGAAGGCACTGTTTTGCACATGACAGCAGCTAATGAACAGCCAACACTGTGAAAGAGTGGCAGCACACACAACCACAGCAGCAGCGCACACACAGACACTACACCCAATGGGTGCCTGGAGATCAGAAACAAACTCACAGCAACAAGCCAAGGGCCATTCAAAGGACTGGAAAAAGTGTGTGTCTAGGAAGCTGGGCTGAGGTGACAGAGGGTGACACACAGAGGGAGGGAGAGGGGGACAGAGAGGGAGGGAGACACAGGGACACGGACAGAGGGAGGAGGCTGACACACGGAGGGAGGGAGAGGGGGACAGAGAGGGAGGGAGACACAGGGACACGGACAGAGGGAGGAGGCAGACACACGGAGGGAGGGAGAGGGGGACAGAGAGGGAGGGAGAGGGGGACAGAGAGGGAGGGAGACACAGGAACACGGACAGAGGGAGGAGGCAGACACACGGAGGGAGGGAGAGGGGGACAGAGAGGGAGGGAGAGGGGGACAGAGAGGGAGGGAGACACAGGAACACGGACAGAGGGAGGAGGCAGACACACGGAGGGAGGGAGAGGGGGACAGAGAGGGAGGGAGAGGGGGACAGAGAGGGAGGGAGACACAGGAACACGGACAGAGGGAGGAGGCTGACACACAGAGGGAGGGAGAGGGGGACAGAGAGGGAGGGAGACACAGGGAGAGCAAATCAGCCGTGTGGTGTGTGGGAATGTCTGCTCGTCAGCAGTTAGACTGCGTGCATGTAGCCAAGGGTGGCCAGTGCCAGAACCCCCCCTCTTCCCCATGGCAAAACACAGGCCCATGTCACAACCTGTTCACGAGCACAACGACAGCTACCTGCATTATATAAGTGTGTGGATCCACTCCATGTGCACATGTACTGTGCTACACGGAAGGCGCCAATGCATGGCTCGCCACACCTGCCCACTCCACTGCTGACTGCAGTCACACTTGACGCAGCAAGTAAGACTGTGCCACACATATTTAAAGGGGCCACACCCATGCACAAGTGCACTGTGAGTGGAATGCAAGACAGATCCTAATTCCAAGAGGAAAAGTGCCAACTTTGAAACTGATGAAACATGGATGTTGCATGGACCAAAATTAACATTGTCTCTCTCACACACAGGTCAACGTCGTGGTTCACCCCCCAACACTGGGGGGGAAGACTCACAGGACCCGGATCTGCGGGAGCCCGATATCACCGGCAGCGACGACTCCCACCACTCTGTGGACGACCCCGACAGACCTGGCACCTCTGGTGTCCAACCACCTGCAGCACCTGCGTGAGGTACAACTGTGCCAACCACCACCCCCACTCCTGCCACATCCCAGGAGACACCCAGGATCACTGCCCCACCACCACAATGCAGCCAGGCTGGCCAGGAGGGACACGGTGTCCCGGGCACCCAGGAGGAGGCAGGCGACAACGCCAATGCCACCCCTCAGGGGTCCCGGAGACCTGATGTACCCACAAGGGCAGGCCAGGTGCAAGTGGGCAGGGGTGGTGGGAGTGGAGGATGGCGGAGGCGCGAGCCTGACCAGTTGGCTGGGGAACCGGTATTTGCCCATGTCCGTAACATCATGGACACATACCGGCAGGACACCACGGGCATGGCCCAGGTTGTGTCCATCCTCGAGGGGATCAAGACCCAGCAGGCCCAGCAACATGCCTGTCTACTGCAACACCAACGGAGGATGGAGGACAGACAGGCTGAGCAAGTGACGGTGTTCCAGGGGATTCACGATACACTCCGTCGGATGGCCGACAACATGGCTGACCCTCCCTGTGCCAGAAGGCGGAGAACATCACCACCCACAGGGAGGGAGCAGGAGGAGGAGGAGGAAACATCCGATGGAGCATCCCAGACGTCGTCACGGCCTGCTTCTGAGGGTCCCCGCAGGAGGGCGGGTCGTCCACGTAAAAGACCGTGAGGGTCGGCGCAACATCACCATCTCCCAGGACACCTGGCCTGGCAGCTGGCCCACTGGAGCAACAGCATCACAGCATCAAGAGACATTCTCTGACACATGGCCCTGCTGGTCACTGTCTGACCAATGTTGACAAAGACTGTGGCATGGACTCTGAGGATTTCAAATGGCAAGGACACCAACTCCCCTACTGAACTTTGGATTCCAAACTCCCGGAAAGCCCCTCACTTTATCCCCCCCCCCCCCAAAATAAAAATTCACACCATGAAGAGAAGATGCCTGCTGGTTGCATTATTACCTTACATGTGTGTTGTAAAGTCTAAACATGCCTGAGCTCTCTTTTGACTCCAACCATCCACACCCTGGGGCCTGAGTCTGGCACAGGACACACGGGTCACAGTGTATTAGTCAAGACAGACATGGAGCACCATACACACCCGTGATGGGCCCAACCAGCTGAGGGGGTGGCCGCACAACCGTGCTGACAGAAACATTGAGTACAGCAACAGTCATGCGCAGAGGTCAGGGATCATGTCCAGTGTCCTGGGGGGCACCCAGGTATGTGTAGACAGGTGGCAGAACCATGTCCTGCAAGCTTGAGTCCGGTGGATGCAGAGAATGGGGGCCTGGCCAATGTTGGATGCATGGGGATGGCACATGTCACAATACCCACACAGTCATGGACATCATGCCCAATACACAGTCTCAGCCCACACACACAGCTTGCATCTTGCTACTCGACACATCGACACATAGCCACTATCAGGGAGAACCATGCCAGACATGCTGGATGCACCGTGGCAACACACCAGCATTGACGGAGAAGAGGCACCTTGGAGGCATAGGGACACCTTTATTAGTCATGTTTTCGGGATTGCAGAGGCAACTTGAAGTACACATGAACACATCTTGTGGAGTAACATGTGGGTCCAACACTGGCACCCCCCTTCTGCAGCACAAATGCGTGTTAGCCATGGAACTGGCACACAATTGTCGGCTAACAGCTAAACACACACAGCTGCTCACGGAGAGCCTGCCACACACCATTGATCCGCTGATGTGGAAGTCCCACACCATGTCAAGCCAATGCTAACCGCATGTGTCCGAGGGCAGTGTTACACACATTGATGCCATCATCACAATCCACTATCCCATCACTGATGACTGTCAACAAGTCTGCCCATCTATTCAGGTGTACACAGCTGCATGTCGTGTCCCATGGTGATGCTACATGGCTTCAGAGGAACCAAACATCGACAGGGGCAGTGTGCATACATCGTGAACAACTGCCACACCCAATACACCCCTGATGCATCCCTTACCCTATGGAGACTTCCAAACGTGTCCGTGCCTGTAACGCTGAGTCAGCCCACGATGACGTGTCCATGAGGAATAGCAGTGCCACAACAATGCAAGCAGCAGACGGCATGCGCAAGTACCTGGGGAAGAGAGACACACAAGAAGTCAGCCACAAAAAGCACAGCCACTTGCATGTGCATTTACTCGACACATGTATGGATGACAACATGCTAGGTCACAATTATGACTGGGGAAATACAACCATCACTGCCACCATCACTCCAGTGACACACCCACACACACCTCTGACTCACGTGCCATACATGCAGGTGGAGACACACATCACAACACATGCCACACGGGGACCAATGCGTGCACACTCAGACACTGGTACTCACCACTAAGCAAAGAAGTCGCGTATGAGCCGAGTCCTCTTGCGGCTCCACATCCTCCACATCACTAGCCCCATTGCCAAGCCCTTCGTCCTCCACAGGTGGATGGTCCTCGTCATGTTGATCCAGGATGAGTGGCACAGCTCTCTCAACTGCCATGTTGTGCAGCATGCAGCAGACCATGAAGATTTTGCAGACCTTCGCAGGGGCATATGGGAGCGCGCCGCCGGTCTTGTGGAGGCACCGAAATCGGCTCTTCAGCAGGCCAAACGTCCTCTCTATCACTCGCCTTGTCCGGCCATGGGCGGTGTTGTAGCGTAGCTGGGCCGGCGTGATGGGGTTGCGGAGAGGTGTGAGCAGCCATGGCATGTTGGGATAGCCAGCGTCCCCTACATGGGAAGCACATTGACATCGTTAGAAGTGGTGCAGCGGTCGTGCTGGTAGGCTATGCAAAATACAGGACAGACAGACTGTACCCACCAACAACACATGCTCTTTCGTTGCGCAGCTGCATCATCATTTCAGGCATCCTGCTACGCCTCATGATGTAGGCATCGTGTGCTGATCCTGGAAAACGAGCACAGACATGTGAAATCACCATGTTGGACTGACACACCACAAGGGCATTGATGGAGTGGTAGTGCTTCCGATTGCGGTACGCCACCTCCCGTGCGTGTGGTGGTACCAAAGCTACATGTGTCCCATCTATGGACCCAATGACATGGGGCATCCCTCCCAGGGCATAGAATCCACGCTTGACCGCAGTCAACTGTTCTGGGGTTGGGAACTTGATGAAGTCATCCAGGTGAATCAACATGGCCTCTAAGAAATCATGCAGCACACGGCAGAACATGCTCTGGGACATGCCACCAACATGAGCTATGGTATATTGAAAGGTACCCGTGGCAAGAAAATGTAGGGCAGCCATTACCTTCAGCTGGGGTGTCAGTGCCGTAGGATACCTGTGCTGCGGTTGCAGGTGTGGTGCCAGTCTCGCCGTCAACTCCAGAATCAACGGTTGGGGGAAGCGGTAGAGCCGGATGTTGTCATTCTCCCGCATGTCAGCCAAGTCCGGAATTGCTCGGGCAAGAGGCGGCGCTCTGCAGTAATTTGGAAGTGACAAGGAAGAGTGAGTGCACTACGACAACAATTCATATGTACTGAGCACATGTTAATCTGTCAATACACATATGCTACATAGGGAGTCAGGTATGTGCTACATGCCCAGGACACGTATGGATGCAAGGTGACACCCCTACCAAGACCCAGCTACACACGGAGATTGAGAACCTCCCCATGCCATGCCATGGGAATAGCTGTGTCCCAGTGCAAGTGAACAGCCAGACGCAAGACAGGAGTGACATACAAATAATATCACAAAAGAGAGAAGTAAGGGAGAAATTGAGCCTTCTCTGACTCCCCTAACTAACGTTTTAAACTCACTACACAGAGAAAAGCTCCACAGAATTTATTCATCACCGGTTATTATGATAGTGAAGAACACAATACCATCCCTACTATCACATAAACCTTGAGTATTGTTTAGAAGGAAAAGACATTATTCTTAAAATACTGCCCTCACACACTTTGCAGTGTCATGCTTCATCATTGGGCCGCGTCGAACGCCCCCGTGCAGACCAACACAGTGGGCGGAGCGCAATGTTTTTTTAGGATGAAGGATAAAGTGGTGAGGTAACAGAACAGAAAAAAGGGGTTTGACAAATAACACAAATAGTGTCTACAACAAACAGAACAAGGGCAATATTCCCTAAAGGAGGGACCACAAAAGTGCAGACATATATAATAAAACTGTCTAGGAGGGGACTGTCTTAAATTTTATTCCTGTCACCCCCTGACAGGGTTAAAAGTAACTGGTCGGGATTTTTTAAGGGAGGTAAAAGCCCCTAAATCCCTGCTGCTATTACCAACATGTTTCTGCCCAAATCAAACGCTCATAAGAGTCGCGCAGGCATTCATCAGGGTGTTGGTCCCTTGGCTTTTTTTCTTGGTCTACCCCCAACTAGGGGATTCGTTACCTTCTACTGAAAAACGGCCAGTCGCCTTTAATACTTCAGTACTCTGAATGGTTTCCGAGAGCGAACATTATCTGAAAGAGAGTAGAACATACTTTATCGTTCCACTCCTCTACACCCCCTTGCATTACTTTAAGAATAAGAACTCTCCTCTCATCTCTTATGCCACAGATCGTCATGTCTCCCAAGCGTGTCCTCCACACAACACCCCTCCGTGAAAACTTTTTTCACACAGGTCACAGACCCCACGTATTCATTGTACACAAAACGTGATGGACAAAGATGTGATTACCCAATCCACAACACCACGAGTGTACACGTCTTTATACGCAATAGATACATTACGTCATGCTGTTAATTATTTGTCATCCACAGCACATGCTGGTTCTGCTGAGTATGAACCAAGATAAGAAAAGAACTTACAAGGGTTTATTGGAAAATCTCCAAACACGGGACCGGTGAGGGGCCGTGGTCCTATAGTCACACTCTATATACAAAGAAAGGAAGTGAAAAAGCATATTAACATCAATTCCCTCGTATTATGCCAACAACGCTTCTCTTTCATACTCAAGCCCCTCATATCACTTACTACTCCAAGAACGCACGGCACTATTCGTCCCCACAGAGGTCCTCCGTCGATAAAGGCGGAAGCAAATTCCCTTCATTTTAAAGGCGGCGTATTGATTCTTACTTCCGGTAGAAGGGCTCTGAGTTCAAATGGTAGCTCGTAGTTCCGGCCGTCTGACACTTCGCAAGTGAAAAGAAAAGACGGACCAAGTACGGGCGGGAGTCTGTTTTGTAAGAAAACTACCCGCAGACATCTTGGAGCTCCTGTATCCCCCGTAAACAATCGGGACTCCTACATGGGTGTCCGTATTCCCGATAGTGGGAGTTCCCTCTAGGTGTCATCTTTATATGTTATAATAATTTTAGGCACACTGAACTGATTCTCGGTTTTCCCACATAAAGAAAAATGTGAAACCATAATTCGTGTTCACAACCTCCCTAGGTAGGGAAAGTGACCAGGAGGCGCTCTAGCATACAAACACAGTGGTGATTGAATGAAGTGGTCAGCAATTCAAAACTCTCTTGCAGATGCAAATCCATTTCATAATGATATTGTTGTCTCAGGTGTTGCGCTGCACTGTGTCCACAATACTGTCAATACAAACTGTCTCCACTGAAATAAGTCATTTTTTACCCAACCCATATAAATGGAACCATGGGATGGAATCATTTAAGCCCACTATACTGCTTTTTAGTCTGTTAACCCACCGTTGTTCCCTACAAAACAGGAAGTTAGCAATATCTACTGTATTGGGTGGTATAAAGGGTTTGTCCAGCACCGTCCACCTCAAGTCATGTTCACTATGTTTTTGTTGGTGAAAATGTGCAGTAAGTTTTGTGTTTGTTTTCCCGCATCGTATCATACTAAGATGTTCCAGGATGCGTATTTTTACTCTGCGCGTGGTCATTCCCACATACAAAAGGTTACACGGACAACGGATTAAATAAATCACGTTCTCAGTATTACATGTGGTATGTTTTCTCTGCTCCCAAGGTTTTGACGTCCCAATGTCAGCCTTTTTTCCATTTAAAGACAGGGGGCATGCCCTACAGGAGCCACAGGCATAGTGTCCCATCACAGGGGGCAGAAAGTGTTCTGGTTGGGGACCACTATTGCCAGACATGATTGCTCTCGGACGTGTATTGACAATAGTATCTTTTATGCTTGCACTCTTTTTAAAAGAGAATAGTGGTAGGGGTTGTTCTAATCCATTAGAGTTCAAAATCCTCCAATTCTTTTGGATTATCTTTTTTATATGGTTGGATGCTGTATTGAACGTCGTGACGCAAATGCTGCTCTCAACTCTTTCTTTTTCCTGTGTTTGTAGGAGAGTTTCCCTATTACAGTTTCTCGCTCTTTTTTGTGCCTTGGATATGACTTTTACAGGGTAGTCTCTGTGTTTGAGTTTCTCACTCAAAATACTTGCCTCATTTTTATAATCCCCAATGTCGGAACAGTTCCTGCGAAGACGCAGGAACTGACCATAAGGCAAATTTTCTTTCAGTGAACGGGGATGAAAACTCTGAAAGGAAAGCAGGTTGTTCCTATCTGTAGGTTTATGAAAAACACTACTCGCTAACCCTCCGTTTTCTGCCTTAATCCAGAGGTCCAAGAATGGTAATGCTTCATTAGTGATAGTACTAGTGAAAAACAGAAATGGGTTTTGATGGTTTAACCAACCCAAGAAAGAGTTTGCCTGGTCTCTGTTGCCTCTCCAGATGATAAGCACATCATCGATGTACCTACGCCATACCCTAATGTGTTCTAGAAAAGGGTTGGTTGCTGTGAACACTGTCTCATTCTCAAAGTTCGAGACATAGAGGCATGCCAGACTAGGGGCACAGGAACTACCCATGGAAGTTCCATGGGTTTGTAGGTAGAAGCAGTCTTCAAACTTAAAAAAGTTTTTGGTTAAGGCCAGTTCTAAAAGGCTCAAGATAAATGCCCGTGGAGTGTTGTAACCCCATTCCTCATGATATTGAGTCGTTGTATACGAACATTCCTCAGCAAGAAACACTAAGGGTGATTGAGAACATACTCTTTCTGTTTTTCACTAGTACTATCACTAATGAAGCATTACCATTCTTGGACCTCTGGATTAAGGCAGAAAACGGAGGGTTAGCGAGTAGTGTTTTTCATAAACCTACAGATAGGAACAACCTGCTTTCCTTTCAGAGTTTTCATCCCCGTTCACTGAAAGAAAATTTGCCTTATGGTCAGTTCCTGCGTCTTCGCAGGAACTGTTCCGACATTGGGGATTATAAAAATGAGGCAAGTATTTTGAGTGAGAAACTCAAACACAGAGACTACCCTGTAAAAGTCATATCCAAGGCACAAAAAAGAGCGAGAAACTGTAATAGGGAAACTCTCCTACAAACACAGGAAAAAGAAAGAGTTGAGAGCAGCATTTGCGTCACGACGTTCAATACAGCATCCAACCATATAAAAAAGATAATCCAAAAGAATTGGAGGATTTTGAACTCTAATGGATTAGAACAACCCCTACCACTATTCTCTTTTAAAAAGAGTGCAAGCATAAAAGATACTATTGTCAATACACGTCCGAGAGCAATCATGTCTGGCAATAGTGGTCCCCAACCAGAACACTTTCTGCCCCCTTTGATGGGACACTATGCCTGTGGCTCCTGTAGGGCATGCCCCCTGTCTTTAAATGGAAAAAAGGCTGACATTGGGACGTCAAAACCTTGGGAGCAGAGAAAACATACCACATGTAATACTGAGAACGTGATTTATTTAATCCGTTGTCCGTGTAACCTTTTGTATGTGGGAATGACCACGCGCAGAGTAAAAATACGCATCCTGGAACATCTTAGTACGATACGATGCGGGAAAACAAACACAAAACTTACTGCACATTTTCACCAACAAAAACATAGTGAACATGACTTGAGGTGGACGGTGCTGGACAAACCCTTTATACCACCCAATACAGTAGATATTGCTAACTTCCTGTTTTGTAGGGAACAACGGTGGGTTAACAGACTAAAAAGCAGTATAGTGGGCTTAAATGATTCCATCCCATGGTTCCATTTATATGGGTTGGGTAAAAAATGACTTATTTCAGTGGAGACAGTTTGTATTGACAGTATTGTGGACACAGTGCAGCGCAACACCTGAGACAACAATATCATTATGAAATGGATTTGCATCTGCAAGAGAGTTTTGAATTGCTGACCACTTCATTCAATCACCACTGTGTTTGTATGCTAGAGCGCCTCCTGGTCACTTTCCCTACCTAGGGAGGTTGTGAACACGAATTATGGTTTCACATTTTTCTTTATGTGGGAAAACCGAGAATCAGTTCAGTGTGCCTAAAATTATTATAACATATAAAGATGACACCTAGAGGGAACTCCCACTATCGGGAATACGGACACCCATGTAGGAGTCCCGATTGTTTACGGGGGATACAGGAGCTCCAAGATGTCTGCGGGTAGTTTTCTTACAAAACAGACTCCCGCCCGTACTTGGTCCGTCTTTTCTTTTCACTTGCGAAGTGTCAGACGGCCGGAACTACGAGCTACCATTTGAACTCAGAGCCCTTCTACCGGAAGTAAGAATCAATACGCCGCCTTTAAAATGAAGGGAATTTGCTTCCGCCTTTATCGACGGAGGACCTCTGTGGGGACGAATAGTGCCGTGCGTTCTTGGAGTAGTAAGTGATATGAGGGGCTTGAGTATGAAAGAGAAGCGTTGTTGGCATAATACGAGGGAATTGATGTTAATATGCTTTTTCACTTCCTTTCTTTGTATATAGAGTGTGACTATAGGACCACGGCCCCTCACCGGTCCCGGGTTTGGAGATTTTCCAATAAACCCTTGTAAGTTCTTTTCTTATCTTGGTTCATACTCAGCAGAACCAGCATGTGCTGTGGATGACAAATAATTAACAGCATGACGTAATGTATCTATTGCGTATAAAGACGTGTACACTCGTGGTGTTGTGGATTGGGTAATCACATCTTTGTCCATCACGTTTTGTGTACAATGAATACGTGGGGTCTGTGACCTGTGTGAAAAAAGTTTTCACGGAGGGGTGTTGTGTGGAGGACACGCTTGGGAGACATGACGATCTGTGGCATAAGAGATGAGAGGAGAGTTCTTATTCTTAAAGTAATGCAAGGGGGTGTAGAGGAGTGGAACGATAAAGTATGTTCTACTCTCTTTCAGATAATGTTCGCTCTCGGAAACCATTCAGAGTACTGAAGTATTAAAGGCGACTGGCCGTTTTTCAGTAGAAGGTAACGAATCCCCTAGTTGGGGGTAGACCAAGAAAAAAAGCCAAGGGACCAACACCCTGATGAATGCCTGCGCGACTCTTATGAGCGTTTGATTTGGGCAGAAACATGTTGGTAATAGCAGCAGGGATTTAGGGGCTTTTACCTCCCTTAAAAAATCCCGACCAGTTACTATTAACCCTGTCAGGGGGTGACAGGAATAAAATTTAAGACAGTCCCCTCCTAGACAGTTTTATTATATATGTCTGCACTTTTGTGGTCCCTCCTTTAGGGAATATTGCCCTTGTTCTGTTTGTTGTAGACACTATTTGTGTTATTTGTCAAACCCCTTTTTTCTGTTCTGTTACCTCACCACTTTATCCTTCATCCTAAAAAAACATTGCGCTCCGCCCACTGTGTTGGTCTGCACGGGGGCGTTCGACGCGGCCCAATGATGAAGCATGACACTGCAAAGTGTGTGAGGGCAGTATTTTAAGAATAATGTCTTTTCCTTCTAAACAATACTCAAGGTTTATGTGATAGTAGGAGTGACATACACCCACACATCAGCAGAAGTAGGATGCCGATTGCAGAGACTGGTAGCGGAACACTAGAGCCACAGGTCACATGACATTACACTAGGACAGCCCACACACCTTGCCATGAAGGTGCACATGTCATGACTCACCACACATTCATTGTGAGGATGCAGACATGTCCTTGTCACAGTACTCCGTGTCCCATGCATACATGTGCACCTCACATCCGCTACCACATGTGGCATGGTGTGCGGAACAGTGTGCAATGTCAATCTACACACAGACACATGTTGGTTGCTGCAACGGCTGCAGCTTTTGAGGGTGCTCCAACATCAACCTGATGGGAAGCCCCCACACATACATGACATAGTCACATTGTGCACCGTGGGTAGTGACAAGTCAGGTGTGGTAACCCCTGTACCGGGCATCAGGGGACACTTCCGTGTGTTGGTGTCCGTGCCATGCCAGTGACGCTCACCCCAAGTGTGCAGTACGACATGCACACATGTCAAAGGAGTCAAGGGCATGCCTGGCACACATTGCACCATCACACAGTACATCTGTAGACATCTCATCATACATCTGGTGCCTTCTCGACTCAGGAGTAATGTTCCACATCACAGGCCGTCACACCTGTGCCCCACACATGTAGTAATGCACAGACGATGCCTTGATGTCAATTAATGGACAAGTATGTCCATCCATGGACAAGTATGTCCATCCATGGACAAGTATGTCCGCCCTATCCCTACCTGTGTGCCGCCTGTCACCACTGTAATGTGTGAAAACCGCTGTACTGCTGCGAAGAGGGCCTGTGTACGTTCCCATATCACTATGGGAGTGCTGCCGTATGTGTACCCATCGTGATGGCGAGCGTACAGGCATGTGTACGGCCCGTACCACTATGAGTACGCATACGCAAGAACACCCATAGTGGTAGGGCCGTACGCACGCCTGTACGCTCCCTATCACTATGGGTGGCCTCGCGTATGCGTACTCGTAGTGGTACGGGCCGTACACACGCCTGTACGCTCCCTATCACTATGGGTGGCCTCGCGTATGCGTACTCGTAGTGGTACGGGCCGTACACACGCCTGTACGCTCCCTATCACTATGGGTGGCCTCGCGTATGCGTACTCGTAGTGGTACGGGCCGTACACACGCCTGTACGCTCCCTATCACTATGGGTGGCCTCGCGTATGCGTACTCGTAGTGGTACGGGCCGTACACACGCCTGTACGCTCCCTATCACTATGGGTGGCCTCGCGTATGCGTACTCGTTGTGGTACGGGCCGTACACACGCCTGTACGCTCCCTATCACAACGTGTACGCATACGCGAGGCCACCCATAGTGATAGTGAGCGTACAGGCGTGTGTACGGCCCGTACCAATACGAGTACGCATACGCGAGGCCACCCATAGTGATAGGGAGCGTACAGGCGTGTGTACGGCCCGTACCACTACGAGTACGCATACGCGAGGCCACCCATAGTGATAGTGAACGTAGGCACGCGTGTACGGGCCGTTGCAAAGCATTTGGGGGGCACTAGGGCCCCGGAACGCACCGTACCTGTGTGTGAAGCTCCAAATTACATAGGGGACACATGAGGGACAAGTATTAAGGCCTACATGCATGCTGGTTGTTATGGAGACCAAGTTCAAAATTTGAATTTGTTCTGGAAGGTGCACAGCAGAAGTCAGTTGGAATTAATCTACTTTGATGCAATGTGTTTGTGGGGCTGACATCATGCAGGAGAATGAAACCGAGAGAGAACACACAGACTGCTAGGTTTGAAGGGATTGGAGGAAACATAGGATGCAAATGTGAGTGACCAATCACTCTGTACTCCTGTGCATGAGATGGCCCAGCAAGGCAGATATAAGGCAGCCAGGTCCCATGAGGGAGCACTTGCCTGCACATCTTTGTATTCCACGACCCAGCTGCTGCTACTGATTCCCTGGAACCATGTCAAGGGCTGTGGAGAGGTCACAGCCATTCACCCTGGATGAGAACATGGCTTTGGTGGATGTGATCCTCCCACGGTACCCCATGCTGTATGGGCGACCAGGTTATCAGGTGAGTTCAGTGTCCACTGGCACAGACTGTGTCCCTTTTTAGTGACTGTGACTTCTGCCATTGTGTCCAGGTGTGACACACATGCTATGTACTGTAGGGGGGACCCAGGGGGGGGGAATGCCTGATGTCTCCCAGCAGTGCCCTGAGACAGGAGGGGTGGGGGCCTATCACTCCCAGCAGTGCCCTGAGACCGGAGGGGTGGGGGCCTATCACTCCCAGCAGTGCCCTGAGACAGGAGGGGTGTGTGCAGAGTCCTCCCAGCAGTGCCCTGAGACAGGAGGGGTGGGGGCCTAACACTCCCAGCAGTGCCCTGAGACAGGAGGGGTGGGGGCCTATCACTCCCAGCAGTGCCCTGAGACCGGAGGGGTGGGGGCCTATCACTCCCAGCAGTGCCCTGAGACAGGAGGGGTGGGGGCCTATCACTCCCAGCAGTGCCCTGAGACAGGAGGGGTGTGTGCAGAGTCCTCCCAGCAGTGCCCTGAGACAGGAGGGGTGTGTGCAGAGTCCTCCCAGCAGTGCCCTGAGACAGGAGGGGTGGGGGCCTATCACTCCCAGCAGTGCCCTGAGACAGGAGGGGTGGGGGCCTATCACTCCCAGCAGTGCCCTGAGACAGGAGGGGTGTGTGCAGAGTCCTCCCAGCAGTGCCCTGAGACAGGAGGGGTGTGTGCAGAGTCCTCCCAGCAGTGCCCTGAGACAGGAGGGGTGTGTGCAGAGTCCTCCCAGCAGTGCCCTGAGACAGGAGGGGTGGGGGCCTATCACTCCCAGCAGTGCCCTGAGGGGTGGGGGCCTATCACTCCCAGCAGTGCCCTGAGACAGGAGGGGTGTGTGCAGAGTCCTCCCAGCAGTGCCCTGAGACAGGAGGGGTGGGGGCCTATCACTCCCAGCAGTGCCCTGAGTGGGTGTGATGCACAGTGTGAGCCTGGATCATTGATTGTGTAGTTGCCCTCAAACCACCTGTGTCCTTTCAATGGCACGTACTGCTTTTGGCCTTCCCCCACAGGGTCATGTCCCTATTACAAAGGTGCAATGCGTTGGATGCATACTATGCCTTGTTGTAAACAGCAAATGTGTTCTAATCTGTGTCCCCGTGACATGTGCAAGGTGTATTGATGTAGTGTCACTTGTTCATCCTCACAGGTAGACGCCTCTGCCAAGGAGCAGATATGGCTGGACGCCGTCAGCGCCGTGAGGAGTGCGGATGGTCGGAGGCGGCACCTGTCCCAGGTGAGGAAACGCTGGCAGGATATCCGGTGCTGGACGCGGAGGATCGCACGGCTCCTGCTGGGGGACTCACCTGAGAGCCACAAGAACCGCGGGCGCCGCCGTCTCTCCCACATCCAGAAACGTGTGCTGGCGGTGGTCTTTCCTGACTTGGACAGGCGTCTACAGGACATGCAGCAGCCGGAAGGGGGTAGGTACATGTGTGTGTTTGTTGTGTTTCACCAGCATTTGTAAGTGCACTGTTCCATGGATACACTTCCAGGGTTTATGTTGCTGTGCAGATCCTGTTACCCACAGTGTTGCAGGCCTCTCCTGCCTCCCTTCCCCACCTTGCAATGTGTTCCCTGGTCTCTGTGTAGTCACTCCATCACAAAGTTATGTGGCCTGACACCTTCTCCAAGTGTACAATGCCTGCAGCATCATGTGTGGGGGTGGTGTGTAACAGGTTTTGTGACCTTGCCTGTGCCCTGTCCAGTTCTGGACTTGTGGGTTCCATGTCAGTTGGCACTAATGCTGATTTCAGACATGGGAGTTAATCTCTTGAGTGCGAGGCCTTCCAGCAGGCATGTCCCATGTGGTGGCCTGTGACATGATGTGCATGAGTGTGCGTTACGCATAGTGCAGGGATGTTAGCGTGTGTTGCAGTCATTTCCATTCAGGAGCATGGAGTTGTGTGGCCACTACTGTCCCCAGGGGCATATTTTCCTAGGTATCATGTGTGTAATCCGAGAATGTCAACAATCTCTGTGTCTACAGCATAGGTTGTGCTCTGTGCCATTGTCCCCTGGCACCATGTTTCTTGACGTGAGATGTATTACAAGTGTCCACTGTCCAGCCTGACCTGATTTTCAAAGTACATACTCACGGTGGCCATTGCCTGTGTGTCTTGTAGCAATCATCTGATGATGCCCATTTGTACATGATTCTTTGGACAGGCGCACCTTGGGTATTTGTTGTGCAATCTTGAATTATTGCATCCCGTGTGTATTTCACCCAGAATAAGAGATGTAAGTGCTTCCTGTGTCTCCACAGATTTGTCTCATGTAGGGGGTGGGTGGGGCGGCCATGGCCTACATGTCAAGACCTGTCATCTCCTTTGCTCGGACTGGCCAGTGTGTGATGTTTGTCTGGACATACACTCAAGGTGCAGCGTGCCAGTCAGGGTGGGCATGTTCTCAGTATTACCCATGCTGCATGTGCCTCTAGTTCCTGGATTTGGTCCCTGCCATCCCAATTTCCTGCCACGCTGTGTGGTGCAGATGCAGTGCTGTATTGTCCCCAGGGCCTTGCTCCTCAGTCAGAATAGCATGTCATCTCATTTGCTATTGTGTCATGCTCTCCATAGTTTTTCCATGGCATGGTGGGTCACACAACTGTGTCTTGCAGGGCCTACGTATGTACCTTGTTTTGTAGTTGTAACTCATCCTTTGTTTCAGGCTATGCACTGTAACCTACGTAGATTGTACTCATGTGACATATGTATACAGGTGTATGATTACTTTCTGTCTCTTCACCCTGCCCACAGCATCGTCGGGGGACACGGAGGGAGACATGGACACAGACGGCGCGGAGGGACCGAGCACCAGTGCCAGCGGTGACATTGGGGCTGGCACTTCGAGTGGGACTGATGCGGAGAAGAGTGAACCCGGGGACCTGTCGACTGGCACAACAGAGTATGAAGCTGACGGGTCCGAGGATGATCTCTCCGAGTGGGCGGTGGCTGCACCACCATCTGACAGCAGCCCTACATCTGGCACAGCCCCCTCCATTGGCATCAGCCGCCTCCCACGTGCTCGTGTCCCTTCCCAACGTGCCCGGTCACCACATGTCTCCTTCCTGCCAGGCACCGCACCCCCTGCCCCTGTCTCCACTGCTGCCACCAATGCTGAGTCTGTGGACATCCAGCGGCAGTTGCAGATTGGTCAGACTGCGATCCTTAATGTCCTCCATGGCCACAGCCAGGTCCTCAACAACATGGAGGCATACTTGGAGGGCATTCATTCATCGCAGGCTGACCAACGCAACTTGCTGAGGTCCATAGACTCCACACTGACTGCAGCAGTGGGTCTCCTGCAGCACTACGTCCAACCCCCTACTCCTGACCCATCCACACTTCCCACTCCCATGCCTGTCCCACGTACACCCAGACGTCAGCATGCACCCACCACAACAGACACAGGCACCATACCAGCAGGAAAGGTCATACGCACACCTCCTGGCACGCACACACAGGGTGAAGTAGGCACACCCACTGGGTCGGGGGGCAAACGTGTGACACGCAGCCAGAGTGGGAGTCCGCATTCCACCCAATCCACTCCCTCCAAATCCCCTCCCCTCAGCTCTCCTGGCCACATCTCCCCCAAAGACTCCTTCATGGCCGCTCTGTCCCTGAGCCCCACAGTGACACCACCCCGCAAGCGGTCAAGGAGGTCCCCGGTCAGGGTGCTTGAGTCCCCCCCCTGTCCACACCCTCCCCCAGTGGCGCTGCGACCCATCCCTCTGACCCCCCCCCCCCCTCCTTGGGGCCTGTGGTTCCTTCGGGTGCAGGGGAGCCCCTGGAGGACCTTGCCGAGGTGTGCAGCGCGCTCCTAGAATCCACCTTTGGCCCTGCCCCACCCCCTGTGGTGGAGTCCTCCATCCATGCACCCACGACGCCTACCCTTCACCCTCCTGTCCCTGCGGTGCCTGTTTCTTCCCCCCCACATGATGCCCTGACCCCTGTGGAAGACAACGGATTGTAACTGTGCAGGCAAGCTAGGGGACACGCATCCCACTGTGTTCCCCATCCAGCTGGGACTCCTGGACTGCCCTATGGCCTTTGTTAATATTGGACTTACGTCATACTAGTTTTTTGCTCATGCTGAATAAAGCTATTTATGTTTTGCCCTTGGAACACTCCTGCATTGCTGGCATTGCTGTTGGTGGGGCTGCTACATGGTTGTGGGTGTTGGTCATGTGTTGGGTGTGTGGGTAATGTAGTGGTGTGCTGCTCATAGGGGGGACCCTGGGATCTGAGTGCCATCACACGGTGTTAGCTACCTTTCTCCATTCATTTAAGCAGTTGCTGCATGTTGCAATTGTCCCAAGGTGTATTCCTTCCTCTGTGTACCCTGACTTCTTCCCTGCAGGGTGTCCCCTGACTTTAGCACAGAGCTGTGTGTCCATTAGCTGGGTGTGTGACGTAGTCCTTCACCTTTGCACATGCATGCTGAGCGATGTCTCCACCTGCATCATTCGTGGCATCCTTGGTAGTCATTGTACTTGTGTATGTGGCCTATTGACATGACTTCATGTGTACATGTTTTCTTTTCTGTGCTATGCATGCGTATACTTGCAGCCTCGCACACATGTGGTACATGTACTGCAGGGTCTTTGTGCACCTGACTGACATTTGTGGGCATGGTATCTGTGACTACTCCACCCTTTGCGTTCCATGGGCACTGCTGGGAGTGATGGGCCCCCACCCCTCCTGTCTCAGGGCACTGCTGGGAGTGATAGGCCCCCACCCCTCCTGTCTCAGGGCACTGCTGGGAGTGATAGGCCCCCAACCCTCCTGTCTCTGGGCACTGCTGGGAGGACTCTGCACCCACCCCTCCTGTCTCAGGGCACTGCTGGGAGGACTCTGCACCCACCCCTCCTGTCTCAGGGCACTGCTGGGAGTGATAGGCACCCACCCCTCCTGTCTCAGGGCACTGCTGGGTGTGATAGGCCCCCACCCCTCCTGTCTCAGGGCACTGCTGGGAGTGATAGGCCCCCAACCCTCCTGTCTCAGGGCACTGCTGGGAGGACTCTGCACCCACCCCTCCTGTCTCAGGGCACTGCTGGGAGGACTCTGCACCCACCCCTCCTGTCTCAGGGCACTGCTGGGAGGACTCTGCACACACCCCTCCTGTCTCAGGGCACTGCTGGGAGGACTCTGCACCCACCCCTCCTGTCTCAGGGCACTGCTGGGAGTGATAGGCACCCACCCCTCCTGTGTCTGGGCACTGCTGGGAGGACTATGCACCCACCCCTCCTTTCTCAGGGCACTGCTGGGAGGACTCTGCACACACCCCTCCTGCGTCTGGGCACTGCTGGGAGGACTCTGCACCCACCCCTCCTGTCTCAGGGCACTGCTGGGAGGACTCTGCACACACCCCTCCTGTGTCTGGGCACTGCTGGGAGGACTCTGCACCCACCCCTCCTGTCTCAGGGCACTGCTGGGAGGACTCTGCACCCACCCCTCCTGTCTCAGGGCACTGCTGGGAGGACTCTGCACACACCCCTCCTGTCTCAGGGCACTGCTGGGAGGACTCTGCACCCACCCCTCCTGTCTCAGGGCACTGCTGGGAGTGATAGGCACCCACCCCTCCTGTGTCTGGGCACTGCTGGGAGGACTCTGCACCCACCCCTCCTGTCTCAGGGCACTGCTGGGAGGACTCTGCACCCACACCTCCTGTCTCAGGGCACTGCTGGGAGGACTCTGCACACACCCCTCCTGCGTCTGGGCACTGCTGGGAGGACTCTGCACCCACCCCTCTGTTGTAAATTAAGGCAGAATGTGATTAAGCATTTACTGAAAACATTAGTGTTTCCCTTTTATCGTGTTTTCCCCATTATGTTGGCCGAAGTCCGGACTCCATTTTGTATTGACATGCTGCCACGTGTTCACCACGAGGAGAGTCCGACCTCTGTGTTAGTTGCTCTTGTAATCTGCCTAGCAACAGTTATAAATAGCTCCCTCTTGTCCATCTGGCGCATGCCCAGACTTGACCGCATCTGTTATAATTAGCTTTGCTTGACCATGTGTTTTCGCGGGCTTAAGGAGTGTGTTAGCTCCGCCCATGTATTGATTTAGAATCGGGAATGACCCTAAATGGTAATGTTCTTCGACTTCATGTACTATCCACCCACTCATGAGCCCCTCTGTTGTGTATAAAAGGGGGCTGTGTACGAATGTTCGGTGTGCTACTCCTTGCAATACTGAAGAGTGTTGTGTGGATTGTAGGACCACCCTTAAGGGTTAATAAACGTTGTTTTTGTACTTTGCAGTTTCCGTGCCAACTTCCTTATAGATCTCGTTACAGAAGAGCGAACCCTTGTCTCTTGCGGGCCTAGCTGGGGCTTGTATTCATCAATTGGCGCCCGGCACGTGGGGCTCATCGGCGACTCGGATGCTCGAAGGACTGGTCGCGACGAAGGTGAGGAGTTTGGCCAGGGACGTGATCACTGCCAGCGGCGTCTTAGCCTTGGCATCCCGAGGTTTTTCTTCCTTCCCTTCCGAGCTGACCATCTGGGTGGCGCCGGTCATCGACTGAGACCTCTTCTGTCGGTCCTGCCGTGAGAGCCGTTTGGGCGATTGTGGAGCTTGGCAGTTGGAACCTGGACTCTTGATTGGTAAGAACCGTTGTACGGTACTTGCTCCGAGTTTTGAAGCCTGGTCTGGCTATTTGAGTTTGATCAATGGTGACTAGTCATATTTTGAATTTGTCTTTGTGAACATATATGCGTTGCAACACATATAGGCAGGTAATGTGGAGAAATTTCTCCGGAGCTGTGTAAACTTGGAACGGCGCAACGATTAAGTGCCATTTTTCTTGATAATACTGCATATTTTGCATTATTCCTAACATGCCTGCTTTTAGCGCACTCCGTAAGTGGTGCTGCTGTTTGGGTAACCGGTTGAACCTCGAGGAATCTGCTCCAGCTCCCCCAGAGGGGACTCCTAATAGGGATATGTACGTGAAGCATGGTCTTTCTTCCATAATGTACAGCACATTGTGGAGGAAATATACCAAGAAGGATCCTGAGTTGCGATGGCCTTTGTATGGATCGTTTGATATGCGTAAGATTGAGTATGTGGAACAGTGTATGTGTAAGCGACGTGCTCGTCAGGATATGTTTGAGTGTGTGCGGTTATGGGTGAAGGAAGTGCGTGAGCGAGAGAAACGTGAGAAAGCATTGTTTGATAAAGAGCAACGAAAGAATGATCATGTGCGAGCACAGGAAGCAAAGCGTCGGGAGGACAAAGAACAGACGGATAGACAAGAGAAAGAGCGTAGGCTACAAGTTTCGGGTCAATATGTTGTTCGCCAGCCAATTTATCCTGTCCTTAATAATCCTGATGACGATTTTTATTTACTAGATCGCTCTCCGCCCCCTTATGTTGGCGCATCCGCTCCGCGGCCGCAAGATTCCGACCCGGCTTCGGGTAAGGTAGACACACGGTCCATGTTGCCAGCCGAGCAAATGGCTGAGCTTCGGCAAATCTCCTTCCATGCGCTGAAAGGCAAGGTATCCCAGGAGGAATTATTTCAAATTTGGGGGCCATGGCAGGAGAGAGATAAAGTGTATTTTCTGGGTCATTTCGCGGATGAAGTGATTAATGCTTTCCGAAAATATTCTCATGTTTTTGAGCCTGACGAAGTGTCTTCGGATGCCAGAGCAATACGTAACGGTGCTTTTTCTCCCTCTAAGGCTCCTGAGGCGGCTCGGCGGCTGTTCGCCTTGCGGGACGAGGTACTGGCCCTTCGAGAGAAAGCACGCCAACGAGCGGAAACGGAGAAGCAGTCGGATTCGGTTGCAGCAGAGGGCCACCCATCCGCCTCCCAGTCAGATAAGGATGACATAGTGCATGCTAAACCAATGCGAGAGGCGGCGCCTTTGTATGTTCCTCCTAAGGGAGCGGGGACTAGCTCCGATATTAACTCCGTCGATGCTAAGGGATATTTCGTGTATAATTGGGTTTATACTCCATGGCATAGAGCCGATGTTATGGCGTTAAAGAATGCATTGCCTGACCCCCGCAAGAATCCAGCGGCTTTCTATGAAGAAGTCGAGGGGGCCTTGAATTCTTGCATTATGACCTTAGCGGATATAGATCTGTTCTTTGGCCTTATTCTACCACCGGACACGTGGCGATCTGTCCGAAAGGTGGATGATATAGTTGCTTTTAAGGCCCGGTGGTCTGACCTTGAGGATGAGGATAGGGAGCGGAAGCCCGCACAGAAACCTCCCCGGAATATTCTAGATCTCCCTGCTGCTATTGTGGCTAAATTAAAAACAATAATCCCCCCCAAGAAGATTGACTGGAATATGTTGGCGGCATGTCAGCAGAAGGTTGATGAGTCAGTGGCAGATTTCTTCACGCGTTTTGAAGAAACGTTCCATGATTTTAGTGGCCAGTCGCTTACCGACGACACAGGCCGCCACCTTTTTGCGGACAAATATGTGGCTAATCTACTGCCGGCAGTTGCGGCCCGGTTAAAAGCAAGTGAGAGTTCTTGGTCCTCCGCGACACCGACGGCCCTTCTGACCATCGCCCAGTATTATGAGCGTCAGGAGCACGAGGCGAAGGGCCAGGAGGAGAAGAAGTCAAAAGATCTCAAAACGAAAGTTATGTTAGCACAAGTATATGGCCCGCCCCGCCGGGGTAATAACAATAGGGGAAGGAGCGGATCTTATGGTCCCCCTTCGGGCCGACCTGCTTTGAATAAGAACCAATGTGCGTACTGTAAGCAGTTGGGCCATTGGGCCAGGGAGTGCCCAGCGTTGCGCGCTTCGCGGCAGGGGCACACTCTGGGTGGCCAGAGGGGGAGAGGGGGCTTCTCGAACTTTAGAGGGACCTCTAATGATAATGTCTGTTTTGATACGGCCGGACAGCACCGAGATAGCTCGAATATTTTTGATCACCAGCATCAGTACCATGTATCGGACATCGATCACTCGGGATATCACGATTCTCAGCATGCATAGGAATGCGTAGGATGGGGGTCCGAATCAGTTGAGGTGCCGGTCGATCAGACGGGTCCTTATGTATCGGCTGAGGTTTTAGGTTCTACTGATCAGTTCCTAGTGGATACAGGAGCGACACGTAGTGCATTGTCTAGGTACTTGGTTCCGGGGGCTCCCCCATCCGGCTCAATAGTTACATCGGTAGGGTTTGACGGTACACTTTCCCGAAGCCCTCTTTCACAGCCCCTTGCATTTAAAGTTGATTGTTTTTCTGCGCCTTGTCCGTTTCTGCTTGCTCCGTACACACCGGATAACATTATGGGCCTTGATATGTTAAAGCACTTTAGGGCTACAATTCGCTGTTCCCCCGAGGGTGTGAGGGTGATTTTAAATGACAACTACCCCCGATCTGGGCGGATGTGTACGATCTCAGAGGATGCGTTGTTGGCTACCCTCCCCCGAGCTTTATGGGCCACGTCGGACACGGATGTGGGACAAATGGTGATTCCTCCGGTCCACATTAGTGTCCAGGAGGGGGCGGTGCTACCACGCCTCCCCCAGTATCGTATTTCCCAGGAGGGCGAGGAAGCTCTCATACAGATTGTGCAAGATTTGATCGCGGTAGGAGTAGTGGAAGAAGTTCCCTATAATATCTGTAACAGTCCGATTCTCCCTATTCTGAAAAAGGACACGGATGCAAAGGTTTATCGGTTCATAATTGATTTGAGGGAGGTGAACAAGATCGTGATACCTCAGTACCCGGTGGTTTCCGATATCACGACGTTGCTCACCCTGGTCCCGCCTACGGCGACCGTGTTCTCAGTGATTGATTTGAAAAATGCCTTCTTTTCTATTCCCATTCACCCTGATAGCCGATTCCTTTTTGGGTTCACATTAAACAATAGATCTTATCGCTTTTGTAGAATTCCCCAGGGCTACACAGAAAGCCCTAGTATTTACAGTCAGGCCTTGAAACGACAGTTGGATTCCTTTGCTTTACTCGAGGGGGTCGCCCTCATTCAATATGTCGATGACATCCTGTTGGCGGCTGACACCCTGGAGTTGTGCGAGGAAAGTACGATAGCCTTACTTTCCTTTTTAGCATCCCACAATCACAAGGTCTCTAGGAAGAAATTGCAATTCTGTAGACCAAAGGTGACTTATTTGGGTCACCTTTTGTCTAAGGAGGGGCGTGCACTCACACCAGATCGTATCCAAGTAATTTTGGACACACCAAGGCCATCCACGCAGAAGGATGTGCGTGCATTTTTGGGTCTTGTTTCTTTTTGTAGACAGTGGATATTGGGGTTTTCACACATAGCTAAGCCATTACTAGCGCTCTTGACAAAAGACACGCCCATCCCGATCCCCTGGTCAGATGAGTGTGACGCTGCTTTTCAGCAATTAAGACAGGCCCTTTGTTCAGCACCAGTGTTAGGGACCCCTGATTATGCAAAACCCTTTTCGTTGTATGTGCATGAGAAAGATGGATGTGCATTATCAGTCTTAGTGCAGATGCACGGCGATAAGCAGCGCCCTTGTGCATACTTTTCGGCTGTGCTTGATCCTGTCGCCCGAGCGTTACCAGGGTGTTTTCGCTCGGTTGCGGCGACAGCTGTGTCAATACGGCAGAGTGAAGGAATTGTATTGTCCCATAAACTGTTGGTGTTAGTTCCCCACGCTGTTGATGCTCTGCTTAATCAAACAAAGACGCAGCATTTGACCAGTGCCCGTTTAACGGGATATGAGTTGACGCTTTTGGCTCCTCATATTACGTTAAAAAGGTGCGTGACATTAAACCCGGCCACATTGTTGCCATACCCCGAGACCCAGCCTGAGGCGCAGAAAGCGCATGATTGTATTCTTGTGACTGAGGAACAAACAAAGGGTCGTATTGATCTCCAGGATACGCCCTTTTTAGATGTAGATGGAGAGTTGTGGGTAGACGGATCATGCCTGAAGCTACCAGATGGTACGACTTCAGCAGCGTATGCAATTACCACGTTACAGACGATAGTGGAAACAGCACGCATACCACAGAAATCAGCTCAAGCAGCGGAACTGATAGCGTTAACACGAGCGTGTGAGCTCAGTACAGGATTGTGTGTGAATGTTTACACAGACAGCCGCTATGCCTTCGGAGTAGCGCACGATTTCGGCCTACTCTGGAAGGAGAGAGGGTTTCTAACGTCACATGGGGTGCAGATAATGCATGGGGAGTTAGTCCACAACCTTTTAACTGCATTGACATACCCAAAGAAAATCGCCATTGTTAAGTGTAGCGCCCATAGGAAAGTGGTTGATAAGGTTGGAGAAGGGAATGCGTTAGCAGATCGAGTAGCACGGGAGACTGCGATGCAGCCCGGTACTACTGCCATGTATGTAGTGAAGTCACAGGTGGAGAGATGGCATGATGCGAAGGAGCAAGTGCGAGAAATACAAAAGACCGCTTCTGACAAAGAGCGGGAACAATGGGTTAGCGAAGGAGAGCTGGATGACGAGGGTTGCTGGAGAAATAAGCAGATGGATAGATGGAAATTACCCACGGCTTTTGTACAACCTATGGTCCAGATGGCACATGGGCTAGCACATGTTGGAGCTTCCGCAATTGTGAAATTGCTTACTCAAGTCTGGGAGCATCCAGAGATTGCTAGCACAGCAAAGAGGGTGGTGCAGACCTGTATGATTTGTCTGAAGTACAACCCAGGGAAAGGCACGCGAACTCCAGCAGGAGGATTTGCGACACCCACTGCACCCTTTGAGGTTCTGCAGATGGATTATATCCAGCTTGAGCGCTGTAACAATTTGAAGTATGTTCTAGTAGTGGTTTGCGCCTTCAGTAAGTGGGTTGAGGCGTACCCTGCGAAAGACAATACTGCAATGACTACAGCGAAGCTATTGCTGAAAGAGTTTTTCCCCCGATACGGCGTCTGTAGACTTCTGTGGAGTGATAATGGCCCTCACTTTGTAGCGGATGTTATAAAGTATGTCTTGAAGGGCCTAGGCATCACTCAGAAGTTCCATGCCGTGTTCCACCCTCAGTCTGCAGGACTAGTCGAGAAGTATAATGGTACACTGAAGCTTAAGATCGCCAAAATTCAAGCTTCAACATCTTTGACTTGGCCAGACGCCTTGCCACTGGCGTTATTGTCAATTAGGTCGGTGCCACACTCTCGAATCGGCCTTACACCCTATGAGATTGTATTTGGACGCCCAATGAATATCTGGGGTCCACCAAGGCCTAAGGCTGTGTATGATGTACCTTGTGTAATGATGAGCGATTATCTGGCACAGTTAACGGATAACTTGGTTTCTATTCATCAACAGGTCCGAGAGGCGCTCCCTGATCGGTCTACCGGTGAAGGACATGGTCTCCGGCCTGGGGATCATGTCATGCTGAAGGTCTTCGACAGAACGAACAGTTTGGAGCCGAGATGGATCGGACCTGAGCAAGTCCTTCTTGCAACGAGGACGGCAGTGCGAGTCTCGAACAGGAAGAATTGGATCCATTCCTTGCACTGTCGAAAGGTACCGCCCGGACTGGTGGAGTCTGCCGTGCTGACCGATCAACGAGAAGTCCTAGCAGCAGAGACAGGCCGTGTTGCGAGGCCAAACGACACTGAGGAGCTCTTTTCGGACCACACGACTTCTGGAGGAAGGCGATATCATCTGCGACCAAGGAAGTGAGATCTTCAGTACTGGGACATACTGTCAGAACGGCCCTTGGGTTAGTGAAACGGAGAGCCGCTGAGGCAAGGGGGGGGGATCAGCCCTGCATTAGTGTAGCGACACCCGTCTTGGCCCGTTGGTGAAGAAATCAACCGCTGCCCAAGGGGAAGAGTTCTGACAGACTTTTAGTTTCAGGAAGATATTAGGGTATTGTTTCCTTTGACATGGAGAAAAAGAAGATTTTTTGTGCGTTGGGGTTCATGCTAACAGTAGCTATCGTTGGTATAACCACATGGTTTGTGGAGGAGGCAACTCCAGCTCGAGAGACACTTGTGTTGACGACTCCAGTGCCTGCGGAGCACTACTTTTACACATTGCCATATCAAGAGTTGAAGCATCGACAATCCTATTTGAATAACACTTTCATTCAGATGCTGCATCACACCCACGTTGCTACAAATGCTACGAACTGTTGGATATGTGGGATGATGCCAGCCCATCAGAAGAAAGGAGGTACGCCATTCATACCACTTCCTTTCTCACACAATGGCTCTTGTAGAGCATGGTACACTTTGTTGTTTGCCACTCGGAAACCGACAGTGGGACGACTGCTTTTTAGACTTAATAAAGAATGTCATCAGGACAGAAATGGATATCCACAAGCAAATGGAACAATTTGGGAATGGGAAGAGTACCGACCAGACAATGAATCCATTCCCTATATCTTTACGAACACTAGAGACACTGTGGGGAAGGACAAGTTTGTGATCCAAGTGGCACAAGCCCAAGCGGACCTGTGTGTCCAGAGTGTGGGTTTTATCCCTGTTGGTGTCAGTGATTGTTTAACTGTTCTGAATATCGACGGACTGAATAACAGCACCTTCCTAGCATCCCATAATACCTATTTTGTATGTGGAAATAAAGGTTATTACCGTTTGCCGGCTGGGTGGTCTGGGGTATGCTATGTATCATTCCTACTACCCCCTGTATTCCTAGCACCTGCATCGTATCATAAAGACTTGAAATTGTTGAATAATGTGACTGTAAATAGGTATAAACGTACTTTATCGACGGATGATGTGGATCAGACTGATACCAGTTTGCAACAGTATATTGATTTTAACTTAGGATTGTTCTTCTTTGTTGGTGCCGCCTTGAATAGTAGGAAGATCCGAAGATTAACAAGAGTGGTAGAAGCTGTGACAAATCAGACTGCTGCTGCTCTTGGGAATCTTACGGAAGAATTACAGATTACCAGAATTGTTGCATTGCAGAACCGTATGGTATTGGATGTAATGCTAGCTGATCGAGGAGGAGCCTGTAAAATTATTGGAAGTAGCTGCTGTGTGTTCATTCCTGATCATACACCATCCGTTTATAACGCCATTAATAAGCTGCATAAAATAGCAGCTGAAATCCACACGGAAAACGGCACTTGGTCCTTTTCTGGATGGTTTTGGGCATTGGTTACTGCCTGGGGATGGAAGGTCTTAACTGGTCTTTGTATTATCATAGCAATTCTATTCCTTCTCTGTATGTGTATTCAATGTGGACCATTATGTTGTTCTGTATGCATTTCATTCTGCATTCCAGATAAGAAAGCTATTGCCGAAGTTGCCCGTCAGAAGGGTCTAGCTAAAGAGGTTAAAGGAATGATGATAATTGACGTATACGATGATTATTCTTGGAAGCCAGATGTCTTCAGTAAATGCTGAAAGGGTCGTCTGTTGTAAATTAAGGCAGAATGTGATTAAGCATTTACTGAAAACATTAGTGTTTCCCTTTTATCGTGTTTTCCCCATTATGTTGGCCGAAGTCCGGACTCCATTTTGTATTGACATGCTGCCACGTGTTCACCACGAGGAGAGTCCGACCTCTGTGTTAGTTGCTCTTGTAATCTGCCTAGCAACAGTTATAAATAGCTCCCTCTTGTCCATCTGGCGCATGCCCAGACTTGACCGCATCTGTTATAATTAGCTTTGCTTGACCATGTGTTTTCGCGGGCTTAAGGAGTGTGTTAGCTCCGCCCATGTATTGATTTAGAATCGGGAATGACCCTAAATGGTAATGTTCTTCGACTTCATGTACTATCCACCCACTCATGAGCCCCTCTGTTGTGTATAAAAGGGGGCTGTGTACGAATGTTCGGTGTGCTACTCCTTGCAATACTGAAGAGTGTTGTGTGGATTGTAGGACCACCCTTAAGGGTTAATAAACGTTGTTTTTGTACTTTGCAGTTTCCGTGCCAACTTCCTTATAGATCTCGTTACAGAAGAGCGAACCCTTGTCTCTTGCGGGCCTAGCTGGGGCTTGTATTCATCACCTCCTGTCTCAGGGCACTGCTGGGAGGACTCTGCACCCACCCCTCCTGTCTCAGGGCACTGCTAGGAGGACTCTGCACACACCCCTCCTGCGTCTGGGCACTGCTGGGAGGACTCTGCACCCACCCCTCCTGTGTCTGGGCACTGCTGGGAGGACTCTGCACCCACCCCTCCTGTCTCAGGGCACTGCTGGGAGGACTCTGCACACACCCCTCCTGCGTCTGGGCACTGCTGGGAGGGCTCTGCACCCACCCCTCCTGTCTCAGGGCACTGCTGGGAGGACTCTGCACACACCCCTCCTGCGTCTGGGCACTGCTGGGAGGACTCTGCACCCACCCCTCCTGTGTCTGGGCACTGCTGGGAGGACTCTGCACCCACCCCTCCTGTCTCAGGGCACTGCTGGGAGGACTCTGCACACACCCCTCCTGCGTCTGGGCACTGCTGGGAGGACTCTGCACCCACCCCTCCTGTCTCAGGGCACTGCTGGGAGGACTCTGCACACACCCCTCCTGCGTCTGGGCACTGCTGGGAGGACTCTGCACCCACCCCTCCTGTCTCAGGGCACTGCTGGGAGGACTCTGCACCCACCCCTCCTGTCTCAGGGCACTGCTGGGAGGACTCTGCACACACCCCTCCTGTCTCAGGGCACTGCTGGGAGGACTCTGCACCCCCCCTCCTGTCTCAGGGCACTGCTGGGAGTGATAGGCACCCACCCCTCCTGTGTCTGGGCACTGCTGGGAGGACTCTGCACCCACCCCTCCTGTCTCAGGCCACTGCTGGGAGGACTCTGCACCCACCCCTCCTGTCTCAGGGCACTGCTGGGAGGACTCTGCACACACCCCTCCTGCGTCTGGGCACTGCTGGGAGGACTCTGCACCCACCCCTCCTGTGTCTGGGCACTGCTGGGAGGACTCTGCACCCACCCCTCCTGTCTCAGGGCACTGCTGGGAGGACTCTGCACACACCCCTCCTGCGTCTGGGCACTGCTGGGAGGACTCTGCACCCACCCCTCCTGTCTCAGGGCACTGCTGGGAGGACTCTGCACACACCCCTCCTGCGTCTGGGCACTGCTGGGAGGACTCTGCACCCACCCCTCCTGTGTCTGGGCACTGCTGGGAGGACTCTGCACCCACCCCTCCTGTCTCAGGGCACTGCTGGGAGGACTCTGCACACACCCCTCCTGCGTCTGGGCACTGCTGGGAGGACTCTGCACTCACCCCTCCTGTCTCAGGGCACTGCTGGGAGTGATAGGCACCCACCCCTCCTGCCTCAGGGCACTGCTGGGAGTGATAGGCACCCACGCCTCCTGTGTCTGAGCACTGCTGGGAGGACTCTGCACCCACCCCTCCTGTCTCAGGGCACTGCTGGGAGGACTCTGCACACACCCCTCCTGTCTCAGGGCACTGCTGGGTGTGATAGGCCCCCACCCCTCCTGTCTCAGGGCACTGCTGGGAGTGATAGGCCCCCAACCCTCCTGTCTCAGGGCACTGCTGGGAGGACTCTGCACCCACCCCTCCTGTCTCAGGGCACTGCTGGGAGGACTCTGCACCCACCCCTCCTGTCTCAGGGCACTGCTGGGAGGACTCTGCACCCACTCCTCCTGTCTCAGGGCACTGCTGGGTGTGATAGGCCCCCACCCCTCCTGTCTCAGGGCACTGCTGGGAGTGATAGGCCCCCGACCCTCCTGTCTCAGGGCACTGCTGGGAGGACTCTGCACCCACCCCTCCTGTCTCAGGGCACTGCTGGGAGGACTCTGCACCCACCCCTCTTGTCTCAGGGCACTGCTGGGAGGACTCTGCACACACCCCTCCTGTCTCAGGGCACTGCTGGGAGGACTCTGCACCCACCCCTCCTGTGTCTGGGCACTGCTGGGAGGACTCTGCACCCACCCCTCCTGTCTCAGGGCACTGCTGGGAGGACTCACAGGAGGCACTGCTGGGAGGACTCTGCACACACCCCTCCTGCCTCTGGGCACTGCTGGGAGGACTCTGCACACACCACTCTTGTGACTGGGCACTGCTGGGAGGACTCTGCACCCACCCCTCCTGTCTCAGGGCACTGCTGGGAGGACTCTGCACCCACCTCTCCAATTTCGCAATATGTACGCTCATGACATACACGGATGTGGGTACGCTCCATGCATTCGAGGTGGGGGTACGTGTCGTACTTACACTGTTGGGGTGGGGCTACGCTCCATGCATTCGAGGTGAGGGTACGTGTCTTACTTACACTGTTGGGGTGGGGGTACGCTCCATACATACGCGGGTGTGGGTACGGGTCGTACTTACAGTGTTGGGGTGGGGGTACGCTCCATACGTACGCGGGTGTGGGTACGGGTCGTACTTACACTGTTGGGGTGGGGGTACGCTACATACGTACGCGGGTGGGGGTACGGGTCGTACTTACACTGTTGGGGTGGGGGTACGCTCCATACGTACGTGGGTGGGGGTACGAGTCGTACTTACATTGTTGGGGTGGGGGTACGCTCCATACGTACGCGGGTGGGGGTACGAGTCGTACTTACATTGTTGGGGTGGGGGTACGCTCCATACGTACGCGGGTGTGGGTATGAGTCGTACTTACATTGTTGGGGTGGGGGTACGCTCCATACATACGCGGGTGGGGGTACGAGTCGTACTTACATTGTTGGGGTGGGGGTACGCTCCATACGTACGCGGGTGTGGGTACGGGTCATACTTACACTGTTGGGGTGGGGGTAGGCTCCATACGTACGCGGGTGTGGGTACGGGTCGTACTTACACTGTTGGGGTGGGGGTACGCTCCATGCATACGGGGTGGGGGTAGGGTCCGTACATATCCGTCCCCACGCTATGTGATGCTTGTGCGGGCCGTACCCAGGCCTTTGCCACGTGGGTACGAGCCGTCCCACCATTGTTGGGGTGACGTGGGTGTGGGCGTGGTACGACTCGTACCCACGCTCTTCAGGCGTGGGTACGGGACGTACCGGTCTGGTTGTGTTGCCGGTTCGCGTCGTGACGGACTTCCGTGGTGGCGGTCGCTGGCTTAGCTGGACACGCCCCCACCCCCTCGTAGTGACCAGGGCATGGGAGTCAGGTATGTCCTGGGCATGTGTGCTGTGTGACTTTGGTGGGGGGTTTGTGGCCTGCCCTGGTCCTGCCACCCCCACCCCCACCCCACCCCACTTTCCCCCCTCCTTTAGTTGTTCTAACCTTCTGCGGCGTCTGCGTCGGAACCTGTAGAGGAGGTCGACTGCTATGAGGGCCGGGATGACACGTAGGTTCGGGTCCATGTCTGTCCGTCGCGTACGGGTCCTCCTTGTTCGCGTCGTCCTGTCTGTCCGTCGCGTACTGGTCCTCCTTGATCGTGTCGTCCTGTCTGTCCGTCGCGTACTGGTACTCCTTGTTCGCGTCGTCCTGTCGCGTACTGGTCCTCCTTGTTCGCATCGTCCTGTCTGTCCGTCACGTACTGGTGGTCCTTGTTCGCGTCGTCCTGATTTCCCGGCAGTTTTTGGCAGCCGGAAAATATTCACCGTGCGGGATGACGTCGGTGCGAATCGTAATTCCTGGTTCGTGAATGGCAGGCTGCGAGCGTCCCGACGTCAGGTCGATACTTTCCCGGATCGCATTTGTAGGTTTATTTTGTTCGGTCGGAGTTTTTTACGATTCGTACGGAAATGGTGTTCCCGTGTGAATCGTAATTCCATGTTTGTACATTTTGCCGACCGGGTACGCGTCGGACGGAGAATATGCTCCGTCCGACGGTTCGTACCCGGTTTTTGCCGGATCGTAATCGGCACCTCAGTGTGGCATGGAAATCTAAATGTTAACCCACCAGCCACAACAAAAGTACAACACTTTACCCAACATGCTTAGGTCGGAAGTAGAAATGATATATGTTATTTTGCATTTGGTATTGATTCATTGTAAATTATTTATTATAGTTGATTTTAATTACTGATCGTAATGTTTGTGTTTTTTGTAGTTGGATTGGTACTTTAAATTAGCTCTACTAATATTTAGAATTAAATAGTAGTAAATTGTGAGTGTTTGTGTTTTAGGAAGGTTAAATTGTGGTGTTATTTGCTGTATTTTTTAAGTAGGTTTCTTCAGTGTAGCTATGATAGGCCACGACTGTTAGTAAAGAGTTTTATTTTGAATGCTAGGAGTTCATACATTTTCTTATTTGCTTGGGTATGTGTGGTTTGAGTTGACTAAGGGATTGTTCCATTATTAAATATTTGAAGCTTTGTTTGTTTATGCATTTCTGGGAATTCTATGTTTGCCAAAAATGGAATTTATGTTGATGTTGGGCAATAGATACATGCACACTTTGTGATGCTTACACTTTGTATAAACATCAAATAAAAATACCATGGCACAAGAATATTGTTGTAATAAATTTGTGATGTCACAAATATTGTAAACCGTAGTTTTGTAGGTAGGAATATGTTTAGTCTAAGGTTTTTTAAAATATTTGCGTTACAAATATTGTTGTATATAATGTTGTTTTATGCTCTATTTTTGTTTATTTTTTGTAATATGCAGCCTCATGCATCAACCCAAAATCCAGTCGGTAAAATACCGATTCGGTAATAGCTCCCGGTATTAAGTAAAAAATACCCAATCCCAATGCATCAACCCAAAAGCAGAAATCGCTATTTAAGGAATCCTTAAATAGCGATTCTTTAAATAGGGATTCCTTAAATACCGATTCCTTAAATAGCGATTGCATTTAAGGAATCCCAAAGTGAGATTCCTTAAATGCAATGCATCAAAGTTAAAAAATTAGCGATTTCGCTAATAGGGGGAGCAAATTACCATGAAGATGAACTGCATGGTAATTTGCAAAAACTTTGAAAAATGCACTTTTGTGCATTTTTCAAAGTTTCATGTTGCGCACACACATGCCCTTAGAGCATGTGTGTGTGCAACATATGTGCACATATCATTTTCAGGGGTGCAACAGGGTGTCCTTTTGACACCCTGGCACCCTTGAAAGTGCTCCCGCTATTAGCGATTCGGTAATACCGAATCGCTAATACAGACTGGCTTTACATTCATTCCTATGGGCCTCCAAGCCCATAGGAATGAATGGGTAGGTATTCCTTATTACCGATTCGGTATTACCGATTCGGTAATAAGGAATATTAAGGAATCGCTATTTGAATAGCGATTTCTACATGCATAGCCTTTTGCTATTCCTTATTAGCGATTCCTTATTTTTCGCTAATAAGGAATCGCAAATGCATTGTTGATGCATAGGCCCCATGGTTCTTAAAATTCGTTCAAAGTTTTAAGAGTGAGATTAGTAGGCTATAGAGGAATAGGGTGGAGATGAATGTTTTGTTAATATGTTGTAATAATTCATGTAGTTTGCGTTGTATTTTTCAATTTCAATTGCATCCAATTTAATTGTTTTGTAAAATTTTACATTTGTAAACATTTTTAGAATGATGTAATATTGTTTTTTTTTATGTTTTAGGTTTGAGCTGTATATGTTTCTGTGGAAACATTTTTATACATTTAGGCGTCGATTCCGATCCTGGAGAAACCGGGTACGAACCGTCGGACGGAGCATTTTCTCCGTCCAACTCGTACCCGGTGAAAAAACATTACAAAAATGCAAGTACGAATCGTATGGAAACACCATTTCCGTGCGATCCGTACAAAACACCGACCGACGAAAATATACATACAAATGTGATCCGGGAAAGCGCCGACGTGACGTCGGGACGCATGCAGGCTGCGGTTCACGAACCAGGAAGTACGATCCGCACCGACGTCACCCCGCACGGATAAAATTCTCCGCCTGCCAAAAACTGCCGGGAAATCAGGACGACGCGCGCAAGGAGCACCCGTACGCGACGGACAGCCATGGACCCGAACCTACGTGTCATCCCAGCCCTCATAGCAGTCCACCTGCTCTACAGGAACCGACGCAGACGAGGTCAGAACAACACCCAGGGGCAAAGGGGGGGGCAGGGGCAGGACACAAAACCCCCACCCAAGTCACAAATCATACATGCCCTGGACATACCTGACCTTCAGGGCCTGGTCACTTCGAGGGGGTGGGGGCGTGTCCAGCAACGGAAGTGGATGTAGATGCGAACCGGCAACACAACAAGTCCGGTACGTACCGTAGCCACGCCTTAAGAGCGTGGGTACGAGTCGTACCACGCCCACCCCTACGTCACCCCAATAATGGCGGTACGGCCTGTACCCACATTCCAAAGGCCTGGGTACGGGCCGTACCCCCACCCGTGAATGTACGGCGCGTACCAACACCCCACCCGTGGATGTACGGACCGTACCCACACCCGCGTACGTATGGAGCGTACCCCCACCCCAACAGTGTATGTATGGAGCGTACCCCCACCCCAACAGTGTATGTACGGACCGTACCCCCACCCGTGTATGCATGGAGCGTACCCAGACCCACGTATGTTCGGAGCGTACCCCCACCCGTGTATGTACGGACTGTACCCACATCCGCGTATGTATGGAGCGTACCCCCACCCCAACAGTGTATGTATGGAGCGTACCCCCACCCCAACAGTGTATGTACGGACCGTACCCCCACCCGTGTATGCATGGAGCATACCCAGACCCGCGTATGTCCGGAGCGTACCCCCACCCGTGTATGTATGGACCGTACCCACACCCGCGTACGTATGGAGCGTACCCCCACCCCAAAAGTGTATGTATGGAGCATACCCCCACCCCAACAGTGTATGTACGGACCGTACCCCCACCCGTGTATGTATGGAGCGTACATGGCCAGACACAGGAGGGGTGGGTGCAGAGTCCTCCCAGCAGTGCCCAGACGCAGGAGGGGTGTGTGCAGAGTCCTCCCAGCAGTGCCCAGACACAGGAGGGGTGGGTGCCTATCACTCCCAGCAGTGCCCAGACGCAGGAGGGGTGTTTGCAGAGTCCTCCCAGCAGTGCCCAGACATAGGAGGGGTGTGTGCAGAGTCCTCCCAGCAGTGCCCAGACACAGGAGGGGTGTGTGCAGAGTCCTCCCAGCAGTGCCCAGACACAGGAGGGGTGTGTGCAGAGTCCTCCCAGCAGTGCCCAGACACAGGAGGGGTGGGTGCCTATCACTCCCAGCAGTGCCCAGACACAGGAGGGGTGTGTGCAGAGTCCTCCCAGCAGTGTCCAGACACAGGAGGGGTGGGTGTAGAGTCCTCCCAGCAGTGCCCAGACGCAGGAGGGGTGTGTGCAGAGTCCTCCCAGCAGTGCCCAGACACAGGAGGGGTGGGTGTAGAGTCCTCCCAGCAGTGCCCAGATGCAGGAGGGGTGTGTGCAGAGTCCTCCCAGCAGTGCCCAGACACAGGAGGGGTGGGTGCCTATCACTCCCAGCAGTGCCCAGACGCAGGAGGGGTGTGTGCAGAGTCCTACCAGCAGTGCCCAGACACAGGAGGGGTGGGTGCCTATCACTCCCAGCAGTGCCCAGACACAGGAGGGGTGTGTGCAGAGTCCTCCCAGCAGTGCCCAGACACAGGAGGGGTGGGTGTAGAGTCCTCCCAGCAGTGCCCAGACGCAGGAGGGGTGTGTGCAGAGTCCTCCCAGCAGTGCCCAGACATAGGAGGGGTGTGTGCAGAGTCCTCCCAGCAGTGCCCAGACACAGGAGGGGTGTGTGCAGAGTCCTCCCAGCAGTGCCCAGACACAGGAGGGGTGGGTGCCTATCACTCCCAGCAGTGCCCAGATGCAGGAGGGGTGTGTGCAGAGTCCTCCCAGCAGTGCCCAGACACAGGAGGGGTGTGTGCAGAGTCCTCCCAGCAGTGCCCAGACACAGGAGGGGTGGGTGCCTATCACTCCCAGCAGTGCCCAGACACAGGAGGGGTGTGTGTAGAGTCCTCCCAGCAGTGCCCAGACACAGGAGGGGTGGGTGCCTATCACTCCCAGCAGTGCCCAGACGCAGGAGGGGTGTGTGCAGAGTCCTCCCAGCAGTGCCCAGACATAGGAGGGGTGTGTGCAGAGTCCTCCCAGCAGTGCCCAGACACAGGAGGTGTGTGTGCAGAGTCCTCCCAGCAGTGCCCAGACACAGGAGGGGTGGGTGCCTATCATTCCCAGCAGTGCCCAGACACAGGAGGGGTGTGTGCAGAGTCCTCCCAGCAGTGCCCAGACATAGGAGGGGTGTGTGCAGAGTCCTCCCAGCAGTGCCCAGACACAGGAGGGGTGTGTGCAGAGTCCTCCCAGCAGTGGCCAGACATAGGAGGGGTGTGTGCAGGGTCCTCCCAGCAGTGCCCAGACACAGGAGGGGTGGGTGCAGAGTCCCCCCAGCAGTGGCCAGACACAGGAGGGGTGGGTGCCTATCACTCCCAGCAGTGCCCAGACACACGAGGGGTGGGTGCAGAGGCCCCCAGCAGTGCCCATGGAAAGAAAAAGGGTGGAGTACCCACAGATCCAATGGCCACAATTGTCAGTCAGGTGCACAAAGACCCTGCAGTACATGTAACACATGTGTGCGAGGCTGGGAGTACACACATGCATACTGCCTAAAAGGGAACATGTCCACATGAAGTCATGTCAACAGACTACATACACAAGTACAGTGATCACCAAGGATGCCACGAATGATGCAGGTGGAGACATCGCTCTGCATGCATGGCCAAAGTTGAAGGGGTCCGCCACACACCCAGCTAATGTAGACACAGCTCAGTACAACATATTGGAAACACCCTGCAGGGAAGATGTCAGGGTACACAGAGGAAGGAACACACCTTGGGACAATTTCACCATGCAGTAACTGCTTACCTGAACAAAGAAACTTAGCTAACACCTTGTGATGGCACACAGATACCAGGGTCCCCCCTATGACCAGCACACTACTACATTTCCCACACACCCAACACATGATCACCACCCAAAATCATGTAGCAGCCCCACCAACAGCAATACCAGAAAAGCAGTAGTGTTCTAAGGAAAAAAAATGACTTTATTCAGCATGATCAAAAAATGTTTGTTTGGATAAAGTTCAATATATACAAAGCCCATAGGGCAGTCCATAAGTTACAGCTGGATGGGGGACACAGTGGGACGCGTGTCCCCTAGCTTGCCTGCACAGTTCAGACCACCCTCTCTTCCACAGGGGGGGGCATCATGTGGGGGGAAGGACCAGGCACCGCAGGGACAGGAGGGGCAAGGGCAGGCGTTGTGGGTGCAGGGACGGAGGACTCCACCACAGGGGGTGGGGCAGCGCCAAAGGAGGTGGTGAGGATGGCGCTGCACACGTCAGCAAGGTCCCCCAGCGTCTCGCCGGCACCCGAAGGAACCACAGGCCCCAAGGAGGGGGGGCGGAGGAATGGGTCGCAGCACCACTGGGGGAGGGTGTGGACAGGGGGGGGCACTCAACTACCCTGACCGGGGACTCCTTTGCCCGCTTGCGGGGTGGTGTCACTGTTGGGCTCAGGGACAGAGCGGCCATGAAGGAATCTTTGCTGGATTCGTGGCCAGGAGAGCTGTTGGGAGTGGATTTGGAGGGAGTGGATTTTGCGGAATGCGGACTCCCACTCTGGCTGCGTGACTTACGTTTGCCCCCGACCCAGTGGGTGTGCCTACCTCACCTTGTGTGTGCGTGCCAGGAGGTGTGCGCTTGCCCTGCCCTGCTGGTGTGGTGCCTGTGTCTGGTGGGGTGCGTGCATGCTGACGTCTGGGTGTACGTGGGACAGGCATGGGAGTGGGAAGTGTGGATGGGGCAGGGGTAGGGGGTGGGACGTAGCGGCAGGAGACCCACTGCTGCAGTCAGTGTCGAGTCTATGGACCTCAGCAAGTTGCGTTGGTCAGACTGCACGGCTGAAATGCCCTCCAAGTATGCCTCCATCTGGTTGAGCACTCGGCTGTGGCCATGGAGGACATTAAGCGTCACAGTCTGACCAACCCGCAACTGCCGCAGGATGTCCACAGACTCGGCATTGGTGGCAGCAGTGGAGACAGGGGCACGGGGTGCGGTGCCTGGCAAGAAGGAGACACGTGGTGACCGAGCACGGCGGGAAGGGACACGAGCAAGTGGGAGGCCGGAATGGAGGGGGCGGGTAGTGATGGAGTGCTGGTGTCAGCTGTGGGACCAGCATCCGCCCCCTCGGAGTGCCCAGCCTCGGACCCGTCTGCATCATAGTCGGTGGTGGTTTGACTGGACAGGTCCTCCGCTGCACTCCCATCGGCCTCCGTGCCTCTCGATGTGCCAGACAACTCTGCACTGCTGGCACTGGTGCTCGCTCCCTCCTCACGGTCCGTGCCAGTGTCTCCCTCGGTGTCCCCTGACGATGCTGTGGGCAAGGTGAAGAGACAGGAAATAATCAGACACCTGTATACATATGTCACATGAGTCAAATCCACATAGGTCACAGTGCATAGCCTGAAAAGCAACATGAGTAACATCTACAATACAAGGTACATATGTAGGCCCTGCAACACACAGTTGGTTGACCCACCATGCCACTGACCAACTATGGAGAGCATGACACAAAAGCAAATAACATGATATGGATTTGGACAGAGGAGCCAGGCACTGGGGACAATCCAGCACAGCATCTGCAGCACACAGCGTTGGCATAAAAAGGGATGAGCAGGAACCATGTCTATTAACTGTAGGCACATGCTGCAAAGGTAATACTTAAAAACATGCCCAACATTAATGGGTCACTGCACCTTGAGTGTATGTCCAGACAAACATCACACACTGGCCAGACCTAGCAAGGAGACTCCAGGTTTAGACATGTAGGCCTTGCCCGCACCAACCACCCCCTACATGAGACAATTTTTTGAGACACAGGAAGCACTTACATCTCTTAGTCTGGAATAAAAACACATGGCCTGCAAGAAATCCTGATTGGACACAAAATACCCCTGGTGCGCCGGTACAAATACATCATCTACAAATGGCCATCATCAGATCATTTTACCAAGACACACAGGCACTGGCCCCCATGAGTATGAACAAGGGACATTTGGTCAGCCTGTACAGTGGACACATGTAGCAGAGTTTACATATATACAAATGGTGCCAGGGTACAATGGCACAGAGCACAACCTATGCTGTAGACATGGAGATTGTCGACATTTTTGGATTACACACATGATACCTAGGAAAAGATGCCCCAGGGGACAGTACTGGCCACACTACTCCATGGTCCTGAATGGTAATGACTGCAACACACGCCACCATCCCTGCACTCTGCATATCTCACACTCATGCACATCATGTCACAGGCCACAAAATAGGACATGCATGCTGTAAAGCAATACACTTTTGAGACACACTCCTATGTCTGGACTCAGCATCAGTGACAACTGACATGGACCCCACAAGTACTGAACTGGATAGGGCACAGGCAAGGTCCCAAAACCTGTTACACACCACCCCCACACATGAAGCTGCAAGCATTGGGCACATCGATAAACTGGCAGCCTAGATAACCTTGTGCAAGTGTGACTACACACAGACCAGGGTACACATGGCAAGGAGGGGAAGGGAGGAAGGACAGCACCGCTACACTTTGGGGACCAGGAACTGCACTGCACATGTAAACCCTGGCAGTGTATCCATGCAACTGTGCACTTACAAATGCTGGTGACACACAACAAACACACATGTACCTACCCCCTTCCTGCTGCTGCTTTTCCCGTAAGTGCCAGTCCATGTCAGGGAAGACGACCGCCAGCACACGCTTGTGGATGTGGGTCAGACGGCGGCGCCCATGGTTCTTTTGGCTCACAGGTGAGTCCCCAAGCAGGACCCGTGCGATCCTCCGTGTCCAGCACCGGATATCCTGCCAGCGTTTCCTCACGGCACTGACGGCGTCCTTCCAGATCTGCTCCTTGGCACAGGCGCCTACCTGTGAGGATGAAAAAGTGAGACAACATCAATACACCTGCGACATGTCACAGAGACACACATTAGAACAATTTGGCTGGTTTTAACAGGGCATAGAATGCATCAAACTCATTACACCTGTGTCATAGGGACATTTTCCTCTGTGGAAGGCAAAATGCACTAGGTGGCATTGTAGAGTACACAGGTGGCATGAGGGGTACGACACAATCAATCATCCAGGCTCACACTGTGCATCACAAGCGACACCAGGATTATGTGCAGCACCTCAAAGCAGTCACATGCCACAGGCCACTGAGGCGCCCTCAGCAGAGTAAACAGACACACACAGCCACAGGACAATCACCTGCCATTGCGTACTGCTGCTACACACCTCACTCTGCACATGTGCCACTAGACTAGGGGCTGTCACAGGTGTGGGGCTGGCCCATCACCGCAGACACACAGCACTGCTCCCTGCTCACTTCAGATGGGCAGGGTATATCCATCCCTCATGCAGCTGGGGTGCTACACTCCACATATGCACTCACCCACATGACAGGGGACTTACACACACAAACCAATGTCCAGGGGACAAACACATCATTTGTACACTCTCAGCACAGGTACACTAAACAAACACACATCTGTGGGTACTGCCACCTGTCACACTGGGGGGACCACAGATTCACATAAGGACTGTAGTAACAACATTCCCAGGAGGATTAGACAGGCAGAATGTGTAATGCCACATGCAGTGATTGTCACAGTACACACAATGCAAGTGAGGAGAGCAGACATGCACCACAGCAAGCTCTGGCTTGGAGACATTAGGCATTCCCCCACCCGGGACCCACCCTACAGTACATTGCATGTGTGTTACACCTGGACACAATGGCAGAAGTCACAGTCACAAAAAAGGGGCACAGTCTTTACTAGTGGACTCAGCACTCACCTGAACCCCTGGTCGACCATACAGCATGGTGTACTGTGGGAGGATCACATCCAGCAGGGCTTGGTTCTCCTCGTGGGTGAAAGGCTGGGCCCTCTCCACAGACCTGGACATGGTGCCAGAGGATTCACGAGCAGCAGCAGTGTTGTGGAATCAAAGGTTGTGCAGGCAAGTGCTCTCTCATGGGACCTGGCTGCCTTATATCTGCCTTGCTGCCCTGTTTCATTCACAGGAGTACAGAGTGATTGGTCACTCACATTTGCATCCTATCTTTCCTCCAATCCCTTTAAACCTACCACAGTCAGTGGCTTTGCTTTTTTTTTATTGAGCATGATGTCAACTCAACAACCACTTTGCAACAAAGTAGATTCTTTCAAACCGACTTTAGCTGGCCACCTGATGAAAAAAATTCAAACTTTAAACTCGGTCTCCATGACAACCAGCATGCATGTAGGGCTTTATACTTGTCCCTCATGTGTCCCCTAGGTAATTTGGACATTCACACACAGGTTACGGTGAGTTCCAGGGCCCTACTGCACCCCAAATGCATAGAAACAGCCCATACACGCGCGTGTACGGGGCGTATCACTATGGGTATGCATACGCGAGCACACCCATAGTGAAACGGCCCGTACACGCGTGTGTACAGGGCGTATCACTATGGGTACGCATACGCGACCACACCCATAGTGAAACGGCCCATACACGCGTGTGTACGGGGCGTATCAATATGGGTACGCATACGCGAGCAAACCCATAGTGAAACGGCCCGTACACGCGTGTGTACGGGGCGTATCACTATGGGTACGCATACGCGAGCACACCCATAGTGAAACGGCCCGTACACGCGTGTGTACGGGGCGTATCAATATGGGTACGCATACGCGAGCAAACCCATAGTGAAACGGCCCGTACACGTGTGTGTACGGGGCGTATCACTATGGGTACGCATACGCGAGCAAACCCATAGTGAAACGGCCCGTACACGCGCGTGTACGAGCCGTTTCACTATGGGTTTGCTCGCGTATGCGTACCCATAGTGATACACCCCATACACACGCGTGTACGCTCCGTATCACTATGGGTAGGCCTACGGCAGCACTCCCATAGTGATGGGGAACGTACACACGCCCTCAGAGCGCATGTACGGTGCATTTCACACCTGACAGTGGTGACAGGCAGCACACAGAAAGGACTAGAGCTGACATACTTGTCCAAGGCTGGACATCAAGGCATTGTCTGTGCAGTACTACATGTGTGGGGCACAGGTGTGTCAGGCTGTAATGTGGCACATTACCCCTGAGTTGTGAAGGCGATAGATGTATGATGAGATGTGTACAGATGTCATGTGTGATGGTGGACTATGTGCCAGACATCCCCTTCACTCCTTTGACATGTGTGCATGTAGTACAGAACACTTGTGAAAAGCGTCACTGCCATGGCACAGTCAACAACACACGCAACTGTCCCCTGATGACAGCTACAGGGGTTTTCACACCTGACATGTGACTACCCGCGTTGCACGATGTGACTATGTCATGTATGTGTCGTGTGTTCCCATTAGCTTGCTGTAGGTGTTTGGTCAAATGCATCTGCAGATGCTGCAACCAACATGTGTCTGTGTGTAGATGGCCATGGCACAGTGTTACGCATACCAGGCCACATGTGGAATCCGACGTAAGGTGTGTATGTATGCATCGACACGGAGTTTCAAAACAAGGACATATCTGCATACTCTCAATATATGTGTGATCATTCTTGACATGTAATCCTTCATGGCAAGGTGTGTGGTCTGTCCTTTTTCTATTACATGTGACCTGTGCCTCTAGTGTTCCGCAACCTGTCTGTACAATAAACATCCTTCCTCTGCACATATTTGGTTGTCTGTAACTCCTGTAATGCGTCTGCCTGCTCACTTACACTGGCCCACAGCTAGTTTCATGACATGGCATAATGAGGTTGAGAATCAACGTTTGGAGCTGTCTCTTGGTAGGAGTGTCACATGGCTGGCATATGTGTCCAGGGCATATTGCACAGACCTGACTCTGTATGTAGCATATGTGTATTGCCTGTTGACCATGTGCTCAGTACATTGACATTGGTGGTGTACTGTACTCACTCTTCGTTGTCCCTTCTAATTCACTGCAGGGCTCCGCCTCTCCCTCGAGCAATTCCGGACTTGGCTGACATGCGGGAAAATGACTGTATACGCCGCTGCCGCTTCCCCCAACGTTTGATTGTGGACTTGACGACACGGCTGGCAGCACACCTCCAACCGCTACACAGGTATCCTGGTGCACTGACACCCAAGATGAAGGTGATGGCAGCCCTACATTTCTTGGCCACGGGTACCTTTCAACATACCATTGTCCATGTCGGTGGGATGTCCCAAACCATGTTAAGCCCTGTTCTGCATGATTTTTTAGAGGCCATGTTGGAGCACCTTGATGAGTTCATTAAATTCCCAACTCCTGAGCAGTTGACAGCTGTCAAGCGTGAGTTCTATGCCCTGGGAGGGATGCCCCATGTCATTGGGTCCATAGATGGAACACATGTGGCTTTGGTACCACCACAGGCACAGGAGGTAGCCTTCCGTAACCGCAAGCATTACCACTCCATTGATGCCATTGCGGTGTGTCTTGCCAACATGGTGATTTCACATGTCTGTGCTCGTTTCCCAGGATCAGCACACAATGCGTACATCATGAGGCGTGGCAGGGTGCCTGAAATGATGCTGCAGCTGTGCAACGAACGGGCATGTATTGTTGGTGGGTATACTCTGGCAGTCCTGTATTTAATGTCATCTTCCTGTCTTACTGCTTCTCCTGACCCACTCTTGTCCATGATGTTTCCAAGTAGGGGACGCTGGCTATCCCAACATGCCATGGCTGATCACGCCTCTCCGCAACCCCCGCACGGCTGCCGATCACCGCTACAATAACGCCCATGGGCGGACCAGGCGAGTGATAGAGAGGACGTTTGGCCTCCTGAAGAGCCGATTCCGTTGCCTCCACAAGACCGGTGGCGCACTCCCATATGCACCGGTGAAGGTCTGCAAGATATTCCTTGTGTGCTGCATGCTGCACAACATGGCAGTGGAGAAAGCTGTGCCACTCATCCTGGATCCAGATGAGCAGGACCATCCACCCGTGGAGGATGAAGGGCTTGGGCACGAGGCAAGTGATGTGGAGGAGGAGGAGGCGGTAGAGGACATGCGGAGTCGGCTCATACTCGACTTCTTTGCTTAGTGGTGAGTTCCAGTGTCTGAGTGTGGTCGCATTTGGCTGTGTGTGGCATGTGTTGCAATGTGTGTGTCCATCTGCATGTCTACCAAGTGAGTCTGAGGTGTTTGGATGTGTCACTCGAGTGATGGTGCAATAGAATAATGTTGTTCCAGAGTCATCATTGTCACCTTGCATGTTGACAACCTAATACGTGTCGAGTACAGTACATGCGGATGTGCTTCTTTTGGCTGACTTCTGGTGTGTCTCCCATCCACAGGTACTTGCGCATGCTGTCTTCTGGTGGCATTGTTGTGCTCCTGCTATTCCTCATGAACACAGCAACATGTGCTGAATCAGCGTGACATGCACGGACAAGTTCGAAAATCTCCTTCGGGTAAGGGATGCAGCACGCCTTTTTGGGAGTGGTATTTGTTTTGAATGTGTGTGCACTGCTCCTGTTCATGTTTGGATACTTCACATACATGTAGATTCACCATGGGGCACATGACCTGGAGCAGAATTCACCTGAATTGATGGTCAGACTTGGTGACAGTCATCTGTAATGGGATTGTGATGGAGCCATCAATGTGTGTAACACTGGCCTCGGAAACATACGGGTTGCACCGGGTTGACATGGTGTGTGAATTCCCCATTAGGGGCTCAAAGGTGTATAGCAGGCTCTCCGTGAGCAACAGGGGGTGTTTAGCTGTAATCCGTCACTTGTGTTAATGTTAATGTTAATGTTAAGGGGTGCTTATAAAGCGCAAACAATCATCCCAATGGGATATCACGGCGCTATAGTTGCAGACAAAAGTGCGTAGGTAATGCGGGGAGAGTGCCAAATGATTACGTTTTTAGTCGGGTTTGTGTGCCAGGGCCATGGATTTCCAGCATCTGTGGTGGTAAGGGGGGTGCCAGTGTTGGTCCCACGTGTTCATCCACATGACCTGTGTATGTGTTGACAGAGTTGCATTAGCATTCCGACACACATGAGTAATAAAGGTGTCCCTCTGCCTCCAAGGTGCCTCATCTCTGTCAATGGTGGTCTGTTGCCACTGTGCATGCAGCATGTCTGGCATTGTTCTCAGAGATGGTGCATATGAGTCTATGTGTAGAGTAGCAAGATGCAAGCTGTTTGTCAGGGATTAGATTCTGTATTGTGAATGATGTCCATGGCTGTGTAGGTTTTGTGGCATGTCAGTCTCCACGACGGCCACTGTGCCGCATGTGAATCCATTGTGTGTGTGTGTGCCATGTTGAACCAGACATTCCTTCCTTGACATACACCTTTTGCATGGTTCCTTCCTGAGATCCTTGTCTTTGTGTGCTACTTGTGGCATTGTTTCCTTGACATGGCGGATGCTGCTGCAGGCCCTGCTGCAAGCGCACCCAGTGTCCACGCAAACGAGCTGGTGTTCATCATGGATTGCTTGCTGACCTGTGCTATGCTGATCAGCAGCATCTGTGCCTCATGCGGCAGCACACTCTGCATTATGCACAAGATCCCCAGTTCCATCCACCTCAAGGCAAGAGGGAGACCATACCCCAGGTCAACTATGACTTCCGTGTCTACTCCTACCCTGCACTCTACGGACATGTGCGTTAGAAATCCCATGATACTTGTCCACATCCAGGGTGCATCTGCACAGCTCTGCTACTACATCCGGCGACCAGGCCACATCAACGTCCAACAGAGATGGGGGGAGTGGATCACTGCCAGCTGCAGGATGACCTTCTCAATCCACGCACACACTCAGGATGCAGCCCACACCCACAACACAACCTTGTGGCACTGTGATCCAACACCCAATTGTGCCATCTCCATGCATCCAACCTTGGCTGGCCCACCATTCTCCACAGCCACCTGACTCAAGCATGCAGGACATGGTCCTGCCACGTGTCTACACATACCTGGGACTCCCACCCCAGGACACTCCACATGATCCCTGACCTCTGCGCATGACTGTTGCTCTTCTAAATAGGTCTGTGGGCACAGTTGTGCGGGCACCCCCTCAGCTGGTTGGGCCCATCACGGGTGAGTATGGTGCTCCATGTCTGTCTTGGATGGTACGTTGTGACCCATGTGTGTCCTGTGCCAGACTCAGACCCCAGGGTATGGATGTTTGGAGTTAATTCAGTAATCAGGCATGGTTTGACTTTACAACACAGACATGTAGTGGAATAATGCTAAATGACGGCATCATCTTGTGATTGCGATGAATTTTATTAGTGCTGGGGTACGTGTTTGGGGGGGTGACAAGAGGTGCTTGGCGGGAGTGTAGAATCCAAAGTTCACAGGGGGAGTTGGTGTCCTTGCCATTGACAGTCATCAGAGTCTGTGCCACAGTCTTTGTCAACATCGGTCAGACAGTGACCAGCAAGGCCATGTGGCAGAGAATGTCCTTTGCTGCTGTGCTGCTGTTGGGCCAGAGGGTCAGGTGCCAGGCCAGGTGACCTGGGAGATGGTGATGTTCCGCTGACTCTCACGGTCTTTTTCGTGGACAACCCACCTTCCTGCGGGGACCCTCAGACGCCTGCCTTGACGATGCAAGGGACGCTCCATCAGATGTATCCTCCTCCTCCTCCCTCCCTGTGTCTGGTGCTGCTCTACGCCTGGTGGCACAGGGAGGGTTTGCCAGGCTTTGGGCGATCTGATGGAGGGATTGGCTCACGTCCCTGTGCACTGCCAAGAGCTCTGCAAGTCTTGCCTCCATCCTAGCATGATGCTCAACCTGCAAGGCCTTCATCTCATTGAGGGTCCACACTACCTGGGCGATGCCTCTGGAGTCACGCTGGTATGCGTCCAGGATGGTTCTGATGTGTGCCATAGCCGGGTCCTGAGCCGTCCTCCACTCCCACCACCCCTGCCCACTTGCGCCTGGCCTGCCATTGTGGGCACATCGGGTCTCCGGGACCCCTGAGGGATGGCATTTGCGGTGTCGCCTGCCTCCTCCTGGGTGTCCGGAGAACCTTGTCCCTCCTGGACAGACTGGCTGCGTTGTTGTGTGCGGGCAGGGCTCCTGGGTGTCTCCTGGGATGTGGCAGGAATGGGGGTGGTGGTTGGCACAGTTGTACCTGACGCAGGTGCTGCAGGTGGTTGGACACCAGAGGGGCCAGGTTGGTCTGGGTCATCCACGGAGTGGTGAGAGTCGTCGCTGCTGGTGGGGTCCTCTTCACGCAGAGCCTGGTCCTGTGAGTCTTCCCCCCCAGTGTTGGGGGGAGATCGATGACGTTGACCTGTGTGTGAGAGAGACAGTGTTAATTGTGTTACATGCGACATCCATGTTTCATTCATTTTTGATTTGGCACAGTTCCTCTGGGTGGTTGGATTTGGCTAGCATTCCTCACACAGTGCACTTGTGCATGGGTATGTCCCTTGGCCACAGCTTTCGTCACTTTACCTATGTGTGACACAGTCTTAGTTGATGCATCTTTTGTGAACGCAGTCAGCAGTGTAGTGAGCGGGCGTAGCAAGCCATGCAGAGCCACCTTATGTGTTGCACTGTACGTGGCCAAATGGTGTTTATTCCATGCTATTTGAGAATGCAGGTAGGTAACGTAACAATTTGTGACAGGGTTCTGACGAACACAGTGGGTAGGTATACTGGGTGTAAGGTTCTGTTTGTGCCTGCAGCACGGAGGTACTCGTGCACAGATTGACACATGGCCTAGTGTTTATCAAAGGTTGAAGGGGGGGTTAAGGCACTGCCAAACCTTGTCTACATGCACACAGTCCACCTGCTGACGAGCGGACATGGCCACACCACCCAAGGGTGATTTGGTCTCCCTCTGTCTCCCTTTCTCCCTCCCTCTGTCAGCCTCCTCCCTCTGTCCGTCTCCCTTTCTCCCTCCCTCTATCAGCCTCCTCCCTCTGTCCGTCTCCCTTTCTCCCTCCCTCTGTCAGCCTCCTCCCTCTGTCCGTCTCCCTTTCTCCCTCCCTCTGTCAGCCTCCTCCCTCTGTCCGTCTCCCTTTCTCCCTCCCTCTGTCAGCCTCCTCCCACTGTCCGTCTCCCTCTATCTCCCTTTCTCCCTCCCTCTGTCAGCCTCCTCCCACTGTCCGTCTCCCTCTATCTCCCTTTCTCCCTCCCTCTGTCAGCCTCCTCCCACTGTCCGTCTCCCTCTATCTCACTTTCTCCCTCCCACTGTCAGCCTCCTCCCTCTGTCCGTCTCCCTTTCTCCCTCCCTCTGTCAGCCTCCTCCCACTGTCCATCTCCCTTTCTCCCTCCCTCTATCAGCCTCCTCCCTCTGTCCGTCTCCCTTTCTCCCTCCCTCTGTCAGCCTCCTCCCACTGTCTGTCTCCCTTTCTCCCTCCCTCTGTCAGCCTCCTCCCTCTGTCCGTCTCCCTCTGTCTCCCCTTCTCCCTCCCTCTGTGAGCCTCCTCCCTCCCTCTGTCTGTCTCCCTGTGTCCACCTCTGTCTCTGTCCCTCTCTCTGCCCCTCTCCCTCCCTCTGTGTGTCACCCTCTCTCACCTCAGCCCAGCTTCCTGGGCACACACAGTTTGCAGGTCTAGCAAAGGCCATTGGCTTGTTCATGTGGGTTTGTTTCTTCTCTGCCGGCACCCATTGGGCGTAGTGTCTGAGTCTGCGCTGCTGCTGTGGCAGTGTGTGCTGACACTCTTTCAGTGTGCTGCGTCTTCATTGGCTGCTGTTATGTGCAAATTGTGCCTCCATACCCATGTCGTCCTGCAACGCGGCCACCATTAGCTGGCGAAACAGTACTGTGTGGGGACACACTGTTGGTATGGCTGTGCCCTAAGCCATATGGGCTGAGGGCATTATTATGTGCTTCAGAGTTGCTCTATGTTATTTTTGAGGCCCACCTTCCCGGCATCAGGGACATCCTGTCTTGTGTTGGTGTTTTGTGTGGCCTGTGACTTGGCATGGCCTTGCTTGGGGCATGGGGCATGGAGGCGCTAGTGGCATGTGTGTGTTTTTGGAGTGTGGTTGTGTCCGGTGCTGGCTTTGGGGGGGTTGCGTGCATGATTGGTATTTGGGTTATATATGGCGTTCCCCCCATGTGAGGTGAGTTGTTTGTGTACTCACCAGGCTCTCGGACTCCTTCTAGTCCGTCTACTACCAACGGCGGCAGCGTGGCCATCACCTTCTCCTCCCAGGGATGGTAGTGTACCGGTCTGCGGGGCGGCCCTCCTCCAGTGATGTTGGCCTGGTTGTGCTCGTCCGTCATTTTGCGGCGGACCGTCCTCCGCAGATCCTACCACCTGGCTTGGCATTCATGCCTGGTCCTTCTGGTGGCCCCAACAGCATTCACGGAATTGACTATCCTCTCCCACATGGCAGTTTTTTCTGATATGCTGGTCCGTCTGACCAATGTTCCAAAGAGCTGTGGCTCGACTCTGATGATTTCGTCGACAAGGGACTCCAGCTCGTCCTTTGTGAACTTTGGATTCTTGTTGGTGGGCATGGTGTGGGGTGTGGGTGTGGATGGTTGTGGGGGTGGGGGTGTGGATGGGTGTGGGTGTGGATGGTTGTGGGTGTGCAGGTGTGTGTGTGTGAATGTGATGAGGGTGTGTTTGTGATGGTGGTTGTGTTAAGGAGTGCAAGTGTAAGGTGTATTGATGGTTGAAGTATGGTGCAGTGCATTGTCTCTGGGGTCTGGCAGCAGTGGATCTGTTGCAAAGGATCATGGTTTGTGTGTGTTGGGCCTTTTTATTGGTCCATTTGTGGGTGTGGCTGTGTTTGAACTTTGGGTGGGTGTGTTATAAGGAGTGGTAGTGGTTTGGGCCTCTGTTTCTCTGTTTGTCAGTTGCAGGTCAGTGTATAGGATGTATTTGGCCTTGTTGGATATGTTTTGTGGTGTTGTGTGCCTCGGATTGACTGTCCTTGTGTTTTTTTGGTTAGTTCTGGTTCTGTGGGAGTGTTTTTAGCCTCTGTACGGTGCGTACATGGGCCATGTTATTGTACAGTGCTGTCCTTTGCTATGGCTTAGTACGACTCGTACATGCCCGATGTTGGGTGAGGGTGCTGGTGTGTGGGCCTGGGGTAGGGTGTGTACGAACACGGGCAGGGTGTTGGTCCACACCGTCCATCGGTGGTGGTGTTTCGCACGGTACATACAAGGGGGGCTGGGTGTAGGGTCCGTACATACACGGGTGGGAAGTTGGTACGCTCCATGCATACATGGGTGGGGGTACGGTCCGTACATACATGGGTAGGGTGGGGGTACGGTCCGTACATACACGAGTGGGGGTACGGTCCGTACATACATGGGTAGGGTGGGGGTACGGTCCGTACATACACGGGTGGGGTGGGGGTACGGTCCATACATACACTGGTGGGGGTACGGTCCATACATACACTGGTGGGGGTACGGTCCGTACATACATGGGTGGGGGTACGGTTCGTACATACACGGGTGGGGGTACGGTCCGTACATACACTGGTGGGGTGGGGGTATGCTCCATTCATACACGGGTGGGGGTACGGTCCGTACATACACGGGTGGGGTGGGGGTACGGTCCGTACATACACGGGTGGGGTGGGGGTACAGTCCGTACATACACGGGTGGGGGTATGGTCCGTACATACACTGGTGGGGGTACGGTCCGTACATACACTGGTGGGGGTACGGTCCGTACATACACGGGTGGGGGTACGGTCCGTACATACACGGGTGGGGGTACGGTCCGTACATACACTGGTGGGGTGGGGGTACGCTCCATTCATACACGCGTGGGGGTACAGTCCGTACATACACGGGTGGGGTGGGGGTACGGTCCGTACATACACGGGTGGGGGTACGGTCCGTACATACACAGGTGGGGGTACGGTCCGTACATACACTGGTGGGGGTACGGTCCGTACATACACGGGTGGGGGTACGGTCCGTACATACACTGGTGGGGTGGGGGTACAGTCCGTACATACACAGGTGGGGAGTTGGTACGCTTCATGCATACATGGGTGGGGGTACGCTCCATGCATACACTGGTGGGGGTTCGGCACGTACATCCGCGGCCAGGGGGCATTTTAAGCGTACATGCGGGGTCTGTGGTGGGGTGTTCGGCGCGTATGTGGGCACGTGTCTCCATGCTTGCTATGGGAGTTCGGTCCGTACGGTGTTTTTTCCATACAGTTGTGAAATCGAAAGGACGGGAGTGATCGTACTTGCGCGGTCGGACTTCATTTTTCCGACTCGTACGGTAAATCGTCCGGGGATGTGTCAGACACAATTTCTGACCCGAGGACGTGTGGGGAACTTTTCCGGATGTGATTCGTATGGAGTTTTTCCCATGCGAATCGTACTTGGCAGTTTGTACGCTTCTTGTACGATTCGGACGGAAAAAAGTCCAGATTCAATTCGGACGGGGGAAATTTTTCCATGATCCCAATCTTATTAATTGGATGTTTTTTGGTGATGTTTGGAAGTATTGATTTAGTTTTTTGTTGATTTATTTGTTTTTTCCCACAGGTGTTTCATTTGAACTGTAGGGTTGAAAACTGTAGTATTAGTTTTTATATGGTAAGTATTTCATTTATTTTTTTTAAACTATTCAGAATTTGGCTGTTAAAAAAGTTGTTAGTCAAGTATGTTGTATTATTTTTGACAGTTTACTATTTTGCAGCTGTGTTGTTTTATTTTCCAATATATATTTGTTTTTTTTCACTTACGTTTTGGTTTCAGGTTGGATGTTTACTTTCAAATAAGTTGTATTCTTTGTAGGAGTGGAGTTTCTTGTGATGTCTTGCAGCAATCTATCAGGATTTTAGTGATATAATTTATTGGACATTTGTGAGGTCTTTTTATACTGTTTTTCAAATTACACTAGGGTGCCGATTCCGATCAGTTAAAAAAATTTACCGTCTGACTCGTATCCGTATTTTTTTACGTACATGAAAAATACATACGAATTGCGTCGGGAAAATGGTCCGAGAGGGAGCCGTAAATTTTTACGTCCGAATAGCGTCGGGAAAAGTGTCCGATAGGGAGCCGGACATTTTTACGTGCAAATCGTAAAACAGAAGTCCGAGTGCGCAAGTACGATCCGTACCGCCCGTCCGAATACACAACCGCATGTAAAAGGCCCCATACGGAGCGAACGCTGTAGCCTACATGTACACGTGTAAACTTGTGGCCGAATATGAGTCGTACAGCACCCCTCACCTCGCACATGTCAGCACCATACCCCCGTATGTCAGCACCGTACCCCCCCTCCGCACCGTACCCCAACACCGTAGCACAGCCCCGCACCTGTACACACCGTACCCCAACACCATAGCCCAGCCCCGTACCTGTACGCACCGTACCCCAACACCGTAGCACAGCCCGTACCTGTACGCACCGTACCCCAAAACCGTAGTCCAGCCCCGTACCTGTACGCACCGTACCCCAACACCGTAGCACAGCCCAGCACCTGTACGCACCGTACCCCAACACCGTAGCCCAGCCCCGTACCTGTACGCACCATACCCCAACACCGTAGCACAGCCTGCACCTGTACGCGCCGCACCCCAACACTGTAGCACAGCCCGCACCTGTACGTGTCGCACCCCAACACCGTAGCACAGCCCCGCACCTGTACGTGCCGCACCCCAACACCGTAGCACAGCCCCGTACCTGTACGCACTGTACCCCAACACCGCAGCACAGCCCGCACCTGTACGTGCCGCACCCCAACACTGTAGCACAGCCCCGCACCTGTACACGCCTCACCCCAACACCGTAGCACAGCCCCGTACCTGTACGCACCGTACCCCAACACCGTAGCACAGCCCGCACCTGTACGCGCCGCACCCCAACTCCGTAGCACAGCCCCGCACCTGTACGCACCGTACCCCAACAACGTACCCCAGCACCCTCACCCAGCATCGCGTATGTACGGACCGTACCTATGCGAAAAAGACTCGTACAGAACCAGGACAATGTAAAACAGCACAAGGAGGGTCAATTCGACTCGCACAACACCACAAAACACGTCAACATGACAAAATACATCTCTATGACTGACCTGCCACATCCAAACAGGCAAACAGAGGACCAAATCACAACCACCTCTTATAACACACCCACCACAAATTCAAACACAGCCACACCCACAAATGGACCAATAAAAAGGGCCCACACACACAACCCATGAGCCATTGCAACAGACCCACTGCTCACAGACACCACAGACAAACAACTGCACCTTACTCACACCTTAACTACACCTTCACTTACACACCTTCACACAACCTCCTTCACAAACACCCCCTCTTCACCTTCACACACACACCGTCACATTCACATTCACACCCACACACCCACAACCATCCACACCCACACCACACATCATGCCCACTGACAAGAATCCAAAGTTCCCAACGGCGGAGCTGGAGCTCCTTGTCAACGAAGTCATCAGAGTCGAGCCACAGCTGTTTGGAACATTGGTCAGACAGACCAGCATAGCCCAAAAACCAGCCTGTGGCAGAGGATCGTCGATAAGGTGAATGCTGTTGTGCCCATCCGAAGGACCAGGCATGAATGCCAAGCCGGGTGGTACGATCTGCGCAGGGCAGTCAAGAGGAAAATGAACGAGGAATACGCCCAGAGTAACATCACTAGAGGCGGGCTGCCCCGCAGACCCGTACATTACCATCCCTGGGAGGAGAAGGTGATGGCCACGCTTCCGCCGGTGGGAGTACACGGAGTCGAAGGAGTCGCAGAGCCTGGTGAGTACACAAACAAATCACGTAACATGGGGGGAATGGCATCCACACCCCAACTACAACAAATGCACTCACCTACCCCCAAGCCCTCACCGCACACAACCACACCCTAAAAACCACGCTCATGCCACTAACGTCTCCATGCCCCATTCACAAATAAAGGCAATGCCATGTCCCAGGCCACACCAACCACAACCCCAAGACTGGTTGTCCGGGATGCTGGGAGGGTGGGGCTCACACAACACATTGTGCAACTCAGAACCAGACACCAATGCCCACAGCCTATATGGCCTAGGTACATACCCATGCACCATGCCCAATGCACAGGGACTGGCAAAGTAATGACAAGGTAGCTGACACTTGGCCCTGCTGTAGGCAGCACAAGGCCCTCCTGTGACCACTTTACACTCAAACAACAACTCCACTAGCTCACATACCCGGCACAGGAACTCACACACACTGTCATGCCAGCATGCACCATGAGGGGACAGACACATCACCTGGGAGACCCAATCACAAATGACACTACACACAACAGCAGGCCTGGTCACACACCCTCCTCACACAAGCACACCCCCGGGGCAGGCAACGGATTTACCCACTCTCACAATGGACATGTGACACAACAAGACCAATCCATAGCCAAATAAGCATCCCAGCCAAAAATCTACTGCCAAACACTCAGGAGCACATACCAATCTGTCCCCCGCAACATACCCATCCCCAAGTGTACATTGAGAGGAATGCTAGGCACATCCAACCACCTGGAGGAACTGTGACTACTTGAATATGTATGAAACATGGATGTGGCATGAAACAGCATTAACATTGTCTCTCTCTCACACACAGGGCAACATCATCGACCTCCCCCCAACAATGGGGGGGAACAATCACAGTCCCAGGCTCAGCGTGAAGATGATCCCACCGGCAGCGACGACTCTCACCACTCCGTGGATGACCCCGACCAACCTGGCCCCTCTGGTGCCCAAGCCCCTGCAGCACCTGCGTCAGGTGCATCTGTGCCAACCCCCACCCCCATTCCTGCCACATCCCAGGAGACACCCAGGAGCCCTGCTCACACCGAACAACACAGCCAGAGTGACCAGGAGGGACAAGGTTCTCCGGGCACCCAGGAGGAGGCAGACGACCACGCTAATGCCATCCCTCAGGGGTTCCGTAGACCCGATGTGCCCACAATGGCAGGCCAGGCTCGTGTGGGCAGGGGTGGTGGGAGTGGAGGTAGGCGGAGGCGAGAACCTGACCAGCCAGCTGAGGGAACCGGTATGGCACACATGCGCCACATCCTGGACACATACCGGCGTGACACCAGGGGCATCAGTCAGGTTGTGTCGAGCCTCACAGACATCAAGGGGACCCTCGACGAGATGAAGAACCTGCAGGCCGAGCAACATGCCAGTCAACAACAACACCAAGGACGGATGGAGGCAAGACTGGCTGAGCTCCTGGCGGTGCAAACGGACATGAGCCGTTCACTCCGTCGGATTGCCGACAACATGGGCAACCCTCCCTGTGAAACCAGGCGAAGACCAGCACCAGCCACAGGGAGGGAGAAGGAGGAGGAGGATTTGTCCGACGGAACATCACAGACATCGTCAAGGCCTGCATCTGAGGGTCCCCAGAGGAAGGTGGGTCATCCACGGAAAAGACCGTGAGAGTCAGCGGACCATCCACATCTCCCAGGACACCTGGCCTGGCACCTAGCCCTCTGGCGCAACAGCACCACCTCACCCAATGACATTCTCTGCCACATGGACTTGCTGGTCACAGTCTGACCAAGGATGACCAACACTGTGCTCTGGACTCTGATGACTCCAACTGACAAGGATGCCATCTCCCCCTGTGAACTTTGGATTCAATGCACACGGTAGAGCACCTTACTTCATCCACCAAAAGACTTACCCCACCAAAAATAAATACTTAATTTTGTCATGAGATGTTGCTGTCATTTGGCATTATTCACCAACATATGTGTGTGTGTAAATGTCAAACTATGCCTGAGTGTTGAACTAACTCCACACATCCATACCCTGGGATCGGAGTCTGGTACAGGACACACATGGGTCACAATGTATCATTCAATGCAGACATGGAGTACAATACTCACCTGTGATGGCCGCAAGCTGCTGAGGGGGTGCTAGGGAAACTGTGAGGACACACCTATTTGGAAGAGTAACATTAAGGTGTAGAGGTCACGCCTCATTTGGAGGTTCCCAGGGAGGGAGTCCCAGGTATGTGTTCCCAGGTGGGAGAACTATGTCCTGCATGCAGGAGTACGGTGGATCCGAAGAATGGTGGCCAGGTCAAGGTTGGATGCACGGAGATGGCACTATGGGGTCTCGGATGACAGTGGTACAAGGTTGGTTTTGGGTCAGGGTTGTGGCATGCCTCCTGAGTGTGGGTGAGGAGTCTGAAGGTCATCCTGCAGCACACAGCGATCCATTGCAGCTATCTCTGCTGGACGGTGATGTGGCTGGGGCGCGGGATGTTGACACTGAGGTGTGCAGATGCAGCCTGAATGTGGACAAGTGTCCCTGGATTTTGGATGTGGCTGCTCCGTAGAGGGCAGGGCAGTATTTGACACGGATGTTGTCGTGGACCTGGGGGATGGTCCGTCTTACCTTGGAGTGGATCTATCTGGGGATCATGTGCATAATGCTGAGGGTGTTGCAGTGTGAGGTACAGATGCTGGTGATTACCATGGCAAATTAGAGCAAGCAATCCATGATGCACAACATCTTGTGTGCGTGGACACTGGGTGCCTGTGCGGGGCTTCTGTTGGTGGGACACAACTAGTTGAGCCAGCTGTAAGGGGATAATCCTCAGATGTTGACCTCAGTCCTGTACAAGTCCAGCCTCAGGTGGCTGCTGTTCTGCCATTCATCTATGGATCCCATGCAATCTTGAACATTGGAACTGGAAAAGTCTGCGTCCTTGGTGAGGGTGAGGAGCGCCTGGCTGTCAATGGCATAAGAGTTGATGATGAGGTCGTGTGCGCATGTGATGTTGGACCTGGACACATTGTAGATTGACACGCTGAAAGATGATACCTGTGCCATGTGCCTCACGACGAAAGCATACTACATGCAGAAGCCTTGAGTCCCACTCCCATGGCCTTGCAGGGGTACAGATCCGGTGGGGAGTAGGAGGGACATGACCTGGTAGGTGTGACAGGTCCTGGAAGGCGTGGCAGCACTGTGTAGGCAGTCGTAGTTGCACACTCATCATGCAAAGGTGTTGTGTGTGCGCTCAGTGCATGCCTGAGAGCAGGCGGGAGATGTGTGGATGGACCTTGCTTGGAGGGTGGCTGCAACATCACACTGTAGTGTGATGTGGGTTATGCAAGGACCTGAGGGTCGTGCAATGTGCACGTTGCATTTGCAGACGGTCCAGCCTTTGGTACCGCGTGGCCGCAACTGTGGCACTGACAAGCCGAAGACAGCCAAATGAATGTGTTGAGGGAGGAAGGGAGGAGCACCTTTGATGTGTGTGTTGCCAAATCTGGAAACTACGTGTGCCCTTGCTGCAGTGGCTGCAACAGCAGGCGGCATGTCCTGGGAATTATGCCACAATATCCACACAAAGACTAGGATGTCAGAAAGGACTACTGCAACAGGTGTATGTCAAGGAAGGAGTTACCGGTTTGCAATGGCACACCCAGAGACAAAGGATGCACAATCACCAAAGATGACTGACACCGGATCATGAAACTGAAGGCCGAGCTGCGGACAGGAAACACACCCCAGAAGGTGTTGACGGCCCGTGGGGGGGAATAACATGCCAAAACACATACACAGCCATGGACATCATGCACAATAGAGAATCAAATACATGAAGAACAGCATGCAGGTTGCTAATCTACACATAGACTCATATGCACAATCCTTGACAAGCATGCCAGAGATGCCGCATGCACAGTGGCAAGAGACCTGCATTGACAGAGATGAGGCACCTTGGAGGCTCAGGAACACCTTTATTACTCAGGCTCACACCTATGCAAAAGCATCAACATTAACAGACTCACAGGTCTATTGGATTAACATGTGGGACCTACACCGGACACCCCCTTTGCACCACAGATGCTGTAAATCCATTGTTCTGCACACAAGTGAAGGGGTTGAGCCAAACATCCCCTGCTGCACACCGAGAGGCTGCAATTCCCCATTGAGCATCAAATGGGAATGTCCCGCAATATGTCCACCCGTAGCCTCCCGTATGTTTCAGAGGGACGTTGTACACACATTGATGCCTTCATCACAAACCACAATCCCATAACAGATGACTGTCACGAAGTGTGACTATCAAGTCATGTGAGTCATGCCACATGTCATGTGCCCCATGGTGAGTCGACATGTATGCTTAGTAACATAACCTGCACAGGAGCAGTGCCCACACATTACAAACAACTACCACACCCAAAAAGCCCTGTTGCAATCCTTCCCCAAAGGAGAATATTCACCATGTCCGTGCATGTAACGCTGATTCAGCACACGTTGCATTACTCATGAAGAATAGCAGGAGCACAACGATGCCACGAGCAGACAGCATGCGCAACTACCTGGGGATGAGAGACACACAAGAAGTCAGGAAAAACATAGTCATCCGCATGCATGGTCATGTACTCTACATGAATAAGGTTGACACCATGCCAGTTGTCAATTGAGTGTGTCAGCTAAAATGTGTGGAATGACATCAGCACTCGAGTGACACATCAGCACACACCTCAAAGTCACTTAGCATACAGTCAGCTGGACACACACATTGCAACACATGCCACACAAGGCTCAAAGCGTGCACATTCAGGCCCAGGGACTCACCATTATGAGAAGAAGTTGCGTATGAGCTGACTCCGGATGTCCTCCTCCTCCTTCTCACTTGTCTCGTGACCAAGGCCGTCATCCTCCACGGGTGGATGTTCCTGCTCATCGGGATCCAGGATGAGTGGCACAGCTTTCTCCACTGCCATGTTGTGCAGCAGTACAAAAGGGGGTGGTGATGGACCAATCAAACACTCACACCCAGTCAACAGATCTGGGTTTGATCCATCACTGTTCTTTAGCCCACTCTGAAACCCCAGTTCAGACATGCTGAAATGCCAGAAACCGGTCCTAGGAAGCTTGTTTCCGGTCCAGGGAAGGCATGGCTTGGCAGTTCGGGCTGGACTGTTCCCATGAGGCACAGGGTCAGACTGATTTGCATATGGCCAAGTCTGAACTGGGGTGGCAGAGTGGGTTAAAGAACGGTGTTGGATCAAACCCAGATCTGTTGACTGGGTGTGAGTGTTTGATTGGTTCTGATGCTCCATCCATCACCACCCCTCTTTTGTACCGCTTTGTTCGCCATAAGTTGGCAGAGTATGCTCAGACGTGAGTCCCTTGCTCACTTTGCCACTGGATTCAAGCAAGCCTGGCTGAAGACAGCTGAAATGCCAGAAACCGGTCCTAGGAAGCTTGTTTCCGGTCCAGGGAAGGCATGGCTTGGCAGTTCGGGCTGGACTGTTCCCATGAGGCACAGGGTCAGACTGATTTGCATATGGCCATGTCTGAACTGGGGTGGCAGAGTGGGTTAAAGAACGGTGATGGATCAAACCCAGATTTGTTGACTGGGTGTGAGTGTTTGATTGGTTCTGATGCTCCGTCCATCACCACCCCCTTTTGTACCGCTATGTTGTGCAGCATGCAGCACACGAGGAAGATTTTGCAGACCTTCACCGGTGCATATGGGAGGGACCCGCCGGTCTTGTGGATGCACCGGAATCGGCTCTTCAGGAGGTCAAACGTCCTCTCAATAACTCGCCTGGTCTGCCCATGGGTGTTGTTGTAACGGTGATCTGCAGCTGTTCTCGGGTTGCGGAGAGGCGTCACCAGCCATGGCATGTTGGGATAGCCAGAGTCCCCTACATGGAAACATCATGTAAAGAAGTGGGTCAGGAGATGCCGTCACATACTAAGATACCGCAGAATACTGGACAAGCAGAGTCTACTCACCAACAAGGCATGCTCGTTCGTTGTGCAGCTGCAGCATCATTTCTGGCACCCTGCTACGCCAAATGATGTAGGCATCGTGTGCTGACCCTGGAAAACGTGCACAGACATGGGAAATCACCATGTTAGCAAGACACACCACAAGGGCATTAATGGAGTGGTAATGTTTACGGTTACGGAAGGCTACCTCCTGTGCCTGTGGTGGTACCAAAGCCACATGTGCCCCATCAATGGACCCAATTACATGGGGCATCCCTCCCAGGGCATAGAACTCACCCTTGATGCCTGTCAACTGCTCACGAGTTGGAAAATGGATGAATTCATCCAGGTGCTCCAACATGGCTTCTAAAACATCATGCAGGACACGGCTGAACATGGTCTGAGACATGCCACCCACATCAGCTATGGTCAATTGAAATGTACCGGTGGCAAAGAAATGTAGGGCTGCCATCACCTTCATCTTCGGGGTCAGCGCAGTCGAATAACTGTGTCGCGGTTGGAGGTGTGGTGCCAGCCTGTTTGTGAGGTCCACAATTAACCGTTGGGGGAATTGGTAGCGGCATATGCAGTCACGTTCCCTCATGGCAGCCAAGTCTGGCATTGGTCGGGGGAGAGGCGGTGCCCTGCAGAAAATTGGAAGGAATAACGAAGATTGAGTACATTACTACACCAATGTCAATGAACTGAGCACATGTTCAACAGCTAATACACGTATGCCACATACAGAGTCTGGTCTGTGCAATACATCCTGCACACGTATGCCAGCAAGGTGATACTCCTACCAAGAGCCAGCTACAAACATGGATTGTCAAGGTCTACATGACATGCCATGAAAGTAGCTGTAGGCCAGTGTGAGTGAACAGCCAGACACATTACAGGAGTGACATACATCCACATATGTGCATTTGAAGGATGTCATCTCATACAGACAGCTTCCAGCAAGCTAGACGCACAGGTCACATGTCATGGAAAAAGGACAGACCACACACCTTGCCATGAAGGGGTACATGTCAAATATGATCACACAGACATTGAGACTACCCAGATATGTCCTAAGCTCGCAAGTCCCTGTTAGATGCATACAGACACACGTCACGTGTTATTCCACCTGTGTCCTGGTGTACGTAATAGTGTGACATGGGCATCTACACACAGACACATGTTGGGTGCAGCTACAGCAGATGCCGTTGATGGAACACCAACAGCAAGATCATGGGAACACATGACACACACATGACATAGTCACATCGTGGCACGCTGGTAGTGAGATGTCAGGTGTCATCATCCATGTACCTGGCATCAGGAGACATTTGCGGGTGTTAGGGACTGTGCCATGCCAGTGATGCAGTGCTTTACAAGTTTGAAATACATGCACACATGTGAAAGGTGTGAAGGGGAAGTGCGCCACATGGTGCCCCATCACACATGACATGTGTACACAGGTCATCACACAACTATTGGGTTAAAACATGAGGAGACATGTGCCAGCTCACTGCCTGACACACCTAGGCCCTACACATGATGCACTGCACTGACAATGACTTGATGTCCATCCTTGTGCGAGTCATACACCTCCATTCCTTTCCTGTGCGCCTCCTATCACCAGTGTAAGCTGTGAAACGCACCGTACACACGCTCTGAGGGCGTGTGTACGGTCGTATCACAATATGGGGTTTGGGTAGGAGTACGCGTGTGTGCAAGGACCGTACACACGTACGTGTACACACTGGTCCTATCCCCATGGTAGTGTTGGCGTAGGCGTACGCCATAGAGATACGGCTCGTACCCACGTTTGTAAGGCCCGTAGCACTATGGCGTACGCCTACGGCAACACTACCATAGTGCTACTGGCCCTACACACGCTGGTACGGCCCGTAGCACTAGGGTAGTGTTGGTGTAGGCGTACGCCATAGAGATATGGCTCGAACCCGCATATATACGGCCCGTATCTCTATGGCGTAAGCCTACGGCAACACTACCATAGTGCTATGGGCCCTACACACGCGGGTACGGCCCGTAGCACTAGGGTAGTGTTGGCGTAGGCGTACGCCATAGAGATACAGCTCATACCCACGTATGTACGGCCCGTAGCACTATGGCGTAAGCCTACGGCAACACTACCATAGTGCTACGGGCCATACACACGCGGGTACGGCCCGTAGCACTAGGGTAGTGTTGGCGTAGACATACGCCATAGAGACACGGGCCATACATACGCAGGTACGAGCCGTATCTCTATGGCGTACGCCTACGGCAACACTACCAAAGTGATACGGGCCCTACAAACGCGTGTACGGACTGTAGCACTAGGGTAGTGTTGGCGTAGGAGTACGCCATAGAGATACGGGTCCTACACACGCATAAACGGCCTGTATCACAATGGCGTACGCCTACAGCAACACTACCAAAGTGATACAGGCCCTACACATGCGTGTACGAACCATATCACTGGAGTAGTGGTGCCCTAGGGGTACGTGTGGAACGCACCGTACCTGTGTGTGGATAGTGAAATTACATAGGGGACACATGAGGGACAAGTATAGGGGCCTAAATGCATGCTGGTTGTCATGGAGACCGAGTTTACAGTTCAAAAGTTTTCATCAGGTGGCCTGCAAAAGTCGGTTGGAGACAATATACTATGTTGCAAAGTGGTTGTTGACTTGACATCATGCTCAAATTTTGAACCATGCAAAGGCCCTCACTGGGGTAGGTTTAAAGGGATTGGAGGAAACGTAGGATGCAAATGAGATTGACCAATCACTCTGTACTCCTGTAAATGAAACTGCCCAGCAAGGGAGATATAAGGCAGCCAGGACCCATGAGAGAGCACTTGCCTGCACAACCTTTCATTCCACACCACTGCTGCTGCTCGTGATTCCTCTGGCACCATGTCCAGGTCTGTGGAGAGGGCCCAGCCTTTCACCCAAGAGGAGAATGAGGCATTGCTGGACGTCATCCTCCCACAGTACCCCTGCCTGTATGGGAGACCAGGGGAGCAGGTGAGTGCTGACTCCACTAGCTGTGACTGTGCCCCTTTTGTGTGTCTATCACTTCTGGCATTGTGTCCAGGTGTGACAGACATGCAATGTTGTTCATGGTGGGTCCCAGGGGGGGGAAATGCCTTATGTCTCCCATGCAGAGCCTGATGTGGTTCATATCTGCACTCCTCACTTGCATTGTGCTTACTGTGACAATCACTGCATGGTGCATGCCACATTCAGCCTGGCTAATCCTCTTGGGAATGTTGTTTCCATAGTCCTGATGTGATTCTGTTGTCCCCCCAGTGTGACAGGTGACTGTACCCACAGATGTGTGTGAGTTGAGTGTACCTGTGGTGACAGTGTCCAAATGATGTGTACGGCCCCTGGACATTGGTGTGTGTGTAAGTCCCCTGTCATGTGGGTGAGTGTCTAGGTGGAGTGTTGCACCCCAGCTGCATGTAGAATGCATATGCCCTAACCATCAGATGTGAGCATGGAGCCGTGCTGTGTGTCTGACGTGCTGAGCTAGCCCCATACCTGTGACTCCCCCCAGTCAAGTGGCACATGTGCAGAGTGATGTTTGTACCCGCAGTTGCCAATGGCAGGTGATTGTCCTGTGCCTGTGTGTGTCTGTGTACTCCGCTGAGGTTGCGTCAGTGGCCTGGGGCATGTGACTTCTTTGAGGTGCTGTCCATAATCCTGGTGTTGGTCGTGATGCACAGTGTGAGCCATGATCATTGATTCTGTCGCACCCCTCATGCCACCTGTGTACTTTAAATGCCACGCAGTGCATTTGGCCTTCCCCAGAGGATAATGTCCCTATGACAAAGGTGCAATGAGTTGGCTGCATACTATGCCCTGTTCAAACAAGCCCAAGTGTGTGTCTCTGTGACATGGAGCAGGTGTATTGATGCTGTCTAACTTTGTCATCCTCACAGGTAGCCGCCTACGCCAAGGGGGAGATTTGGAAGCGGGCCGTCAGGGCCGTGAGGTCAGTGGAGGGTCGCAGTCGGCGCCTGGCCCAGGTGAGGAAACGCTGGCAGGATATCCGGTGCTGGACCAGGAGGATCGCCCGGGTCCTGCTGGGGGACTCACCAGAGGGCGAGAAACGTGGGCGCCGGCGCCTGACCCACCAAATGAAGCGTGTCCTGGCGGTGGTCTTCCCTGACATGGATAGGCAGTTACAGGAGAAGCAGCAGCAGGAAGGGGGTAGGTACATGTGTGTTTGTTGTGTGTCACCAGCTTTTGGAAGTGCTCAGTCGCCTGGATACACTGCCAGGGTTTATATGTGCAGTGCATATCCTGTCCCCAAAGTCAACCGGTCCTGTTCTTCCTCCCTTCCCCTCCTTGACATGTGTTCCCTGGTCTGTGTGTAGTCACCCTTGCACAAGGTAATCTAGGCTGGCAGTTAATCCAAGTGCCCAATGCTTGCAGCATCATGTGTGGGGGTGGTCTGTGACATGTGTTGGGACCTTGCCTGTGCCCTGTCCAGTTCAGTCATTTGGGGGTCCATGATTGTTGGCACTGATAGGAGTGTGAGGCTTAAAATTAACTGCCTTGCAGCATGCATGACCGATGTTGTGTCCTCAGACATGATGTGCATGAGGGGGAGATATGCATAGTGCGGGGACGGTTGCTCCTGTTGCAGTCAGATCTATCCAGGACCATGGAGCAGTGTGGCCACTCCAGTCTCCTGAAACACCTTTTAATAGGAATCATGTGTGTCATCCAACACTGTGGACATTCTCAGTGTCTTCAGCATAGGTTGGCCTCTGTGGCATTGTACCCTGGCCTCATTTGTATTACGTAAAGTGTGCTACATGTGTACACTGTACAGGGTGACCCAATGTGGCTTGTGCATCCTCACACTGGCCAGTGCCTGTGTGTCTGTGTACAACTATCTGATGATGGTTGTTTGTCAATAATATGTGTGGTCAGCCCCACGAAGGGTAGTTAGAGTGCAATTAGGATTTAATGGAGCCCATTTTTGTGATCCCTGATTAAGAGGTGTAAGTCCTTCCTCTGTCTCAATCACATTGTCTCAGGTAGGGGGGGGGGGGTTTGTGCGGGCAAGGCCTACATGTCCAAAGCTTATGTCTCCTTGCCAGGTCTGGCCTGTGTGTGATGATAGTCGGAACAGACACTCAACAAGTATTGACCCAGTCATGTTGTGCAGGGTTTAATGTTTGTGCTTTGCAGCATGTGTCAAAAGTTAAAAGACATGGTTCCTGCTCATCCATTTTTGGCAACGGTGTGTGGTCCAGATGCTGTGCTTGACTGTCCACAGACACTAGCTTCTCTGCATAATTCGATATCAAGTTCTTTGCTGTTGTGTCATGCTCTCCATTGTTTCAAAGTGTCATGGTGGGTCAACCAACTGTGTAATGCAGGGCCTACATATGTGCGTAGTATTGTAGAGGTTACTCATGATGCTTTTCATGCTATGCACTGTGACCTATGTAGTTTGGACTCATGTGTCATATGTATACAGGTGTCTGATTATTTCCTGTCTCTTCACCTTGCCCACAGCATCGTCGGGGGACCGAGGGAGACACCGGCACAGACGTGGAGGGGGGATCCAGCACCGGTGCCACCAGTGCTGGGGAGTCTGGCGCAGCAAGTGGCACGGAGGGCGAGGGGAGTCAGGCGGAGGACCTGTCCAGCCCCAACACTGACTATGACGCTGACGGGTCTGAGGCTGAGCTCCCAGAGGGGGCGGAGGCTGCTCCCACAGCTGAAAGCAGCAGTACATCTCTCGCCGCTCCCTCCATTCCCATCACCGCCCTCCCACTTGCTCGGGTCCCTTCTGTCCGTGCTAGGCGACCACATGTCTCCTTCGTGCCAGACACCGCACCCCCTGCCCCTGTCTCCCCTGCTGCCCTCAATGCCGAGTCTGTGGACATCCTGTGGCAGTTGCAGGTTGGTCAGACATCGCTGCTTAATGTCCTCCATGGCCACACCAGACTGCTGACACAGATGGTGTTGTACATGGAAGGCATGTCAGCAGCGATGTCTGACCAACGGATGTTGCTGAGGTCCATGGACTCGTCACTGACGGCAGCAGTGGGTCTCCTGCAGCGCTCCGTCCCCCCTACCCCTGCACCATCCACAATTCCCACTCCCATGCCTCTACCAAGCACACCCAGACATCCCCATGCACGCACCCCACCAGACACAGGCAGCACACCAACAGGGAAGACCGAGCGCACACCTCCAGTCACGCACACACAGGGGGAAGTAGGCACACCCACTGGGTCGGGGGGCAAACGGCAGCCACGCAGCCACAGTGGGAGTCCGCAGTCCTCACGACCCACTTCCTCCAAAACCACTCTCCTTAGCTCCCCTGCCCAACAGTCGGACAAAGAGTCCTTCATGGCCAGTCTGTTCCTCAGCCCCAGCGTGACACCACCCCGCAAGCGGTCGAGGAAGTCCCCAGGCAGGGGAGTTGAGTCCCCCCCTGTCCACACCCTCCCCCAGTAGCGCTGCAACCCATCCCTCCGACCCCCCCCCCTCCTTGGGGCCTGTGGTTCCTTCGGGTGCAGGGGAGACGCTGGCAGACCTTGCAACCGTGTGCAGCGCCATCCTAACCACCACCTTTGGCACTGCCCCACCCCCTGTGGTGGAGTCGTCCGTCCCTGCACCCACAACACCTACCCTTGCCCCTCCTGTCCCTGCGGTGCCTGGTCCTTCCCCCCCACATGATCCCCCCCCCTGTGGATGGAAAGGAACTCTGAACTGTGCAGGCAAGCTAGGGGAGACGCGTCCCAATGTGTCCCCCCCTGGAATTCGCATATGGACTGGCCTATGGGCCTTGTATATAGTGTACATTTCAAATCCAATCTTTTTTATGCTGAATAAAGCATTTTGTTTTTCATTTGCACACAAATGCTTTTCTGGTATTGCTGTTGGTGCTGCTGCTCCCTGAGTTGGGGTGGTGATAATGTGTTAGGTGTCTGGGAAATGTTGTAGTGTGCTGCTCATGGGGAGGACCCTGGTATCTGCGTGCCATCACAAGGTCTCTGCAAATAATCTTTGGTCATGTAAGCTCTTACTGTATGGTGACATTGTCCCAAGGAGTGTTCCTTCCTCTGTGGCACCTGACTTCTTCCCTGCAGGGTGTTTCCCAATTGTTGTGCTGACCTGTGTCTACATTTCCTTGCTGTGTGAGGGATCCCTTCAACTTTGCCCATGCCTGCTCAGCAATGTCTCCGCCTGCATCATCTGTGCCATCCTTGGTAGTCACTGTACTTATGTATGGAGTATGTTGCCATGGCTTAATGTGGACATGGTCCCTTTTCCGCACTATGCATGTGTGTACTCCCAGCCTAGCCCACATGTGTTACTTGTTCTGCAGGGTATTTGGGCACCTGACTGACAATTGTGGGCATTGTATCTGTGGGTACTCCACCCTTTTCCATCCATGGGAGGCAACAACTTGTTGGCTGCCCCATCACCTGTACATTCCTATCAGTCCTGGAATGTGGGTGACAGTGTGTGTTCCCTTAGGCTCTCTTAGTTTAGTGGGGTTTCACATAAGGATACAGTCTTGTTGCATGATCTCAGTGTGTGTATTGTGCTGCCACCACCAGGGGTGGGTATGCATGTGTAATTTGTCATCACACCCACATGTGGTGTGTCATGCAGTGGGGGAAGGACATCCATCCTCATGGGAGTGGGACACTGCTGTCAGTGATGTGTTGTCTTGGCACTATCAACATAGTCGCACATTGTGGATGCCTTCATGCACCCATGGAGTTTTGCTAATGGGAGGATGATATACACACCCCCATGTCTCTGTCCACTGCTGGGAGGCCTCTGCACCCACCCCATATATGTCTGGGCACTGCTGGGGGTCCTCTGCACCCACCCCTCATATGGGCACTGCTGGGGGTCCTCTGCACCCACCCCTCATATGTCTGGGCACTGCTGGGAGTGATAGGCACCCACCCCTCATATGTCTGGGCACTGCTGGGAGTGATAGGCACCCACCCCTCATATGTCTGGGCACTGCTGGGAGTCCTCTGCACCCACCACTCATATGTCTGGGCACTGCTTGGAGTGATAGGCACCCACCCCTCATATGTCTGGGCACTGCTGGGAGTCCTCTGCACCCACCCCTCATATGTCTGGGCACTGCTGGGAGTGATAGGCACCCACCCCTCATATGTCTGGGCACTGCTGGGAGTGATAGGCACCCACCCCTCATATGTCTGGGCACTGCTGGGAGTCCTCTGCACCCACCCCTCATATGTCTGGGCACTGCTGGGAGTGATAGGCACACACCCCTCATATGTCTGGGCACTGCTGAGAGTGATAGGCACCCACCCCTCATATGTCTGGGCACTGCTGGGAGGGATAGGCACCCACCCCTATGTCTCTGTCCACTGATATGGATCGTAGCTCGACACCCACCCACCGGCCCACACGCTCTTCAGGCCTGGGTATGGACCATACCCCAAATGTTGGGGTGCCGTAGGGGTACGGCCCGTACCCAGGCCTGAAGAGCGTGGGTACTGGCCGTACCACCATTCTTGGGGTGCTGTAGGGGCCCGTACCCAGGCCTACAGAACGTGGGTACGGGCCGTACCACCATTCTTGGGGTGATGTAGGGGTACGCATGGTGCGACCCGTACCCACGCTCTTCAGGCCTGGGTACGGGCCGTACCACCATTCTTGGGGTGACGTAGGGGTACGCGTGGTGCGACCCGTACCCACGCTCTTCAGGCCTGGGTACGGGCCATACCACCATTGTTGGGGTGACGTAGGGGTATGGCCCGTACCCAGGCCTTCAGAGTGTGGGTACGGGTCGCACCACGCGTACCCCTACGTCACCCCAAGAATGGTGGTACGGCCCGTACCCAGGCCTGAAGAGCGTGGGTACGGGTCGCACCACGTGTACCCTTACGTCACCCCAAGAATGGTGGTACGGCCCATACCCAGGCCTGAAGAGCGTGAGTACGGGTCGCACCACGCGTATCCCTACGTCACCCCAAGAATGGTGGTACGGCCCGTACCCAGGCCTGAAGAGCGTGGGTACGGGCCGTACCACCATTGTTGGGGTGACCTAGGGGTAGGCGTGGTACGACCCGTACCCACGCTTTTCACGCCTGGGTACGCGCCATACCCCCAATGTTGGGGTGACGTAGGGGTAGGCGTGGTATGACCCATACCCACGCTCTTAAGGTGTGGGTACGGTGCGTACCACAATTGTTGTGGTGACGGGACGTGTCCACGTCCACTTCCGTTGTGGCAGGACGCAGGCCTTGGTGGACACGCCCCCCCCGGAGTGACCAGTCCCTGGAGGTACGGTATGTACAGGGCATGTATACATTTTGCCTTGGGTGGGGGTTATGTTTCCTGCCCCTGTCCCCCACCTTTGCCCCTGGGTGTTGTTCTGACCTTCTGCGGCGTCTGCGTCGGTTCCTGGGCACCAGGTCGTAGGCTATGAGGGCCGGGATGACACGTAGGATGGGGTCCATGGCTGTCCGTCGCGTACAGGTGCTCCTTCCTCGCGTCGTCCTCAATTTCCCGGCAGTTTTTGGCTCCCGTAAAAAATACTACGTGCAGAGTGACGTAGGCACGAATCGTACTTGCTGGTTCGTAAAACGCTGCCTAACTCCGTCCGGACGTCACGTACGCGGTGTCCCGGATCGGAATTGTGGGTATATTTTAGCCGGTCGGTGTTTTGTACGAATCGTACGGAAATGGTATTTCTGTATGAATCGTACTTGCGGGTTTGTAAGGTGGTTTTCCCGGGTACGAGTCGGACGGAGAAAACGCTCCGTACAACGGTTCGTACCCGGGTTTTACAGGATCGGTATCGGCACCAAAGTGTTGTAATTGGTTAACGTTTGGTTGGTTCGATCTTTGCATTTTGAAAATTAAATTTGATGAATGCTAATTAAAGGCTATTTAGACATATTATATCACTTTTTTATTTAAAAGTTATAAATGTATTATTTTTATATTTAATCATATGAATCATTATTATATGCATACATTGTATTTGTTGTTATATTTGTATATGGGATTATTTTTTCCTATAATTTATTTTCTAATACGTTAAGCAAATAATATTTATATTATTCTGCTATTCTGCTTGTTTAGTCAGGACTGAGCAATTCCATCACGCTGTGAATTTTGCAATAAATGAATCACCGCTTGTCAACTTGAGTGCTGAGTCCTTGGTGTATTTCAATGCACTGAGCAGAATAACAAATTAGGAGGTTGAATTGCCCACCTTTCTTCCTGCACCCCTCACTTTCTAGAGTGCCAGAACTTAAACATTGAGTCAACTATGTTTTATATTATTATGAGGGAAACGGTCTTAGCAAAAGGAGTTTAGTCGCGTGTGCAGTTTCCCCACAAGCTGAACTACGCTTGCCTGAACCACGAATATGCCTTAACAATGCATATGCGTGGTTAAGGTAATGCACAGTCTAGATGCAGAGTGGATGGCCAGGCACAGGAAGACAGGAAGAGGAGGTTTGGGAGAGGGCATGGTGAGGAAGTGGGGACGAGTTGTGGGGGAGTGGGGGATAGTTTTTCAGGGTGGGGTAGTTTTTAGGGCTCAGGGGGTCAGAGTTGTTTACAGGCCAGGGAGCAGTTTTAGGGCGCAGGGCAGGGGGGTTGTGTCGGGGTACTTTGCAGGTGTAGGGAACAGTTTTTAGAGCCCAGGGTGGGGGCTGTGGTTAGGGTAGATTTTGGGGGTGGGGTCAGTTTGTAGGGCTCAGGGCCAGGCCTGGGAAAGGGACAGTTTTCAGTGCTGGGGGCAGTTTTAGGCCTCAGGGGGACTGGGTCGGGGTAGCTTACAAGGGTAGGGATCAGTATTTAGGGCTTAGGGTGGGGGGATGGGGTCGGGATATTTTGAGGGCATGGGGACAGTTTTTAGGGATCAGGGTGGGACAGGGGAAAAGGGACAGCTCTAAGGGCTGGGGCAGTAAAGGCATCATGGCGGGGGCTGGGTTGGGGTACTTTACAGATATGGGGACAGTTTTAAGGACTCAAGGTGGGTGGGCTGGGGTCAGGGTAGTTATTAGGGCGCGGGGTTAATTTTTAGCGCACAGGGCGGGGGAAAACAGACAGCTTTAAGGTCTGGGGTCGGGGTATGATCTTTAGCACACATATCCATGTTTTTACCACAAAATTGTGTGGTAAAGGCATGCGTGGTAAAGGCATGCACGGTAAAGACGCAATCGTGGTTAAGATCATGTGGTTCAGGCATGCGTTGGTCAAACATGTGTTGTTCCATCATACAACCTATTATGAGTATACATTATATTATATTATTTAGGTATTTAGGGCCTCATTACAAAGGCTGTCAGGTGAGTGTGTGAATGTGATCAGACAGATGTCAGCCTTGAGGACACAGCTCAATTTAATGACAGCTCTAGTTGAACATTAGGCAGGTCACTTTGTGGTAATAGCAAGGGACTTTTTTGCCAACCAAGTTTATGAAAAAACTGTAACATTATGCTTGATGTTTTTAATACCTAACTCAGCTCATGAGTTAAAGCAAGTGAACACAGCTGATAAAATTCATAAAACAACTTTTCAGCAACTGGGAGAATCAAGTACTTAATGGAAGACCTATAGGTTATTGTCCAGCGTGTTGCATGTATAATTGCTTGCAAGCATTAGCAATGTTGTTAGTTAAAAGGTGTTGCATGTCGTTAACTTTCATTTATGTTTTAATTTTAAGATTAAAGTCAGGTTACAGAATGATCATCACTCTCAAATAGTAGTTTTTATCTGAGACTATCCGCACTTCATGTAAATCAGGTAACATAATGGCCAATACCTCTGTAATTATTCATAACAAATTGCTTCTAAGGGGAAGGCAGAGCCCAACTGTCCATACAGGACCTATGGTTAGATCACATGATTATAGAGGCCTATGTTAAGCTTGCACAGACATGTGCACTGAGTTACTTTTTGTTGAGTAACAAGCTTAAATCAAGGCAAGCATGAAAATAGTAAATGCAAATACTGTAAAAAATAAGTATACTATTGAAATAAAGGCATGTCAAAAACATTATAGAAAAATACTGCATTTGCTGCTCAATGAGAGTTGTGGTATGGTTAGGTATCGTAAGATAAATGCAATAATAAGAAGTTAAACCGCAAGTTACCACTATTTACTAATGCAAACATGTACAAGAGGAAATGACGTATGTTGATATCCACATATTCAGGAATTTGGGGAAAGGAAACTCATTAGCTAAATCTTTACTTTTTATTTTCTTTGAGAACCATTCAGCCTATTGCTGTTTTTCGCATCCTCATCAAGAGTGTTTTTCTTATCAAGGACCGGTAAATAATTGTAACCCCATATTTACAGTTCAAGTACCTGATACTATTAAGATATGTCATACCTTCAGGGTCCCTGACCCAAATTGACCTCTGATTGTAATATTCAAAACTATTTCTGAAAGATCGACTAAAAAAGTTAGTCAAGATTTTACTAATTTTTATATTTTTCACATAATCCCTCCATCATGTCCATCATTGAAAGGGTCAATGTAAAAGAATGCAAGCTGCTTTTTTCCTCAGTGCTTTTGTTTAAGTGCGTCTTCATGCCGAAAATTGACACAAGGGTGCATTTTACTTTATAACATAGGTTGAAATGATGATTTTTCTTTTGCACAAGTATGCATAATTGTGCTGTAATTTCACATAAGTATATGAAAGCAAATTTAACAAATTTAGCACACCCTTATTTTAAACCTGCGGGTGAAAATATCAAATTAACCATTTTTGGCAGAAAGGAACCCTACTTTTAAATATTATATAAGTCACCTCTAACGGGACCTTGTTGCCCACAAGGTATGATACCCAATATCTACAAGTAGAACATGTGAGAATTTAAGCTTGGCATATTCCTACACTGTCTAGCCCCCAACTAGCAGTTGTATTTGGCTGAAGCTGTTTCTGTGAGAAAAACTAAAATACAATTAAAATATATATATTTTTGTAATTTTGGTTTGAAATAAATTGCAACCACTGCTTCTAATATTCCTCCTTTTAACTTGAACTAACCACTTTACCTCTTTACACCATGATAGACAACTCCCACATTTGATGGGTTTCTTCCTAATCCATGTATGATGGGTCACCAATCCAATCCTCCCCAATGGTGGACTGATCTGCTTCGGTACCGTACCTAATTAAAGGTCTTTGGAATCTGGCAAAGTCACATAAACATACTCTCAGAGTACTCCACTGGATTACATTCAGGACCTGTTGTATCTAAAATGCAGTGGACTCAATTGATGACAGTGCCACTGGAGACCAGTCCCATATTAATAAGACTTACAGAGATTTCCAGCATCAGACCAATCAAACTATTTTTTTAAAGGCTAACTGGCACATACATTGACTTATTTACCAACTCCTATAGTCAGTAGGGAGGAATACTGATTGTCCGGGATATCTGGTAACCTCACATATATATATAATGGGCCCGATTCACAGAACTAACTTAAGACAAAATCCTAAACTTACTACCATTTTGGTATTCACAGAAGGCACTTACTCATTTTGGTATTCACAGAAGGCACTTACTCATTTCGGTATTCACAGAAGTTAGGAGTCCTAACTTTAGGACTCCTAAATGCCTTCTGTGAATACCGAAAGTCTTAAAATTAGGATTTTTCTCAATTTAGTAGTCCTAAATCTAAATTTAGGACTACTAAATTGAGAAAAATCCTAATTTTAAGACTTTCGGTATTCACAGAAGGCATTTAGGAGTCCTAAAGTTAGGAGTCCTAACTATACTACTACTAAACTGCGAAAAATCCTAATTTTAAGACTTTCGGTATTCACAGAAGGCATTTAGGAGTCCTAAAGTTAGGAGTCCTAACTTCTGTGAATACCGAAATGAGTAAGTGCCTTCTGTGAATACAAAAATGAGTAAGTGCCTTCTGTGAATACCAAAATGGTAGTAAGTTTAGGATTTTGTCTTAAGTTAGTTCTGTGAATCGGGCCCAGCATCTTTGGGAAAAGATTTTATCAAGTATTCAGATTCAGCATTATTTAAACATTGATATACAGTACTGTGTCAAAAAAATTAAAAAAAGTCGTTAAATGGAAAGTCTGAAAACATACTTGAGTGCTCCTTCAGAGAGAACATAATATTGTAGACTTTGGCTCGTTGTGCATCATGTGCTGGGCTTGGCACTGCAATAGTAGACTGAGGCAAAAGTAGGGAATTTTAGTGTTCCCCTCTTTGAGTATTTTAATAGCTGAATAGTTTTTTGGCAAGAGCATCTACCCATACACATGAGGGGAACTTTCCTATCAGCACATTTAGCAAAATGTGTCCACTAGTACATATTAGCAAGTCTGGTTTGTTTAATACCACAATTCTTTTATAATCATATTTTTACAACGGTAAATGGTATGTCTCTTCATACATAAGCACAATAAGATAAAATACAGGTGCTAGCCCCCTGTGGAAGTTAAAAACAGAGGGCCCTATTACAATGTCGGTCGGTGGAGCAGGATGGAACTATTAGTCGTGGGTTCTACCTCCAGTACTAGGATCCATTTTTCTACTGCAGCTTGTGCAGTGGCTGGAAAAGGGCCGCAGCACAAGCTTCAATAGAAAAATTGATTCAAACATTGCTGCACCGTGTGGCAGGCACAATGCAGTGCCTGCCACATGGTGCAGGGATGTTTAGAAGGGCACCACAGGTGCCCCCCAGGCTCCATAGCAGAGGGTCAAGGGGATCCTGCTCGGGGCCCTCAAAGTCACTTTGCGCATGCCTTTTATGGCGGGTGGACCGCCATGAAAGGGCATGTGGAAATCAACATTGTAATCCCGCCAGTGGAGCCAGAGCTGTCTCTGCTGCCATTTTGGGATTTCAATGCCGCCCACCACCCGATGGGCTCTGTGAGCCTGTTGGAAGCGGGTGGAATTTCTCCGCTGGTTTGCCTCCGACCAACACTATCATAATACCTATCATGGGGTCAGCACATTTATATAGCAACTTTAAAACATAAGCAGAGAACTGGAGTTATTTTAAAAGACCACCGGGCTTCACATACTAGGCCGGTTGCACTTGCCCTGAGAATCTATGAAGCAAAAGCCCTGGGAGCTGCTATGTATGCCGTCGAGTTATGGGGGTCAAGCGATATCACAGACCTTACAAAATCTAAGAATTCGTTTCTGAGAGAACTGGTCTCACTTTCAACTTGCATCTCCCCATTCCTAGATCTGGGCAATGAAAGGTATTGCAGAAATCTCTTTTGTGACCCCTTTTATACTGGCATAGCCTCTGGATCACACCAGAATTGAGTCATTATGCAGCCGCCCTAGTGAAATTAATAATGTTGGATAAAGCCAACAAAGTACCTTGGCTGACAGCGCTGAGGCGACTTTTGAAAGAAATTAGTCTCGGTGAGCTAGACCTGTGCCCCGAGGTGGACAAGCTTCCTACAACAGATATGCTTAAAAAGTATTATTGGTCCCATGTTTTTCAGCAGGAAGAGCGGGTGATGGGGAGTGCAACACTGACGCATGACGATATAAATTTGAGGTCCACACTTGCTCTCGAGCCATACTGGGACCTAATCACTGTTCCTTTTGATAGAAAGCTCTACCACCAGTTTAGAGTGGGCACACTTCCTGTCAAAGTGTTCACGGTAAAATGGAAAAGATTATCTTGTGAAGAGTGTCCATGTTGCGAAGGACATAAGAAAACTGTCCCGCATGTGCCGTTTGCATGTCCAGCATACACTAGGTCCCGCTCCTTTTGCACCAGTGTGAAGGACACTGGGCACCCCGAGTCATACGATTGCTCCAAGAATATTACCCTCTGATACAGCTTTATTGGACGCATGTGCTATTGCAAAATTTCTGGGGGTGATGTGGGCCAAAAGGAGGGCCATTTTTGCTGCCAAGGCATCTAGCGATGTTTAATTACCTTGGGGCTCGTTATGATGGCGGGTGGACATCAGTCCGCCCGCCATCATAACGGTGATGGGACCACCCGCCAGTCGTGCAGCGGTCCCACCAGCCCAATTAGGATGCTCCCGCCATACTGGGAACTCCCAGTGCACCCTCACAGCAACGGGGCCCCTACTGCCAATCCCTGCAAGCCCTTCCATGGCGGCATCGCCGCCATGGAAAGGCCTATACATCACCCTCATCCTAATATGGCAGACGGTACCTGCTAGGCACCGCCACAATATTAGTGGCCCAGCTCTGCCCGGCAGGCAATTGTAACGATTGCCACTGGCGGAAAAGCGGCAGATGGTCTCTGCGTCCACCACGATACCCACCACCATCCTAATATGGCGGTGGGTAATTCTCATTACAATGGCGTAACGATCGCCAGTGCCGGCCCAGCATTGGCAATCATTACGCCATCGAAATGAGCTCCCTAATGTTTTGCTGATTTTTAACAAATTGCATATATTGCATTTTTATTGTAAAATATTCTTTTTTTGATAACTTTGATAATTTTATGTGCTCCAGAATGATGTGCTATTTATTTATTTATTGTGCTCACTTTCATGGCTTAAGCTGAAATAAAGTTATTTGAAAGTAAAGTATCATAATACGGTGGTCGGACGGAAACCTATGGTGTCAGGCAGAAAGCCTCCGACGAGCTGTCGGAAGGCTTTCTGCCCGACATCATAATGAGGGCCTGAGAATGCAGACAGTCAAGCAGTCTCCAGCTTCACCATATACTAATATTATACTATGTAGTTTCAGCCAACCGTTAACAACATCAAATAGTACTATCCCTCTTCTCCAAAGTACATAAACTTTGCAGAAGAAAGGGGATTGCTTAGTCATCTTAAATTTGTTTGTTTTTATCCTAATTATAGTTCATGTAAAAAAGACCATAAGAAGCATAATAACCTCCCTCTCATAACCCACAAAACCATGTAAAATATTTAATGCACAAAATCGCTATAAATTCAACTAAAGCTTGCTTTTTCTATTTTTTTGGGGTTGAGGGTTTTTTATTTTAATAGGTAATCATGGCTTTGCATTTTATTTTTTCAAATTTGTTTTTAGAAATCAAAAATAAATTAACACCAAAATACAAGATACTTCCTCTTTCGGTATGATAAACAAAAAAATGCAAAATTGACTCCATTTGATATACTCATATTCTGCTCCATACACCAGAGAATGGTGTCTGTATCGCTGCAATGATATGGTAGGACAGCAATCCTGAAATGTACATACCCAAGGGTAATAAGGGGGTGCACTTGCCCATAGGTTCCCACAACACTTTTAGCCCTGGCACCCTTATGCTGCATAGGAACTGTGTATGGCAACATGCTTACTCCAATATATCGCAAAACCTGAATGAGAAGGGGTAGACAACTATGTCTCACTATTGATATTTTCTATCCAAGAGTAGATGGATTGAAGTTAATATCTTCTTTGTACCTCTCAGAGTCATCACAGAGAGACAGAAAGCATAGGTATCATGCCTAAGGAAAAGTAACCTCCAACTCTGACCTGTGTTCAATAGTGTTGCATTCTTTGTGGTCCATCATTGTTGATCTCAGCCAATGACATTCCTTCAAGCAGATAAAACAAATGTCTAACACCAACGAACTGGGCATATGTTCAATATCTGCTGGTGGCCCAAAGTTCATCCCTTGGTTCACTCTGTCCAGGCATTCTAGTATCTTCCTTCTTCCCCCTCCTCCACTTGAGCAAGGCCACAATATTGTACTCTTTCCCAACCACTGCTATTGGCAATTCCACATTGCCTCATAGCAACTGCAAGTAGCAACTCCCTTGCATCATCAGCTCCACAACCTCCACAGTAGTCATATTTCCATATCAGAAAGTCCTCAAAAGTCTCCCCTATTTCCAGTGATGAGATACAGAATAGCAACCAGCCCTCCATTCCGATCTCTGGCTGACAGCACAGCAAAGCTTGATACCATTTGACACTGATGCTGGATCATTTTAGAGCAATAAACAAAACCCTGAACACTAAAAGAACAAACTGAAGTAATCAAATGTCCAAACAATCCTACAGCAAAGTATTAGGGAAGCATGGGCAAACTAAACTCTTAAGAACAAACAATAGTATCTCCTGTCAAAGAGTGCCTCTTAAAGAATCTCACATCGTTCCTTCTTTCCTTACAATGGTGATGATTGAGGCAGCTTTCTCAGTTAGTCTATCTAGGTAGGGCCAGGCTTACTGATCAGCTGATTTCAGACTGATATACAAAAAGGTTTGATCACCCTGTATTAATTTTTGCCTGTTGCACATTAATATTAGTAAGGAATTGTGTGGGGTCCAGTGAAACGTTTCTTAAAACAGAGGTTTAATGTCTACAATGCTGCCTAATTTTAGTATTATTCCTCGTCATCTTCTATTAACACAGTTTGCGCTATTGGTAGGTTTAAAAAGCGCACATGCCTTTGCTGCAGTTTATCTAAACCAGCACTGGCTAAAGTCAATGTAAGGTTAAGAAAATGCAACATTTTGAAAATGTATTTGCTGGGAAAAGAGCTGACCATGTTTGTAGACAGTTGCATCCTTCTGATGCTAGCCCTAGAGTTCCACTGAAAGGGTCCCTGTTGCAACCTCTGGCTTGAGTGGTGCTGCTTTGAGCCACCGCATGAGAGATGAATGAACAGTAGCTAGATAGTCCTGGAGTGGACAATGGGGAAATGATTGTAGATTTGAAAGAAGCAGGAGACCAGTCTCTATTTCACGTTCAGAGGAACTAAAAATGATGGCTTCTAATCTCTGATGAGGTGGAGAAATAGCCATTCCTCAAGGCTGGTGTGCTTTCTTCCTGAAAAGTGATAGAAGTGGAAGGAGAATGTTTGGGGCAAAAGTGGTACCCCTTTTGTCAAAGGGATTGGCTCTTACTTCAGCCAGTACATCTTGACTCTTCTGTCCCCCGCATCAAGGATTGTGTCTCAATTGGTGCCATGAATCTGTGAGAGTCACCACTAACTCTCATAGAGGGATGAACGCATTGAATTTTCCCTCACTGCTTTGAACAGTTTCCCACAATTTTGATCATTGGCCAGAGCACTGTATCCACACCTATTGTAGTAGATAAATGTGTGCTTAAGAGATCCTGTGAGTAAAAAGAAGAAACATGGATTTTTTTACCCTTCTGGGACACACTCTGGAGTATCTAATAGAGAATTTGACAATTTCTTTTCAGAAGCTATTATATCTCCCAGGGATTGATAGAGCAAAATAGAGAAAGGTGGAGCTTGCACAGCGTTGGTGTATCCATAAGTGGTTTACACACACAAAGACTAAAAGGAGGGGCCTCTGGAGAAGGTATGATTATGCGGTAGGGATTGGACATGGTGAAGTTGTGGCAAGAAGAAATGGAATCATATGAGAAATGCTCCAAATGTGAAAATGGCCAGGAAAGGGTAATAAAGCGCAAAAAAGGCTTTTTGGGATTATGTGAATGCTTGGAATGAACAGACATTAAAGGGCTTAGCAAAAAGTTTGGGGATACAATTATCTGACATATATTTTCACGATATACATAAGCCCCCATCGCAAAAATCCTGTACTATCGTGGAGTCAAATGCAATAAATGATGAGTTTATGGATGAGGTTTGTATTGTTATTACCGTCACATTATGGGTTTTGTTTTGACGTCTACCATTATTATATTATTAAACATATTTAACAAGTATATATTACACGTGGGACAACCCAATTTCTTTACTCTTATAAGGACGATTTCTGCATATCCAATGTGACTGTATCTAAAAACAAAATCTATTGACTCTTCTAGTCAACAATGAAATCTTGGCATTGAACGCTTCAAATGATGATGTGCACTCTTCTGTTTGTAAGCAAGAAGGCACTCACTGGAAGCATCAGAATTTGCAAAGTCCTAAAACATTTTTAGGGGAAAGCAAATATGCAGTTGGGTTGTGCTTTGCAACAAATCTGCATTTTTCTGAACACGTGCAAGTCAATAAAAAAGTATGATCAGAATTCAGAAACTCCTCAGCTTGACAAAAGACTTTGAATCAGAAATGTGAATCAGAAACCATGACTACATATACACAAGCAGTCACAGTATTATGTGGAAAGGTTTTACATAGACATAAAATGGCCAGCCTTAAGTAGAGTGAATGAAAGAGCCTACCCATATTTAATGATTTTCCTTAGATCCTAACACTGGCATGAAGTGAGACACAATTAAACGTTTTGACTTGTTCACGACAGAAAACATTTGCTACCCGGGGTGGCCTGGAACTGGCTGCAGTGTTTTGATTGTAATTTAATCAATTGCTTCTCTTTACTTCTTGACAAGCTTTAAATGCCTCTAATTGAAGCTCTTCTTTGAAGTTGCAGAGCGGCTAGCGAGACACTTCTATATACAGAATAATCAAGGGGCATTTGCAATGTTTGCTCTTGCTGAGTAGGTGGTGGTCTGAAGCACTCACCCCACAACCTAGGAGTTAGACTGCTGGTTGCTGCTGAGTGCGCTCATTTAAAGAATTGAAGAATCGTGTCTCCATGCAGCTCAACATTCAATGTTTCTTCTGTGAGCTGTGATACTCAAGAAAGAAGATGAAGGTGCCGCAATTTGTCTACATATTTTGGGAGTGTTGTAGTCTTATATAATGAGTGTATTGAGCAAAGTTACTTCTTCAATAAAAAATAAAAGAACTTGGACAATTCAATAACATATTTTGCCTCATGTTGCTCAGGCAAACCTTGCATCAACTGCATTTGCTGCCTCTCATTAAAATAACCATGTGTGTCATCAATTGAAATCAATTGACACTGTAAACTGACTTGGCGTTTGATTAATTAGGTCTGACCAAATAGGTTTACACAGGTAGATTGGAGAGAGTATATTCTTCATTTTTGTACAAGACACAGCTAGGGTGATTAGTAGGGGAATCCGTGCAGCATTCAACAAGACACTATGCTTACAGCCACAATCATGCAAAGGCTTAGTAGTCCTGGAGCTGTTATACACTGAGGGCACCAAGGGCGCAACCGGTGCGCGCACTTGGTTATGCATCCCCGCTGCACCTTGGTATTAGCAGCAGACACTCACATGCCCTTCTGTAAAACAGATTATGCTGGCTCTACTTGTGTGCAGGCAGATCTCCAGGGGAAGTTCCCTCATTTGCTTGGCGGTGTGGCCTATGAAAATAAGGAAATACTTTTCACAACAACCAGTGTATCCCTCAAAGGTGACTCTTAAAACTCTGTCCCCTTTGTAATACAGGCCATGTTGCCACTTGCACGGAGAAAGGGTGACAGCTGGCCTGCCTTTCATAGGGCAGGTGCAGGTTTATGGCTGCACTGGGGGTAAGTGCATTGACTGTAATAGGGTGCATAGTCCCATGCTGCACTTGGCGCACCCATTTAAAGATGCACCACACCATAAACAAGGTTAGTGCACCCTATATGTAAAATGGGGCCTGGTGTCCTTTTGGACTGAGGGACTGAAGTCTCAAGTAAGTATTCTGTTCCACTGGGAGCCAGATTAGGGAGTTTAGTGGAGATGCTGTTATGTATTGCTATGTTATAAAATGTTTGCTTCCACCTGGGAGGCCAGGCCCCAAGAAAAGGGGAAACTGCCCTACCTCGGCATATTGGAAGAGCCAGGTTTTCAATTTCTTTTGGAATTCTAAGACCGTGCTGGTGGCTCTGAAGTGACAGCCTTTACATTCAAGTCTTTATGACCCTGGTATGAAAAGGCATGATAGCCAGCTCTGACTCTTCAGATGCAAGGGATAGAGCTGGGTGTGTGAAATCTGATGCGGTTGTTCAGGTGTGCGGGTCCTATGTGGTGCTGTGCTGTGTATGTGTGAACGAATAGTTTGAAAAAGGCACTTTTGGGGATGGGGGGCCAAGGGAGGGTTTTGAGGTGAGTGGATAGGTGGGTGCCAGGTCGGAGGATGAGTTAAGTCTAACGGCTGCGTTCTGGATGACCTGGAGCCTCTTGGTGAGTTGAGGAGAGATTCCACATGAAGTGTGTTTCCATAGACTAGCTTGTTGGTGATTAGAACTTAAGGGATTGTACAAAGGGTGTTGAGTAGAAGTCATCTGAAGATTTTCTTGGAGGGGTTGAAGGAGTGGAAACAGGAAGGGGTTCATTAGTTCACCTGATTGGAGTTTGAGATATGGCTGTTGATTACAATCCATAAGCTCCTAGCTTGGTTTGAAAATTATTAGTCGATAATGACTATATAGAATATATTAAAGTATGGGCGCAAAGATTTATAGACGCTAATCGTTATAGTGCCTCACGGGATGTGGTCTGGGATTGTTTTAAAGCCTCAATTTGTGGTGAAACAATAAGCTATGTGGCCAGGAAGAGAAAGGAGTTGGTTAGAGCCAACGAGTTTTCTCTCCTAGAACTAGCTGGGAAGGAGGAGAAACACACCGCTATAATAATGCAAGGTGGTGATGGAGGGCAGATTCTAAATGAAATGATGATTCTTAAAATGGCAATTAATAGTAGGCTAACCAAGAGAGCAGCAGAGACCTATCAATCTCATCGCAACGAGATATATGAGGCGGGTGAGATGGTTGGTAAGCAATTAGCTCTCCGCACTAGACAAAAACAATCCCTAAACCTAATTACCAGTATTAAGGCAGACGGTCAAGACCACACAACATCTGAAGCCATTCTAGAAGCTTTTAAAAAATACTATCAGAAACTTTACCAAAATGAGGATACGCTCGACCCTTTAATAATCAAGGATGAATTGGCTAGGTGGGCAACTGAGCAGGCGGGTAACCCAGGACTAGAGGAGGCTACCAGACAAGATTTAGAAAGAGACATAACCTTATTAGAGCTACAAACTGCCCTTGCAGAGCTTGCTCCAGGCAAGGCCGCAGGCCCAGATAAAATACCCTTGGAGCTATATAAAATTCTTGGTAATATTATAACACCACTTCTTCTAGATTTATTTATAAGTATCCAGGTGCGCGCCACCCCTCCTAGTTCTTGGAGGGAAACGAATATAGTCGTCTTTCCTAAAAAAGACAAACCGCCCAATCTAACTACATTGTACCGCCCAATTTCTCTCATAAATACAGACTCGAAACTCTATTCTAAAATTCTAGCTAATCGCCTCAGGGGGATCGTCGAGCGTCTGGTCTCCCCATGACAGCATGGCTTCATTCCGGGCAGGGGCACTACGGATCATATCCACCGGGCCATCGCCCTGTTTGAGGCCATGGGTGTCTCGGGGGGCCGGATGTCGATGATCCTTCTGGACGCGGAGAAAGCCTTTGATAGGGTTTCATGGGCATTCCTATGGGCGGTACTTGAGCAAAATAAAATTGGGCCGTGTCTTATGAAATCCATCAAGGCTATGTATTTTATGCCAAAAGCTAGGGTTCTATAAAGAGCAAGCAACAAAAAGGTACAAAAGGAAAAGATAAGAGAATAACTTTGGACAAGAGCACACTAATTGACTCTATATCTAGTTTATTAATCTAGACAGATTTTATCAAAATATTTGGACTTTCCTGCAACAGAAATGACCACGGACCTTAATGGAAGCAACAAAGCAAAAAATACAACAACACAAATATACATAAATTGAACATGTGCAGAACGTCACCAACAAAAACACAAAAAAGTTAACCCCTAAACCAACATATAATTTTTGTTAGTGTCCTCCTAATACTTTCAGGACGAACCACTGGAAGGAAGTCCACAGAGCGCGCTGCGACTCAACAAATTATTGTCGGACTTTCTCAGCACACTAAACAGTGAATATCCACACTGTACTTATTTTCAAGGACTCCTCCTTCAAAACCGGGTCTACGCAATTGCGTTTCGGCCATATATTTTCCTCGGCCTCCTCAGGACAGGGTTAATACAAAGAATGTACACACACTACAAAAAAGAAGTATATACACGTATAAATATACAAATATATACATAAAACTAATCACAAGCATAGTCCTAGCAGTTCGCCATGCCGCCCAACGGGGAGCCTGTAGTCGGTGACCGTCACCAAGGGGCACAGGGGTGAGCCGGGGACTTACATAGGAAATCTATATGTTCATAACGAAAGGTGCTATAGTTATAGAGACCACCAGCGTGTCAATCTCTCAGGCAGGCGGAAAGAAAGTATGTCACACCACAGACCCAAAGCATAGTCCACCATAGCCGTTGGTGCCCACAACCCAACAAGAACCTCGAGGAAACCCACTCTCACTTTCTCTCCCCCATGGCTCTTACTGCGTGTCTCACTGGAGTAAACAAACATATAGTACTTACAGTGGTAGGGTAGTCCGAAGGACGCTCCTACGTGTGGGTCATCCGGGTCCACAGGTACCCGAACGGGTGCCGACCCTATTGACAAGGAATTCAGGAGCTCAACACTAATGGCAGCGCAAATAATGCAAATGAGGGGGATACGATTGGTGGTAATGGGCGCTTACCTTCCTTCAACAGGAAGTCCTCCCCGCTTTCACAGACTGGAAACGACTTGTTTAGTAAGCAGGACGATTACTACCTGCAAAAGCAAAAAGCCAAGGGCTTTAGGAAACTAAACGGGAGCCTACAGACTACGTGAGTCCACATCCAATGGGACTAACGTGGCTAAACTTACTTTGAAAGACGTCCGACTAAAAGTCCGGAACAAACAGCCACTTCACTCGGCAATCCTGACGGCGCTGGTCTGCGTGTGGCTACGGGCTGCCTCAGTCCTGTTTTCCGGCATCGGACGAGGGTGGTAGACATAAAAGAAGGGTTCCACTGAAGAGTGAAAACGAGTCGGCCATCTTGGCACGGGGGCGTCTAAAATCACCCTCTATCTCAAGGGGGATCAGGGGGAAGGGAAGGGGGGGGGAAAAAGAAGAGGGGGGGGGAAAAGGGGGGGCGGGGAAGAAGGGGGGGGGAGGGAGGGAGAGGGGGGGAAAAAACGCGGAAGCATCTAACCATTAACGCGGAAAGCATCTAGCCTGAGGGTGCATTACAGCAGGAGCAGTCATCCACCTATGAGATATAAATCACAGGACAGCATCTAATAGACAAGGGTAAAAGTACAACCCAGGTATAGCACGAGCACCATACTGCCACTGGAAAAAGAATTCCCAAAAAGTCCACAGAGTCTAATACCGGGGACAAGACCGTGTGTGTAATATCAAAGGGTCGATATCCCTCATGGCACCACCACCGCTAACTACACCCCATCGGCAACACAGGCGACCGTTCGGGCAACGCTTGATCAGTGCACAATCTATTATTACAACACAAATGAAAGGCATGTTTTAAAAGATGTGTAACGGGAAATGTCATCATGCATTCGCACTAGTCACGACCTTGTAATACAAGGCCCAAAAACCCTTCTACTAAGTACAGTATCAAGAGGACGCAAAATATATGGGGGAAAGGTACTTATATCAACGCCCAGACCTCATCACGGTCATTTAAACCTAATCTGGATGTCTGATAACGTTCGATCATTCGTGCCTCAAGGTGATTGAGCTTATTTTGTAATGCTGTTTTAGTGGATGCTTTCACCACCAATAGCACAGTCCAGTACAGGTCATCTTCACTGTGGTTCATATCAACGAAATGTTGTACCATAGGGGCCCCTATGGTACCACATCGTATACGGGATTTATGTTGTGAAATCCTCAACTTTACGACCTGAGTCGTCTGTCCAATATATGTTTTTTCGCATGGACATGTGACTGCATAAACCACATTTTTGGTATTGCAGTTAGAAAAGCTTAACTGTGAATGCACTATTTTATTGATTTCCACACACTTAGAGTTTTTTGTTTGCATGCATACCCCACAGCCATTGCACCGGAAATGTCCGACGAGGGCTGGAAGGCCCATCATACCTCTCAGGTCAGTGGGTGCCATAGGGGGGCGAGAGGCTTTCACTAGATGATTTCTAAGATTCTTTCCTCTGCGGAACGCAAATAATGGCTTAGAGATATTCAAGTGTTCCACCAATTTGAGGTTTCTTAGAATAATCTGCTTGATCTTATTAGCCTTAGGGTTGAATGTGAGTACACAAACCATTTGCTCATTTTCCTGTTTTGTTTTAGGTACAAGGAGTGTTTCCCTCGGAGTGTACCAAGCTCTCTTTAATGCTCCCTTGACCAATTTCTTTGGGTACCCTCGTGCTGTGAGTTTTTGTTGGAGCATTTGGGCATTTCTAAAATAGTCATCCTTATTAGTGCAATTACGTCGCACTCTCAAAAATTGGCCATAGGGCAAGTTGTCTCTGAGATTTCGTGGATGTCCAGAGGTATAATCTAACAGTGTGTTCCTATCAGTGGGCTTGATAAACAAGTCCACTTCCAGTTTCCCCTCTTTTTCAAAAATCCACACATCCAGGAAATTGATACGTTTATCACTTGATGACATAGTGAATTTTAAATCAGGTGTCCTAGCATTGAGCCAGGAATGGAATTGTGTCAGCTGATCCTGTGTTCCCTTCCATATCATAAACACATCGTCTATGAATCGCACCCACTTCAGGATATGGTCTTTAAATGGGGACAGGCGTCAAAGATGTGTGACATTTCAAATTGATTCATAACCAAATTAGCAATTTCCGGGGCGAAACAACACCCCATCCCTACGCCTTTAATCTGCAAGAATAAGTCTGTTTTGAACGTGAAGAAATTATTTTTTAAACAAATCCGGGCTAGGGCAACTAAAAATTCAGTGGGAACCTGATGAGGTCGGGGCCGTTGATCAAGAACCACCCGCATGACTATCAAGGCTTCATCTTGTGGTATGTTTGTATATAAACTCTCAATGTCGAAGGAAACCAGCAACTGCTGAGTTCCTTCGAACATTGAGAGTTCAATTTTGGAAATGAAGTCCATGGTGTCTCTGATATATGCCTGTGTGAGAGGAACAAAGGGCTTAAGAAATACATCTATGTATTTTGCCAACGGCTCCAGCACGGACCCACAGGAGGCAATAATGGGTCTCCCGGGAGGGTGGGAACTGTTTTTGTGTATTTTTGGCAATACATATATATTGGGTATCTTTTGGTCGGTGAAATTAAGATACTCATATTCCTTTTTACAAAGAAAACCCAGGTCCATTGCTTCAGTAGTCAGATGTAATATTTGAGCTTTTAATCTGGCCGTGGGATTCTCTGTAATGAGACGATAATGGTCTCTATTATCCAGTTGGCGCTGGATCTCCGCATCATATTGTTCGCTGTCCCACAATACGATCCCCCCACCCTTGTCGGCCGGTTTGATGACCGTCAAAGGGTTCAAAGCAAGTTGTTTTAAAGCCACTAGTTCTTGTTTAGAAAAGTTGGATTTGAAACCGATACGTTTGGTATTCAGTTTATCAACTTCCCTCAAGACCTGATCTTCAAACATAAGCACCTCCTCAGGCATAGCCATGCGTTGAGGGCAAAAAGTAGATTTTTTCTTTAGCCCGCTGATGTTGATTTCGTCAGTATCATTATACTCCGAGAAGAAGACCCTGAGACGGATCTTTCTGAGGAATTGTAGAACTTCAATTTTAGTTTCAACAGGATCCTGCAACACTGTAGGGACAAAGGATAAGCCTTTTTGCAACACTTTTATTTCTGTTTCTGATAAAGAATGTTTTGACAGATTGTAAATTGGCAGAGCGACTCGCTCTGGATAATGCTCTTCCATATCACTCGGGATTACCTCCTGTAAGTTCTGTGTCGGGTCCTGAAGAACCCCTGTTCCTGGTTCTGCTGTGGCGGGGGTTGCCATCCCCTTCTGAAACCCCATCCCCGGTGCCCGCCTCTGTCTAAAAAAGGAGGGGGGGGCTGGGTTCTAGGATACTGATAGTACGGCTGCTGTGGCGGATACGGAGGGTAAGAGTACCCGCTTCCTTGATCTGAATCTGAAGATGAGGATCCTGAGAAGGTCACAAATTTAGTTCGAGACCTTCCTCTGTATTGTAGGTTCAGACTGCTCGGATTATTATTCTTAAAGAAATCTTCTTTCAGGTAGGGGTAAACCCACTCCAGTTTAAAGTTCTTGATGTCTTTCACAACCTTTGATGTTTTTAAATTTACAGTATGCGTTTTGAAATCAGCTAAGGTTCTCTCTATACTTTCTAGCAATGCCTTCGCATCTGGTATTGAGGTGTCTCCTCCAATTTCCTCTTCTAATTGTTTGATTTCTTTTAACTCATCTTCGCTTATTCTTAATGCCGTCTGAATTGACAACACGATCCAGTCGCGTGAGCATTTAGTTCCCACCCCACTAAAGTCCACCAGGTATGCTTTATCGTTAAAGAAGATTACTGGGATATTTTTAACCTGTAATCCTACAGGTATGGTGTTGGATTTAAGGTATTCCAATAAGACTTGGGCGTGGAGTTGGGTCCTAGTATTCTTCTTTTTTAGTTGAATAAGGCGTTCCCCTTTGTCAGAAATACCATTCAGATTGCTAGTCCCTGAGGTGTCTCCCCCTAATAATGACGGAATCTGTTTCAGTTTATTAATGTCCTCTTCAGAATAACTGACCATGTATGGTTCAGACATTTCTCTATACACAAACCAATTTTACATGTACTCCACATAAAAATATTTAAACAAAACGGCAACAATAAATATATACAATCCAAAAAATGATCAACGGTCACTTAGTGCAGGATGATTTAAACATTTTTAATCATGTAACGTATACTGATATTTTAAATCAAAACCTCACACTTGACAAAGTGTAAAAGACATCTGGCAACCAACAGGGTAATACCCAATTGACCCTTTTAGTACCTGGGTAAGGAACAATAAAGAGCAAGCAACAAAAAGGTACAAAAGGAAAAGATAAGAGAATAACTTTGGACAAGAGCACACTAATTGACTCTATATCTAGTTTATTAATCTAGACAGATTTTATCAAAATATTTGGACTTTCCTGCAACAGAAATGACCACGGACCTTAATGGAAGCAACAAAGCAAAAAATACAACAACACAAATATACATAAATTGAACATGTGCAGAACGTCACCAACAAAAACACAAAAAAGTTAACCCCTAAACCAACATATAATTTTTGTTAGTGTCCTCCTAATACTTTCAGGACGAACCACTGGAAGGAAGTCCACAGAGCGCGCTGCGACTCAACAAATTATTGTCGGACTTTCTCAGCACACTAAACAGTGAATATCCACACTGTACTTATTTTCAAGGACTCCTCCTTCAAAACCGGGTCTACGCAATTGCGTTTCGGCCATATATTTTCCTCGGCCTCCTCAGGACAGGGTTAATACAAAGAATGTACACACACTACAAAAAAGAAGTATATACACGTATAAATATACAAATATATACATAAAACTAATCACAAGCATAGTCCTAGCAGTTCGCCATGCCGCCCAACGGGGAGCCTGTAGTCGGTGACCGTCACCAAGGGGCACAGGGGTGAGCCGGGGACTTACATAGGAAATCTATATGTTCATAACGAAAGGTGCTATAGTTATAGAGACCACCAGCGTGTCAATCTCTCAGGCAGGCGGAAAGAAAGTATGTCACACCACAGACCCAAAGCATAGTCCACCATAGCCGTTGGTGCCCACAACCCAACAAGAACCTCGAGGAAACCCACTCTCACTTTCTCTCCCCCATGGCTCTTACTGCGTGTCTCACTGGAGTAAACAAACATATAGTACTTACAGTGGTAGGGTAGTCCGAAGGACGCTCCTACGTGTGGGTCATCCGGGTCCACAGGTACCCGAACGGGTGCCGACCCTATTGACAAGGAATTCAAGAGCTCAACACTAATGGCAGCGCAAATAATGCAAATGAGGGGGATACGATTGGTGGTAATGGGCGCTTACCTTCCTTCAACAGGAAGTCCTCCCCGCTTTCACAGACTGGAAACGACTTGTTTTGTAAGCAGGACGATTACTACCTGCAAAAGCAAAAAGCCAAGGGCTTTAGGAAACTAAACGGGAGCCTACAGACTACGTGAGTCCACATCCAATGGGACTAACGTGGCTAAACTTACTTTGAAAGACGTCCGACTAAAAGTCCGGAACAAACAGCCACTTCACTCGGCAATCCTGACGGCGCTGGTCTGCGTGTGGCTACGGGCTGCCTCAGTCCTGTTTTCCGGCATCGGACGAGGGTGGTAGACATAAAAGAAGGGTTCCACTGAAGAGTGAAAACGAGTCGGCCATCTTGGCACGGGGGCGTCTAAAATCACCCTCTATCTCAAGGGGGATCAGGGGGAAGGGAAGGGGGGGGAAAAAGAAGAGGGAGGGGGGAAAAGGGGGGGCGGGGAAGAAGGGGGGGGAGGGAGGGAGAGGGGGGGAAAAAACGCGGAAGCATCTAACCATTAACGCGGAAAGCATCTAGCCTGAGGGTGCATTACAGCAGGAGCAGTCATCCACCTATGAGATATAAATCACAGGACAGCATCTAATAGACAAGGGTAAAAGTACAACCCAGGTATAGCACGAGCACCATACTGCCACTGGAAAAAGAATTCCCAAAAAGTCCACAGAGTCTAATACCGGGGACAAGACCGTGTGTGTAATATCAAAGGGTCGATATCCCTCATGGCACCACCACCGCTAACTACACCCCATCGGCAACACAGGCGACCGTTCGGGCAACGCTTGATCAGTGCACAATCTATTATTACAACACAAATGAAAGGCATGTTTTAAAAGATGTGTAACGGGAAATGTCATCATGCATTCGCACTAGTCACGACCTTGTAATACAAGGCCCAAAAACCCTTCTACTAGGTACAGTATCAAGAGGACGCAAAATATATGGGGGAAAGGTACTTATATCAACGCCCAGACCTCATCACGGTCATTTAAACCTAATCTGGATGTCTGATAACGTTCGATCATTCGTGCCTCAAGATGATTGAGCTTATTTTGTAATGCTGTTTTAGTGGATGCTTTCACCACCAATAGCACAGTCCAGTACAGGTCATCTTCACTGTGGTTCATATCAACGAAATGTTGTACCATAGGGGCCCCTATGGTACCACATCGTATACGGGATTTATGTTGTGAAATCCTCAACTTTACGACCTGAGTCGTCGGTCCAATATATGTTTTTTCGCATGGACATGTGACTGCATAAACCACATTTTTGGTATTGCAGTTAGAAAAGCTTAACTGTGAATGCACTATTTTATTGATTTCCACACACTTAGAGTTTTTTGTTTGCATGCATACCCCACAGCCATTGCACCGGAAATGTCCGACGAGGGCTGGAAGGCCCATCATACCTCTCAGGTCAGTGGGTGCCATAGGGGGGCGAGAGGCTTTCACTAGATGATTTCTAAGATTCTTTCCTCTGCGGAACGCAAATAATGGCTTAGAGATATTCAAGTGTTCCACCAATTTGAGGTTTCTTAGAATAATCTGCTTGATCTTATTAGCCTTAGGGTTGAATGTGAGTACACAAACCATTTGCTCATTTTCCTGTTTTGTTTTAGGTACAAGGAGTGTTTCCCTCGGAGTGTACCAAGCTCTCTTTAATGCTCCCTTGACCAATTTCTTTGGGTACCCTCGTGCTGTGAGTTTTTGTTGGAGCATTTGGGCATTTCTAAAATAGTCATCCTTATTAGTGCAATTACGTCGCACTCTCAAAAATTGGCCATAGGGCAAGTTGTCTCTGAGATTTCGTGGATGTCCAGAGGTATAATCTAACAGTGTGTTCCTATCAGTGGGCTTGATAAACAAGTCCACTTCCAGTTTCCCCTCTTTTTCAAAAATCCACACATCCAGGAAATTGATACGTTTATCACTTGATGACATAGTGAATTTTAAATCAGGTGTCCTAGCATTGAGCCAGGAATGGAATTGTGTCAGCTGATCCTGTGTTCCCTTCCATATCATAAACACATCGTCTATGAATCGCACCCACTTCAGGATATGGTCTTTAAATGGGGACAAGGCGTCAAAGATGTGTGACATTTCAAATTGATTCATAACCAAATTAGCAATTTCCGGGGCGAAACAACACCCCATCCCTACGCCTTTAATCTGCAAGAATAAGCCTGTTTTGAAAGTGAAGAAATTATTTTTTAAACAAATCCGGGCTAGGGCAACTAAAAATTCAGTGGGAACCTGATGAGGTCGGGGCCGTTGATCAAGAACCACCCGCATGACTATCAAGGCTTCATCTTGTGGTATGTTTGTATATAAACTCTCAATGTCGAAGGAAACCAGCAACTGCTGAGTTCCTTCGAACATTGAGAGTTCAATTTTGGAAATGAAGTCCATGGTGTCTCTGATATATGCCTGTGTGAGAGGAACAAAGGGCTTAAGAAATACATCTATGTATTTTGCCAACAGCTCCAGCACGGACCCACAGGAGGCAATAATGGGTCTCCCGGGAGGGTTCTGGCAATGGGTCTTGAGTCTGGCTACTTTGATATATCTCGAGGCACTCGCCAGGGATGCCCATGCTCTCCGATTCTCTTTGCCCTCTATATAAACCCTCTAATCTTGAAATTGTTAAAAACAGAGTCTATTAAACCTATTACTATAGGCCCATTTGATACCAAAATCCTCGCTTATGCCGATGATGTGGCTATAATAACATCTCACCCTGCTGAGGCTTTGTCTACTATTGAACAGATTACCCAGGGTTATGGTCGCCTCTCTGGATACTCTCTAAATAGAGATAAAACAATGGTTATCTGCACTCATAATACCCAATTTGCTGATTCAAGTAGAGTTGACAGTGCAATTTATTTAGGAGTTCGGATATCCTCAAAAATAGAGGAAAGAATTACAATTAATTATGATCCTCTCCTCCAAAAGATCAATAACGATTTAAAAAGGGTAGATGGCCTGCATCTATCAATTATTGGAAGAGGGAATTTCCTCAAAATGAATATATTACCCAGGGTCTTATATTTATTTCGTGCAATCCCGCTACTAGTTGACGATAAAATTATTAAAGCCATGGAATCCCAGATGGCCAGATTCATTTGGGGGTACGGGAAAATAAGGAGATCAATTCGCTTTCTCTCTCTACCAACTATGAGAGGCGGCCTTTCTGTTCCGAATTTGGGATTTTATTTGTGGGCCACTTTGATCCAACAGATGACCACGCTACTCTTCGTTAAAATACCAGAAGAAGAAATAGGGGGTAAATGTATACCATCAATCTATGAACTCCTTATAGGAGATAAGGCTAATGGCCTCCTAGTAAAACAGTTGGAACCCTCCTATTATAAGAAAACTAAGTTCAAGATCATAACTAGTGCCTGGGCTACCTGGAGGAAAATAATGCGCCACCTTAATATACCTAAATATAACAAGTATATTTCTTTGTGGCATTCTACAGCTCTACCATCACATATATATGATACTATGGCTAGAAGATGGGAATACTTGGGAGTTCTAACGTTAGGGGATTTTTTGCTACCAGGTAACACTAATAGATTTCAAGTGCTGCAAAGTAAATTTTCCATTCCGGATAATAATATATTTAAATTTATTCAGATTAATACAATCTTAAAACTAAGGAGTTCCGATTTCTCTCTGAGTAATATCCCCATATTTGAATGCATGGCCAAATCTACACCTAAGATTGGCACTCTTTATACAACACTAATCGAAAACCAGCAGGATGATCTGGAAAATACGGAAAGGAGATGGTCATGCAATTTAAATAACTCCAATGTGGACATTGATATGTCTCTATATCTCTCAATGAAATTATTCGTTTCATCCAATATCATAGCTCAGTTATACAAGACCATATATGATCTCTACTTTACACCATCAAAGCTTTACTCTTGGGGGAAAAGGGTGAATTCAGAATGCCCAAGGTGTGGGAAAAGTGGGGCACATTTACTCCACATGCTCTATGAGTGTAGTAAACTTGCTCCTCTAAGAGATATGATAGCTGGCTTTTGGCAGGACGTGTTCGGGCACTCAATACCTGAATCCCCCACCTTATACATGCTGGGCTACGATAATACACTCGGGCATACAAAGAGAGAGGAAATCTGTCTCTTTCTAGGGACAGCGATCTATAGGATAATTTTACCAGCCCGCTGGAAGGACACAGATCCCCCCAACTTCCAGGTTTGGCTAGCTAGGCTACTGGCTATGTATAACCAGGAGAAAGCTATCTTTGCATGTAAAGGCAAAAAAGCGAGAGCCCTAGGGAATACGATCTGGGAACCGATAGAAACCTGGAAGAATAATAATGCAAATGTATGATTGCAATATGCTTAAGTTATATTTACATTAGTCCTATGGATTATCTGCTTGTTTTTCTCCTTAATTGTAGCTTTTACGCATGTATTTTACTTTATATGTCCAATGTTCAATGTAAATTTCTCTCTCTGCAATTAACCATGCAAAGTAATTTTTATAATGCCTGCAATAATAAAAAAATAAAAAAAAAATAAAAAAAATGAATGGGTGTGTTCTAAATATGATGGCACCAGGTCAAGGATCAGAGTGATGTGTCTTTTCCAGAGTGCCACCTCCCTCTTATCTGAGTTAAGCTTCAGGGAATTGGATTTCATCCAGAGGACGACTTCTGACATTCAGATGATAAACTTTGCTTGGGTGCTGGGAGTGTCCTCAGTGAGAGTGAGGATGAGCTGTGTGTTGTCAGTGGTTGTCAGTGAATGAGATGATTTTCAAGTGATAGTTGAATTTCTTCAGATCCAAACATCTGCTTGCAACTTGATTTTTGATTCTTTACAATATTCAAATGTGTCTAATAGGGAGGCACTTTATCAGTCCTGCTGTGGTCCAGTTTCAACAGCAGAAGTGAACTAATGAGTTCTGTATTTAGATCTACTGCAGCTCAAAGTACAAATGAAATACAGCCCTCTTAAAATGTGTTTTACAAATGGAATGAAAAGAAATCCACATAAAAAAGGACCCAGAGGTTTCTATTTCTTGCACTGTTGTTGGTACTTTGCCTATGGTGCTGGTGCAGAGGAACACGAGTATGTTTCTTTCTGCCACTAAGAATTATCATATGGCTTTGGATCTGTTTAAGCAGAAGTGCGTTATAGCACCTATGAGTGCTGGTGGTGAGCAGAAATAGATTTTTGGGGACTCAGGCTCAATTTTCAGTATCAGAATTTCATCGAAAGCAAAAGTGCGAAAGGCAAAAAAGGGCAAAATAAGAAGGTTGGGAAATATAGATTGGGAAAGAGTGACAGAGAGAGAAAACAGGATCAAAAAAGAGAGTGAGTTAAAGTATCAAGGAATATCAGGTAGTGGAAATGTCAGTGGGAATACTTATCAAGAGTTGTTGAGGCTCACCTTGCAGCAGGATAAATGCTTGAAGGGAAGGGTGGGGTCAACCTGTAAGCGAAGAGGAGAAGGGACACCTAAGAGCAGATCATTGGAAAGAGAAGGCATACACAGAGAAGAAGGTGCAGACAAAGAGAACATCAGATGCTACCCAAGGGAATCAGCCAAGAGGAACATTTGAGAGAGGGTGAAAGCTGGAGAGGACGCCTGTTAGAAATTAGGTTTCTGGTTGACAGAGGTAGGCACCCTGTCCAAGTAGGAACCACCACTCTAGTCAGGGTAATCTAGATACACACAAAAAGATAACCTGGTAGCTTGGAACAGAGCAGTCGGGATTATCTAAAGAGGCAATCTGTAAAGTATTTGTGTAGTACACACACAGTAACACAATGAATGCACAACAAAAAGACTCCACACAGGTTTAGAAACATTGAGCCCGATTCACAGAACTAACGTAAGACAAAATCCTAAACTTACTACCATTTTGGTATTCACAGAAGGCACTTACTCATTTTGGTATTCACAGAAGGCACTTACTCATTTCGGTATTCACAGAAGTTAGGAGTCCTAACTTTAGGACTCCTAAATGCCTTCTGTGAATACCGAAAGCCTTAAAATTAGGATTTTTCTCAGTTTAGTAGTAGTATAGTTAGGACTCCTAACTTTAGGACTCCTAAATGCCTTCTGTGAATACCGAAAGTCTTAAAATTAGGATTTTTCTCAATTTAGTAGTCCTAAATTTAGGACTCCTAACTTTAGGACTCCTAAATGCCTTCTGTGAATACCGAAAGCCTTAAAATTAGGATTTTTCTCAGTTTAGTAGTAGTATAGTTAGGACTCCTAACTTTAGGACTCCTAAATGCCTTCTGTGAATACCGAAAGTCTTAAAATTAGGATTTTTCTCAATTTAGTAGTCCTAAATTTAGACTTAGGACTACTAAATTGAGAAAAATCCTAATTTTAAGACTTTCAGTATTCACAGAAGGCATTTAGGAGTCCTAAAGTTAGGAGTCCTAACTATACTACTACTAAACTGAGAAAAATCCTAATTTTAAGACTTTCGGTATTCACAGAAGGCATTTAGGAGTCCTAAAGTTAGGACTCCTAACTTCTGTGAATACCGAAATGAGTAAGTGCCTTCTGTGAATACCAAAATGAGTAAGTGCCTTCTGTGAATACCAAAATGGTAGTAAGTTTAGGATTTTGTCTTAAGTTAGTTCTGTGAATCGGGCCCTCAGTGTATTATATTCTAAACAAAACAAGACCAAAACGACACAAATCCAATGCATAGAAGTTGAGATATTGAATTTACTGGAATAAATGCAGTAAAACACTCAGAGGCAAGTGGCTCTAAAAAGGTTACTTTAGGTCGCACTGGACCAGTGCAAAATCAAAGTTTGGGCGAATCGCGGTGGAGCGCCGGCTGGCTACCGGACCAATGCAGGCCCCGGTGAACAAAGTACCTTTCCTGGTTGCAAACAGCAAGATGTGCCGATCTTCTCCATGTAGTGAAGGCAATGCATTAGTTCCGAAGACGAATGCCGGAGTCATGAGGCATTGAGCCATGCACCAGATTCTGCCATGCAGTCCAGGACATGCGACAATCTCATCCGGCTGCAGCAGCAGTGATACGCTGTCCAATGTGTCAATCTCTGGAGGCAAAGTGCTGGTTCCAATGTGACGCTCTGATTTTACTCCCACAACCATGTCGATGCGCTGGTTCTGTTGCACACAGACAGAAGATGCATCTGAATCTGTGTTGCAAGCATCTTGGCCACTTTTCCAGTGAGCCAGGCACAGGAGCAGGGGTAGAGACTTTGATTTTCCTGAGTCCCAAGCAACAGGAGGCAAGCCAAGAAGCCCTTGGAGATCACTTGGAGGGAAGGAAGAGTCCAGCTCCCCTTCGGCAGAGAAATGCAGAGAGCACCAGGAATCAGGGCAACACAATAGAAAAGGAGGCCTACCAAGTCTGCAGTCCAACGATGGGTCCTTTAATCAGCACAGCAGTCCTTCTGACACAGGTTCAATTTAAAGATCCAAAAGTGTCCTATTTTGAAGTGTTATAGACCCAGTGTTTATACCCAAAAGCGCCTTTGGTGTGGGGGTGACTTCAAAGCAGTTCCCTGAAGTGCACAAGTATCCCTTTCAACCCAGTCCTGTATGCCAGACTATCTGTGCAGGGCAATCAGTCCTTTGTGGGGGTGAAAGGACACAGTCTATTCAAGTGAAGTGTTAGCCCTTCCCTTGCATCCTTCCCAGGCAAGGCCATCAGAATGTAGATGTATGCAGATGGGCACTCAGACACACCTGTAATATTAAACCCAACTTCACCAGTAAAGAGGATTTATCATTACTATTCCAAACATATGAAACATGAAAATGAAACTCCTCTCTGATCAGGAATTACAGGTTAAAAGAGCATTAAGGAATTCCCAATGCTATCATATGAGAAGAGTAGGCCTCAAAATAGTGAATAATGAAATAGGCTGTTTGTCACTACCAGGACATGCAAAACATACCTTTTTCTTAAATATGGCCTGCCCTTAGAGTCACTTAGGGGGTATCTTAGAGGTGGCTTATATATAATAAAAGGGGAATTTGAAGCTTGGCAAGTAGTTGTAACTGCCAAGAAGAAATGACAGTTCGCCTGCACACACAGGCCCTGTAATGGCATGCCTGAGACAGGTTTGAAAGGCTTCTTCTGTGGGTGGTACAATCGGTACTGCAGCCCACTAGTAGCATTTAACACACAGGCCCTTGGTGTATGGTATACTGCCTAACTAGGGACTTACAAGTAAATTAAAAAGGTCAATCAGGGATACGCCATTTACACACATGGTTAGAGAACAAGCATTTGCACTTTAGCAATGATCATCAGTAGTAAAGTGCTAAGAGTCCTAAGGCCAACAAAATGAGTTCAGCAAAAAGAAGAGGAGGAAGGCAAAACATTTGAGGTGACCCTTCAGAAAGGGACATTTTCCAACAATGCCTTTTGAAAAAGAACGCACAGCTGAAGGATGAATGAAAGGAAGAAGCCAATGCTGGAACACAGCATTGTAAATAGTTGGGTAAAGTGGCAATGGGGTATTTAGGTTTGCTCATGAAAATGCCATGAAGAAGAGGCCAGGTTCTCACCAGCAGTTGGAGAAGGGATTGCACAAGGTGAGTGACAAGATGGGTTTGGATCAGAGGACCAGTAGGCTGTAAAAGGGAGATATAGAAGAGCCCATATCTAAATTCTTATTTAGAATCCTAAAAGGAAAAGAAATATAATCAGAAGGAAAAACAAGAAAATAGAGAAATGAAAGTTCTTGAGTACAAGCAACAAAATAGTATGCAATATACAGAACAGGAAGAAGTTAATAAATTGACAAGAGAATTAAATAAAGAGAAAGCACAGAGAACCAACTTTTTTAGCCTTGGGTCCAGGAATGAGACCCAAGAGGCAAACCCCTGCTGTCCAGGGCAGTAAGTTAGCTAACACTCCATTGACCAAGAATATACCCTTGTTCCAAAAGTCCTGCAGTTTTGGGCACCCCCATGCAAACCCTACATCTGACTCCCCAAATCTGGGACAATACCGGTCATTACCCCCGTAAATGACCTGTAAGCTGTGTGGGTTCAGATAGTTCATATGTAAGTAATTAAATTGAATGGGCTTAAATTTGGTATTCCTAGAGACAATACTTTACTCCATTCCATGTCTGTTAAATCCCTATCCAAAAGCCCTCCCCACCATCCTCGAGTCTGCTCCCCACCATCCTCAAGTCTGCTCTAAAGGCTTCATCACCATCTCCGGCGGTTCTCTGTACAACCATTTTACAAGGTGACTTGCTGCCCCAAGAGTCACTAGTGCCTGGACCACACCATGAGTTTCTAGTTCTTGTTTGCTTCCAGGCCATAAGTCTCCAAATGTCCTCATCAATGTATGGTAAGTCAAAAAATGGTCAGGGGCAGATCATTCTGGAATAGGAAATCTTCCAGCAGGATGAAATCTTCATGCTGGAAACAGTCACGCACCGTGATGATGCCGACTTTTGTCCATTCGGAAAATTGGCCTCGCGTGAATGGGGAGATGGTGTCACCATATGAAAGCCTCATCAAGGGTAGATCCGCTGCATAGAGAGGGGTTCTGGACATACACCATAGGCACCTCCACAGACATTTCAGTGCCACCTGCAACAGGACTCCCAGTGTGGGGATTACCATTTTTGAATGTATAAGTCTTGCCAATAATAGTCCCCTGGTTGTCCACTAAGCCAGTAGGACCAGCGTCTGCAGACCTCTACCATCTAACCATTAAGTTAACCATTGGAATTGAGCGGCCAAGTAGTATAACTCAAAATTGGGAGTTTCCAATCCCCCAGCTTCCATCCCAAATTAGCTCTCGGAGCAAAGTGTTCAAGCCCCTGATGCAAGTGCATGGTGCCACAATGGGGAGATTCACAAAAAAATATGAGTCTAGGGAGCATGATCATCTTGGACAAGGCAATGCGAGTCATGACGGATAACTTTTAGGAGCACCAGAATTGGACATTAGCCTGAGGGATCTCAACACTGCTCCCAAGTTGCCATCTTGAAGGTCTTCTAAGATATGAAACACCCGAATACTTAGGTATTTGAAGAACTGGGGAGACCAAGCAAGCCCAGTTTGTGGATCGGCTGGTTGTTAATGCCCAGGTATGATGGGAAAGATATGAGTCTTTGATTTGCTTATCTTAAGGACTGCAAATCTCGAGAACTCCTCCAGGCATGCCAAAGCATGGGTCACCCCTAGGCATCCTTCGATATGGCATGTTAGTCCGCATGCATTTACAATGCTCAGTGGTCAAATCAAAGTAAAGCAGGGACAATAGGCATCCCTGCCTAGTGTCCCTGTGAAGGCCATATGTAGCAACCCCACCCATCCGTAGGACTAGTGAATAACAGACATTCCCATCAAAGCCATCCCTCACCCAAGTCCATCCGCTTCATGACCGCCTACAGAAAATCTAATCGCACTGAATCAAAGGCCTTCTCGAGATCAACGGACATTACAGATGCATCTGGATACAGGCCAATATTATGATGATGGAGAGTATGGTAAAGGCGGTGAAGGTTAGTAGAAGTGGGCCTAGTTGCCATGAATCTATTTTCATCCTCATGTATGAGGCCCAGCTTAAACGGAAGCAATCTCAGGACTTTACAGAGAATTTTAAAATCCATGTTCAACATGGAGAGGGGGCGGAACTTAGATGGTTGTGCTGCCTGAGATTTTGACTTTGGCAGAGGGCCCACAATTGTGTTCTTAAATGAGTCCGGTAGCGACCCCTTATGCAGTGATGCTGCGTTCAGCGCCTCCAGTCTAGGGGCTACGGATTGTGAGAAAGCAGTATTGAACTTTGCTGGTACCAGTTGCTATCTCCTTGATGGCCAATTGGATCTCCCGTACTGGCACAGGCCCATCCAGTCCATCCGGCATTGCTGGGAATAGCGTCCTCAGTGGCAGGGGCACCACGAACGGCATCAGTTACTCTGATATTTGCACCTCCAGGCTCTCATACAGAGTTCCATAGACTGCTCAGAGGGTTGTGTTAATCGCTTTGGGTGATTGCAATACAATCCCGTTATCCATTAGGATCTGGGTTATAGGCACACCTCTAGTCTCTGGATGCACTAGCCCTGCCATTAGGCTGCCTGATCTGCCTCCCTCCTTGTGCGCTCTCGCCTGATAGTTATGGTAGGTCAAGGCACTGTAAACATTCCAGAGCAGCATTGTATTTACTTCTCGTTTCCGTGAATTGTGTCTGAGTGGGGGTCACCAAACTCAACTCATTGCTCAGATCATGTAAGCTGTTATCTAGCATAGAAAGCTCCCTGTGTAATTCTCTTCCCACCCCAACAGTCTGCCCCATACAATGGCCCCTCACAATCACATTAAACGCGTCCCATTCGACTAGTGGACTGCTAGCCGTACCTGGTTAAATTGGAAATATTCAGAGATGGTCGTTTGTAGGGAGACCCTGAACCATATGTCTTCCAGGTAGGCAGGTTTAAGGTGCCATGTAGGGGTCACCGTGGTTTCAGCAATGGGATGGAACGGTCTATGATCTGATATTGTGCGCCCTAGGTATTCAGTAGGGCTCAAGTTGGGCAAGGGGGGCTGAGCAGACAAACATGTCTAACCGAATGTGTAGGCTATAAAGGTGGGAGTAATAGGAATAATCCCTCGTACGCCCATGTTGCACACTCAAGACATCCATGAAGCTCCAATGTTACATCCAGTCTCGGAACCCCTGTGAGGTCTTGTATATCAATGTTCCACTTAATGGGGGTGTGGACCTATCCAAACTCACATCTGCCACACAGCTAAAATCACCCCCTAACAGGAGGTGTTCTGCTACCACAGTGGATAAGGGCGTCAACAGTATCCTAAGGAGCTGAACCTGATCTTGGTTCGGGCCTTAAATACTTTCCAGTGTGATTTCTCTGCTTAGCAGTCTGCCCTTCACCAAAACATAACAGCCCTCCGGGTCGGTGATAGAATGGATAGCCTCAAAGGGGGTTCCCTCCCGAAACCATAACAATGCCCCCTGGGAAAAGGCAGAATAGGAGGTTGCATATAATTGGCCACAACATCTACGTCTCAAATGGGTACCCTCCTCTGCAGTAAGATAAGTCTCCTTCATCAGCACTATGTTGCACCCCCTACGACATGTGTATCAGTGAATATTATGCTGTTTGGCTGCAGATCCAAGCCCCCTCACATTCCAGGCCTGCAGCTGTACCTCACTATGCTGTGTTCTCATATCAGACATATAAATAAGCCATGTCTTGTGGCACCTCCCTGTTTCCCCCCTCCACCCTAACCAACCCCTATCAAGTGGAGAGCTATAAGTGTCCCTCTGGACGAATAGTAGAAAACCCCAGCTGCAAACTCCACTTCCCAAGAGCAGTGTCGCAATGGCAAGCCTCCCAAACCAGAAACAAAAAAACACATTGTGAAAAGAAGGCCTCCTTTAGCCACCTAGTAGGGATGATCTGTCCTGGGGTGGGCTAAGTGGGGCTGCATGCTCATTTCCACACTAGCCCAGTTCTCAGTGTCATTGCCAGGCGGCGTACGTCCGAAGTCCCAGGCCAGCGACTCTTTCCAGGTCATCCAATAACTAGTACGTTGTCTTCTCATCCCATTGTTTACTACAGAATCAATGGTGCAGGTTGGGCACCCAGCAAGGGAAGGAGAAGAGTCCAGCAACCGTCACCTCACATCGCATAAGGGGCTACCAGGCATCCCACCAATTCACTAGATCAGCTCATCTACTGATCTTGGGGTTACAACTGGTAATATCATGTTACTCATGACTGAGCATAGTTAGAGACTACTGATTAATGATCTGAAGATATGTCCAAACCTTTATCAGATTTCTGCATCAACATTATCTCCGCTACGGCTTGTAACACCGCTTTACGTTCTCGATCTATCTGGGAAATGAAGGTTTCTTCATGGAGGGCTTCGTGGTCTACTGCCTGAACTGCTTCCTAGTATTTCGATTTTTTGTCCCAGGGTCCAGTTCGGGATTGCGGCAGTGGTGTCCCCACTTTGTAAGCTTCCAGCCAGGTCCATACAGTGTCGGGGGTGTCACAGAACTGGGTGCAGCCATCTAGAAGAAGTTGGAGCCTAGCAGGGAGCATTAAGGAATACTGAATAACTTCTTCTCTGAGGGCCTTCTTTGCTTCCAGGAATGATGCTCTTTGCTCCTGTACCTTAGCAGTAAAATCAGGAAACACCAATACTTTACTGTTTTCAATAGCTAAAAAGGACCATTGGCATAGGCTTTTAGGAGAATAATGTCTTGGACCCTATAATGAAGAAGCTGTGCCAAGACAGGGAGGGGAGGGGGCACCGTGGTAGCAAAGGGCAGGCTGGTACCCAATGAGCCCTCTCTAGAGTGAAAAACTGTGGGACTTGGCAACTGTGATACGGAACCATTTCTCCAGGAAACTTACCATGTCCATTCCCTCTGACCCCACAGGAATTCCCACCACCCTGATATTGTTGCGGTGGTTGCAGCCTTCAGCATCTTCAGACCATCGTTCAAGAGCACTCACCCTGGCTGCTAGCTCATCTATTTTATGAGATGTGGCCTTTTGGTCCTTGCCCACTGAATGCTCCACAGCCTTCACTTTGTCCACCAGCTTATGGTGCTCCACTTGCAACAGCCCCAGACCCACAGACACTGCTCCTATATTTTGCTGTAGCGTAGCCTTTGTGTCCCCTATGGCAGCTAACACTTTATCTAAGTGGGTATGTATTGCGACGTCTGTGGTACTACTATCTTCTTCCTTGGATCCCCGAGGGATCCAGTGAGGGGTCCCTCGCCTCCGCTTGTCTGGTCCCCTGTCTGTTCTTTAGTTTACCCATGACAGCCACAGTCTTTTCAAAGGGGTCAAATACCGGATAGTCGGGAACGCCAGTAGGTAATCTGAAAATGTTCTGTTCCAGGTGCTACTAACTTTATCTGCTGTCTCTCAGCCGCCAAAGCAACCACTACCCAGCTGAATTCCCCTGGCACTCCAGAGCCCAAAGCCAGATTAGTAAACTTCCCCGCCAGCGCAGGCCCCCGAGCTGCAGTCCTTCAGGTGTATTTGACAACATTCAGGGTTTGCGCCAACATCAGTTCCAATATAGTAAGGAACTTAAGCCAAAGAAAAGGGCCTCCATGGCCTTGAAATGACTCAAGTCCTATTGTAGATGTTGTTTTTTTCCCCTCATGAGCTCATTCTCTACATAGAGGTAGTCTACTCTCTTGGTGCCCCCCACTCAGTCAGATCTCACCTCCAGTGGTCCTCAGCTACATTCTTTATGACCCGGACCCACCCTACCAGGCCACAACTCTCATCTCAGTTGCTTTGCAGTGCCCGCCGTCAGCCAGCATGGTGGACATATCATGAAGGCCTCCCCCAGTTCCTCCCTACTCGGGCTCTCTTGTCTCTCACAGAGGAAGGGTGTCACTGCTTGATTCTGGCAGGGTCCGGAATCTGCTTTGTTTGAATGCCCAACTCTGTTTCAGGGAGCCCAGTGCTTCTCGGGCCTCAGGCCTGGTGTTCAATGCACAGCCCAGCTGCTTTCTAGGGCCGTGCCCAGACCAACATACCCTCATGCTGTTCTCCAGGGGCTTCAGGTCATAATCCAAGTATACGTCCTTACGGTGCTGTAACCTTCCTCCACACTGGGCCTTGATAACAGCCCGACCTCTCACGCTGCCACAGTGTTTTTACATCTGGGCCCTGAGGATCAGCTGCCTGCTGAGCCCCCGCAATGCCTTGGCTCCGCCGACTCACTTCTCACTCTTGTCCGGCCTCGAGCCTACCTCTGATGGACAATTTCCTTGGCAGCCGCCGCAGGCCCACGCGTTATGCGGACAGCTCTGCAGACTACACAGAGCCTATTCCACCCTGGCATGCAAATAACTACACCCAAATGGACACGGGAGAGGCGGGGTAGAAATCTCCTGTCACCGTCGTCCCTCAGGTGATCTAATGACGGTCACGGACTGCACACTCCTGCGAGTTCTGCCTCCACTGTAGACGAGTCCCTTCAGCAACGACAGGAGGCCGCCCAGTGTCAGGCTGCCCCATCTGTGCAGTGGGTTCTTCTCAGCGGCTCCCTTCTCTCCCCCGATTCCAGTGACGGAGTATTGACCCAGCAGCCAAAGCCCCTAGAACCAGCTGCAGACACACCAGCAGGCCGATGAAGCAGGATAATCGCTGGGCTCGTGTGGAACTGGCTGCTCACACGTACGCCATCTTCCGTATTGTAGCCACACCTCCCAAGAATTGCAACCTTTTGATGGTGTTTCAAACATTCATTGCATTGAACGATGGTACTTGTCTCTGTTCACCAACCCCTTCCTTTAAGCCCCAATGTAAGCTATCTTGGCACCAAAAGTGCTCTTCTGAGGGTCTTTAGGTGGCTTCTAACCCGCATACTTCAGTAAAAAAAAGAAGCGTGCTATTCTGTTATTCTAGAAGGTCACTCCTTGTCTCAGTTGTGACATCCTTAGCAAAGAGATAAGGTCAGGCAGGCTCTCAGAAGCTAATGACCTTCACTGAGGTAGCTTGCAACTCAGTCTACGCAAACCAAATCTCCCAGGAAGCTAAAGATTCACATTTGCCTAATGCATGTCTGTACTAAGCTTAAGTACACTTTTTTGAGTATATAAAAAAGAACAGGCTTCTTTTTGAATGATGTAAAATGCAAGAATTAACATATTAACATTGTACACCTTCTTTGAATTATATCACATACTATAAATCATATGAATATTATAGGTGAATAATTGATGCCCAATCAGCCTGTTATAAAGCAAATGTCATATACAGATATATGTAATGCAATGGCTGTACATAAACAGAAACATTGAGAGATTATATCACTGGGGCACATATACCACATGTTAATGGCTCCCAGTACTGTGCAACTTGTAATCATCCCCAGGGTGCCCATTTGACCGTGGATATTATATCTGCACTTGTGCTTGATTCACATTATATCATGACTTCTAAATAAGCGAGACCAGAACTGGGCTAGCAACAGGGAGGGAGTTGTAGTGTAAGCAGGGGGGTGTAGCACCGTGAAGAAGAATTTCAATTGAGGAAATTGATTTGTATGAATATTGGGATTGTGTAGTATTTGGTAGGGGTAGGCGGAATTTGCGTAGTTGCACTATGCAATGCTCCGCGAAATGGTAATAAATCTCCGCGAGCACGCAGAGTTCCACGAACACACGGAATTGCTTGTTCCGACGGTTCGCGATGCTTTTTTCCTGTTCGCGAACGCTATTTGCGTGCTCGGGGGGAAATATCTCACGAACACGCATTTTGAAAGTGCGAGGAAGCAAAAATTCTGCAAAGCTGCAGTTCGCAGAATTTTTGGCAATTCCGCGTTCTCGGTGGAACACGAAATGACCCAAATTGCCCAAATTCCATGAGCAGAACAGAATTTACCACCCAGGCCTAGTATTTGGTACAAGTGTGTGATTACATTAATTTTTTCTTGGAAAGACAGGTACTGGACTGACATAGAAATGATTGGGTCAGTAGATTTCTTGATTGTTAAGTGGTGAATTCAAGCATCAGACACTACCAACCTAAGAAGCCTGTTACTGCTCCCCCTCACTACCCTGAAAATAAAGTACAGAAGTGGATGCACTTGGCCCAGATTGCAGAACCATAGTAGAAAGGGCCCTGAAACAAAAGTGGCAAACAACAGCAAACCCTCACGGTTGAGGCCCTGTAGCTCCTGTCTGCCCAATGGCTCAACCAGATGGGATATGACAGAATATTTCCCAGACTGTTGTGATGTGGGGGTTACATTACACACCTTCCACTCTGTCTCTCCTCACTCATTGCCTTAATTCGTCTTTTGTCTTACCCACAAGACAAAAATAGGTGTTGGGATCCCACCTGCTTGCCAGATCACTTGAAGTTCTTGCAAGCTACAAGAAGTGCATGGAATAGAGCTTTAGCAGTTGTCCTGGGGTTTTCATTGGGCAGTATGAAGTAAAGAGCTTTAGAACCTATGTAGGTGAATAAAGTCCAGTCATTGTTGGTTACTGGTACCTAGAGACTGAATTCCCAGGCGTGTTCTACCTCCCATAAAAAGGGAAGCACTAGAACTTTAGTGCATGGTTTCTTTGCCCATTGTGCATTTTTCTTATTTTGTACATGCAGAAATGTATGAAGAAAAGCTTTACACCAAATAACAAAATGCATAATCTGCATAACAACATCTACCTTTCTGCCAAATTTGGTGTAATTTCGTCCACCGGTTCGGGCTGTAGGTCTGAAAACGCGTTCCTCTGAGAAAGAACATTACAAACCTATCCTTTTTTCGCACCCCTATTTCTCAGTCCCCACTGCACAGATCACCCCCAAACATTTCATGACACACAAAACCTACTTTGAAACTGTTTTTGGAAAATTTCATGAAGATTGGTCAAACGACTCCAAAGTTATAGGCAAGTCAAAAAAGGCTTTTCCTATAGAAACTAGGTTCTAACTATAACTGTATCTGTGTGTATGTATGTGTATATATATATATATATATATATATATATGAAAGAAAACTCGCCGTACACCTCCATGCAAATCCGCTGGAACAGAACGAGAATGGACCCAATTGTGTGCTTGATTAGTTTTTTATTGCAAGCTACACTCCACCATGACGCGTTTCGGCAGCTCCTCTGCCTTGATCACATGACAGCGCTTACACGGCAGGGCTTCATTTTTAAAGTGCAAATGCTAGGTCACATGGTGCTATGAACATAGAAAACAGACCTATGCATACATATTAACATCAATGTAGGATTTAAAACCTTACAAGAAAGATTAAATAAATATAATATTTAAAGAGTTGAAAGCTTAATGCATATTGTATTTCAATATCCTTGATATTGTAGCAACTCTATATTTGTATTTAATTATGTCATACATGGTCGGTCTCAATCGTAACAGCATAAATGCCAGAAACATCCTGTTATATATTAGCGTCCATTGCCTGAACCTCTTTGTGAAACCAGTAGTGCCAAACGAATAAAACCGTGTACCCAATAAAATTGATCAAGTAAGAAAACCAGTGCTAAAATGTTAAAGTGCATGTACTGAAAAATGTGCGAAAAAACTATTATTCATGTAAACTCAACCCGTGTGTATGAATATACAGATAGCTTAAATTGATTCTTTGTGTCACAGTCCTATTTAATCTAAAAATGTGTATTCTAACAATGAATTTCGCAAAAACAAGGGAAAGAGTATTCTTATCAGTATGTTCAAAGGACTAATGAAGACAATTCTGTCCACAGGATAATTTGATAATGAGGGGTTGGGCTATATCGGATAATTATCTCATTATATCATATACATATAAATAATATAATGGTTGTTCGATAATAAATATAACTTATTATATATATATTAATCGAATTGTGTCCCCTCTTGAAGTTATCCGGATGTCACTGCCTGTTTGCCTAAATAAAAATTCAGTGGAATAATCTATTGCTGAGTGCGTCTTCAAGAGGGGACACAATTCGATGAATAATTACCGGCTGGTCCAGGCCTGGAAGACTGCACCACTCCGGAAATCAAATATGGGGCTGCAGAGGTTAAGTACTGTTCTTAACTTTAAAGCGAAGCAAGAGATTCTTTAAAATGAACAGGCACATTTCATCTGGAGGCCCACTGGAGGGTTTTACAAAAACAAAATAAGTATGTGACGGCGCAGACACCCACTGAAGGGAAGGAATTGATGAAAGGAAACTACAGGTTCCAGCCTGCAATAACAATTGAACTCACCTGAGAGGCCCACCGGAGGGCATTTAAATGAACGAACATACGAGTTTCCTTTCAGTCTGCAAAGTGCATCACCAGCCTGTGAACAAGGAGCGAGGCAGCTCTGAAACGCGTTAGGCATGTAAGTTATCCGGATGTCACTGCCTGTTTGCCTAAATAAAAATTCAGTGGAATAATCTATTGCTGAGTGCGTCTTCAAGAGGGGACACAATTCGATGAATATATATATATATTCACAGAAAAAACCATAGGTTTCAGGCACGTTATAGTTAGAAATTAGCATTTAAAAAACCTCAGAAATTCACTGAAAAAACCATAGGTTTCAGGGGTGTTATAGTTAGCTGGACTTTTCACTTGCACAAAACCATTGAAATTCCCCCATTATAGTTTGTTCAGCTAACTATAACTCGCGCGCCCGCAATGCACTGCTGATGACGTCACATATTACATCACTCATGACATGGTCAGTGACATCACTCATGACATCACTGATGACATCTCAAATGACATCACTGATGACATCACTGATGACATCATCCAGTGAATGTGTGTTTTTCTGAAAATTAAATATGTTTTATATATGTATATCTCAAGGTCGTTGGAAGAATAAATGGGTATATAAGTGTCTAAATGGATGATTTGTTTTTGAAAAATTGATTGTGTAACTGACTGATTAAGTGTATCATAGTGAATACATGGCTTAGTGAGTAATGTTTAAATATGTAAATATCTGTATCAGTCTCTCACTTTGTGTATAAGTGGCTGCATGGGTTGGTGAGTAGCTACATGGGTGTGTATATAGGTTATTATTTGTTTTTTTGAGCATCAGTCTGAGTGTCTGCATGGTTCGGTGGGGGGTATTACGTAGTGCATAGGTGCATGAATGAATGACTCACTGTTTGTATGTGTTGAAGACAGCATGTGTGCAGGACTGTATGGGTGGATGAGTGTGTGTATGGGTGTGTTAGTGAGTGAATGACTGTCTAAATAGTGTCTTTATGAGTAACTACATATGTTTTAAACTAGTATATGTGAATATTGGTGTATATAAGTGAGTATATGTGAGAGTGAGAGATTGAAAGAGTTCCTGTATGAATAAGTATGTGTTTCTATAAGTGATTGTTTAAAAGACTAAGTATGTGTAAGTTTCTGTAGAAGTAAGTGTGGTAGTGTGTGTATAACTGTGTATGCAAGTAAATGTATGTTTGATTCTTTATTAGCATGAGTGACTATGTGTGTGAGTAACTCTATGGATGAGTGGCATTGTGTAACAGGATATATAGGTGTATGAGTACATATGATGAGTGAGTACATGTATGAGTGACTGTATAGGACTGTTGGTGAATGAGTGGATGTGTATGTGGATCTTAGAATTACTGAAGAGGTTGTTGTAAATGGTATTGGTATGTCCATTGTTTTGAAAATTTTAGTCTCTATTTTTGAATGTGTGTATCAAAGGTTATATTAAGGTGAGAGGAGGTCTGCCACTCTATCACAAAGATGATGTCATCAGTGATGTCATCAGTGATGTCATTTGAGATGTCATCAGTGATGTCATGAGTGATGTCACTGACCATGTCATGAGTGATGTAATATGTGACGTCATCAGCAGTGCATTGCGGGCGCGCGGGTTATAGTTAGCTGAACTAACTATAACGGGGGAATTTCAATGGTTTTGTACAAGTGAAAAGTCCAGCTAACTATAACACCCCTGAAACCTATGGTTTTTTCAGTGAATTTCTGAGGTTTTTTAAATGCTAATTTCTAACTATAACGTGCCTGAAACCTATGTTTTTTTCTGTGAATTTCAAAGGTTTTTTAAATGCTAATTTCTAACTAATCCTACAGAGATAGGACATGTGAAGAAAGAAGAAAAAATGCACAGAAAGAAAAAAAAGAAGTGCAGAAAGAAGCAACAGAAGTCCTCAAAGACGAAGAAAAGTGCAGGAAGAAGGATAACGTGCAGAAAGAACAAAAAGAAGAGCAGAAAGAAGCCTTGTTGCAAAATCATCCTGTACCCTCAACTTTTTCAGACGGATACTGGTGGTAACTGGGTCTGACTAACCAGTCCTAGAGCCAGTGCTATGTTAAAAGACACTTAGAATACAGTGAAAACACCTACATACACTAGGGAACATTATGCGTTGGGGTCCCCCTGTGATTAGCATGACCTCCTCTGTAAGCCCCTAGTATATAATAGGGCCGGGGGATTAAAACTACCTCTTAAAACAGGCCACAGGGCGTTTTTGCACACGTTAACTCAGGCCCCGTCCCCTCCCTTCACCACTGTGTAAACACGCCCTGTGTCCGTTTTTAGTTGGGAGATTAAGTTCATTTGAATCCTGAGGGTCCCTAGGGTCCAACTAGCCCACTAGGTACCTCCAGTAAGTGCCACAGAGCTGCGTTGCAGAGAGGTGTAAAAAGTGGCACGGCCTGGACCACCTCTCTACAATGCAGCTCAATGGCGCTTACTGGAAGCACTTGGTGGGCTAGTTAGCCCCCAGGGGCCCTCAGTATTGAAGGGAAATTATATCCCCAATTTAAAACGTACCATAGTGCGTGTTTGCACACGTCACCTCAGGCCCCGTCCCCTCCCTTCACCACTGTGTAATCGCGCCCTGTGGCTGTTCTAAATTGAGAGATTAAGTCCCCTTGAATCCTAAGGGTCCCTAGGGTCAAACTAGACCACTAGGTACCTCCAGTAAGCGCCACAGAGCTGCGTTGCAGAGAGGTGTAAAAAGGGGCTTGGCCTCAGAACACCTGTCTGCACCGCAGCTCCCTGGCGCATACTGGAGATGCCTGTTGGGCTAGTTGGCCCTCAGGGACCCTCAGTATTGAAGAGGAATTAATTCCCCAACTTACAACTCGCCAGGGGGCGCGTTTGCAGAGTGCTGCAAGGAGGGGGCGTGGCCTCCGGTGAGATGCCAGTCTGTTATTTATTTTAATTTTTTAAGAAGGGGGACTGTGTGGTTCCCCTTCTTATTCTAATTTATTGGCCCTGATGACCCCATCCCCCAGGGCCTGTCTCCTAATTATATTTTTTTGACCCCAATCCCCAGGGCCGGCCACTGTTTTTTATTATTTTTAAAAAATATATATTTATAGACACACCTAGGACATGCTGGACAAACCGTACGTACCTATCACCATGACGATTTGCATGATATTCATTAAAAGGCGACTATGCATACAATGAATCCACGTGGAATGTATTTACACCACTAGTGAAGCTCTGACATGTCTGATGCCCTACCGTGCCTAATCCCGGTAGACACCCTTGTCGTTTATTTATACAAACATGGGTAGCTATTGACGGGCACATTTAATACACATGCACAGCTAGCCATTCAAAGGGGATTCGACAAAAATTCGACCAAAACTATGCAAGAAACCCCCCTCACGGTTAATAAAACACACATCCACCGCCGGATGTGTAATACTTTTTATTTTACTCTCTGGAAAGGGGACGAACATCACTTGAGAGTCACAGCGCGCTCCTGGCAGAGCCCAATGCTGTGTTACACCCACCATTGCCTGCTGAGTGCCACACACCTCTGTGTTGTATTCCACTAGCTAGTGCATATGCTATGACACTCTCTAGCCCATGTGCACTGTAACACCACCCCGTGAATATGTCATGCCACACTTGTCTTCGCACGGGTTATATTGCCCCATCTAACGTGCCTTCCTCGATGCCTATGTTATAACGCACAGTGCTATGCCATACATATTACAATCTGGGATCCATATCTTTGTCACAGTGCATATGCAACGTTACACTCCCCAGCACATATTTTATATTACAACTTTAGAGACTAGTTTGGTAACACAACACTGCCCTGTGCATATTACACTCCAAGGCGCATATCGCATAGCACGCGCTAGTGCCTGTGCTATCTCGCGCTCTCCAATGAATCTGTCATTGCGCACAATGTATTGCATATTATATTTCACGCCCGGTTCATCTTATATCACACTTTTTGGTGCATAGTTTATACCATACACTATATCTAGTTTTCATTTTCAATCGTGCTCTCAGGACTATGTTCTATATAACACTGTGTTCACCTACCCTTTTCACGGGCATTACATTTTGCGATAGGGAAGTGGAGGGTCAGGGGGTGTTTCTGCCAAGTGAGCCCGGAGTCACAGTCACAAACGTCCTCTTCTTCCTGAATAAAAGTGAGATTATGCTGCATACTTGTTCATATTTTAAGTAGTTCGCACAGACACACGTTTTAAAAACAATAAAGTTCCTAATACCCGCCTTCTCTGAACAGTTAGCTTGCTGCCCCATCCCCCTCCTCCCTATCCTCTGTTGTGTGAATCCATGGACTAGCCTCCTCCCTCCTGCCATGCATGGTCTGATGTGCTGCCACTGTCCTCAATTTAGTATGATGTACCAGTCCACTCCTCCTGCCCTCCATTGCCCAATTCTATGCCCCATCATTGACCTCCTGCTTAAACTCTGTGCTTAGCTTGCTGCCCCTATTCTCCTTCCCCCTGCCCTCCGATGTCTTTTTGCATGCCCCTGCTCCATCCTTTTTGCCCACCATGTTCCATGGACCTGCCACTCCTATCTACTCTGAGTGTCCTGTTGAGCTGCCACTCCCCTCCCACCTGCCTAGCATTGTCAGATGACTGTAACCTGTCCCTGCCACCTCCACCCTGCCTGTCCACATGCCATGCCCCTATTCTCTTCCTCCTGTCCTACATGGTCCATTGTACTGCCACACCCTTCTGCCCTCCCTGGTCTGTTGTGCTGCAACTGCTCCTCCTGCCTGCCCCGTGCGGTCTGTTGTGAGGCCCCTTCCCCTGAACTTTCTTGTCTGTGCACAGGTCCTGACCCTCCCTTCTATCCTCCATCGTCCTTTGTGCAAGCCCCTGCACCCTCCTTCTTGCCCATCATAGCCATTGTGCTGCCAATAACCCTCCCACTTGCCATGCATGGTCTTCTGTGCTGCCATGGCCCCTCCCACCTTCCCTGTGTGGTCAGTTAGCTGCCCCTGACCCCCTCCCACCTTCCCTCCATGGTCTGTGTGTATGCCATCACAGTCTCACTGTTGCTCTTCATGGTGTGTCTTGCTTCTAGTGCCCATCCTGCCTGACCTCCATGGCTATCTTGCTGCTCCTGTCCTGCCCCCTTGCCCCCAGCCCTCTGTTTACATGTGCAGACCCCTACTCCCTCCCTCCTGGCTTGTCTGTTCCATTGTAATGCCCCTGATTCGTCCCTCCTGCCCTTTATGGTCTGTTATGCTGCAGCTTTCTCTCCTGTCTGTCCATTATGGTCAGCTAGCTACCATTGCCTCTTGCCCCTCTGTTCTCTGTTGTCCATGTGCATGGTCCTGTCCCCTCCCTCTTGCTTTCTATGGATTGTTGTGCTGCACTCCCGTCCCGCATGCCCTGTGTGGTGTATTGTGCTGCTGCAAACCCTGATGCCTGGCCTGCAGGGTCAGTTTGGTGCACCTCTCCATGTCCCTCCTGTCCTCTGTTATCCAAGTCCATGTCCCTACCCCATTTCCTTCCATGATCCAATGTACCATACTTGCCAACATTTTGAACTTGGTAAGAGGGAGATTTTGAAAAACAACTGGGGTATTGATTTTCCCCTTTGAGTTACATTGAAAAAGAGGAGATTGTAGACAGGAGACAGATCAAATAAAGCCCATTTGAGCTTAAAAACATTGGACGTTTCCTGGCTGAATCGGGTCTGTTGGCATGTATGGTTGTACTACCATTGCCTCTTCCTTCTGCCCACAATGGTCTATTACATTGCCACAGCCTCTCTTGCAAGTCCTGTATTGTTGGTTTGTTGCCCCTGCCCCCCTTTCCACTGCCCTCTATAGTCTGTTGTGCTGCCACGGCCCTTCCTGCCTGCTCAGTGCGGTTAAATTGTTGCCTTTGCACCCTCCTACCTGCCTTCAATTTTCAGAGTCCGTGCCCCTGGCCTCTGCCTCTCAACAGTATCCTAATGAACAACTAGATTGCTAACATTCTATATTTATTAAAAAAGTGTGGAACGCCTGACGTCATCTTGATGTAATCAAAACTGTAATACCTAGAGCATTTCCTTTAGAAATTACATATATGAGAGGGTCTTATTGGCATCACAATTATGGTTAGTGCTCTAAAAGACTAAAATAGGGACATATTTTCTGAGTTTTCAAATAGCGACAAAGCACTTTTAAATTATTTGTTATCTTTATGTTTTTTTATCCAGTTGACCACTTGATTAAATGTTGCACTTAGGGGAGAGGATGTGGTGTTACTTCCAGAACTGCAGACTTTGCAACTGGGGTACCAGGTTGGAGTTTCTGCTTCAGCTCGACATTCTGTGATTCTGGTTAAATCACTTAGTCTCCCCATGTCTACAACCAAAATGAATTTGTTCTTGTGTGATGTAACCAATGCTCATGTAAAGCACTCCAATACCTGACAAGTCTGCACTATATAACACTGCAAAAACACAAAATAATAAGTGTTTTGCACACTTCTGTCATTGGGCTATATTTGGGCTACATCTGGGTGATTTTGGGCTACATTTGGGCTCTTTTGTCTCCGTTGGCCATCTTGGGAGATTTATTTGTTATGAAGTTTCCTAATTTCCTCAGGTACTGCAGTCTCCTCAGTAGGAAATGCTTTCAGTTTTTTACTTTGATTCCATCATGAAGGTATTCAGATATGTCACACATTTGCCATACATTCTGAATGTTAGCACTCTAGTTGCTCATTAGATCACTGTAGTAAAACTACTGTTCACCATGGAAGTCTGCTCCTGGTATTAAAAGTGCATGTTTCAGTCTGCATGTCAGAATTTTTTAATGAAATAGAAGAGGATTTGAGAAGTCACTCAAAATGTGCCCTCATTTTCTTTCTTCAGCATTAATCATAATTTCTATGGCAAAATGAACCCCCTCATTGTGATCCTTTTTAAATTAAATGTTTTAAGTGTTACCAGTTTATTCCAATCAAGATAGCTTCAGGTGTGCCATACTTTTGTCATAATGAAGACAGTAAGCGCTCTAGTTGTTTTTAAGAACACTCTGGGACATTCTGTCATTGGGCTATACTTGGGCTACATCTGGGTGATATTTGGGCTACATTTGGGCTCTTTTGTCTCTGGTGGCCATCTTGGGAGACTTATTTGTTATGAAGTTTCCTAATTTCCTCATTTACTGCAGTCTCCTCAGTAGGAAATACTTTCAGTTTTTTACTTTGATTCCATCAAGAAGGCATTCAGATGTGTCACACATTTGCCATAAATTCAGAATGTTAGCACTCTTTTTGCTCATTAGATCACTGTAATTAAGCTACTGCTCACCAGGGGAAACTGCTGCTGGTATTGAAAGTGCATGTTTCAGTCTGCATGTCAGAATTTTTTAATGAAATAGAAGAGGATTTGAGAAGTCACTCAAAATGTGTCCTCATTTTTCTTTCTGCAGCACTAATCATACTTTTTATGGAAAAATGAACCCCCTCATTTTGTTCCTTTTTAAATTAAATGTTTTAAGAGTTACCACTTTAATCCAAGCAAGATGGCTTCAGGTGTGCCATACGTTTATCATAAGTAGGACTGTTAGCGCTCTAGTTGTTCTTTGGAACACTCTGGGAAGCTGCAGTAGAACACAAAGGAATCAACTGACAGTCTCTGCCCTTGTTGGATGTACATGTTTTACTGAGAATGTCAGACTTCATTCTCACATGACTCAGAAAGATAATGTGAATTTACAGAAAATAAGCTCTCAGTTTAGCTTACAGATCACCTTCCAAACCTCTGTGGGAAAAGCATGAGAAAATATTTTTCTCTCAATCATGATATCCCAGCAGAAGGCTTTTTCACATGGTGAAATCACCTTAGAACATACCACAATTCCTAAAATGAGTATGGTACCATCAACAAATGATTTATAATGTAACTAAAGTCTTAAAACCTTCTATTAACTGCAATGCTTTTTAATGAGGTGCTATCATGTATATTGGTCCCAAGATGGCTGCCAACACTGACAGCCAATCAGATCTCAGGATGAGATGTGTGGTTAGGCTCCGCCCACATATATATATGATTTTACTTTTGATTTTCTCAGGAACTACTGAACAGATTGACTCCAGATATTCAAAAGGCACATCCCTGACCTGAGGACTTTCTCTTTGCCAAATTTCAAGTAATTCTGGTCAGCCGTTCGGGCTGTACCTTGGACTAAAGGTCCCTATGGAAAAATGCATGGGGAAAATGCGTTTTGGGACCCCCCTTTTTTCTCGGCCCCCGCTTGACGAATCCCCCCGAGACTTTTAGGGTACGAGCGGAGCGGAGCGCCCCACCTATTTAAAAAACTTTTGCGAGGATTCGTCAACCGGCAACAAAGTTATTCCAAATAGAATGTTGCGGATTTCCTATGGAAACACGGTCCTAACTATAACTATCTACCGGCGACCGCCAGTAGATAATATATATATATATATATATATATATATATATATATATATATATATATATATATATATATATTCACTGAAAAAACCATAGGTTTCAGGGGTGTTATTGTTAGCTGGACTTTTCACTTGTACAAAACCATTCAAATTTCCCCGTTATAGTTAGTTCAGCTAACTATAACTCGCGCGCCCGCAATGCACTGCTGATGACGTCACATATTACATCACTCATGACATGGTCAGTGACATCACTCATGACATCACTGATGACATCTCAAATGACATCACTGATGACATCACTGATGACATCATCCAGTGAATGTGTGTTTTTCTGAAAATTAAATATGTTTTATATATGTATATCTCAAGGTCGTTGGAAGAATAAATGGGTATATAAGTGTCTAAATGGATGATTTGTTTTTGAAAAATTGATTGTGTAACTGACTGATTAAGTGTATCATAGTGAATAGATGGCTTAGTGAGTAATGTTTAAATATGTAAATATCTGTATCAGTCTCTCACTTTGTGTATAAGTGGCTGCATGGGTTGGTGAGTAGCTACATGGGTGTCTATATAGGTTATTATTTGTTTTTTTGAGTATCAGTCTGAGTGTCTGCATGGTTCGGTGGGGGGTATTACGTAGTGCATAGGTGCATGAATGAATGACTCACTGTTTGTATGTGTTGAAGACAGCATGTGTGCAGGACTGTATGGGTGGATGAGTGTGTGTATGGGTGTGTTAGTGAGTGAATGACTGTCTCAATAGTGTCTTTATGAGTAACTACATATGTTTTAAACTAGTATATGTGACTATTGGTGTATATAAGTGAGTATATGTGAGAGTGAGAGATTGAAAGAGTTCCTGTATTAATAAGTATGTGTTTCTATAAGTGATTGTTTAAAAGACTAAGTATGTGTAAGTTTCTGTAGAAGTAAGTGTGGTAGTGTGTGTATAACTGTGTATGCAAGTAAATGTATGTTTGATTCTTTATTAGCATGAGTGACTATGTGTGTGAGTAACTCTATGGATGAGTGACATTGTGTAACAGGATGTATAGGTGTATGAGTACATATGATGAGTGAGTACATGTATGAGTGACTGTATAGGACTGTTGGTGAATGAGTGGATGTGTATGTGGATCTTAGAATTACTGAAGAGGTTGTTGTAAATGGTATTGGTATGTCCATTGTTTTGAAAATTTTAGTCTCTATTTTTGAATGTGTGTATCAAAGGTTATATTAAGGTGAGAGGAGGTCTGCCACTCTATCACAAAGATGATGTCATCAGTGATGTCATCAGTGATGTCATTTGAGATGTCATCAGTGATTTCATGAGTGATGTCACTGACCATGTCATGAGTGATGTAATATGTGACGTCATCAGCAGTGCATTGCGGGCGCGCGAGTTATAGTTAGCTGAACAAACTATAATGGGGGAATTTCAATGGTTTTGTACAAGTGAAAAGTCCAGCTAACTATAACACCCCTGAAACCTGATTTTTTCAGTGAATTTCTGAGGTTTTTTAAATGCTAATTTCTAACTATAACGTGCCTGAAACCTATGGTTTTTTCTGTGAATTTCAAAGGTTTTTTAAATGCTAATTTCTAACTATGCCTACAGAGATAGGACATGTGAAGAAAGAAGAAAAATGCACAGAAAGAAAAAAAATAAGTGCAGAAAGAAGCAACAGAAGTCCTCAAAGACGAAGAAAAGTGCAGGAAGAAGGATAACGTGCAGAAAGAACAAAAAGAAGAGCAGAAAGAAGCCTTGTTGCAAAATCATCCTGTACCCTCAACTTTTTCAGACGGATACTGGTGGTAACTGAGTCTGACTAACCAGTCCTAGAGCCAGTGCTATGTTAAAAGACACTTAGAATACAGTGAAAACACCTACATACACTAGGGAACATTATGCGTTGGGGTCCCCCTGTGATTAGCATGACCTCCTCTGTAAGCCCCTAGTATATAATAGGGCCGGGGGATTAAAACTACCTCTTAAAACAGGCCACAGGGCGTTTTTGCACACGTTAACTCAGGCCCCGTCCCCTCCCTTCACTGTGTAAACACGCCCTGTGTCCGTTTTTAGTTGGGAGATTAAGTTCATTTGAATCCTGAGGGTCCCTAGGGTCCAGCTAGCCCACTAGGTACCTCCAGTAAGTGCCAAAGAGCTGCGTTGCAGAGAGGTGTAAAAAGTGGCACGGCCTGGACCACCTCTCTGTAATGCAGCTCAATGGCGCTTACTGGAAGCACTTGGTGGGCTAGTTAGCCCCCAGGGGCCCTCAGTATTGAAGGGAAATTATATCCCCAATTTAAAACGTACCATAGTGCGTGTTTGCACACGTCACCTCAGGCCCCGTCCCCTCGCCTTCACCACTGTGTAATCGCGCCCTGTGGCTGTTCTAAGTTGAGAGATTAAGTCCAATTGAATCCTAAGGGTCCCTAGGGTCAAACTAGACCACTAGGTACCTCCAGTAAGCGCCACAGAGCTGCGTTGCAGAGAGGTGTAAAAAGGGGCTTGGCCTCAGAACACCTGTCTGCAGCGCAGCTCCCTGGCGCATACTGGAGATGCCTGTTGGGCTAGTTGGCCCTCAGGGACCCTCAGTATTGAAGAGGAATTAAATCCCCAAATTACAACTCGCCAGGGGGCGCGTTTGCAGAGTGCTGCAAGGAGGGGACGTGGCCTCCGGTGAGATGCCAGTCTTTTATTTATTTTAATTTTTTAAGAAGGGGGACTGTGTGGTTCCCCTTCTTATTCTAATTTATTGGCCCTGATGACCCCATCCCCCAGGGCCTGTCTCCTAATTATATTTTTTTGACCCCAATCCCCAGGGCCGGCCACTGTTTTTTATTATTTTAAAAAAATATATATTTATAGACACACCTAGGACATGCTGGACAAACCGTACGTACCTATCACAATGACGATTTGCATGATATTCATTAAAAGGCGACTATGCATACAATGAATCCACGTGGAATGTATTTACACCACTAGTGAAGCTCTGACATGTCTGATGCCATACCGTGCCTAATCCCGGTAGACACCCTTGTCGTTTATTTATACAAACATGGGTAGCTATTGATGGGCACATTTAATACACATGCACAGCAAGCCATTCAAAGGGGATTCGACAAAAATTCGACCAAAACTATGCAAGAAACCCCCCTCACGGTTAATAAAACACACATCCACCGCTGGATGTGTAATACTTTTTATTTTACTCTCTGGAAAGGGGACGAACATCACTTGAGAGTCACAGCGCGCTCCTGGCAGAGCCCAATGCTGTGTTACACCCACCATTGCCTGCTGAGTGCCACACACCTCTGTGTTGTATTCCACTAGCTAGTGCATATGCTATGACACTCTCTAGCCCATGTGCACTGTAACACCACCCCGTGAATATGTCATGCCACACTTGTCTTCGCACGGGTTATATTGCCCCATCTAACGTGCCTTCCTCGATGCCTATGTTATAACGCACAGTGCTATGCCATACATATTACAATCTGGGATCCATATCTTTGTCACAGTGCATATGCAACGTTACACTCCCCAGCACATATTTTATATTACAACTTTAGAGACTAGTTAGGTAACACAACACTGCCCTGTGCATATTACACTCCAAGGCGCATATCGCATAGCACGCGCTAGTGCCTGTGCTATCTCGCGCTCTCCAATGAATCTGTCATTGCGCACAATGTATTGCATATTATATTTCACGCCCGGTTCATCTTATATGACACTTTTTGGTGCATAGTTTATACCATACACTATATCTAGTTTTCATTTTCAATCGTGCTCTCAGGACTATGTTCTATATAACACTCTGTTCACCTACCCTTTTCACGGGCATTACATTTTGCGATAGGGGGGTGGAGGGTCAGGGGGTGTTTCTGCCAAGTGAGCCCGGAGTCACAGTCACAAACGTCCTCTTCTTCCTGAATAAAAGTGAGATTATGCTGCATACTTGTTCATATTTTAAGTAGTTCGCACAGACACACGTTTTAAAAACAATAAAGTTCCTAATAGCCGCTTTCTCTGAACAGTTAGCTTGCTGCCCCATCCCCCTTCTCCCTATCCTCTGTTGTGTGAATCCATGGACAAGCCTCCTCCCTCCTGCCATGCATGGTCTGATGTGCTTCCACTGCCCTCAATTTAGTATGATGTACCAGTCCACTCCTCCTGCCCTCCATTGCCCAATTCTATGCCCCATCATTGACCTCCTGCTTAAACTCTGTGCTTAGCTTGCTGCCCCTATTCTCCTTCCCCCTGCCCTCCGATGTCTTTGTGCATGCCCCTGCTCCATCCTTTTTGCCCACCATGTTCCATGGACCTGCCACTCCTATCTACTCTGAGTGTTCTGTTGAGCTGCCACTCCCCTCCCACCTGCCTAGCATTGTCAGATGACTGTAACCTGTCCCTGCCACCTCCACCCTGCCTGTCCACATGCCATGCCCCTATCGTCTTCCTCCTGTCCTACATGGTCCATTGTACTGCCACACCCTTCTGCCCTCCCTGGTCTGTTGTGCGGCAACTGCTCCTCCTGCCTGTCCCGTGCGGTCTGTTGTGAGGCCCCTTCCCCTGAACTTTCTTGTCTGTGCACAGGTCCTGACCCTCCCTTCTATCCTCCATCGTCCTTAGTGCATGCCCCTGCACCCTCCTTCTTGCCCATCATAGCCATTGTGCTGCCAATAACCCTCCCACTTGCCATGCATGGTCTTCTGTGATGCCATGGTCCCTCCCACCTTCCCTGTGTGGTCAGTTAGCTGCCCCTGACCCCCTCCCACCTTCCCTCCATGGTCTGTGTGTATGCCATCACAGTCTCACTGTTGCTCTTCATGGTGTTTCTTGCTTCTAGTGCCCATCCTGCCTGACCTCTATGGTTATCTTGCTGCTCCTGTCCTGCCCCCTTGCCCCCAGCCCTCTGTTTACATGTGCAGACCCCTACTCCCTCCCTCCTGGCTTGTCTGTTCCATTGTAATGCCCCTGATTCGTCCCTCCTGCCCTTTATGGTCTGTTATGCTGCAGCTTTCTCTCCTGTCTGTCCATTATGGTCAGCTAGCTACCATTGCCTCTTGCCCCTCTGTTCTCTGTTGTCCATGTGCATGGTCCTGTCCCCTCCCTCTTGCTTTCTATGGATTGTTGTGCTGCACTCCCATCCCGCATACCCTGTGTGGTGTATTGTGCTGCTGCAAACCCTGATGCCTGGCCTGCAGGGTCAGTTTGGTGCACCTCTCCATGTCCCTCCTGTCCTCTGTTATCCAAGTCCATGTCCCTACCCCATTTCCTTCCATGATCCAATGTACCATACTTGCCAACATTTTGAACTTGGTAAGAGGGAGATTTTGAAAAACAACTGGGGTATTGATTTTTCCCTTTGAGTTACATTGAAAAAGAGGAGATTGTAGACAGGAGACAGATCAAATAAAGCCCATTCGAGCTTAAAAACATTGGACGTTTCCTGGCTGAATCGGGTCTGTTGGCATGTATGGTTGTACTACCATTGCCTCTTCCTTCTGCCCACAATGGTCCATTACATTGCCACAGCCTCTCTTGCAAGTCCTGTATTGTTGGTTTGTTGCCCCTGCCCCCCTTTCCACTGCCCTCCATAGTCTGTTGTGCTGCCACGGCCCTTCCTGCCTGCTCAGTGCGGTTAAATTGTTGCCTTTGCACCCTCCTACCTGCCTTCAATTTTCAGAGTCCGTGCCCCTGGCCTCTGCCTCTCAACAGTATCCTAACGAACAACTAGATTGCTAACATTCTATATTTATTACAAAAGTGTGGAACGCCTGACGTCATCTTGATGTAATCAAAACTGTAATACCTAGAGCATTTCCTTTAGAAATTACATATATGAGAGGGTCTTATTGGCATCAAAAGTATGGTTAGTGCTCTAAAAGACTAAAATAGGGACATATCTTCTGAGTTTTCAAATAGCGACAAAGCACTTTTAAATTATTTGTTATCTTTATGTTTTTTATCCAGTTGACCACTTGATTAAATGTTGCACTTAGGGGAGAGGATGTGGTGTTGCTTCCAAAACTGCAGACTTTGCAACTGGGGAACCAGGTTGGAGTTTCTGCTTCAGCTCGACATTCTGTGATTCTGGTTAAATCACTTAGTCTCCCCATGTCTACAACCAAAATGAATTTGTTCTTGTGTGATGTAACCAATGCTCATGCAAAGCACTCCAATACCTGACAAGTCTGCACTATATAACACTGCAAAAACACAAAATAATAAGTGTTTTGCACACTTCTGTCATTGGGCTATATTTGGGCTACATCTGGGTGATTTTGGGCTACATTTGGGCTCTTTTGTCTCCGGTGGCCATCTTGGGAGATTTATTTGTTATGAAGTTTCCTAATTTCCTCATGTACTGCAGTCTCCTCAGTAGGAAATGCTTTCAGTTTTTTACTTTGATTCCATCATGAAGGTATTCAGATATGTCACACATTTGCCTTAAATTCTGAATGTTAGCACTCTAGTTGCTAATTAGATCACTGTAGTAAAACTACTGTTCACCATGGAAGTCTGCTCCTGGTATTAAAAGTGCATGTTTCAGTCTGCATGTCAGAATTTTTTAATGAAATAGAAGAGGATTTGAGAAGTCACTCAAAATGTGCCCTCATTTTCTTTCTTCAGCATTAATCATAATTTCTATGGCAAAATGAGCCCCCTCATTGTGTTCCTTTTTAAATTAAATGTTTTAAGTGTTACCAGTTTATTCCAATCAAGATAGCTTCAGGTGTGCCATACTTTTGTCATAATGAAGACAGTAAGCGCTCTAGTTGTTTTTAAGAACACTCTGGGACATTCTGTCATTGGGCTATACTTGGGCTACATCTGGGTGATATTTGGGCTACATTTGGGCTCTTTTGTCTCTGGTGGCCATCTTGGGAGACTTATTTGTTATGAAGTTTCCTAATTTCCTCATTTACTGCAGTCTCCTCAGTAGGAAAACTTTCAGTTTTTTACTTTGATTCCACCAAGAAGGCATTCAGATATGTCACACATTTGCCATAAATTCAGAATGTTAGCACTCTTTTTGCTCATTAGATCACTGTAGTAAAGCTACTGCTCACAAGGGGAAAATGCTGCTGGTATTGAAAGTGCATGTTTCAGTCTGCATGTCAGAATTTTTTAATGAAATAGAAGAGGATTTGAGAAGTCACTCAAAATGTGCCCTAATTTTTCTTTCTGCAGCACTAATCATACTTTTTATGGAAAAATGAACCCCCTCATTTTGTTCCTTTTTAAATTAAATGTTTTAAGAGTTACCACTTTAATCCAAGCAAGATGGCTTCAGGTGTGCCATACGTTTATCATGAGTAGGACTGTTAGCGCTCTAGTTGTTCTTTGGAACACTCTGGGAAGCTGCAGTAGAACACAAAGGAATCAACTGACAGTCTCTGCCCTTGTTGGATGTACATGTTTTACTGAGAATGTCAGACTTCATTCTCACATGACTCAGAAAGATAATGTGAATTTACAGAAAATAAGCTCTCAGTTTAGCTTATAGATCACCTTCCAAACCTCTGTGGGAAAAGCATGAGAAAATATTTTTCTCTCAATCATGATATCCCAGCAGAAGGCTTTTTCACATGGTGAAATCACCTTAGAACATACCACAATTCCTAAAATGAGTATGGTACCATCAACAAATGATTTATAATGTAACTAAAGTCTTAAAACCTTCTATTAACTGCAATACTTTTTAATGAGGTGCTATCATGTATATTGGTCCCAAGATGGCTGCCAACACTTCTTGGATGAAGTGCTGACAGCCAATCAGATCTCAGGATGAGATGTGTGGTTAGGCTCCGCCCACATATATATAGCCAAATTTCAAATAATTCTGTTCAGCCGTTCGGGCTGTACCTTAGACTAAAGGTCCCTATGGAAAAATGCATGGGGAAAACGCGTTTTGGGACCCCTCTTTTTTCTTGGCCCCCGCTTGACGAATCCCCCCGAGACTTTTAGGGTACGAGCGGAGCGGAGCGCCCCACCTATTTAAAAAAATTTGCGAGGATTCGTCGACCCGCACCAAAGTTATTCCAAATAGAATGTTGCGGATTTCCTATGGAAACACGGTCCTAACTATAACTATCTACTGGCGACCGCCAGTAGATAATATATATATATATATATAATAATAATAATATATATATATATATATATATATATATATATGTATATGAGTGTGTGTGTATATCTGTATCTATACATGTGTGAATAATTATATATATATATATACAGATACACACACACATATATATATAATACATATATATGTATATATATATACATATATATATATATTCAAATAACAGCTTTGCAGACTCCAACCTCCTCATGGGCGATGAAGAAAAGGCACAAACTCCTCTTTAGGCATGGCGACATATTTAATGCTTACATTAAAGTTGTCATTACACGTTTCGACTGACACAGCAGCCTTGATCACATAAAGAAATGCGTTTGCCATTGTTTTTTAAATACCACCTCTCCATGTCACGTGATTCCCAATAGACATAAAAGACATACTATGTAAACACAACACGTAATGTGCAAAATAAGGTAAGACTTATCATCATAGCTATCACAAAGTATAATTACTAATAATATACGGTGCTAAAATACTGAGTTCATAAATAGAATATAAAAACCACAATAAATATTAAGTAAGTTACATGGAGTCTAAAAAGAACCCTTTGTCCCCTTTTAAAATAACACCTTTCTATCAGCATAAATGCACAGTTTTTACATTGTATTACCTAGTTGCGCAGCATGTTAATAAAATGCTCTTTGTTTTGCGCTGCAAAATAAAACCGCTTCTAAAGTCACATAAAGACCTATAAGAGCTAAAATTATTAAAATATTGAAATAAGATCATAACTATTGTGTTTAAGATCTTGGATAAGCGAACCATTTGTGTAAAAAGTTCAAAGTATTCATATACATAAATTTATCAGCATAAATGCAATGATATCCAATGGTAGACTCTTCTACACATATGCGGTTCTAAATCCCCTGTACCTAACAGTTCTTTTCTTTATTAATTAAATGCAGTGTCGTATTTATAAAAATGCAGCTAGGTAGATCATAACCAGTAAGATGGAGATGAATTTTTAAATGTGGAACACTAGACAAAAAAAACCACTCTAATTCAATATAGTATTATATCCATTCTAAACTTCTCAGAGCCCCACGTATCATGCAAATAATGTAACAAACAATGCCTTGTGTCCAATTTAAAGTGCAAACAGTGTCATAACTAAATACCCATATTATATAAGATAATATAATAAAAATTGTATATATCAAAAAACACATCTAAAATAACACTTCTAAATTGATTTCTTTTTTATAGGATACTTTTTTTTTTAAAAGGAGTTTTTATATAAAACAATCTATGTGATCACTAGATGGTATTGTAGACATTATAATACAGAGAGACTGAAACCTTCTTGTTAAAAAGCTACCTGTTCAAATTGATATATGTCTTTGTAGTTTTAATTTCATAATGTGTTGTTACTAATGTGGATGCGAACTAAGTCTTTAATGATTTTATAAATAATAGTGAAGGTCCTCTGTGGTATTCAGTCCATTAGGGGCCTTGCTGTCAAATTCCATAATCATGTGTGTTTTCAGTTTCCTAAGCATGAGCTCTCTATTACCCCCACGTGGAAGTGCCGGAATAGCAGCCATCACATAATATTTAAGACAACTAAGATTATTGTTATGTATTGCCTTAAAGTGACGTGCTACGGGGTAATTAGTGTCATTGTTAACGATTGCACGGAGGTGCTGCAAAATACGAGTATGAACCGAGAGTTTGGTTCTTCCTATGTAATTGAGATCGCAAGTACACATGAGAACGTATACAGCGAATTCAGTTCAGCAAGTGAAATGGCCTCTTATCTCTCTTTGCTGAGGACTAAGTGGAACTGTATTATGGGTACTATTTTTGCCAAATTTACAAGCTCTACATGTAGAACACTTGTAAAAACCTAATTTGGGTTTCAACGATGTTGTGTTTGTAATCATTTCTGGGCTGTTTCTAACTAGTTCTGTCCTCATTGACTTTGCTCTTCTGAAGGTGAGGGTGGGTACTCTTGGTAACATAGGTGCCAGCACCCCATCTGTTAGCAAAATGGGCCAATTTTTGTTTATTATTTCCTTGACTTGCCTCTGTTGTTGGCTGTATGTGGTAATCAACCTCGGTGCACTGGGCTCTTCATTCATTATCTGACTAGTCACCTGAATAGTATCACATTTATTTAGGAGAGAATCCCTGGATCTAAGTGTGGTTTTCTCAATGGCTTCCTTGAGTAACTTATCGCTATACCCTCTTTGTCTGAACCTTTCCAAAGAAGCTAATGTGCATTTATTGAATTCTTCTTCAGTGCTACAAATCCTCTTTAGCCTCAAAAGTTCACCATATGGGATACTTGTAATCAAATGTTTTGGATGTGAGCTCGTGGCATGTGGCGTAGAGTTACCTGATGTGGGCTGTGTGTAATTCATTATTAGCTACATATACAGTGGTATCCAAAAAATCAACACTAACATTGCTTACATATGATGTAAATTTTAAATTCACTTCATTAGTGTTAATGTCTGATATGAACATTTCTGCACTCTTGATGTCACCTTTCCATGTTATAAAGACATCGTCTATATAGCGGAACCAATTTATTATATGAGCATCAACAATATGTTTGTACAGCCCCTTGAGAGCCTGCTCCTCCCACCAACCCACGTGTAAACATGCATAGCTGGGGGAGAAGCAGGCTCCCATCACAACTCCTCTGGACTGTCTGTATATTTGTTTGCTAAACATAAAAAAGTTATTGAAAAGACACCATTTGATTAATTCCATCAACATAATATTGTGATTGTAACAATTCAGCTGTCTGGTGTCTAAATAATGCTTAACAGCTGCCAGTAACATATATATATATATATACTACAAACACATATACTTACCTTAACTATAAATGCTGCATGGCAAAGGCACTGTGTGGTTAAAATATTGTTGTAAATTATGTATCCCTTTCCATCAGGCGTTTTGTGGACCATATGAGACCATTTTATATTACTTGCATATTGTTTACCACACTGAAACAAGTATCTAAGCTTTTTCATACTTCCATGCTATTGACTAAGAATGCAAAGAATACAGTTTCTAAAAAAAAATATAAGCCACAGAATAGAAGATGAACTGTGTTGGGTGGAGTCAGAAGACAGGTAATCAAAATGACATCACCAAGTGGAGGAGAAAATTTGCTCTATCTCTGTGCCTTCAGAGGAACCACCATCACCGCAGTTCCTCTAACATCACCGCAAGTTTGATGCATAGCCCCGATCTTTCAGGCAGCCACGCACCTAACCTTTTTGTTGTTCGAAATGAAACTCTAAAAGCAGCAGTTTTTTTATTGAGGTGTGGGGTCATATTTCTTTTTTTTCTTTTCAAGAACACCAGTTTTTGCCTGGCGGTGATGAGCAGAAAATAAAACATCAGACCATCCACTTTTATTAGGGCTAGGTAAGCTTTTTGACAGCTTAGCCAGCGAGGGCAGCACTATAAGAAAGATGGTAGTCCACCTAACTCATCATAGAGCAGGCAGACCCAGGGTTTGAAAACAAGGTACTTTGCCTGCCAAACTCTAAATTACTATTATTATTATTACAGCTTGTAGAGCGCGCGGCTACCTCCAACGGAGTTGTCCTGGCACCAGTAGTGCATTTAGCTTATAGTGAGTGATCAAGGAGATAGAGGGCTCTAGGGTAGACCGAAAAGCCACATTTTTAAAGTTTTCTTAAACATGGATTCTAATTTGGTCTTCCTCAAATGCTCAGGCATGGAGTTGCAGAGTGTAGCGGGTTTGATGGAAACGGCCCGGCCACCAAGCCTGGCCTTCGCAAACCGCGGCATAACCAGTAGATTTTGGTCATTCGATCTAAGTACTCTATTCTTGCTATATTTCTGAAGTCTCTGCCTCAAATACTGTGGGCCAGTGTCATTCATTGCTCTATGGGCCAGGGTCAGTGCTTTATATTCTATTCTTCTTTTCACCGGTAGCCAGTGTAGACTACACAAATGCGGGGTAATATGGTGTCCCAATGGCACATTCCTAACGAGCCTTGCTGCCGCGTTTTGAATAATATGTAGCCTTCTGAGCAGATACTCAGGGAGACCCAGATAGAGGCTATTCGCGTAGTCAAACTGGGAGGTGACCAATGCATGCACCACGGTCTTCCTGCAGTTCATAGGCAGAAAGTGAAGGAATCTCCATAGAGCCTTCAACTTCCAGAAACATTGTGCGGAGACATGGGAGAATTGCGCTTTGCCAGCCATTTGCGTATCATACTTGAAACCTAGATTCCTGGCAGAGGCAACTGGAAGAGGAGGTGGATTTAACTCAGGCTGCCACCAAAGTTCTGAGGGAGGGGTGGTTGACTGATTAAAAAACAGGACCTCCGTTTTATCGGTGTTCAGTTTTAAGCAGCTCTTCGTCATCCATGATGAGATATTAAGAAGACACTGCTTAAAACTGGCAAAGGCTGTCTCGCTGTGATCTCTAAAGGAGAACAACAGTTGTGTGTCGTCGGCATACGAGACGACCATCACCCCACATTGCTCAACAATGGCCGCAAGGGGAGTAAGATACACATTAAAGAGCTTTGGACTTAAAGCAGAGCCCTGCGAGACCCAACACACAAGGGAGCTAGAGGTGGAAACATGAGGATGGAGAGTCACCTGCTGTGTACGCCCCTCTAAAAATGAGCGGACTCAGGCCAGGACAGTTCCTGTCACCCCTAGATGTTCAAGTCTATTTAGAAGGATCCTGTGTGACACCGTATCGAAAGCTGCGGACAAGTCCAGCAGCACCAGCATCCTTGATCTAAAGATTCACAGATAGTCTCTGCGACTTCAAGTAGAGCAGTCTCCGTGCTATAACCGGATCTAAATCCAGACTGGGAGTCGTGCAGATGATGGTTCGACTCCAAGAAGTTTGCTAGTTGTTTCTGAACTTCTTTTTCTAGAATTTTAGCCGGAACAGGGAGGAGGCAAATTGGCATAAAACGTTTGGGCTCTGTTGGATCAGCGTCTACTTTCTTAAGAATTGGCTGGACAAATGCGTTTTTCCAACAGGTAGGATAAATCCCAGTCTCTAACGAAGAATTCCAGATTGCGTTCAATGTGGGTTCGAGCCACAGAAGTAAATTGGTCCTTTACTTCTTAAATCTCATTCAAAAACGTAATAAATATGTGAAATTAAATGTCAGCCAAATCAAGTGCATTGTCAGCATCCTCTTATTTACAAGTTTGACCTATTCTAGAATCTATGCATATGGCATTTTTATGCACTGATGCATGAAAAAATACTTAAAAATGTAGATGTGTTGTGATGGAAAAATAAAGAGGCTAATTCATAAAAGCATTTATGAGTAAAAATGTATTCCTACAGGAGTACGATTTATGAATTAGTTCGGAAACGTCTAACTTCCTATTAGACAGATGGGAGAGTCCTTCGATTTGCAGTAACTGAATGTTTGGAATATTCCGTGAATATTCCCAGTTTATTCAAATCTTTATACATTTTTGGGCCAACTCATGAATGCATTAAAGAGTACGTAAAAGAATACTGCAGCAGAACTACTTTACGTACTAAAACGTTCCTTTTGTGAATAGACCCCCAAAATGATCCATCAGAATTTATTTTTACAAACTTTTTTTATTTGAAGGGAGTTTGGGGGAAAACCTGTTTAATACCAAAAAGTTATTCAAGCTGTTTCTGGTATACAATTGTAAAATAAAAAAAATAATCTATTACTTCAAATGAAAAGTGTTGAGATCAGTAGCCAAATTACTCCTGGAGGAGGGTCCTTAAGAGATGTGAAAACAGATAAATCACAGACATTAAGTAACAGATTTGAGCAAAGACTGGGAAAGAAAAGAGGAAATGGGGCATTTAGAAAAAGTCAACAATCAATCACTTGAGGGTAGAGGTGGAGAGGCTGTGATTAGGAAAGCCACCGACTTCAGCACCTTCCTTCCTGCTGCCCTTTCTTCACAGAGATGGACGTCTCATCTCGAAAGAAGCCCACCTACAGGCAAATTTAAACATCCCTTGATTAAGAGAGAATGCCATTTAAAATCCAGATTGCGTCTGCACACATCACAGGATGCCGTTTCCCTTTTTCTGTGGTTAATTTACAATGGAACCACTTACCATGTGTTCATTTTGCGGGCATTGGGTCTTGTGTAAGACGGTATCTGAAGCCCTGATAACAGTCACTGGAAGATGCCGGCTGCTGCAAGAGGTCAACAGATTTATGGTGGTCTTAATCCACAACCTGACCCGATGCTCCCTTTAAAGGAAGGACAGGAAGTGTCTCGTGTCCTCTAATGATTGAAGAGTTGCCAGATGCTGTTCTAGGCACCTGTGGCACATCATTCGGTGTTTACAATGAAGCAGAACGTAGTGGCCCGCCCAGCTGCCATCACATAGCAGGATAAGTGAGCTGTCAACGATAAAAGCGTGTATGTCACTTTAACTTACTAAAGTAAAATGAAGCCTGTGCTGTTTTGAATTTTAAACACTGCCATGTACTTGTGAGCGGTGCGATGTGGCAGCGTGAAGTGATGTGCTGGGTACAGAATCCATAAAAATACTTTTAGGAAGAGAATAGCTGGCAGGAATGGTGCAGTTGTGAGTGAAAGTAACTGACTGAATGTCATATAGCGATGCTTAGGGCTATTTATTTTTTTGCACTAATTTTTAGGATATTTACTTACTGGAGGGTGTGCAATTTACTGCAATTTTGTGCAGTTTAATATAGCTCGAAGTGAAACCGAAGACATTGGAGCATGTACACGAGCACCAGTTGCATCATGCAGGCCACCAATTTTGTTAATGTTTTTTAGGCATGGAGAGATGAAGTGATTTGCTCAGACTCACATAATGTTGAGCCGACGCTGAGAGTCCAACTCAGTTTCCTAATTCCAAAGTCGGCAGCTCTGGCAGTAACACCACCTCTACTCTGCTAATAATTATCATCGCATAAAACTTACAATCAGGCACTAGGAGCTGGTGTGTAGCACTGCATTGGGATAAGGTGAGAGGGTTGTAAGCATTATGGCTCAGTGACAGAATTTTACTTTCTCCTTGTCCAATACATGTTTTTTCTATTTTTATTGGTAGCTAACTGGCGCTGGTAGAGTCCCAGAGGCTGATTCACAAAGGTAAACTTAGACCTAAAGTCTAAGTTCAGACCTGAGTTTTAGGGGTCCAATTGAGAAAGGTGAACTTGGACCTGAATTCTACTTTTACACCTGAAAACTCAACCAATCAATAAATAAATCAATCAATCAATCAGCATTTGTATAGCACAGCACTGTCATCCCTAGGGATATCTGGGCGCTGAGGGTGCCATGTCTCAGTCAAAAAGCCAGGTCTTGTGTTTGTTTCTGAAGTCTGTCAGGGAGGGAGTTGTTCGGAAGTGCAGGGGCAGGTCGTTCCAGGTCTTGGCAGTGATGGAAGAGAAGGGTCAACCCTAGGGCCGGACTGGCCTTGCGGGCATTGGGCATTTCCCCAGGAGGCTGGAAGGGTGGGGGCCAACTTTGCAGTGGTGGTAGCCGTTTTTGTTACTGGGATCCGGCTTTGCAGCGTTGCTGCAATATGGCCTCCCAGTAACAAAATCAGCAGTGCTACGCACTTGCACTCCCACACAGGCCCGAAGGGCTGGTTCGACAAAATTGCCTGGGCACCTTTGGGTTCCCAGTCCAGCCCTGGTCGGCCCCTGCTGCAGCTGCGATGGATGTGGGGGTGGTGCACGGGGGCAAGTGAAGGGGAGCGCAGGTGTCTTGCGGGTAGATGGAAGTTCAGTCGATGGTTGATGTAGAATGGTCCTTGAGAACGTAGAGCTTTGTTAGGCATGCGTGAGGATCTTGAACTAGCATCTCTTTTGGATGGGGAGCCATTGGAGGTTTCTAAGGTGAGAGGAGATGTGTACGTTAGTCAATGCTTTGAAGTCTAAGGGTCCAATTCTCAAAGATAAACCTAGACTTCAGGTTTGCAGGCCTAAGTTTACCCTAATGAAATGGAGACTTAGGCTTAAGGTAAAAAATAAGGGGGTCATTATGATCGTGGGCGGATCGCCACCACCCGACCAGCGGTGGCGTTCCGCCCGCCATTACTCCCCACTCACCCGCCATTTACCCCCGCCAAATTAGCATGGCAGGGGGTACCACGGCGGACAGAAAGTCTGTCCGCTGCTTTTTCACCGGTCGGATTGCCGACCGGGCGGAAAAGGGAGACAATATGGTGGCAGTGCCTTGCAGGCACCGCCATCCATATTATCATGGGCATTCTAAAAGGCCTTTCCATGGCGGCATCGGCCGGCGGAGATCGCTTTGGGGGCCCATTACGTGCCCCCAGGAGGGTGTGGGGCTGCTCTTGGGGGGTACCTATGGTGCCCCTCTTCATTGGCATACGCAAGATGACAGGCACCACACAGTGCCTGTCACGTTGTGCATGCCAATGCACAACATGCATATTTAACATTGTGGTGGGTGCTGCTTACAGCACCGCCTGCCACAATGTTAAATATGCGGAATGTGACCGCCATGGTGGCGGTCGCATCCTAATGGGCCCAGCGGGACTGCCGCACCTCTGGCGGTCGGTCCCGTTTACCGTTACTGTGGCAGGCGGACAGATCATAATGGGCCCCTTAGACTTTAGGTCAAAGTTTACCTTTGCTTGTACAGTGAGCACTTTGAGGCAAGCATTTGTTGTGCTAGCCATGTAATCAATACCAATGCTTGTGCGGCTGGCCAGTGGCAACGTTCTGCATTGAATGGACCAAACCGTTAGTACGAAAAGTAAATAGAAGCAGATAGCTAATAACTGCCAATTCAAAAAACAAGCATTGACAAAGCTTTTAGATCTCACCTATGTGAGATTCATTGGCTTTGACAATGTTTCTTCAACCATGATGCACAGCAGCACAGCCGCTGTGCAAAATGGTTGAAAGTAAAGAAAATAAAGATCTAGGACGAGGTCAATGTTGGCCGCGTCGTAGCACTTTTTTTTCCATTTTCCGCCATGTTGCACTGCAGCTTCTGTATAAGCCTGAGGGGGAACCCCGCTCCATTCACGCAGTTTGCGGAGCCATGATGCACAGCAACGCACCCACTGTGCAAAATGGTTGAAAGTAAACAAAATAAAGAGCTAGGACACGGTCAATGCTGGCCACGTCCTAGAGCTTTTTTTCCCATTTTTGGCTATGTGGCACTGCAGTTTCTGTATAAGCGTCGGGGTGAACTCGCTCCATTCATGGAGTTTGCAGAGTTTTTGTATTCCGTGCTCTGCAGAGTTCCAAAAAACTCCGCTCTGCGTACCAGCGTAGAGTTTATTTGCTCACTCGCAGTTGCCAACGTTAAATTGGTAAGCGCGAGAGAGGAAGGTCCAACGCTGGACAACTTCTCCGTGAGATTCCTCAATGTGGGCGGTCATTAAAGGTTGCTACCCCTCGCTTTGAGAAACCTTCTATTTGCATTGAGAAAGCTGCCGTTTGAGTAGAACTTCTACTCGAGAAGTTGAAAGAAGCGGCGCTCTCTTGCACTATGCGAGATGTCATTTGTGCTGTGCTATATAGTGTGGGACAAACTCCTGGCACGAAAAATCAGTGCGACAGCGCAAGGTAACCCACTCTGCCATTCGCGGAACTCCGTGTAACTTTTCCACAATATGTAATGTTATACAGCAAGTGCAAACGATGCCCACTTCCACCATTCAAGTCCGTCGCTCCACAGCAGCATTGTAAGTAATATCATAGGCCAACAGAGCTCCAGTAATCAGTCTGTCAGGGTTTGTTGTATTCAAAGCCCATCCCAGTCTCACCCCAGCCACATGTATTGCACTATGACAGATGAGAGTCATGAACTCACATCACGTGTTGAGAGATATGAGTAATAAAAGGTGCCCATTTGTCTTTGGGTCGACTGTTCGTAGGCATCAATTCCCAATAGTCCTCTAACCTCTGCTGACAAAGTGTGCCCAGCACATAAGGACCCTCCGCCTGGCCAGCAGGAGAAGTAGAGCCCTCAATCTGCAAGTGGTGGCAGGGATATCTTTGTCATAGTGAAGGAGAGCAATCAGGTTCTTTAGTACAGAGTGTACAATCATGCTCAAAATAGATTTTATAAGATAAATGCACTCCATACCCTTATGGGTGCAAAGAAGGTGCTCAACAAATCTAGTGATTGATTGATTGTTGCCACTCAGGCAAGTATAAAAAGTAGTCCAAAAGCTTGATAACCCAGGACAGCTCCAGGCGAGATGCAGGAAGTCAGCACCCTCAGAACTCCATCAAAAGCACCTTCTGTTTGGGCTAAGGCCATTGTTATATTAGATTTTTTACGTGCGGCTGTCATTACAAACCAGGGGGAAACCATCTGTGTTTGCTTTTAAATTAGCATATTGGCTGCATTTATTTCTTTCAATGGTAATCTGACTGCAATAGTAGGCAAAGGCATGGGAAAGAAGCAATAACTGTATAAAGTGTTGAGTGCCAAGTTGGCTACTATTATTGCTTGCCTCAGATTAACTGCAATTACAACCATACAGTGATGTTACTCATTGTGACTTGACAATAGAAGACTAAGCTTTTTTCTTTTCGCTCACTGTTAATGATTCGACCAACTATATTGAAAGGAACAAAATCCTCAAATACTTGTTTACCAAAAAACATACATCAATTTACTACAAAAGATCCAATTATATTTACTGTAGGCTGCAAACCTGAAGAGAGAATAGGTGGGAACAGGGCAGAGTCATTGCAGCTTGCACCCCGGAATATAGAAAGGCGGGAGTAGCCATCCTTCTTCACAAATGCTTGCCAATACATAACACAAAAACATGGCTTGACCAGGGGGAGCACTTTATATTTGCCAACGTAGCTGAACCACAATCTCACTTTGTGAAATTGGGTCTCTAGTTGGCAGAGGTATCCACCCTGTCCAAGTATAGGCCACTGTCCTAGTCAAGGTAAATCAGAGACACAACCTAAATTAACCTTTACTCACCCTTCGGTAGCTTAGCACAGAGCACTCAGGCTTAACTTAAGAGGCAATGTGTAAAGTATTTGTGCAACACGTAAATGACAGTAACACAGTAAAAACACCCCAAAAAGACTCCACATCAGTACAAAAAAACAAAGAATATATTTATGAAACCAGAACAAAATGACAAAAGTTCAATAAGTAGAACATGAGATATGAATTTTTAAAGAATAAACTGCAATATAGTGCTTAAAAGCCAAAGTGCTTAAGGGTTACTTGAGGTCACGTTGGACAGTGGTAACTCCAAAGTTCAGGCTGATCACAATGGAGGGCAGGCTGGCTGCACGACTCAGGCAGGGCCTCCTGAAAAAGTACCTTGGATGGAGCAAGCAGTGGTGTCGAAGACTTGATGCATTTGTTTCGATCCACGCAGTTGGAGAGAAGTGTTGGTGTCAAGCCTCGCAGTCAGGCACTACATCACCATCAATGCAGATGCTGGGTCATCGCCAAACCTCGCAGTTGGGTCCTGCGCTGTTATCAAACCCCTTACGGTGCAGGCAATGCATAGTTACCAAGCCTTACAGTCGGGTCCCGCGTCGTTGTCGAGTCGCGGAGGGATGTCCTTGAATCAGCCCAACATCATCGTCGAAGGACACTGCAGCAGTTCTGATTGCAGCAAAGTTGTAACTGCATAAATTTTCGTAGGAAAACAGCTGCAGAACCCACTTTCAATGCTAAGGACTGGATTGGCACCTCTTGGCAGGGCAGGTCTCACAGATGGCAGAGCTCAGCATCTGAAGCAGAGTTAAAGGAAGTCTTTGTTGGCCCTGAGACTTCAAAACAGGAGTCAAGCCTTTGGAGCCACCTATGTTTTTGGAGGATGTAGAGGTGCAGGCCCAGTCCTTCTCACTTCCAGACAAGAAGCAGCAGGTCGCAAGTACCACAGCAAAGCTGGTAGCAGAGAGGCAGTCCCTCCTACAGCACAGCAATCAGCAGGCAGCAAGGCAATCAGCAAAGCAGTTAGCAAAGTGGCACTCCCTCCTGCAGCACAGCAGCTCTTGTTCCTGGCAGCATGTCCTTGTATCCAGAAGTGTACTGAATTCATGGTGTTAGATGCCCAGTACTTATACCCAATTTCGACTTTGAAGTAGGGAGACTTCAAACAGATGTTCTGAAGTGCACAAGGCCCTGTCTTTCCTGCCATGACCCTAGACTCGCTACAGGGGGTATGCAACCCTTTGAGTGGTGACAGGTACAGCCCTATTCGGGTGCAAGTGTCAGCTCCCCCTTTCATCCTACCTCAGGATGATCCATCAACATGCAGATGACTACTCGATCACACCTACTCTGCCTTCATGTGTGGCTACTTAGAGGGAATGCAGGAAGTCAGCTATCACCCACCGAAGATGTGTATTCCAGGGACAGGCAGAAGGCACCAAATGGTTTATGTAAGAAAATGCCAACTTTCCAAAAGTTGCATTTTCAGAACTACTATTTTAAAACCACCTTCACCATAAGTTTTGTTTTTAAACTGTAAGTCCAGAAACACCACAATTGATTTTCTTATCTTGACCCAATGGGAAGCTACCCTTATAAAATGTTATAAGGCAGTCCCCATGTTAATCTACCAGAGAGACAGGCCTTACAGTAATGAAAAACAAATGTAAGCGTATTTCACTACTGGGACATGTAACACTTAAAGGTACAGGTTCACCTTTTTAAGTAGCCTGCACCCTGGGGCCGCCTAGGGCCTACCTTAGGGGTGACTTATATGTATTAAAAAACAAGGTTTGGGCCTGGCAAGAGGGTTTACTTGGCATGTCGAAATGGCAGTTTAAACTGCATACACCATCTCTACAGTGGCAGGTCTGAGCCATGTTTAAAGGGCTAATGAAGTGAGTGGCATAATCAGTGATGCAGGCCCACTAGTAGTATTTAATTTACAGGCCCTGGTCACATGTAGTGCCCTTTACTAAGGACTTATAAGCAAATTAAATATGCCAATTCTGAATTAGCCAAAGTTACCATGTTTAGAGGACAGAGCACATGCACTTTAGCACTGGTTAGCATTGATAAACTGCCCAGAATCCTAAAGCCAGCAAAAATTAAGTCATCAAAACAGGAGTTCAAACGGCAAACAGTCTGGGGAAACCACGCCAAGGATGCCAGGTCTAACAGTGATCTTCTTAGTATATGTCCCTACTACAGGTAAAACAGCCTTATTTTCTAAAATGACCAGAATCATGACAGAGATTGACCATACTAAAGTTGTTAAGGGGTGATTGAAATATTGCATCAGACCCCATTTTATACAGATTTATAAGCAAATTAAATATGCCAATTCTGGATAAGCCAAAGTTACCATGTTTAGAGGACAGAGCACATGCACTTTAGCACTGGTTAGCAGTGATAAACTGCCCAGAATCCTAAAGCCAGCAAAAATTAAGTCAGCAAAACAAGAGTTTAGAAGGCAAAAAGTCTGGGGAAACCACGCCAAGGATGCCAGGTCTAACAGTGATCTTCTCAGTATATGTTCCTACTACAGGTAAAACAGCCTTCTTTTCTACGATGACCAGAATCATGACAGGGATTGACTATACTAAACTTGTTAGGGGGTGATTGAAATATTGCATCAGACCCCATTTTATACAGACCCCCCTCCCCCAAACTTGCATTATTATTACTATCATGCCTTATTAGAGCTTTGGTGGCTGAGTCACACTGCTCAAAGATATTTCACTTTTCCATCATGTGTCGACAGCATAGATACCCAAACAGACTACTCTCTAATCAGATCTCCGCTCTGTAAAGAATCTCATTGTCCGATATTTGAAAATGGAATGTCTGACCATTCTTTGTGTTAGATATCACCTTGACTTAGAGTTACAATCACCCAGGTTAAACAGGTGGAGTATGCTGCTTTTGAAATACAGGAATCCGTCTGACAAAGAGAAACTATGGGCCTCATTACGATGGCAGACAGACTTTAGTCCGTCCGCCATCAAGACGGATTTGGGATCGGCCGCCTATGAGGCAGCCTCCCCACCATCCTAATCACTATGCCACAGCCACCACAGCGGTCGCACCACCTATATTTTGCTTTGTTTCGGGGATGCGGTCATCAGCCCTGCCAAAATGCAAAATGGAGGGTGCAGACACATCACTGCACTACGTGGCAGGCACCCTGCGGTGCTCGCCACAAGGGATAGGGATATGTAGCGGGGCACCATAGGTGCCCCCCTGGCTACATGTCCCTGCACCTGGGATTGAGGGGGGCCCACTACAGGCCCCCAAATCCGTTTCCGCCATTTCTTTTGCGGCGGGTTATCCGCCACAAAACGAACGGAGGAAAGGGATGTTATCAGCCCCATGGCGGTGCCTGCAAGGTTCCGCCACAATGTTGGCCAATGTTTTTGTCCCGACAGGCGGTAGGAAAAGGACCTCCTGTCGGAACCATGGCGGCCGGTCTTTATGACCGCCACGCCTAACCAACGATTCCCCCGCCATTATAATATGGCAGGGGGAAAACAGCAGTACGATGGCGGAGGGCCCTCCATCGACTGGCTGGCGGGCCCGCCGCAATCGTAATAAGGCCTTATGAACCAACTTTGAAGATTATATAGGCACAAATGAAGGCTCAGCCTCCTCATCCTGTCATCTCTGGGCAGCTGGCTGGGCTTCTGAATGGGGCCAGATAATGAGAGAGATTATTATGGCCAAATGTCAGACTTTACAACAGTAATCACTAGAGATAGAACTAGCGGTTCACTGACAAAATATCGTGATACAGAAATATTGAGTCAAAAATATTGAGCACAATAATATCGTTTTCCTATACTTATAATGTAAATGACAAAAATATCCCCAAAAATTGTTTTACAGTAATATCGAAAACTATATACAAAAATATCATTTATAAGATATATATAGTTAAGAATAGTAAATACGAAATATATTAAGTTGTAACAGTAATATAATGTAAATTGAATACATGTAGACAATATATAAATTATATATCAATATATATTTAATTAAACAAACACACACATATATGTATGTATATATGTTTTAGAAAACTAAACAAATGTGGACGAACCCACTATGTAGGTGTGGTACAATCACTATTGTGGGTAGTATATGGACCTACTAGGTTTGTTTAAAAGACCCCTCATATATCAACCTAGTTGGTGTCATGCTTCATCACTGGGGCCCCAACCGGGTGGCCGAATGCCCCCCGGTTGTGCTACGATGCCTGGTGTGGTGTGAATGTGTGATGTGACGTGAATTATACTTAAGAATATCTCTGAGAGTCCTTGCCTGTAAACTTTATTAGTGGCGGCTCAAGATATGGGTAAAAAATGTGTAGTGCAACTAGTAGGAAATTATTGTCCTTAATTGATTATGTGAGTGGGCTACATGTTTCAGCCCTCGAAAAAGATTGTGGTTGGGGCTTTCTTCAGGACCGGTTAGCGAGGTTGGTGAGTGGCAAAGTGGAAAGTCCAACATGAAAAAAAGTGAAATTCCTACACACACGCTAAGGTGTGTGGTCTTAGGTGTCAATGTAGTTACGGACACTTGTAAAAACCTGTGGGAGAAATAAAGACAAGACAAGATATACATGTACATATTACTATAAGCAACATAAAATGCAATCTTACGTAGGTGCTATAGTCATTGCCTGGATGACTAACACAGGGGCCGATTCACAGAACTAACTTAAGACAAAATCCTAAACTTTCTACTTTTGGTATTCACAGAAGTTAGGATTTTGTCTTAAGTTTGTCTTAAGACAAACTTAAGACAGACTTAAGACAGACTTAAGACAGACTTAAGACAGACTTAAGACAGACTTAAGACAAGATCCTAACTTAAGTCTGTCTTAAGTCTGTCTTAAGTTTTTCTTAAGACAAATTTAAGACAAAATCCGAACTTCTGTGAATACCAAAAGTAGTAAGTTTAGGATTTTTTCTTAAGTTAGTTCTGTGAATCGGGCCCAAAGTGATTGTACGCTTTGCCTTGACTAAGTGGGGCATGGTGCATGCGCAAAGTGACTTGCAGCCTATAATGATCGCCCCTGGCTTAAAGTGGCAAAGAAGTTAATGAACTTCATGTGAGGTCCAGTAGATTACTCGGCTCGATGTGAGGAGCAAACGTGAATTATGACATATAATCACTCTGCACGCTATAACGAGCCGGCTGTGGCCACCATGGGAGGTGGTCAAGTGGTGCGCTGTGTGGGTATGAGCCACATCTGTGGGTGTCTAAGATCAGTAACAGGCACATGTGAATTTGACACAGGTGGTCATGCGGCGTGCTGCATATGTTGGAGAGCATATTTACACTATGTAAAGGTTTTGGGCAGCTGATCGAGGCTCGGGAGGCATCTCTTTCAATGTCCCAATCTAGAGAGAAGGGGGTTAAAGGCACGGTGAGCACAGGATTCCATGTGTGCTCTAATGTCCTCAATGGGGGGTGAAAGCGCAACCTTACTTGGTCTCGGGGAGTAGCCCGTCTTTAAACCTGCTTGGCTCTCCCGTAGTCCCGGCTGGGTAGGGCACCGGGAAACCGGCGCTTTTATGCCTCTGCGCCCTGTCTAATACATGCCAGTAGGCTCGTGGAGCTGCAGAGAGGCAATGCGCATGCGTGCACATGTGCCGTTTAGCATCTGGAAGTAGAAACAGGCAGGTGGTTACTGCGCATGAGTGCGCATGCGCGGTTGGGGATGTATGACGTTACAACGCATACATTTACATCGCGGTACACTACATCACGGTTTTAACAACGCAAGTCGTTACAACGACTTGCGCTAGATGGCGCTCTAGGAAAAGGAATAGGACTTAGGAGTAGTATAATTTACTATTCCAACTCCAGTCTACGTACAGTAGGGAAGGTGTTGGATAGTAAATTAGACTATTCCTTGTCCTAGAGCGCCATCTAGTGCAAGTCGTTGTAACGACTTGCGTTGTAAAAACCGCGATGTAATGGCATCGCGATGTAATCCCCGCGTTTTAAACGATGTTTTCCGCGGTTGGACATAATGGAAAAAGGGAGAATGTATCGGCCATATTGAAATGCTCTAAAGGGGAAAACACAAAGTACTGTGTTCTTCATGTGATGGCATTAGTGTGTTATGGTCCCAGTGTGAAGAACGGGTGGCTTTTGCCTACTGGGTCCATATACTAACCACAATAGTGATTGTACCACACCAACATAGTGGGTTCGTCCACATTTGTTTAGTCTATTATTTTACTGGGGATACGGACGCACCATGCATTTTCCTTGCTCTCCCATTGTTTTCTTATATATGTTTTAGTACACATATATAATTTAAAACAATTTTTAAAATAATGATTTTAATTTATATTATAATTTTCTAATTTTGTTTAAGTTAATAATATAACAAGCATCTATATATATATATATATATATTATATATATATGTATGTGTTCGTTTTACTACGTTTCACACACTCCTTCTTGGAAAAACGGGCACGGACCACAGCGTTGTGCAGAAAAATTGTTGTTTATTGCTCCAGGACCTTTACAGCCATGACGCGTTTCAGCCCACCTTCGGCCTTGTACACATGACACGCTCTGTCAGGTGAGCAGTTTTTTAATAAGCATTTTTTTCTCTCTTTTTTGTCATTTTTTCACAGTAACTTTATTTAGTATCTTTACTCAACCAGTGTTCTAAAGTGAAATGTGCATTGCGAAAGTTGAAGACACAGAAGGAGAATACCATAGCACAATAGACATAGGAAAGTGCATAGAGTAAACATTGTAATTACCTTCATGCTTGCATTATGGTAAAATACCATAGCGGCAATCTCCTTAAGTGTTATAAAACAGAAATAAACTATATCTGTAGTCCACCAATTCATTATAACATTGAAATCCGTTATAATAAATATGAAAAGGGAACATGAATTTAAATATATCTAAAATCATGTAAAATTTGGACATTTCGGTATAAATACCTAATTTTATAGTAGTCATGGCCCTGATTTATTGTGCAAATTTAGCAGGTATTGTGCAAATCTCCTGTCACTATATGTAAACATTCCGTGTTCCGAAAAAGTGCAAGTGCTGTGCAAAAAGGCATGGTTAAAATTCTAACCTCTAAAGTAAGAAAACCCTTAAAAATTATTTTATTGCTAAAAAAACTTTCTACTGACTCACCCTATGTGTACAAACTAATATGGGAGGCGGCGGTTAAAATGTTTTAATTACTCATCAGACTACTGAATAATGTCTTACAATTTATGAGTTTCTATGGTAAACACTGGACTACTTTGAAACTCCAAAAGTAAAAGTCTATTAGCTTGCAGATTCAATTTTTTAAATGCAAGTGTGTAATTCTTCAGTAGCATTCAGACCCTTGGGGAATTTAGTATCGAGGTTGATGATGTAATGCGCCTCGAGTAGTCTGAGAGATTTTTCTCTGTCTCTTCCTCTTTTATTGGGAGCAACCGTGTCTATAAGAAAGTATCTTAGGCTACTGGGGTCTGCTTGGTGTACTTCACTAAAAAGCTGTGCAACTGGATAGGTCAAATCTTGTTTTTTTATTGCCCTTATGTGCTGGAGAACCCTTTTGTGGGCTTGTAGAATGGTACTAACAATGTAGCGAAGCCCACAAGGGCACTCCAGCACATAAACAGCATGATCAGCCTTGCAATTGAGTGACTTGGCTATCTCATTCACATTGTTGCTGAAAGGAGTTTTGTACTTGGTCTGATTACTGCCGTACTGGCAAGCTTTACAGACCCGACATTTAAAAAACTCTTCCTTTGTGTCAGCCAAGAACTCTTACTAGCCTATGGGATCATTTTGAACCAGAATATCCTTCATGATATCGCTCTGCTATACGTGCTAGCCGGTTTCTTGGGGAGTAGATGTCCAATCATGGGGTCACTGAGGACAAGAGGACAGTTTTTGGTCATAGTTTTTCAATTTGTCTTTCTTGTTTGTTGTACTGTATGATGAATCTAAAAGTATCATCCACAGTGCATTTGGTCGTTTCTGTTGTGTTAGACTGTGATGTCTCGCTGTCTTTTCTCAAGAGGGTCTCTCTGGGAAGAGCTCTGCTCTTATGGATGGCCAAATCAATACAATGTTTTGTATACCCCCTTTCCATAAAACGCTGTTTGCTGTTTTCTTGTTCTCTAATTAGATTGTTTTCGCTACTGCAGATACGTCTGAGCCTGAGCATCTCACCATAAGGGATGCTTCAGATGAGATGCTTAGGGTGTGAGCTGCCAGCGTGTAATACTGCGTTGCCTGCTGTTGGCTTTCTTTGAAGTTTGGTTTTAAGCTTATCTTCTGCAACACAGACCTCTGTTTACTCCAATATTGACATTTCAAGTGGCAGTAACCCACTGGGGATTGATTTACAGACTACAGGTCCCACAATTCAGAGCGTGTTCTATACACCTGAGCGCTATTCAAGATAATAATAAAAGAAAGGGGACTTACCTTTGGCCTTTGTCTGCCACTTGAATGCGGTAATGCCCATAGAAGAAGGGGGAAATCCCAAAACGCGTCGGCGGGAGCCGGAGGCGCGTGTCACTTTTCAAAGCAGCCTTTCAGTGGATAATGCACATCACCTTGCGAGTGCGACTCACAAAAACGGCAAGCATCAATTCAGATTAAGTGTCCCTGCCTGGGCCACGAGCTGCACCGCCACAGGAAACTCGTGGGTCCGCTGATGCTTATTGGGGCAGCAAATGCGGAGCAGGGTGGAGCTGCCATTTGCGGGCGTTCTGTGACATTATTTTTGCCTCTGTTTACTCCAATATTGACATTTCAAGTGGCAGTACCCCACTGGGAATTGATTTACGGACTACAGGTCCCACAATTCAGAGCGTGTTCTATACACCTGAGAGCTATTCAAGATAATAATAAAAGAAAGGGGACTTACCTTTGGTCTTTGTCTGCCACTTGAATGCGGTAATGCCTATGGAAAAAGGGGGAAATACCGAAACGCGTCGGCAGGAGCTGGAGGCGTGTGTCACTTTTCAAAACAGCCTTTTAGTGGATAATGCTCACCACCTTGCGAGTGCGACTCACGAAAACGGCAAGCATCAATTCAGATTAAGTGTCCCTGCCTGGGCCACGAGCCGCACCACCACAGGAACCTCGTGGGTCCGCTGCTGCTTATTGGGGCAGCAAATGCAGAGCAGGGTGGAGCTGCCATTTGCGGGCGTTCTGTGACATTATTTTTTGCCTCTGTTTACTCCAATATTGACATTTCAAGTGGCAGTAACCCACTGGGGATTGATTTACAGACTACAGGTCCCACAATACAAAGCGTGTTCTATACAACTGAGCGCTATTCAAGATAATAATAAAAGAAAGGGGACTTACCTTTGATCTTTGTCTGCCACTTGAATGCGGTAATGCCCATGGAAGAAGGGGGAAATCCCGAAATGCGTCGGCAGGATCCAGAGGCGCGTGTCACTTTTCAAAGCAGCCTTTCAGTGGATAATGCTCACCACCTTGCGAGTGCGACTCAAGAAAACGGCAAGCATCAGTTTATATATATATATAAATATATATATATATATATATATATATTTATATATATATATATATATATATATATATACATATATCAATAACGTTTTGCTTAGCAAAAATGAGAGCGCACTCACACAGCAGCTGACCACAAAGAGTCTTTATTCTCCACAAACGGATATTCAGCACTCTGAATTTCAATTGGCCTGACGCGTTTCGGAGTTTTTAATCTCCTTCCTCATAGGCTGAAATAGTTCAGGATTCCCGCCATCACACAATCAATAATTAACTGCCTTCCAATAGGCTGCTCAGATGAGCTTTATCCCTCGTTGCATCATGGGATTTGTAGTGTGTGATCGGCGCTCTCTTCCCGATAATGTTACCCCAATGGGTTTCTGGGCGCTGGTCCGTTCAAATCTCCAAGCACGTTAGGGTGCTCGCACGGTGCGCGCACGGTGCGCGGCTATAGATATGTATGTGCTTTTAACTGCAATTTTCTCAGGAACTACTGAACAGATTGACTCCATATATGCAAAAGGCACATCCCTGAGCTGAGGACTACCTCTCTGCCAAATTTCAAGTAATTCTGTTCAGCCGTTCGGGCTGTACCTTGGACTAAAGGTCCCTATGGAAAATTGCATGGGGAAAATGTGTTTTGGGACCCCCCTTTTTTCTCAGCCCCTGCTTGACGAATCCCCCCGAGATTTTTAGGGTAGGAGCGGAGCGGAGCGCCCCACCTATTTTGAAAATTTCGCGAGGATTCGTCAACCGGCGCCAAAGTTATTCCAAATAGAATGTTGCGGATTTTCTACGGAAACACGGTCCTAACTATAACTATCTACTGGCGACCGCCAGTAGATAATATATATATATACATATATATATATATATATATATATATATATATATATATGTATATATATATATATATATATATATTACCTACTGGCGGTCGCCAGTAGGTAGTTATAGTTAGGACCCTGTTTCCATAGGAAATCCGCAACATTCTATTTTGAATAACTTTGGCGCCGGTCGACGAATCCTCGCGAATTTCTCAAAATAGGTGGGGCGCTACGCTCCGCTCCTACCCTGAAAGTCTCTGGGGGATTCGTCAAGCGGGGGCTGAGATAAAAGGGGGGTCCCAAAACGCGTTTTTCCCATGCATTTTTCCATAGGACCTTTAGACAGGGCTACAGCCCGAACGGCTGAACAGAATTACTAGAAATTTGGCAGAGAGGTAGTCCTCAGGTCAAGGAAGTGCCTTTTGTAGGTTTGGTGTAAATCTGTTCAGTAGATTCTGAGAAAATAGCCTTTAAATCAATATATATATCTGAGCCAGCTTACGGTACGCTTACCGTAAGCTTACCGTACGCGTACGGTGGCGTGCGCGAGCGCGATTCTGATTGGCTGTTAGATCTTAGTAAACATTCGAATCGGCCGAAACCAGGAAGCGGCGGCCGCCATTTTGTGTATTTCACTCCGGTAAAAAAGAGTGATATCTTGAAAAGGGGGCAAGGGAGAGAGTTACAGACCCCCTAACATTTGTAAGGGGGTCAAAGAAGGACAGAAAAGTACAAAGAAAACATTTATTGATTTTTAAAAAAATCACGGGGTACGCGTACGGTAAGCTTACGGTAAGCGTACGGTAAAAAAAAAAAAAAAAAAAGAAATGAAATTCAGATTTAAGTGTTTAGATATTAGGGGGCTCTAAAAAGAGCTGTTGTGTTTATTAAGTGATTTTTTAGTGGTACCTACAAGTAAGTACCGATGCAGAGTCTAAGGTTCAAGAGGAAGACTCTGTTCCCTTCATCATTGAAGTGCACACCATCTCCTCTATAAATGTCTTGCATGTCGTAACGCAAGTTGTTGTGGTAAATGGAACCCATACCATAGTCACGGAGGAAAGCAGAAACAGATTTGTTGACGTGCTTTCTTGCTTTGTCAATCTGCGGACAGAAATGATTGGACCAGTTCCATTTTTGCCTTTGGCATATGTTAGAAAACACAAAGGCAGTTTTAGGGAAAAGTGAAAACAGTTGTGCAAAGGTGTCCTTCATAAGCATTTCCAGACCTACCCCAGTCAAAGTGCCTAGGTCATTGCCACCACAGTGCACTATTATGAGGTCAGGGTGTTGGATTTGCATGAAGGATTTCACCAATGGCATCAATTGGTGCCACTTTAACCCTCTCTGACCAATCCATTTAATGTCTACATTTGGCAAAGCAAGGTCTCTCACCATACCTGTTTTCTCTGCAAACTTTTCACTCCAGAAGACATAGCTGTGCCCTACAATCCACACTGTGAACATCTTCAAAGGAGAACTGGATGCACTCAGGAGGTGTCTTTCAGTAGAATGGCAATATGAAAAGAAAGACAGTTTGGAAATGGAGGCATACATATTTTTTTAAAAAAAAAAAAGAACTGATTGGCTGTTTCATACCATTCTAGAATAAAAACTAGGCTGTATGTGTAAATTAATAGAAGCATGTTTTGTATTGGTACAGAAAAATGTGTTACCAAAGAACAGTACTATGGATTTGCTGTTAGGTTTGAAAAGTCAAGCACTCTTGCTCTGTGGAATTGAAACATTGTTTGGCGAACTTCTGACCTGACTCCACACAGCAGTGTTCCATGAGCTGTTGCTATGGTAGCAGGCAGAAGTCAAGTTGGGGGAAGGGTACTAGGCAGAAGTCAAGTTGGGGGAAGGGTACTTTTGGAAAAGGGTTGGTTTTCAACCAATAGAAATGTGTGATTACATTTGAAAAAAAGGAGGAAGCACTGAGATTTGAAACTTACATGTATATGTGTGGAAAAATAGAGGGAAACTTTGCCATTATCTGGTTCTGCTGAGAGGAGAGAGGTGTAGAGAACAGAGATCCTGGCTCTGATAATCTGCTGTTTGAGTGCCACATTTCTTTCACAACTAACTAATTTTAAAGGTGAGGTTAGAGTTTGAGAGGAGATGTATATGGTAAATTAAGAAATGAATAATAGAAATGTAATTCTTTTTGTTGAAGTTGCGTTTATTATTTTCTGTTTTGGGAGAAATTTAAATGTGAGGAACATGTAAAATAATATGGACTATGTTTTCACGATAAATTAAGGTGTATTGGTATAAAAAATGAATAGTTTAAGGGTTTGAGGTTGGACTCAGTAATGCAAATACATTCAGCATCACTAAGGCTGGTTGCCCTTGGTGGAATGTAGGCAGTCACCCAGGTTACACATGTTGGGAAATATAGGCAGAGATTTATTGTGTACAACTCTGGTAATTTTATATTTGCATTAGTAGGAAAAAGGGGGAGCGATTTTTTGGTGCAGAAGCAGACTCTTAGCACACACCCAGCTCCTTTCCATGTATAATCATGCACAGTATTTACAAGCGAGTGGGGTTTGAGGTTTCAGTCTGTAATGCAAATACATTCAGCATCACTAAGGCTGGTTGCCCTTGCTGGAGTGTAGGCAGTCACCCAGGATACACATGGTGGTGGTCTGAAAAAGCAGTCAGGACATGTGCATTTAAAAAAATCTGAAAAGTGGATTCATAATGTGTCAGTCTGTAAAAGTGATTATCACTTGCCAAAAAAAAAGAGCAGTAAGTGTGCATTCAAATTGGCAAAGAAATTTCGTTTTGTGACTAATGTGAAAACATGACTCTGTGTGCAAATAGGAATTACAGGCAGAGATTTATTGCGTTATGCTCTGGTGATTTCACAGTTGCATTAGTAGGAAAAAGGGGGAGCGATTTTTTGATGCAGAAGCAGACTCTTAGCACACACCCAGCTCCTTTCCATTTATAATCATGCACAGTATTTACAAGCGAGTGGGGTTTGAGGTTTCAGTCTGTAATGCAAATACATTCAGCATCACTAAGGCTGGTTGCCCTTGCTGGAGTGTAGGCAGTCACCCAGGATACACATGGTGGTGGTCTGAAAAAGCAGTCTGGACATGGGCTTTTTAAAAAATCTGAAAAGTGGATTCATAATGTGTCAGTCTGTAAAAGTGATTATCACTTGCCAAAAAAAAAGAGCAGTAAGTGTGCATTCAAATTGGCAAAGAAATTTCGTTTTGTGACTAATGGGAAAACATGACTCTGTGTGCAAATAGGAATTACAGGCAGAGATTTATTGCGTTTTGCTCTGGTGATTTCACAGTTGCATTAGTAGGAAAAAGGGGGAGCGATTTTTTGGTGCAGAAGCAGACTCTTAGCACACACCCAGCTCCTTTCCATGTATAATCATGCACAGTATTTACAAGCGAGTGGGGTTTGAGGTTTCAGACTGTAATGCAAATACATTCAGCATCACTAAGGCTGGTTGCCCTTGCTGGAGTGTAGGCAGTCACCCAGGATACACATGGTGGTGGTCTGAAAAAGCAGTCTGGACATGGGCTTTTAAAAAAATCTGAAAAGTGGATTCATAATGTGTCAGTCTGTAAAAGTGATTATCACTTGCCAAAAAAAAAGAGCAGTAAGTGTGCATTCAAATTGGCAAAGAAATTTCGTTTTGTGACTAATGTGAAAACATGACTCTGTGTGCAAATAGGAATTACAGGCAGAGATTTATTGCGTTTTGCTCTGGTGATTTCACAGTTGCATTAGTAGGAAAAAGGGGGAGCGATTTTTTGGTGCAGAAGCAGACTCTTAGCACACACCCAGCTCCTTTCCATGTATAATCATGCACAGTATTTACAAGCGAGTGGGGTTTGAGGTTTCAGTCTGTAATGCAAATACATTCAGCATCACTAAGGCTGGTTGCCCTTGCTGGAGTGTAGGCAGTCACCCAGGATACACATGGTGGTGGTCTGAAAAAGCAGTCTGGACATGGGCATTTAAAAAAATCTGAAAAGTGGATTCATAATGTGTCAGTCTGTAAAAGTGATTATCACTTGCCAAAAAAAAAGAGCAGTAAGTGTGCATTCAAATTGGCAAAGAAATTTCGTTTTGTGACTAATGTGAAAACATGACTCTGTGTGCAAATAGGAATTACAGGCAGAGATTTATTGCGTTTTGCTCTGGTGATTTCACAGTTGCATTAGTAGGAAAAAGGGGGAGCGATTTTTTGGTGCAGAAGCAGACTCTTAGCACACACCCAGCTCCTTTCCATGTATAATCATGCACAGTATTTACAAGCGAGTGGGGTTTGAGGTTTCAGTCTGTAATGCAAATACATTCAGCATCACTAAGGCTGGTTGCCCTTGCTGGAGTGTAGGCAGTCACCCTGGATACACATGGTGGTGGTCTGAAAAAGCAGTTTGGACGTGTGCATTTAAAAAAATCTGAAAAGTGGATTCATAATGTGTCAGTCTGTAAAAGTGATTATCACTTGCCAAAAAAAAAGAGCAGTAAGTGTGCATTCAAATTGGCAAAGAAATTTCGTTTTGTGACTAATGTGAAAACATGACTCTGTGTGCAAATAGGAATTACAGGCAGAGATTTATTGCGTTTTGCTCTGGTGATTTCACAGTTGCATTAGTAGGAAAAAGGGGGAGCGATTTTTTGGTGCAGAAGCAGACTCTTAGCACACACCCAGCTCCTTTCCATGTATAATCATGCACAGTATTTACAAGCGAGTGGGGTTTGAGGTTTCAGTCTGTAATGCAAATACATTCAGCATCACTAAGGCTGGTTGCCCTTGCTGGAGTGTAGGCAGTCACCCAGGATACACATGGTGGTGATCTGAAAAAGCAGTCTGGACATGTGCATTTAAAAAAATCTGAAAAGTGGATTCATAATGTGTCAGTCTGTAAAAGTGATTATCACTTGCCAAAAAAAAAGAGCAGTAAGTGTGCATTCAAATTGGCAAAGAAATTTCGTTTTGTGACTAATGTGAAAACATGACTCTGTGTGCAAATAGGAATTACAGGCAGAGATTTATTGCGTTTTGCTCTGGTGATTTCACAGTTGCATTAGTAAGAAAAAGGGGGAGCGATTTTTTGGTGCAGAAGCAGACTCTTAGCACACACCCAGCTCCTTTCCATGTATAATCATGCACAGTATTTACAAGCGAGTGGGGTTTGAGGTTTCAGTCTGTAATGCAAATACATTCAGCATCACTAAGGCTGGTTGCCCTTGCTGGAGTGTAGGCAGTCACCCAGGATACACATGGTGGTGGTCTGAAAAAGCAGTCTGGACATGTGCTTTTAAAAAAATCTGAAAAGTGGATTCATAATGTGTCAGTCTGTAAAAGTGATTATCACTTGCCAAAAAAAAAGAGCAGTAAGTGTGCTTTCAAATTGGCAAAGAAATTTCGTTTTGTGACTAATGTGAAAACATGACTCTGTGTGCAAATAGGAATTACAGGCAGAGATTTATTGCGTTTTGCTCTGGTGATTTCACAGTTGCATTAGTAGGAAAAAGGGGGAGCGATTTTTTGGTGCAGAAGCAGACTCTTAGCACACACCCAGCTCCTTTCCATGTATAATCATGCACAGTATTTACAAGCGAGTGGGGTTTGAGGTTTCAGTCTGTAATGCAAATACATTCAGCATCACTAAGGCTGGTTGCCCTTGCTGGAGTGTAGGCAGTCACCCAGGATACACATGGTGGTGGTCTGAAAAAGCAGTCTGGACATGTGCATTTAAAAAAATCTGAAAAGTGGATTTATAATGTGTCAGTCTGTAAAAGTGATTATCACTTGCCAAAAAAAAAGAGCAGTAAGTGTGCATTCAAATTGGCAAAGAAATTTCGTTTTGTGACTATTGTGAAAAGAAATGTAGTAATATATTTAAATAAAATAAAGGAATTTTTTTTTAGTTTTTTTCAGGTATTGCTGAAGAGCAGTGAACAAAATTTAAGATGCCTACAAAATCCAGAGTTCAAAAAACTCACAAAAAAAACCTATATTTGAAGACAACTGGAGGACCAAAGTTAGTAGAAGATGCTCATGTTGGGAAAAAGAAAAAATCTTCTGGTAAGCAGAAAAAACAATTTCTAAAAAATATATTCAAAAGAATGAAAAATGTACAAAATGTCTGTACTGGAAAGAATGTTTTGAAAAGAAAAGGACAGGAAAAAATTGAGAATTTAGTTAATGCAAATATTCCTTCTGCAACTGAAAAGATTTACATAAATAGAAAAACAGCGTTTAAAGAGATACGTAGAAAAATGTTTCAGAGAAGAGTTATGTCCAATTTGATAAAGGATGTGAAGAAATATAAGCAAAAGACTAAGTTTTATAAAAGAAAAAAAGAAATTGAATCCATTGCAGCAAAGGCATTAGAATTAAAAAGGAAACTATTCATTTTAATTTTGAATAGGATGCGTACATTAGACAAAATGGTTAATGTACTGAAATCACATAGCAAAAGGAAAAGAGTAGTGAACAGAACAAACTTTTGTAAAGTGTTTTTAGGAAAGTGGATGCATAGTTCAAGTAGTGAACCTTTTTTTAATGAAGAGAGCTATTTTCAAAGTAATAGTTTGCTGCATGCAGTTGACACCAGAGGTCGTGCTTACGAAGTAAAAAATGGTTGCATAATGGAGAAGGAGATAATGGTTCCAAGAGATGAGGTACAAGTGATGGCAGATGAGGCTATGGGGAGACGTCCTAAAGCCCCAGTGTACACTTGGAATTGTAGTAGTATTTGCACTGTGCGTCAGGAATCTATTGACAAATTTCGTGAGTTTCTAAGAGAATATAGTAAAAAAAGTATAAAACAGAAGATTAAGGTGCTTCAAAGTCTGGATCCATGCAGAGTGAGAGAGAATACTGGTTTGCAGGGTCATTCTCTGGCTTGTCTATCTAGAAAAGTGTGTAATAGTGTTTTCCATCAATTTAGGATGCTGGCTGTTCATCATACTGAAATGAGAAAGTTTGTGAGACGGTTGTATTTTGCCAAAAGTCCAGCAATAAAGTTAAATGAATTGAATAGGGCTCTGTTCCGAGGAACGGTATCAGATGTAGAGAAGGTTGTTGATGAAATTCAGTTTTGTTACTTTGGTCCTGAACAAAACAGTGCAGAGAAGGACACAGTAAATGAGGAAGAAGTGGAAGAGAATGTAGAACCCTCTGTAAGTAACACATTTAATGATCACATAACAAAATTTGCAATAATCTCTAATGAAAGACCAAATTTTACTTGTATTTGTTGCCGCAGAACTCATTATAGAAAACAAACTAGCAATGTTGATCTCTACAGAAAGAGTGAAAATGAAGATAATATAAGTGGAAGGATTTTGCCACATATATATTTCTTGAAAATTGTTTTGATTTGGGTGAAGATCAGCGTATTTGTAAATACTGTTACAACAAGTTAGAGGAAAATAGAATGCCGACCAGAGCTGTACATAATAATTTAGAATTGGATGCTATTCCTGCTGAACTTTCTGAATTAAATACATATGAGTCTATACTCATTCAATGTGTTCATCCGTTCCAGACCATAGTACGTATGGAGCCCAAAACTGGTAAATTACCTCCTTCCGATTTACTGAGAGGTTTAAAAGGTAGAGTGGTGTATTTGCCCTTGGATTTGAAAAAAAATATGGAAACTATTGATGCGGATACTTTGGAAACTGAACCATTAATTATTCTGGTTAATGGTGTACCTACAAAGAATAAGAAGATTTGGCAGGAGCTGGTAGATGTGCGGAAAGTACAAAGAGCAAATTTGTATTTGAAAAGGAATAACAAATGGTATGAAACAATTAATATAGAAGAACAAGAAGAAGATTTACAAGAAGACACAGAAACACCAACTGGACAAATTGAAAAAGTGGACAAGTCAAAGGAAGAAGAAATTTATGAACATTTTAGCATACATCCTCTTCATTCAAAAGAAGTTATGGGAGACAATATTGATCTGTTTCAGATGAAGAAAGCAAAAGGAACTCCCGTGAGTGTATGGGAGGAGAGCTTGGAAGCTCGATGTTTTCCCCAGCTGTTTCCTAAAGGAAAAGGAGGACGATACGATGAACGTCCAGAACAGATTCCAGCTTCTGAGTATCGGACTACAAGACTATATGCTGAAGATCCCAGATTTCAACAAAGTATTCCTTATTTGTTCCATCTTTTATTTGAAAGCGACTTGTCTGCACTGTCTTATGCAGTAAATCACATTTTAAAAAGTGGAGTACATTTACAAAATGTGTCTGCTAAGGATTTTATGGAGAAAGTGCAGCACCGAGATGATCATTTGGAAACACAACTGATCAATCTGATGGCTTGTCAGCGTGGGACAAATGAATATTGGTACCGACGCCATGGTGAATTAAAATGCATGTTACGGAATTTAGGAACACCAACATGGTTCGTTACACTAAGCTGTGCCGAGTACGCTTGGGATGATTTACTGGATTTTCTACGAGAGGCAAATTCAAACATTAAAAACATCGAATACAAGACAGCAGGAGAACTGTGCTCATTGGATCCGGTTAATGTTTGCAGATATTTCAATCATAGATTTGAGGCTATGATGTCCTTCATCTGCAATAAAAAAAATCCACCTCTTGGAGAAGTAGTTGATTTCTTTTGGAGAAAAGAGTACCAGGCAAGAGGTGCTCCTCATATTCATATGCTGTTGTGGATCAAGGATGCCCCAAAGTTTGGAACAGATACTGATGAAGCAGTGTTATCTTACATTGAAGAATATGCAACATGTGCTATACCAAAAAGCACAGAAGAGAAAAAGTTAAAGGAGCAAGTTTTACGTTTCCAAAGTCATCGGTGTGGAAAATACTGTCGACGGAAATACAAGAGCAAAGATAAATACTACACTAAATGTCGATTTGGATTTCCTAGACCTGTTCTTTCAAATGGAAGAGTAAACAGTTTTATGTCAGCTGTGAGACATACTATCACAAGAAAATCACCTAAGAATACCTACAACCTTAAAAGAAAAGAAGAATCAAAAAATATAAATGACTACAACCCAGTCATTTTATCCATGTGGAACGCTAACATGGATATACAGTATGTAGCTGACAATTCCATTGCTGTTGCTCGATATGTAACGTCTTACATTACGAAATCAGAAAAAACAGAATTGAAGGAAATGTGGGAAGAGATTTCTCACGAGAAGACTGTCAGTAAGAAGCTGTACAGTTTCAGTTTGAAGATGTTATCGCATCGAGAAATTGGATCCTACGAATGTTCAGATAGGTTATCTTCTGCAAGTCTCTACTCGAAGTCAAGAAGAATAATTTGGGCAAGTTTAGGCCTTGCAGCAATGAGAAATCGGGTACTAAAATCTGTTGGAGAAATTGAATATTTGGCCGAGAATGACCCAGAAAGTACAGATATTTTGAAATCAAACATGTTGGACACATATTATCCCAAGAGAAGTCAACATCTGGAGAACATGTGTCTCTATGAAGTGCTGCAGAACTACATTTATTCACGGAAAGCCGCAGAAGACATCAACAATGGAAAATATAAAGTCATTGGTGAGGAAGGATGTTTGGTGAAGCAAACAAAAGGAAGTTTGATAAATCACAGGAAGCTGAGTTGCGACACTACTGACAAGAAGGAATTTTACTACTTGGCTCTTTTACAGTTGTTTAAACCATGGCGTACAGAGGATGAACTACTGGGAGAATTTCAAAGCTATGAAGATTCTTTTAATGCTTGCAAAGACAGCATACAATGCAGTACATTCTCAAGTTATCTGCAAATGTTAAATGAAGAAATTGAACAGGAAACTAGAATTGCAGCAGAAATAGCTAGAGACAGTTCTCAGGACAGCCAAAGTTCAGAAACACTCAGTCAAGATCCCCTAGGACAACCAATCGTTGAAAATGAAGCATCAATAGCCATGAATGAAGTGGAAACGGCTATGAATCAAGCTCAAGAAGAATTTATAGACTTACAAAATTTGGAAAGACAACTGAACGAAGAGCAGCAACAAATTTATGAAGAGATCAGAAACAAAATTGATCACGGATTTCTACATGAAAAAAAAGAGTGCTCATGCACATCATTTCATCCAATCAGGATGAATGTAAGCGGACAAGCTGGAACTGGAAAAAGTTTCCTAATTAAAGTCATCAGAAGCTACCTACAGCAAAAAACGGATTCTACTTTGTCTTGTGTGGTTACTGCTCCAACTGGGTTAGCAGCATATAACATAAAAGGAATCACTTTACATCGTTTGCTAATGTTACCAGTGGAGCATGAGAACAAAATACAATACAACAAGCTAACTGGAGAAGCATCCTTGGAAGTTTCAAGAGTCTTGAAGAAGATGCAAGTTCTCATTATTGATGAGGTGAGCATGGTTTCAAACTTAATGCTTGCCTTTGTGCATTTAAGAATGCAGCAAATTCTGAAGACAGACTATGACATGTTATTTGGTGGAAAACACGTCATAGTTTTTGGAGATCTTTTGCAACTTACTCCAGTTAAAGGACAACCAGTGTTTAATACTGTCACACATGAAGACACGAAGAAGTCATTGGGAAGCATCGGAAATACAAATATTTGGTCCTTCTTTGAGTACAAGGAACTTACTACTAATATGAGGCAAGCAAGCGATGAAGAATATGGAAGTATTCTGAAAGATATCAGAATTGGACTACTCACAGAAGTTGGCAAAAAAGCATTACAGAGTCGGCTGCTACATAATTTATTTCCAAAGGAAGAAATAGTTGCAGAGAAGATATACAAGAACATTGCAGAAAACAAAAGTATCATCTGCTTAATGCCAACTCTACGTGAATGCTCAATATTCAATGAGGAGCTTTTGAAATTGGAAAAGGAAGAGATCAGGAAATTAGAAGCAGTGGACAAAATTGAGGATGGAAGAATTACTGTCACAGTAACAGACACACTGAAAAATAAATTGGATTCACTAGAGAAGAACATTTCCAAAACAGCTGGATTAGAAAAAAATCTATATGTTTGCATGAACTGTAGAGTATTTTTAAGGAGAAATTTGGATGTTGAAAAAGGTTTAGTTAATGGAGCTATGGGAAGAGTTGTGGGTTTTATTAATTATCAGAAAAAAGATGGAATTGAATGTTTAAAAATAAAATTTGATCAGATAGAAGAAGTTAAAGACATTTGTCGTTGTACAGTTCGTTTCATGCTTGTGAAAGACATATGTACGTAGGAAGCAGTTTCCATTTTCGCTAGCATATGCTGTAACTATTCACAAGTCTCAAGGATTGACTGTAGATTGTGCATTTGTGAACATTGGTTCAACTGTGTTCAAAGAAGGTATGGCATATGTTGCTTTGTCACGAGTGAAAACATTATCAGGTTTATTCATGATAGACTTTGATGACTCAAAAGTTAGTGCTGATACAAATTGTGTAAAGGAGTATAATAGATTAAGAAGAAGCTATGCTCCTCATTTAGGTCAGTATCCTGTGTTGGAGAAACGTGTAGTTTCTCGTAAAAGGAGAAATGAGAATATCTGTGATGAAGATGTACAGAGGAGGAAAAAAAAGAGGAGTGATGTAATTGCAAGCAAAAAGAGTAAGGAAAAAGAAGAACAGGTTGTAGGATGTCATTTTGAAAATAGCTCTGGTGTCAACTGCTACGCAAATGTAGTGCTGAATGTTGCATTTTATCTGGAAAGTTTGCAAGAGCAGATAATAGTAAATCAGGGAAAAAGATTCTGTTCAGAGCTGAGTCTCCTTTTTCAAAAGCTGAGTAATGATAAAACTCAAATAGAAAGTGCTACTGAAATTAGAAAACTTTTAGATGTATGTTCAGGACGAACACAGTTTTCTCAAAATGAACAGCAAGATGCACACGAATTTTTGATGTTTTTTCTTCAGGTACTGGAAGAAGAAGAAGTTGCAATTGATAATTTATTTGGTCTCTCTTATAAATGGGAACATAGTTGTGAAAACTGTTATAATATATGTGGCTCTAATGTTGATAATGAAAGGTTTATTTTTTTGACATTGCCAGAGACTAAAACAGTCACTTTTGCTAAATTAGTTAAAGATGCTAATCATAGCATGCAATGCGGTGAGTGTCAATCTGACATGTTTTCAACATTAATTTTAAAGGAATACGGACAGTATGTAATTTTAATGATGCAACGATGTAGAGCTGATGGTTCACAATTGGATACTTTAATAAAGAAGTTTACAGGAAAGCAATTATCAATTTCAGGAAAAACTTTTGTAACTGTTGCAATAATTTTCCATGAAGGACCTACTGTAACTTCTGGTCATTACACAGTTTATCTTAAATGTGAAAAAGGCTGGACACTGTGTAATGATTCCCAATTGGTTTTTAAGCAACGTTTGCCTTTTGATTTAGCAAATTCCTATCTAATCTTCCTGAAACCTAAATTTTAGAGAGACTTGGCAAGATCTGGACAAAACAATTTTACCATTTTATTGGATTACCATTGGAATTTTCAAAAATAAAGATTTTTTAAATTATCATTTGGCCTAATGGAAAGATAACCAATTGTAATGTGGACTTTTTTAATTTTTAATGAAACTTTCGAAAACGAAAAATTTAGAGAAAATCGGTAACATCTGCTCAATTTAAATTTTGGAATGTTATTCGAGTGCCATTGGAAATTTTTTCAAAAAAGGTTTTTTTAAATTACTATTTGGCCATGTGGAAAGGTAAACAATTCTATTGTGGACTTAATAAATTATTAATAAATATTTAGGGAACCAATATGTTACAGAGAATCGGTGAGATCTGTACAAATAAAACTTTAGAATTTTATTGGATTACCATTGGAAATTTAATCAAAAAAGAATTTTAAAATTACTATTTGGCCTAAAGGAAATGGAACCAGATGTAATGTGGAGTTATTTGAGATATAATATTGTGATTATACTTCTGAAACAAACATATCAGACGGTATTTTAAAGAAATAAGTATTGATATTAGATGATATTTTTTTAGAATATTATGCATTTCTATAATGTTAAGTAAAAAGAGATTCTGGGCTTTTTTAATACAATCTTTGAGATTGTTATTTTTTTTTGCCCGCTGTAAAATGATGAATGCAATTGCTTTCACAATTTATAGTGAAATGCAATATATTCTGAAAACAGCAAAAATAAGGCAAAAATATTTTTTGATAAATATGTAAATATGTGTACTGTATTATAAAATGTTTTAAAAATATTAATACTTTTTTCTTTTTTTTCAGATTGATATAGAAAATTTTCGAAAACTAGAACCATTTTTAAAGCAATTTTTTTAAAAAACAAATGAATAAATATTTTTTTGAGTGGGTATGGTAAGTCAATAATAATAATTGTAGTCTCTCAAAGACCTTGTAATGTGATAATTGATTTTTAGTGTTTTAAAAAAAAAAAAAAAAAAATACGCGCACCGTACGCGTACGGTAAAAAAAAAAAAAAAAAAGTTTTTAAAAACATATATAAAAAAAAGATGAAAGATAAGGTTGGCTCTTAAAAGAGCCGTTGTGTTCATGCAGGGACAGAGGAAAGAAAGATTGGGAAAATTAGTCTCTGCGACAAGTGTGCTGATCTATTTTGAGGTTCACTAGGGAAACACTGGTCTCCCTATGACAAATTAGATCATGACAAGAGGCGCATCGAATATCAACCCTCAGAAATCGAGGGTTAATTTCCTGAGGGCCAGCAAAAGGAGATGCTCCCCCCACAGATGAAGGGCTCACCTGACCTGCAGAAGAAGGACTCAGCCCTGCAGATGATGGTCCAGGCTGAGCTGCTGTGGATGTGCTTGGTTGACTTACGAGCATGTGTCCTTTTGTGTACATCCTTGAGGTGCCTCATCATGGTATGATTCCCAAAGGAATACTTCCTGTCAGGATTACCTCTTGAAAGTACACGCTGACACAGCTTGCAAGTCACTAAGGGTGCATTTACCTTTTGCTGGCCTTCAGGAAAAGTAAAATAATCCCATACATAAGAGGTCTTTTGTTTCCTCGCTCTCTGCCTCAAGGTAGTGCTGCTAGTGCTAGCCTCACTCTCAGAAGGGCTCTGCTGTTCTGCCATCGTATCACAAAGACAACCCAGCTCCTTCTCCTAAGGGATCACAAGCAGAAATGAGGGGAATGGGTGTGGAGTAGGTGAGTTCTAGAACTGAAAGTAGTTTCAACCAATCAAAAGTTGTGTTTCATGATCACATGACCTACCGTACGCTTACGGTACGCTTACGGCAAAAGTACGCATGCGCGTAAAAAAGACACACGCTTGCGCGCATGCGCATAACAGTCACTACCCGACACTTCCGCGTAACGTGCGCGTGTAGCGTACACGCGTACGCGTCCCACGCGGTGTACGCGCGGCTACGCAAATTGCGTAACTATACGCAAACAGCGTAGATAAATTACGGACATTGCGTAAACCCTACGCTTACCGTAAGCTTACGGTACGCGTACTAAAAAAAAAAAAAAAAAAAGGAAAAAATGTATTGCTAATAAATTTTACCTGTTTATTTTATAAAATATTTAAAAAAAAACATATTATAGAATTTTAAAAATTTAACCATAGTCTTAAAAAAGGATAGAAAATTAAAAAAAATATATGTTTAAAAAATAGAAGAAAATAAAAAAATTAGCATTTAAAAAACCTTGCAAATTCACTGAAAAAACCATGGGTTTCACACACGTTATAGTTAGGACATGTGAAGAAAGAAGAAAAAATGCACAGAAAGAAAAAAAAGAAGTGCAGAAAGAAGCAACAGAAGTCCTCAAAGACGAAGAGAAGTGCAGGAAGAAGGATAACGTGCAGAAAGAACAAAAAGAAGAGCAGAAAGAAGCCTTGTTGAAAAATCATCCTGTACCTTCAAATTTTTCAGACGGATACTGGTGGTAACTGAGTCTGACTAACCAGTCCTAGAGCCAGTGCTATGTTAAAAGACACTTAGAATACAGTGAAAACACCTACATACACTAGGGAACATTATGCGTTGGGGTCCCCCTGTGATTAGCATGACCTCCTCTGTAAGCCCCTACTATATAATAGGGCAGGGGGATTAAAACTACCTCTTAAAACAGGCCACATTTGAATCCTGAGGGTCCCTAGGGTTCAACTAGCCCACTAGGTACCTCCTGTAAGTGCCACAGAGCTGCGTTGCAGAGAGGTGTAAAAAGTGGCACGGCCTGGACCACCTCTCTGCAATGCAGCTCAGTGGCGCTTACTGGAAGCACTTGGTGGGCTAGTTAGCCCCCAGGGGCCCTCAGTATTGAAGGGAAATTATATCCCCAATTTAAAACGTGCCATAGTGCGTGTTTGCACACGTCACCTCAGGCCCCGTCCCCTCCCTTCACCACTGTGTAAACGCGCCCTGTGGCTGTTCTGAGTTGAGAGATTAAGTCCCCTTGAATCCTAAGGGTCCCTAGGGTCAAACTAGACCCCTAGGTACCTCCATTAAGCGCCACAGAGCTGCGTTGCAGAGAGGTGTAAAAAGGGGCTTGGCCTCAGAACACCTGTCTGCGGCGCAGCTCCCTGGCGCATACTGGAGATGCCTGTTGGGCTAGTTGGCCCTCAGAGACCCTCAGTATTGAAGATGAATTAATTCCCCAACTTACAATTCGCCAGGGGGCGCGTTTGCAGAGTGCTGCAAGGAGGGGGCGTGGCCTCCGGCACGATGCCAGTCTTTTATTTATTTTAATTTTTTAAGAAGGGGGGCTGTGTGGTTCCCCTTCATATTCTAATTTATTGGCCCTGATGACCCCATCCCCCAGGGCCTGTCTCCTAATTATATTTTTTTGACCCCAATCCCCAGGGCCGGCCACTGTTTTTTATTATTTTAAAAAAATATATATTTATAGACACACCTAGGACATGCTGGACAAACCGTACGAACCTATCACCATGACGATTTGCCTGATATTCATTAAAAGGCGACTATGCATACAATGAATCCACGTGGAATGTATTTACACCACTAGTGAAGCTCTGACATGTCTGATGCCCTACCGTGCCTAATCCCGGTAGACACCCTTGTCGTTTATTTATACAAACATGGGTAGCTATTGACGGGCACATTTAATACACATGCACACCAAGCCATTCAAAGGGGATTCGACAAAAATTCGACCAAAACTATGCAAGAAACCCCCCTCACGGTTAATAAAACACACATCCACTGCCGGATGTGTAATACTTTTTATTTTACTCTCTGGAAAGGGGACGAACATCACTTGAGAGTCACAGCGCGCTCCTGGCAGAGCCCAATTCTGTGTTACACCCACCATTGCCTGCTGAGTGCCACACACCTCTGTGTTGTATTCTACTAACTAGTGCATATGCTATGACACTCTCTAGCCCATGTGCACTGTAACACCACCCCGTGAATATGTCATGCCACACTTGTCTTCACACGGGTTATATTGCCCCATCTAACGTGCCTTCCTCGATGCCTATGTTATAACGCACAGTGCTATGCCATACATATTACAATCTGAGATCCATATCTTTGTCACAGTGCATATGCAACGTTACACTCCCCAGCACATATTTTATATTACAACTTTTAAGACTAGTTAGGTTACACAACACTGCCCTGTGCATATTACACTCCAAGGCGCATATCGCATAGCGCACGCTAGTGCCTGTGCTATCTCGCGCTCTCCAATGAATCTGTAACTGCGCACAATGTATTGCATATTATATTTCACGCCGGTTCATCTTATATCACACTTTTTGGTGCATAGTTTATACCATACACTATATCTAGTTTTCATTTTCAATCGTGCTCTCAGGACTATGTTCTATATAACACTGTGTTCACCTACCCTTTTCACGGGCATTACATTTTGCGATAGGGGGTGGAGGGTCAGGGGGTGTTTCTGCCAAGTGAGCCCGGAGTCACAGTCACAAACGTCCTCTTCTTCCTGAATAAAAGTGAGATTATGCTGCATACTTGTTCATATTTTAAGTAGTTCGCACAGACACACATTTTAAAAACAATAAAGTTCCTAATAAACGCCTTCTCTGAACAGTTAGCTTGCTGCCCCATCCCCCTCCTCCCTATCCTCTGTTGTGTGAATCCATGGACTAGCCTCCTCCCTCCTGCCATGCATGGTCTGATGTGCTGCCACTGCCCTCAATTTAGTATGATGTACCAGTCCACTCCTCCTGCCCTCCATTGCCCAATTCTATGCCCCATCATTGACCTCCTGCTTAAACTCTGTGCTTAGCTTGCTGCCCCTATTCTCCTTCCCCCTGCCCTCCGATGTCTTTGTGCATGCCCCTGCTCCATCCTTTTTGCCCACCATGTTCTATGGACCTGCCACTCCTATTTACTCTGAGTGTTCTGTTGAGCTGCCACTCCCCTCCCACCTGCCTAGCATTGTCAGATGACTGTAACCTGTCCCTGCCACCTCCACCCTGCCTGTCCACATGCCATGCCCCTATCCTCTTCCTCCTGTTCTACATGGTCCATTGTACTGCCACACCCTTCTGCCCTCCCTGGTCTGTTGTGCTGCAACTGCTCCTCCTGCCTGCCCCGTGCGGTCTGTTGTGAGGCCCCTTCCGCTGAACTTTCTTGTCTGTGCACAGGTCCTGACCCTCCCTTCTATCCTCCATCGTCCTTTGTGCATGCCCCTGCACCCTCCTTCTTGCCCATCATAGCCATTGTGCTGCCACTAACCCTCCCACTTGCCATGCATCGTCTTCTGTGCTGCCATGGCCCCTCCCACCTTCCCTGTGTGGTCAGTTAGCTGCCCCTGACCCCCTCCCACCTTCCCTCCATGGTCTGTGTGTATGCCATCACAGTCTCAGTGTTGCTCTTCATGGTGTGTCTTGCTTCTAGTGCCCATCCTGCCTGACCTCCATGGCTATCTTGCTGCTCCTGCCCTGCCCCCTTGCCCCCAACCCTCTGTTTACATGTGCAGACCCCTACTCCCTCCCTCCTGGCTTGTCTGTTCCATTGTAATGCCCCTGATCCGTCCCTCCTGCCCTTTATGGTCTGTTATGCTGCAGCTTTCTCTCCTGTCTGTCCATTATGGTCAGCTAGCTACCATTGCCTTTTGCCCCTCTGTTCTCTGTTGTCCATGTGCATGGTCCTGTCCCCTCCCTCTTGCTTTCTATGGATTGTTGTGCTGCACTCCCGTCCCGCATGCCCTGTGTGGTGTATTGTGCTGCTGCAAACCCTGATGCCTGCCCTGCAGGGTCAGTTTGGTGCACCTCTCCATGTCCCTCCTGTCCTCTGTTATCCAAGTCCATGTCCCTACCCCATTTCCTTCCATGATCCAATGTACCATACTTGCGAACATTTTGAACTTGGTAAGAGGGAGATTTTGAAAAAAAAAAAGAGGAGATTGTAGACAGGAGACAGATCAAATAAAGCCAATTTGAGCTTAAAAACATTGGACGTTTCCTGGCTGAATCGGGTCTGTTGGCATGTATGGTTGTACTACCATTGCCTCTTCCTTCTGCCCACAATGGTCTATTACATTGCCACAGCCTCTCTTGCAAGTCCTGTATTGTTGGTTGGTTGCCCCTGCCCCCCTTTCCACTGCCCTCCATAGTCTGTTGTGCTGCCATGGCCCTTCCTGCCTGCTCAGTGTGGTTAAATTGTTGCCTTTGCACCCTCCTACCTGCCTTCAATTTTCAGAGTCCGTGCCCCTGGCCTCTGCCTCTCAACAGTATCCTAATGAACATATGCAACGTTACACTCCCCAGCACATATTTTATATTACAACTTTTAAGACTAGTTAGGTTACACAACACTGCCCTGTGCATATTACACTCCAAGGCGCATATCGCATAGCGCACGCTAGTGCCTGTGCTATCTCGCGCTCTCCAATGAATCTGTAACTGCGCACAATGTATTGCATATTATATTTCACGCCGGTTCATCTTATATCACACTTTTTGGTGCATAGTTTATACCATACACTATATCTAGTTTTCATTTTCAATCGTGCTCTCAGGACTATGTTCTATATAACACTGTGTTCACCTACCCATTTCACGGGCATTACATTTTGGGATAGGGGGTGGAGGGTCAGGGGGTGTTTCTGCCAAGTGAGCCCGGAGTCACAGTCACAAACGTCCTCTTCTTCCTGAATAAAAGTGAGATTATGCTGCATACTTGTTCATATTTTAAGTAGTTCGCACAGACACACGTTTTAAAAACAATAAAGTTCCTAATAAACGCCTTCTCTGAACAGTTAGCTTGCTGCCCCATCCCCCTCCTCCCTATCCTCTGTTGTGTGAATCCATGGACTAGCCTCCTCCCTCCTGCCATGCATGGTCTGATGTGCTGCCACTGCCCTCAATTTAGTATGATGTACCAGTCCACTCCTCCTGCCCTCCATTGCCCAATTCTATGCCCCATCATTGACCTCCTGCTTAAACTCTGTGCTTAGCTTGCTGCCCCTATTCTCCTTCCCCCTGCCCTCCGATGTCTTTGTGCATGCCCCTGCTCCATCCTTTTTGCCCACCATGTTCTATGGACCTGCCACTCCTATTTACTCTGAGTGTTCTGTTGAGCTGCCACTCCCCTCCCACCTGCCTAGCATTGTCAGATGACTGTAACCTGTCCCTGCCACCTCCACCCTGCCTGTCCACATGCCATGCCCCTATCCTCTTCCTCCTGTTCTACATGGTCCATTGTACTGCCACACCCTTCTGCCCTCCCTGGTCTGTTGTGCTGCAACTGCTCCTCCTGCCTGCCCCGTGCGGTCTGTTGTGAGGCCCCTTCCGCTGAACTTTCTTGTCTGTGCACAGGTCCTGACCCTCCCTTCTATCCTCCATCGTCCTTTGTGCATGCCCCTGCACCCTCCTTCTTGCCCATCATAGCCATTGTGCTGCCACTAACCCTCCCACTTGCCATGCATCGTCTTCTGTGCTGCCATGGCCCCTCCCACCTTCCCTGTGTGGTCAGTTAGCTGCCCCTGACCCCCTCCCACCTTCCCTCCATGGTCTGTGTGTATGCCATCACAGTCTCAGTGTTGCTCTTCATGGTGTGTCTTGCTTCTAGTGCCCATCCTGCCTGACCTCCATGGCTATCTTGCTGCTCCTGCCCTGCCCCCTTGCCCCCAACCCTCTGTTTACATGTGCAGACCCCTACTCCCTCCCTCCTGGCTTGTCTGTTCCATTGTAATGCCCCTGATCCGTCCCTCCTGCCCTTTATGGTCTGTTATGCTGCAGCTTTCTCTCCTGTCTGTCCATTATGGTCAGCTAGCTACCATTGCCTTTTGCCCCTCTGTTCTCTGTTGTCCATGTGCATGGTCCTGTCCCCTCCCTCTTGCTTTCTATGGATTGTTGTGCTGCACTCCCGTCCCGCATGCCCTGTGTGGTGTATTGTGCTGCTGCAAACCCTGATGCCTGCCCTGCAGGGTCAGTTTGGTGCACCTCTCCATGTCCCTCCTGTCCTCTGTTATCCAAGTCCATGTCCCTACCCCATTTCCTTCCATGATCCAATGTACCATACTTGCGAACATTTTGAACTTGGTAAGAGGGAGATTTTGAAAAAAAAAAAGAGGAGATTGTAGACAGGAGACAGATCAAATAAAGCCAATTTGAGCTTAAAAACATTGGACGTTTCCTGGCTGAATCGGGTCTGTTGGCATGTATGGTTGTACTACCATTGCCTCTTCCTTCTGCCCACAATGGTCTATTACATTGCCACAGCCTCTCTTGCAAGTCCTGTATTGTTGGTTGGTTGCCCCTGCCCCCCTTTCCACTGCCCTCCATAGTCTGTTGTGCTGCCATGGCCCTTCCTGCCTGCTCAGTGTGGTTAAATTGTTGCCTTTGCACCCTCCTACCTGCCTTCAATTTTCAGAGTCCGTGCCCCTGGCCTCTGCCTCTCAACAGTATCCTAATGAACAACTAGATTGCTAACATTCTATATTTATTACAAAAGTGTGGAACGCCTAATGTCATCTTGATGTAATCAAAACTGTAATACCTAGAGCATTTCCTTTAGAAATTACATATATGAGAGGGTCTTATTGGCATCAAAATTATGGTTAGTGCTCTAAAAGACTAAAATAAGGACATATTTTCTGAGTTTTCAAATAGCGACAAAGCACTTTTAAATTATTTGCTATCTTTATGTTTTTTTATCCAGTTGACCACTTGATTAAATGTTGCACTTAGGGGAGAGGATGTGGTGTTACTTCCAGAACTGCAGACTTTGCAACTGGGGAACCAGGTTGGAGTTTCTGCTTCAGCTCGACATTCTGTGATTCTGGTCAAATCACTTAGTCTCCCCATGTCTACAACCAAAATGAATTTGTTCTTGTGTGATGTAACCAATGCTTATGTAAAGCACTCCAATACCTGACAAGTCTGCACTATATAACACTGCAAAAACATAAGTGTTTTGCACACTTCTGTCATTGGGCTATATTTGGGCTACATCTGGGTGATTTTGGGCTACATTTGGGCTCTTTTGTCTCCGGTGGCCATCTTTGGAGATTTATTTGTTTTAAAGTTTCCTAATTTCCTCATGTACTGCAGTCTCCTCAGTAGGAAATGCTTTCAGTTTTTTACTTTGATTCCATCATGAAGGTATTCAGATATGTCACACATTTGCCATAAATTCTGAATGTTAGCACTCTAGTTGCTCATTAGATCACTGTAGTAAAACTACTGTTCACCATGGAAGTCTGCTCCTGGTATTAAAAGTGCATGTTTCAGTCTGCATGTCAGAATTTTTTAATGAAATAGAAGAGGATTTGAGAAGTCACTCAAAATGTGCCCTCATTTTCTTTCTTCAGCATTAATCATAATTTCTATGGCAAAATGAACCCCCTCATTGTGTTCCTTTTTAAATTAAATGTTTTAAGTGTTACCAGTTTATTCCAATCAAGATGGCTTCAGGTGTGCCATACTTTTGTCATAATGAAGACAGTAAGCGCTCTAGTTGTTTTTAAGAACACTCTGGGACATTGTCATTGGGCTATACTTGGGCTACATCTGGGTGATATTTGGGCTACATTTGGGCTCTTTTGTCTCTGGTGGCCATCTTGGGAGATTTATTTGTTATGAAGTTTCCTAATTTCCTCATTTACTGCAGTCTCCTCAGTAGGAAATACTTTCAGTTTTTTACTTTGATTCCATCAAGAAGGCATTCAGATGTGTCACACATTTGCCATAAATTCAGAATGTTAGCACTATTTTTGCTCATTAGATCACTGTAGTAAAGCTACTGCTCACCAGGGAAAACTGCTGCTGGTATTGAAAGTGCATGTTTCAGTCTGCATGTCAGAATTTTTTAATGAAATAGAAGAGGATTTGAGAAGTCACTCAAAATGTGCCCTAATTTTTCTTTCTGCAGCACTAATCATACTTTTTATGGAAAAATGAACCCCCTCATTTTGTTCCTTTTTAAATTAAATGTTTTAAGAGTTACCACTTTAATCCAAGCAAGATGGCTTCAGGTGTGCCATATGTTTATCATAAGTAGGACTGTTAGCGCTCTAGTTGTTCTTTGGAACACTCTGGGAAGCTGCAGTAGAACACAAAGGAATCAACTGACAGTCTCTGCCCTTGTTGGATGTACATGTTTTACTGAGAATGTCAGACTTCATTCTCACATGACTGAGAAAGATAATGTATAAAGCATGAGAAAATATTTTTCTCTCAATCATGACATCCCAGCAGAAGGCTTTTTCACATGGTGAAATCACTTTAGAACATACCACAATTCCTAAAATGAGTATGGTACCATCAACAAATGATTTATAATGTAACTAAAATCTTAAAACCTTCTATTAACTGCAATGCTTTTTAATGAGGTGCTATCATGTATATTGTTCCCAAGATGGCTGCCAACACTTCTTGGATGAAGTGCTGACAGCCAATCAGATCTCACAATGAGATGTGTGGTTAGGCTCCGCCCACATATATATATGATTTTACTTTTGATTTTCTCAGGAACTACTGAACAGATTGACACCAGACCTGCAAAAGACACTTCCCTGACCTGAGGACTACCTCTCTGCCAAATTTCAAGTAATTCTGTTCAGCCGTTCGGGCTGTACCTTGGACTAAAGGTCCCTATGGAAAATTGCATGGGGAAAATGCGTTTTGGGACCCCCCTTTTTTCTCAGCCCCCGCTTGACGAATCCCCCCGAGACTTTCAGGGTAGGAGCGGAGCGGAGTGCCCCACCTAATAAATGTCACGAGGATTCGTCAACTGGCGCCAAAGTTATTCCAAATAGAATGTTGCGGATTTCCTATGGAAACACGGTCCTAACTATAACTATCTACTGGCGACCGCCAGTAGATAATATATATATATATATATATATATATATATATATATATATATATTACATCCAGTATTCCTCTCAGAAATATTCCACACGCATTCACTGGTAAATATGTGTTGCAATCTCAGTTTTTATTACGGCAACAAAATTCTTTCTGACAAATCCAACAACCCTACGCATTTCAGTCTGTCCACAGATCTTGTTCAAGGGTAGCAAACGCTTCAAACATTACTTCTATTTCAATATACCACATGATGTTACATCACATCCTGGTTGAAAAGCGCATTGCATTCTGGTATTTGTAGTGCATTCATTTTGCGCAATTATATAAACAGTGACATTAGTGAAAATGTTGTGTATGTGAATATAAAAAGATATACTGTGATTTTTCATTGATGTTCACAATTCAAAATAAGATAAAAAAAGGGGGGGTTTCTGACATTGTTCTGGTCTATCAGCCGCATATCCACATATTTTATGTTTCATTATAAAAAAGCTTGCAAAGACTTTTAAGTAAAATCCCGATCTGGCAGAATATCAAAAACATAAGGACACACCCACAATGGATTTCAGAGCAGGAGATGCGGAGCATTTTATAACACTGATGGAATTAGATCAAGATGTAAATGAACCACCAAATGATTTGGAAAGATATTGCTCACAATTGGGGGAAGGAACCAGTGGAAAAAAAAAAATCTAAACATTATCCACAATTACCAACTGGGAATAAGATTGAGACATTCCACGAAGCGGTAGTAAAAGACATATACCAACTCAAAAGCAAAAAACTGAAGTATAATTTAACTTTGGAAGAACGAAATGCCCTAAAGGCATTAAAAACTGATGATGGCATTGTACTAACGGCATTGTACTAACTATGGCTGACAAAGGGAGAAATGTCATCATCCAAGACAAAGAGCTCTATGTCGAGGAGGCTATCTCACAGTTGAGCGATATAAGACACTACCAAAAACTAAAGGAAAACCCAACACCATTATTTAAACACGATCTTGATATGAAACTACAGGGTTGGTTTGAAAAAAAACTCATAGAGTATGATGAGAAAAAATACCTCACGACTTAAACATCCCATAACTGCAACAATCTATTTTCTCCCAAAGATACACAAACACACCACCAGACCACCTGAGAGACCAATCATTTCCGCAAAGGGGTCACTGTTAGAGGCACTTGCAAATTTTGTAGATGGTTATCTGTTGCCATACATAAAGAGATTGACATCATATTTACGAGACACAAGTGACCTATTAAGATTTGTGCAAGAAATCACTTGGGAACCAACATATAAATTAATCACAATGGATGTGATCTCGTTATACATTAACATCCACAACACAATCGGTATGTCAGCATGCAATTATTTCTTGAAGGAACGGAACATCCATTTTGCAAACCACAATGCAATGGTCATGGAAATGATTGAGTTATGTCTGACCCAAAATGTTTTTATGTTTGGGGATGAAATTTATCTACAAAAGGACAGGACAGCGACGGGTTTTTCTTTTAGTCCTAGTTATGCGTGTCTCACAATGGGTTGGTGGGAGCAAAAGGTGGCATGGAACCCGAACAATGATCAACATGTGGAGAAAATATTATCTTGGATGAGATACATAGATGATCTCCTCATAATATGGGATGGTTCTGAAGAAGATTTCGAGTCATATTTTAACATCTTAAATAACACCAACACCAACCTGCATATCACGTACAACATAAGTGACAACCGAGTGGTATTCCTGGACACAGAGATCTACATTATGGAAAACAAGGTACACACAACATTACACCACAAGACCACAGCAAGTAATGCAACATTACATGCAGAGAGTTGATCAAAAACATTCCATATGGTGAGTTATTGAGGATACGACGGAGATGCTCGGAGGACCACGAATGGCAAAAACACAGCAAACAATCGATGGTTAGATTCAGAATAAGAAAATACAACAAAAACATTTTAACATCCTGTCTAGAAAGAACTGAAAAACAGTCAAGAACTGATATAATAAAAAACAAAACGCCACAGCAGGACAAGGAAGAAGATGTAATTCGACTAATCACAACGTTTTCCACAGAATCAAAACAAATTGGAAAAATCTTACGAAAAAACTGGAATATCTTGGGCTTAGACCCCCGCTATCGCCATAGTTGTGGGAAACCATCCAAAAATTACATACAGGAGAGCGAAAAACCTTAAAGATGAACTAGATCACAGTCACTTTGAGACATGGTTAGATGTAAAGGGATTCTACAAGTGTTCCTCTTGTACAGTTTGTCAGATTGCGCAAAATATGAAGGAAATCTCAATAGAGAACCAAAAGAAGTGGAAAATCAACCAAATAATCAATTGTAAAAGCCAATACGTTATCTATATAATTTAGTGCCCCTGCGAACTAAAATATGTGGGGAGCACAGTTTGCGAATTAAAAAAGCGCATTCTGGAGCATGTGAGGGCAACAGTAAACAGAGACCGGAGTTATGCTGTTGCTAAACACTTGGAAAAATGCCATGAAGGTGACTGGAAAAAACAAAAATGTTATGCTGTGGAGATGGTTGATCGCCATGTGAGAGGTGGCAATCGAGAAAAGACTTTGAGACAGAAGGAGTCGCGTCACATACTGTCTTTTAGGACTTTGGCCCTCTATGGTCTGAACAAAGACGAGGAGATGCACTCACACCTATAGGGTGTGAATAAATCAACCACCTTGAGCATGTTTTGCTAACATCATGTAAATATAAATATGATACCCCACACAACTGTAGAGTTTGCCCATGTCTGAAAGAGGTTGTATCAGATGAATCTCTCTTTTCTCCATATAAGAAACTGGTAGTTACATATATAGTACAAGATGTTGGAATTTATAAAATGTGACCACCAATGGAACACATGATTTTAAACACAAGTCACTTATTAGTCATAAATGTTCACCCAAGAAATATCTGGTAATTCTGTCATGGATTTAATAATTGTGAAGCACCGCCCACTAGGGGGCGTGTATTGTAAATTGAAAAATCAATTATAATTGCACTACATTTCACAAATTGAGGTTATCAGCATGGTTACCCACTGGAGGGTTGACTATATAATGAAACATAAAATATGTGGATATGCGGTTGATAGACCAGAACAATTTAAGAACCCCCCCCCTTTTTTATCTTATATTGAATGGTGAACATCAATGAAAAATCACAGTATATCTTTTTATATTCACATACACAACATTTTCACTAATGTCACTATTTAAATAATTGCACAAAATTAATGCACTGCAAATACCAGAATGCAAAGCGCTTTTCAACCAGGATGTGATGTAACATCATGTGGTATATTGAAATAGAAGTAATGTTTGAAGCGTTTGCTACCAGTGAACAAGGTCTGTGGACAGGCTGAAACGCGTAGGGTTGTTGGATTTGTCGGAAAAAATGTTGTTCCCTTAATAAAACTGAGATTGCAACACTTATTTACCAGTGAGTGCGTGTGGAATATTTCTGAGATGAATACTGGATGTAATGTAATAAGGGCTGGGCTCTGCCGTCTCCACATATCGCACCATCAAAGAGCACCGAGTCTCTGTGGAACATATATATATATATATAGTTTTGGTGATGTAGTACGTGTCGGCCAGAGACGCGGTACAGAGGCCCCCATCTCTCAAGCAGGCCCGGACAACACTGGCATCCGCTTCGGCAAAACCTTTTCTTCAAGTTATTGAAAGTTCCGGGCACGCCTGCATACTCGGGAGACTAGTTGGCGGTACAGCGAGGTTATTAACCTCGGTTGGGCGGGATGCATTGTCAGACCTGCCCCCGCCTAATTGAACACCGAGCACAAAGGCTGAGATGGTCCTGGGGACCTGAGGAAGCAACTTAAATTTTATTCACAGGGGATTGAACTTTTACGCAATGCAAATCATCTTGCCATCCGCCCAAGAATGCTGACATTGTACAGTACTCCATGCATCACTTACCTGGTAGCCACAAGGTGCATCCTGGGAATCATGGTCCACAAGAAATGCGTGAACTGTGAATGGTGAGCATATCATCAAAGGGGTGGAACGGACTTTCACCAATCGTAGTGGGGCAAGATGGTATTTAAAAACGCACAGCGCAATGCCTCCTGCAATATCCTGGCGCTGATGAAGGCCGGAACAGGCCGAAATGCATTTGCCAACAATTAAATAAAGGAAGTTTCCACTGTTCCCCTATGGGCTTCTGCTCTTTCTTTGGGAGGAGTTTTGGTGATGTAGTACGCGTCGGCCAGAGACGCGGTACAGAGGCCCCCATCTCTCAAGCAGGCCCGGACAACACTGGCATCCGCTTCGGCAAAACCTTTTCTTCAAGTTATTGAAAGTTCCGGGCACGCCTGCATACTCGGGAGACTAGTTGGCGGTACAGCGAGGTTATTAACCTCGGTTGGGCGGGATGCATTGTCAGACCTGCCCCCGCCTAATTGAACACCGAGCACAAAGGCTGAGATGGTCCTGGGGACCTGAGGAAGCAACTTAAATTTTATTCACAGGGGATTGAACTTTTACGCAATGCAAATCATCTTGCCTTCCGCCCAAGAATGCTGACATTGTACAGTACTCCATGCATCACTTACCTGGTAGCCACAAGGTGCATCCTGGGAATCATGGTCCACAAGAAATGCGTGAACTGTGAATGGTGAGCATATCATCAAAGGGGTGGAACGGACTTTCACCAATCGTAGTGGGGCAAGATGGTATTTAAAAACGCACAGCGTAAAGCCTCCTGCAATATCCTGGCGCTGATGAAGGCCGGAACAGGCCGAAATGCATTTGCCAACAATTAAATAAAGGAAGTTTCCACTGTTCCCCTACGGGCTTCTGCTCTTTCTTTGGGAGGAGTTTTGGTGATATATATATATATATATATATTACCTACTGGCGGTCGCCAGTAGGTAGTTATAGTTAGGACCCTCTTACCATAGGAAATCCGCAACATTCTATTTTGAATAACTTTGGCGCCGGTCGACGAATCCTCGCGAATTTTTCAAAATAGGTGGGGCGCTACGCTCCGCTCCTACCCTGAAAGTCTCGGGGGGATTCGTCAAGCGGGGGCTGAGATAAAAGGGGGGTCCCAAAACGCGTTTTTCCCATGCATTTTTCCATAGGACCTTTAGACAGAGCTACAGCCCGAACGGCTGAACAGAATTTAATGAAATTTGGCAGAGAGGTAGTCCTCAGGTCAAGGAAGTGCCTTTTGTAGGTTTGGTGTAAATCTGTTCAGTAGATTCTGAGAAAATAGCCTTTAAATCAATATATATATCTGAGCCAGCTTACGGTGCGCTTACGGTGCGCTTACCGTACGCGTACGGTGACGTGCGCGAGCGCGATTCTGATTGGCCGTTAGATCTTAGTAAACATTCGAATCGGTCGAAACCAGGAAGCGGCGGCCGCCATTTTCTCTCTCGCACTCTGACAGGGGGTTGAAAAACAAAGTGCAAAAACATGTAAAGGGGCTGTTTAGACAGCTCCCAAGCACCTAGCCATGTCGAGGGAGTCCCCAACGATCCCCCAAGTGAAAAAAGGCAATTTTAATTTTTTCGAAAATTTCGCCGATTACGCTTACCGTACGCGTAAGGTAGCAAATAATAAAAAAAAAAAAAAAATTCCACATTCTCCCCACCCCGTGTGCCAATGGTGCCTGAAGGGCACCATTTTTGCATGGCTTATTAAAATTTAAACAAAACATATATTTTACCTGTCACAACGATGCTCATCACATGTCCTCCATGTGCGCACGGTGCGCGAAGCGCATCGTGCGTTCATGGCCCATCTAGCGTAACGTGGGCACGCGGTGCGCGAAGCGCACCGCGTGCTCACTGTGCGCGCACGGTGCGCAAAGCGCACCGTGCGCGCACGGAACGAACTGCGTTAAGTGGGCGCGCACGCCACAAATGGCGTAAAGTAACTTAGCATTTAAAAAACCGTACAAATTCACTGAAAAAACCATAGGTTTCACACACGTTATAGTTAGGAATTAGCATTTAAAAAACCTTGCAAATTCACTGAAAAAACCATAGGTTTTACACATGTTATAGTTAGCTGGACATTTTACTGATAAAAAACCAATGAAATTCCCCCGTTATAGTTACTGTAGGCAACTATAACTCACGCGACCGTAATCCTCTGCTGATGACATATGTGTCTTTATGAAAAAAAAATATTTGTAATATATGTATAGCTAAAATTTAATGGAAGAAGACATGGGCAAATAAGTGTCTAAATACAGTATTAGCATCAGCAGAGGATTACGGTCGCGTGAGTTATAGTTGCCTACAGTAACTATAACGGGGGAATTTCATTGGTTTTTTATCAGTAAAATGTCCAGCTAACTATAACATGTGTGAAACCTATGGTTTTTTCAGTGAATATATATATATGTGTATTCAAAATCGAGGTTGTCCACTTGAGATTGCCACACACATCGGGGGCAAAAGCACACCATCAGGCAAGTGGCAGCGCATTCACAGACTGATCGCATTCCCTGAAGCCATACGCGTTTCAAGCTTTCCTAAGCTCTTGATCACTGGCGGCATGAAGCAGGAAGAAATGCCTATTAAGAACAGCTGATTTTATTGAATATAAAGTCCCCGCCCTAGTAGGCGTGTACAATATATATATATATATATATATATATATATATATATATATATTATCTACTGGCGGTCGCCAGTAGATAGTTATAGTTAGGACCGTGTTTCCATAGGAAATCCGCAACATTCTATTTGGAATAACTTTGGCGCCGGTTGACGAATCCTCGCGAAATTTTAAAAATAGGTGGGGCGCTCCGCTCTGCTTCTACCCTGAAAGTCTCGGGGGGATTCGTCAAGCGGGGGCTGAGAAAAAAGGGGGGTCCCAAAACACGTTTTCCCCATGCATTTTCCCATAGGAACTTTAGTCCAAGCTACAGCCCGAACGGCTGAACAGAATTACTTGAAATTTGGCAGAGAGGTAGTCCTCAGGTCAGAGATGTGCCTTTTGCAGGTCTGGTGTAAATCTGTTCAGTAGGTCCTGAGAAAATAGCATTTAAATCAATATATATATCTGTAAGCGCGCTCCGTGCGCTTACGGTAAGCTTACCGTACGCGTACGGTGCCGTGCGCGAGCTCAATTCTGATTGGTGGTTACATGACTGTAAACATTCGAATCGGTCGAAATCAGAAAGTGTCGGCCGCCATTTTCTGTCTCTCGCACTGAAAAACAAAGGTGGATAACGTGAAAAGGGGGCAACGGAGAGAGTTGCAGACCCCCTAGCGTTTGTCAGGGGGTCCACGAAGGACCAAAAAGTACGAAAAATACATTTAATATTTTTTTTTAAAAATCGCGGAGTGCGCGTACGGTAAGCTTACCGTACGCGCACGGCAAAAACAAAAAAAAAAAAAGAAATAACAATCACATTTATTAAATAAATTGAAGGACCCGCAAGGGAAAAAAAAATTGTTACTGTGTAAAAAAAGGTGAGGCGCGCACGGTATGTACTGCGCAACGTGGGCGCTCGGTGCGCGAAGCGCACCGAGGGCCCACAGCGCGCGCACCGTGTGCGAAGCGCACCGGGCGCGCAGGGTGTGCGCACGGTGAAAAACCAGAAAAATAAATAAAAAATAAATACATAACAGCATTTAAAAAACCGTACAAATTCACTGAAAAACCATAGGTTTCACACACGTTATAGTTAGGAATTAGCATTTAAAAAACCTTGCAAATTCACTTAAAAAACCATAGGTTTCACACATGTTATAGTTAGCTGTACATTTCACTCGTAAAAAACCAATGAAATTCCACGTTATAGTTAGATCAGGTATATATATAACTTGCGCGACCGCAATCCACAATGTGTCATTTCAGATGTCATCATTGATATGATGAGTGATGTCACTGACCATGTCATGAGTGATGTAATATGTGACGTCATCAGCAGTTTATTGTGGGCGCGCAAGTTATAGTTACCTGATCTAACTATAACGTGGAATTTCATTGGTTTTTTACGAGTGAAATGTACAGCTAACTATAACATGTGTGAAACCTATGGTTTTTTAAGTGAATTATATATATATATTGTTGTTGTAGTTACTTTATTCGATATATAAAAAAATATCATAAAAGTTTGATACAGTACATTTAAAAAACAGTTTAAAACCCACTACAACTATGGACTTTAGTCCTTATACGATTGAAAAGAATAAAAACAATAAATATGTATATACAACATTTTCATAGACCCCCATTGGGTAATGCATTTAAACAATAGTGCTCATTGATGGTCGGGGGAGTAAATATTTATCTTATAATTGGTACACCTTAAGGAGCTTGCGTCTTAACCTCCAAGCCCAACCCAAGTATTTGGCAGTTCCAACAATGACACTAGGGACTGATGTTTCATACGTCAGGAAGCGCAGTGCCTCCCTGGCAGAGCTAGTTCCCTGATTTTTACAGACCGGTATCAGTCATCTTGATCTTGGTTGTCGGTATGCCTGACAAGCAAACATAAAGTGGCCGATGGACTCTATGGGCGAGGCACAACCTGGGCAGCCTATCAAGCTTACGGGTGCCTTGCTCCATCTAGATTGGAACTCATAAAGTGGGAGGGTACCGTATCTCATTTTAAGATAAAGGGACCTATCTTCAGGGGATTCGATCAGGTCCATAAAAAGTTCCATACTAGGTACAGGTTTCATGTCCAGGAAATTCACAGTTAGCTCTCCTCCCTGATTTCTAAGGGTATTGGTCATAACCCATTCCCAATAAATCTTTTTTATCGTTGACTTGGGTGGAGGGAGCTGGGTTTCCCAAGCCTCTTCCAGACCTATCTTCTTCAGCTCTTTTTTCAAATTCAGTACCCAGGGGATCTTACGCTCTGCTCCAAGTTTTATAAGCATGTCCAGGGCAGAAGCATAGTGGTGGAGTTCAGGGGACCTTCTAAGCCTTGTCCAATATAATATAGGACGCAGCCTGGCCACATTGCTAATATTTTGTCTGCCGAGATCGCTATGGAGAGGAACTAGCGGGGTAGACAGAGGAAGCGAGAGTAAGTCTCTAAAGAACTTATTCTCCGATCTAAGCAACTCTGTTAAGTTCTCAAACCCCCAAAGTTCCGCCCCGTAGAGGGCCGCTGACATTGCCTTCCCCTCGTTGACCTTAACTGCTGCAGCTATAGCCCTACTGTAAGAGAGCCTCTGGTGTTTCGCTATTGCCCCCTAAAGTTCTTTTATGGGCAAGAAGCATTTTTGATAAATGAGGGGCCCACTTTAGCTTATTATTTACCATGACTCCAAGATAATCAAAAGCCTCAACTAGCTCAAGAGTGGTATTATTGAGCTTGATATTATTCCTGAAATTTTTGGAAGGTGATAATGCCATTAGCTTGGTTTTTGATGTATTTATTTTCAAGCCCCTATTGTCACAGAATTGGGAGAAACGGGTGAGCAGTCTTTGTAGGCCCATAGGACTTTTGGATATCAACAAGGTGTCATCAGCAAAAAGCAGGGTAGGTGTTTTCTCCCCACACAGGGTTGGTGCGTCGACCATGCCATCTCTCAAATGGTCTGCCACCCCATTAATAAAGAGAGAGAACAGTGTCGGGGCTAAAACACAACCCTGGCGGACCCCTTTCTCGACAGTTATCCTCTCCGTGAGCTGGCCCTGATGCCCCCATCTAACTTTGGCAAAATTGCCTTCATGAAGGCGTTTGAGGAGGTCCAGAATTAAGGGAGGGATGCCCAGATCGCTCAGCACCTGCCACAGCTGTAATCGTGGGACCAGGTCAAAGGCTGTTTTTAAATCAATAAATGCCAAATAGAGGCTGCCTTTTTCGATAACAACAGATTTCCAATGTATGCTATAAAATCTAAAGACCTGGTCAATTGTGCCAACTCCCTCCCTAAATCCTGCTTGAAAGTGGCTCAAAATGCCCTCCTCATCAATCCAGGCCTTAATTCTGGTCAGGAGGACTCTGCCAACCACTTTTTGTAAAACATCGATTAGACTAATCGGTCTGTAGTTGGCAGGGTCCCCCCTATCCCCTTTTTTATATATGGCCACCACCTCCGCCCCTTCCAAGAATCCGGGACTGGGCATCCTAAGGCTAAATTATTTAAAATGCGAAGAATAAATTCTGCCCACAGATCTTTATCGTGAAGCAAAAGGTCGCCAGGGAGACCATCGGGTCCAGCTGCCTTTCCCAGGGCTATCATATTGATTGCAGAGAGGACCTCTGATAGCCCAAACGCGGCCTCCATCTCCAAGGGTGCCGAATTCTCTATTATCGGGGTCAGCTTCTCTGAAACCACACTTTCCCCAAATGAGTAAAGGTCAGAGAAGTGTTGATACCATTGACTCCCCGTTATATGATTCGGGATTGGATCAGTCCCTCCCCTAGTGCTAACATTAATAAGACTCCAGAAGGAAGTGGAATCTTTGAGTAAGGCTGCAGCCTTTAAATCCTGCCTGTGGCTTCCCTCCCACGATCGCTTCGCCTTCCTAATGGCTTCGTAGTAAATTTTCCAGGCATTAATAATGTCTGGCTGAACCCTATGTTTTATAGCTCGAGAAAGGATCTGCCTCTTTTCCCTGAAGTCCTGTGAGAACCAAAGGTTTTCTGATTTGGAGGGGGGCACTTTTGGTCACCTTTTTCCTGCATCACAAAAAAGCTCCCCACCTTTGCCACAGTTTGTTGATAGACTTCTAAGAAGTCTTGAGATGAAGGGGCCTGTGAGAAACGGCCCATGAGCGTGTCCAGAGCCAGAGTACCTTTTTCCACCAGCCTTCTAATTTTTTGCAGGTCCGTCTCTCGTTTTACTACCCTTGGCCACTTAAGGCGCCTGACATATATATATATATATATATATATATATATATATATATATATATATATTCAATGAAAAAACCAAAGGTTTCACACATGTTATAGTTAGCTGGACATTTCACTCGTAAAAAACCAATGAAATTCCCCCGTTATAGTTAGTTCAGCTAACTATAACTCGCGCGCCCGCAATGCACTGCTGATGATGTCACATATTACATCACTCATGACATGGTCAGTGACATCACTCATGACATCAATGATGACATCTCAAATGACATCACTGATGACATCATTCAGAGAATGTGTGTTTTTCAGAAAATTACATATGTTTTATATATGTATATCTCAAGGTCGATGGAAGAATAAATGGGTATATAAGTGTCTAAATGGATGAATTGTTTTTGAAAAATTGATTGTATAACTGACTGATTAAGTGTATCTTAGTGAATACATGGCTTAGTGAGTAATGTTTAAATATGTAAATATCTGTATCAGTCTCTCACTTTGTGTATAAGTGGCTGCATGGGTTGGTGAGTAGCTACATGGGTGTCTATATAGGTTATTAGTTGGTTTTTTGAGTATCAGTGTCTGATGTCTGTATGGTTCGGTGGGGGGTATTACGTAGTGCATAGGTGCATGAATGAGTGACTCACTCCTTGTATGTGTTGAAGACAGCATGTGTGCAGGACTCTATGGGTGAATGAGTGTGTGCATGGGTGTGTTAGTGAGTGAATGACTGTCTCAATAGTGTCTCTATGAGTAACTACATATGTTTTAAACTAGTATATGTGACAATTGGTGTATATAAGCGAGTATATGTGAGAGTGAGAGATTGGAAGAGTTCCTGTATGAATAAGTATGTGTTTTATAAGTGATTGTTTAAAAGACTAAGTATGTGTAAGTTTCTGTAGAAGTAAGTGTGGCGGTGTGTGTATAACTGTATATGCAAGTAAATGTATGTTTGATTCTTTATTAGCATGAGTGACTATGTGTGTGAGTACCTCTATGGATGAGTGGCATTGTGTAACAGGATGTATACGTGTATGAGTACATATGATGAGTGAGTACATGTATGAGTGACTGTACAGGACTGTTGGTGAATGAGTGGATGTGTATGTGGATCTTAGAATTACTGAATAGGTTGTTGTAACTGGTATTGGTATGTCCATTGTTTTTAAAATTTTAATTTCTATTTTTGAATGTGTGTATCAAAGGTTATATTAGGGGCAGAGGTGGTCTGCCACTCTATCACAAGGATGATGTCATCAGTGATGTCATCAGTGATGTCATTTGAGATGTCATCAGTGATGTCATGAGTGATGTCACTGACCATGTCATGAGTGATGTAATATGTGACGTCATCAGCAGTGCATTGCGGGCGCGCGAGTTATAGTTAGCTGAACTAACTATAACGGGGGAATTTCATTGGTTTTTTACGAGTGAAATGTCCAGCTAACTATAACATGTGTGAAACCTTTGGTTTTTTCATTGAATTTCTAAGGTTTTTTAAATGCTAATTCCTAACTATAACGTGTGTGAAACCCATGGTTTTTTCAGTGAATTTGCAAGGTTTTTTAAATGCTAATTCCTAACTATAACGTGTGTGAAACCCATGGTTTTTTCAGTGAATTTGCAAGGTTTTTTAAATGCTAATTCCTAACTATAACGTGTGTGAAACCCATGGTTTTTTCAGTGAATTTGCAAGGTTTTTTAAATGCTAATTTTTTTATTTTCTTCTATTTTTTAAACATATTTTTTTTTTAATTTTCTATCCTTTTTTTAAGACTATGGTTAAATTTTTAAAATTCTATAATATGTTTTTTTAAAATATTTTATAAAATAAACAGGTAAAATTTATTAGCAATACATTTTTTCCTTTTTTTTTATTTTTTTTTTAGTACGCGTACCGTAAGCTTACGGTAAGCGTACGGTTTACGCAATGCCCGTAATTTATCTACGCTGTTTGCGTATAGTTACGCAATTTGCGTAGCCGCGCGTACTCCGCGTGGGACGCGTACGCGTGTACGCTACACGCGCACGTTACGCGGAAGTGTCGGGTAGTGACTGTTATGCGCATGCGCGCAAGCGCGTGTCTTTTTTACGCGCATGCGTACTTTTGCCGTAAGCGCACCGTAAGCGTACCGTAAGCGTACGGTAGGTCATGTGATCATGAAACACAACTTTTGATTGGTTGAAACTACTTTCAGTTCTAGAACTCTCCTACACCACACCCATTCCCCTCATTTCTGCTTGTGATCCCTTAGGAGAAGGAGCTGGGTTGTCTTTGTGATACGATGGCAGAACAGCAGAGCCCTTCTGAGAGTGAGGCTAGCACTAGCAGCACTACCTTGAGGCAGAGAGCGAGGAAACAAAAGACCTCTTATGTATGGGATTATTTTACTTTTCCTGAAGCCCAGCAAAAGGTAAATGCACCCTTAGTGACTTGCAAGCTGTGTCAGCGTGTACTTTCAAGAGGTAATCCTGACAGGAAGTATTCCTTTGGGAATCATACCATGATGAGGCACCTCAAGGATGTACACAAAAGGACACATGCTCGACTTACTGGAGGTAACCCTTCAGTAAGTCAACCAAGCACATCCACAGCAGCTCAGCCTGGACCATCATCTGCAGGGCTGAGTCCTTCTTCTGCAGGTCAGGTGAGCCCTTCATCTGTGGGGGGAGCATCTCCTTTTGCTGGCCCTCTGGAAATTAACCCTCGATTTCTGAGGGTTGATATTCGATGCGCCTCTTGTCATGATCTAATTTGTCATAGGGAGACCAGTGTTTCCCTAGTGAACCTCAAAATAGATCAGCACACTTGTCGCAGAGACTAATTTTCCCAATCTTTCTTTCCTCTGTCCCTGCATGAACACAACGGCTCTTTTAAGAGCCAACCTTATCTTTCATCTTTTTTTTATATATGTTTTTAAAATCTTTTTTTTGTTTTTTTTTTACCGTACGCGTAAGAGACTACAATTATTATTATTGACTTACCATACCCACTCAAAAAAATATTTATTCATTTGTTTTTTAAAAAAATTGCTTTAAAAATGGTTCTAGTTTTCGAAAATTTTCTATATCAATCTGAAAAAAAGAAAAAAGTATTAATATTTTTAAAACATTTTATAATACAGTACACATATTTACATATTTATCAAAAAATATTTTTGCCTTATTTTTGCTGTTTTCAGAATATATTGCATTTCACTATAAATTGTGAAAGCAATTGCATTCATCATTTTACAGCGGGCAAAAAAAAATAACAATCTCAAAGATTGTATTAAAAAAGCCCAGAATCTCTTTTTACTTAACATTATAGAAATGCATAATATTCTAAAAAAATATCATCTAATATCAATACTTATTTCTTTAAAATACCGTCTGATATGTTTGTTTCAGAAGTATAATCACAATATTATATCTCAAATAACTCCACATTACATCTGGTTCCATTTCCTTTAGGCCAAATAGTAATTTTAAAATTCTTTTTTGATTAAATTTCCAATGGTAATCCAATAAAATTCTAAAGTTTTATTTGTACAGATCTCACCGATTCTCTGTAACATATTGGTTCCCTAAATATTTATTAATCATTTATTAAGTCCACAATAGAATTGTTTACCTTTCCACATGGCCAAATAGTAATTTAAAAAATCTTTTTTGAAAAAATTTCCAATGGCACTCCAATAACATTCCAAAATTTAAATTGAGCAGATGTTACCGATTTTCTCTAAATTTTTGGTTTTCGAAAGTTTCATTAAAAATTAAAAAAGTCCACATTACAATTGGTTATCTTTCCATTAGGCCAAATGATAATTTAAAAAATCTTTATTTTTGAAAATTCCAATGGTAATCCAATAAAATGGTAAAATTGTTTTGTCCAGATCTTGCCAAGTCTCTCTAAAATTTAGGTTTCAGGAAGATTAGATAGGAATTTGCTAAATCAAAAGGCAAACGTTGCTTAAAAACCAATTGGGAATCATTACACAGTGTCCAGCCTTTTTCACATTTAAGATAAACTGTGTAATGTCCAGAAGTAACAGTAGGTCCTTCATGGAAAATTATTGCAACAGTTACAAAAGTTTTTCCTGAAATTGATAATTGCTGTCCTGTAAACTTCTTTATTAAAGTATCCAATTTTGAACCATCAGCTCTACATCGTTGCATCATTAAAATTACATACTGTCCGTATTCCTTTAAAATTAATGTTGAAAACATGTCAGATTGACACTCACCGCATTGCATGCTATGATTAGCATCTTTAACTAATTTAGCAAAAGTGACTGTTTTAGTCTCTGGCAATGTCAAAAAAATAAACCTTTCATTATCAACATTAGAGCCACATATATTATAACAGTTTTCACAACTATGTTCCCATTTATAAGAGAGACCAAATAAATTATCAATTGCAACTTCTTCTTCTTCCAGTACCTGAAGAAAAAACATCAAAAATTCGTGTGCATCTTGCTGTTCATTTTGAGAAAACTGTGTTCGTCCTGAACATACATCTAAAAGTTTTCTAATTTCAGTAGCACTTTCTATTTGAGTTTTATCATTACTCAGCTTTTGAAAAAGGAGACTCAGCTCTGAACAGAATCTTTTTCCCTGATTTACTATTATCTGCTCTTGCAAACTTTCCAGATAAAATGCAACATTCAGCACTACATTTGCGTAGCAGTTGACACCAGAGCTATTTTCAAAATGACATCCTACAACCTGTTCTTCTTTTTCCTTACTCTTTTTGCTTGCAATTACATCACTCCTCTTTTTTTCCTCCTCTGTACATCTTCATCACAGATATTCTCATTTCTCCTTTTACGAGAAACTACACGTTTCTCCAACACAGGATACTGACCTAAATGAGGAGCATAGCTTCTTCTTAATCTATTATACTCCTTTACACAATTTGTATCAGCACTAACTTTTGAGTCATCAAAGTCTATCATGAATAAACCTGATAATGTTTTCACTCGTGACAAAGCAACATATGCCATACCTTCTTTGAACACAGTTGAACCAATGTTCACAAATGCACAATCTACAGTCAATCCTTGAGACTTGTGAATAGTTACAGCATATGCTAGCGAAAACGGAAACTGCTTCCTACGTACATATAAGTCTTTCACAAGCATGAAACGAACTGTACAACGACAAATGTCTTTAACTTCTTCTATCTGATCAAATTTTATTTTTAAACATTCAATTCCATCTTTTTTCTGATAATTAATAAAACCCACAACTCTTCCCATAGCTCCATTAACTAAACCTTTTTCAACATCCAAATTTCTCCTTAAAAATACTCTACAGTTCATGCAAACATATAGATTTTTTTCTAATCCAGCTGTTTTGGAAATGTTCTTCTCTAGTGAATCCAATTTATTTTTCAGTGTGCCTGTTACTGTGACAGTAATTCTTCCATCCTCAATTTTGTCCACTGCTTCTAATTTCCTGATCTCTTCCTTTTCCAATTTCAAAAGCTCCTCATTGAATATTGAGCATTCACGTAGAGTTGGCATTAAGCAGATGATACTTTTGTGTTGGACTTGGCCCTTCTGGCAGGTTCACCCCTGAACTTTTTTTGCTTTTTACTGGTGACTTGGTGTGGTGATTTTTTGGTTTCTACGCACTTTCCCTGTGTCCCAGGGTAAAGTGCGTGCGCGCTCTGAGTGCATGTGGTGAGATAGGCCTGCCCTCCCATAGGAATGCATGGGGAATGTATGTGTCCCTAGTAGTTCCTGATGCGTGGGGTGTGCAGGCCCGAGTTTGGTATGTGCGGACTCGTGGGAGTGAATGCTGCACGATGATGTGTGCGGCGTGCATGTACCTAGTGTGGAAGTGCCACTTCTAGAAGTGGGCACTTCTGTGTGCAGTGTGTCTGTCGCGTGATTGGCTGGTCATATCATGTGACGGGCTAGGGATTCCCCAGAGTCAGGATGAGTCACCCAGTGGTGAATGGGGAGATCAGCAGCTAGATGGGTGGGAGGAGTACACCTGGGTCCTGAATAGGGCAGGGTTTTCCACACACAATGCTGGCTCCGCCCCCTGTGGTGCGACTGACGACCCTAGCCCTGCCAGTGAATAGGGTGAGGGGCTGAGCACATCAAGGGTGCTCCCCAACCAGCTGCGACTGGTTTTCCCCCTCACCCTGAACCAAGAACAAAGACTTTTACTGTATAAAAAGGGGCTGTGTCCCCTTACAATTTGTTCTACTTTGGATCCTGACAGGAGGGGGCTGCTGCTGCTGCTGCTGGAGGCCAGGAGGAACCGCCACTTGGGATTGCCTCCCTGCCCTGGAGGGCCCAGTGAGCTGGCCCCTGGCCCAGCCTGGCCCCCTGCCTACCTTCCCAGGGACTTTGCTGGACTTTGCGCGTGTTGGTGTCCCTAAAGCGCCTGGAAGCGCCTTTTCATTCACTTATAGTGCTAGGAGCGCTTTAATTGGGGCCAGCAGCGCGGCGCTGCAATTACCAGCGAGGGAACCCCGACGTAGGGATTCCCTGCTATTTTTGCGACATTCGAAGCTGGTGCCCACCCCGCATTGTGTGCTTGTTGGCGGGTGCCCACCCCGCTGATTTAAGTATTCCTACGGCGGGTGCCCACCCCGCCGTATAGTGCATACCGAGGGAGCCCACCCCTCTTATCACCGGAGAAATCACCGCGGCAGCCCGGTTCTCAAACAGGAAGTCAGGCAATCTGTGAGGGACGTGGGCGTGGTCTAAAACAGGAAGCGGACGGGAGCCTACCCCGCGCTCCTGTGACGGAGATCAGGAAGAGGACCGTCAGCCTAGAGTCCGGACGGAGGGCGGGAGCCTACCCCGCCTCCGTCGGTGAAAGAGAGCCCTGCGTCGCCCGGAGGAAGCCAGCGCGCTCCAGGGAGTGGTGCCGGCATCCAAAGAGTGCCCGAGTTCCAGGGCGGGACCTGAGCCTTCGCCCCGGTGAGTGGTGTCGGGAACTCCTGAGTCCCAGAGGGGGACTCCATCGTGGTGCTGCCGGTGAGTGGGGCTCGGCCACTGGGTGGTTGGGGGTGTGTCGGGGCACGCTTCTCGGTGCCCGCCCCCCCCTATCGAAGTCCGGGACGGGGAGCGCCGTCCTCGTTCCCCATCCCCGCTGCCCCGCCTGACAGTGGGCAGCGGCAGCCGTGTGCAGAAAAGCATCATCTTCGAGTCCAAAGGGACTCCAACGGTTGGGGCCATTGTGTTTCAGAGTCCAGAGGGACTCCAACATTAGGGGCATAGTTGTATTTGAGCGCTCCTGCGCTCCAACGCTACGGGGGCATTTCTCCCTGTCTCAAGCCCAGAAGGGCTACCGCCAAAGGGGGCATATTCGTTTTAGAGCTCAGTGTAGCTCCAACATACGGGGGCACATGTGTTCTGAGAGCCTAGAAGGCTCCCATGTTTGACCCATCATTTGGCTAGAGCCCAGAGAGGCTCCAACGCGTGGCCTACACCATTCAGAGCCCAGACAGGCTCCAACGACTCCCATAAGTGTTCTAAGGGCCCCGAGGTGCCCAGGCCCCAGTCCCTACAGCTGCCCAGCACTTAGTGGGCAGCTGCAACGTTTAGGTTGGGGCCTCTGTGTTTTAGCTTGCGCAGCTTGCGCAGCCGCGCCCTGACTTTGCTGGGACATAGGGCGTCCTAGCCCCGACAAGGCCAGTTGGCCTAGGGACTGCCACAGGTGGTGGCGAATGTGAGTTTTGCGCTATTGTTCCTTTCCTGCACCTCTGAAACGTGTTTATGCGTCATGTGCTTTGCTTTACACCGCTGAATGTATTTTATGCATCATGTGTTTCCCTTGTTCTACACCTCTGAATGTGATGCATCATGTGTAAAGTGCGTTTACCCCTACAGGTATTGTGATACTTAGGTGGTTGTTTTCTCCCTAGTACAGGTGGTGCTAGTGAGGTCCTGATTCCCTGCGCAATATTTTCCTAAGGGGGTTAGGGTTGCGTAGGTGGTACTTACCTGATACCAGTAGTTCCTGGTTGTGTGCTACATATGTTATTTTGTACTACAGTATTATTCCTATGTTCTAAAAAGTGCTAATTCCTGACAGTGGTCCAGGTGGCCCTGTCCCCTGTATATATAATCCCTTGTAAATTCTGCCCGTGCCTGTTGGCACATTGTAGAGTGTGTGTTTTTATCTAATGTGTTGTGTATAATACAAAGGCTATTTTTATAGAATACCTTGTGTGGAGTTTCCTTTGTGGTGGGCCTTGGGTGTTGTTGCTGGGTGCGCGCGCAAACGCTTTACACATCGCCTCAGGGATAAGCCTGACTGCTCGTGCCAAGCTACCAAGGGGGTGAGCAGGGGTTATCTTTGGCGTGTAACTCCCCAGCCCTGACTAGAGTGGTGGTTTCTGTCTGGCTTTGGCGCAAGCCCTAGCCAACCAGAAATCACCATTTCTAACATTTTGTTTTCTGCAATGTTCTTGTATATCTTCTCTGCAACTATTTCTTCCTTTGGAAATAAATTATGTAGCAGCCGACTCTGTAATGCTTTTTTGCCAACTTCTGTGAGTAGTCCAATTCTGATATCTTTCAGAATACTTCCATATTCTTCATCGCTTGCTTGCCTCATATTAGTAGTAAGTTCCTTGTACTCAAAGAAGGACCAAATATTTGTATTTCCGATGCTTCCCAATGACTTCTTCGTGTCTTCATGTGTGACACTGGTTGTCCTTTAACTGGAGTAAGTTGCAAAAGATCTCCAAAAACTATGACGTGTTTTCCACCAAATAACATGTCATAGTCTGTCTTCAGAATTTGCTGCATTCGTAAATGCACAAAGGCAAGCATTAAGTTTGAAACCATGCTCACCTCATCAATAATGAGAACTTGCATCTTCTTCAAGACTCTTGAAACTTCCAAGGATGCTTCTCCAGTTAGCTTGTTGTATTGTATTTTGTTCTCATGCTCCACTGGTAACATTAGCAAACGATGTAAAGTGATTCCTTTTATGTTATATGCTGCTAACCCAGTTGGAGCAGTAACCACACAAGACAAAGTAGAATCCGTTTTTTGCTGTAGGTAGCTTCTGATGACTTTAATTAGGAAACTTTTTCCAGTTCCAGCTTGTCCGCTTACATACATCCTGATTGGATGAAATGATGTGCATGAGCACTCTTTTTTTTCATGTAGAAATCCGTGATCAATTTTGTTTCTGATCTCTTCATAAATTTGTTGCTGCTCTTCGTTCAGTTGTCTTTCCAAATTTTGTAAGTCTATAAATTCTTCTTGAGCTTGATTCATAGCCGTTTCCACTTCATTCATGGCTATTGATGCTTCATTTTCAACGATTGGTTGTCCTAGGGGATCTTGACTGAGTGTTTCTGAACTTTGGCTGTCCTGAGAACTGTCTCTAGCTATTTCTGCTGCAATTGTAGTTTCCTGTTCAATTTCTTCATTTAACATTTGCAGATAACTTGAGAATGTACTGCATTGTATGCTGTCTTTGCAAGCATTAAAAGAATCTTCATAGCTTTGAAATTCTCCCAGTAGTTCATCCTCTGTACGCCATGGTTTAAACAACTGTAAAAGAGCCAAGTAGTAAAATTCCTTCTTGTCAGTAGTGTCGCAACTCAGCTTCCTGTGATTTATCAAACTTCCTTTTGTTTGCTTCACCAAACATCCTTCCTCACCAATGACTTTATATTTTCCATTGTTGATGTCTTCTGCGGCTTTCCGTGAATAAATGTAGTTCTGCAGCACTTCATAGAGACACATGTTCTCCAGATGTTGACTTCTCTTGGGATAATATGTGTCCAACATGTTTGATTTCAAAATATCTGTACTTTTTGGGTCATTCTCGGCCAAATATTCAATTTCTCCAACAGATTTTAGTACCCGATTTCTCATTGCTGCAAGGCCTAAACTTGCCCAAATTATTCTTCTTGACTTCGAGTAGAGACTTGCAGAAGATAACCTATCTGAACATTCGTAGGATCCAATTTCTCGATGCGATAATATCTTCAAACTGAAACTGTACAGCTTCTTACTGACAGTCTTCTCGTGAGAAATCTCTTCCCACATTTCCTTCAATTCTGTTTTTTCTGATTTCGTAATGTAAGACGTTACATATCGATCAACAGCAATGGAATTGTCAGCTACATACTGTATATCCATGTTAGCGTTCCACATGGATAAAATGACTGGGTTGTAGTCATTTATATTTTTTGATTCTTCTTTTCTTTTAAGGTTGTAGGTATTCTTAGGTGATTTTCTTGTGATAGTATGTCTCACAGCTGACATAAAACAGTTTACTCTTCCATTTGAAAGAACAGGTCTAGGAAATCCAAATCGACATTTAGTGTAGTATTTATCTTTGCTCTTGTATTTCCGTCGACAGTATTTTCTACACCGATGACTTTGGAAACGTAAAACTTGCTCCTTTAACTTTTTCTCTTCTGTGCTTTTTGGTATAGCACATGTTGCATATTCTTCAATGTAAGATAACACTGCTTCATCAGTATCTGTTCCAAACTTTGGGGCATCCTTGATCCACAACAGCATATGAATATGAGGAGCACCTCTTGCCTGGTACTCTTTTCTCCAAAAGAAATCTACTACTTCTCCAAGAGGTGGATTTTTTTTATTGCAGATGAAGGACATCATAGCCTCAAATCTATGATTGAAATATCTGCAAACATTAACCGGATCCAATGAGCACAGTTCTCCTACTGTCTTGTATTCGATGTTTTTAATGTTTGAATTTGCCTCTCGTAGAAAATCCAGTAAATCATCCCAAGCGTACTCGGCACAGCTTAGTGTAACGAACCATGTTGGTGTTCCTAAATTCCGTAACATGCATTTTAATTCACCATGGCGTCGGTACCAATATTCATTTGTCCCACGCTGACAAGCCATCAGATTGATCAGTTGTGTTTCCAAATGATCATCTCGGTGCTGCACTTTCTCCATAAAATCCTTAGCAGACACATTTTGTAAATGTACTCCACTTTTTAAAATGTGATTTACTGCATAAGACAGTGCAGACAAGTCGCTTTCAAATAAAAGATGGAACAAATAAGGAATACTTTGTCGAAATCTGGGATCTTCAGCATATAGTCTTGTAGTCCGATACTCAGAAGCTGGAATCTGTTCCGGACGTTCATCGTATCGTCCTCCTTTTCCTTTAGGAAACAGCTGGGGAAAACATCGAGCTTCCAAGCTCTCCTCCCATACACTCACGGGAGTTCCTTTTGCTTTCTTCATCTGAAAGAGATCAATGTTGTCTCCCATAACTTCTTTTGAATGAAGAGGATGTATGCTAAAATGTTCATAAATTTCTTCTTCCTTTGACTTGTCCACTTTTTCAATTTGTCCAGTTGGTGTTTCTGTGTCTTCTTGTAAATCTTCTTCTTCTTCTTCTATATAAATTGATTCATACCATTTGTTATTCCTTTTCAAATACAAATTTGCTCTTTGTACTTTCCGCACATCTACCAGCTCCTGCCAAATCTTCTTATTCTTTGTAGGTACACCATTAACCAGAATAATTAATGGTTCAGTTTCCAAAGTATCCGCATCAATAGTTTCCATATTTTTTTTCAAATCCAAGGGCAAATACACCACTCTACCTTTTAAACCTCTCAGTAAATCGGAAGGAGGTAATTTACCAGTTTTGGGCTCCATACGTACTATGGTCTGGAACGGATGAACACATTGAATGAGTATAGACTCATATGTATTTAATTCAGAAAGTTCAGCAGGAATAGCATCCAATTCTAAATTATTATGTACAGCTCTGGTCGGCATTCTATTTTCCTCTAACTTGTTGTAACAGTATTTACAAATACGCTGATCTTCACCCAAATCAAAACAATTTTCAAGAAATATATATGTGGCAAAATCCTTCCACTTATAATTCTCTTCATTTTCACTCTTTCTGTAGAGATCAACATTCCTAGTTTGTTTTCTATAATGAGTTCTGCGGCAACAAATACAAGTAAAATTTGGTCTTTCATTAGAGATTATTGCAAATTTTGTTATGTGATCATTAAATGTGTTACTTACAGAGGGTTCTACATTCTCTTCCACTTCTTCCTCATTTACTGTGTCCTTCTCTGCACTGTTTTGTTCAGGACCAAAGTAACAAAACTGAATTTCATCAACAACCTTCTCTACATCTGATACCGTTCCTCGGAACAGAGCCCTATTCAATTCATTTAACTTTATTGCTTGACTTTTGGCAAAATACAACCGTCTCACAAACTTTCTCATTTCAGTATGATGAACAGCCAGCATCCTAAAATGATGGAAAACACTATTACACACTTTTTTAGATAGACAAGCCAGAGAATGACCCTGCAAACCAGTATTCTCTCTCACTCTGCATGGATCTAGACTTTGAAGCACCTTAATCTTCTGTTTTATACTTTTTTTTACTATATTCTCTTAGAAACTCACGAAATTTGTAAATAGATTCCTGACGCACAGTGCAAATACTACTACAATTCCAAGTGTACACTGGGGCTTTAGGACGTCTCCCCATAGCCTCATCTGCCATCACTTGTACCTCATCTCTTGGAACCATTATCTCCTTCTCCAATATGCAACCATTTTTTACTTCGTAAGCACGACCTCTGGTGTCAACTGCATGCAGCAAACTATTACTTTGAAAATAGCTCTCTTCATTAAAAAAAGGTTCACTACTTGAACTATGCATCCACTTTCCTAAAAACACTTTACAAAAGTTTGTTCTGTTCACTACTCTTTTCCTTTTGCTATGTGATTTCAGTACATTAACCATTTTGTCTAATGTACGCATCCTATTCAAAATTAAAATGAATAGTTTCCTTTTAATTCTAATGCCTTTGCTGCAATGGCTTCAATTTATTTTTTTCTTTTATAAAACTTAGTCTTTTGCTTATATTTCTTCACATCCTTTATCAAATTGGACATAACTCTTCTCTGAAACATTTTTCTACGTATCTCTTTAAACGCTGTTTTTCTATTTATGTAAATCTTTTCAGTTGCAGAAGGTATATTTGCATTAACTAAATTCTCAATTTTTTCCTGTCCTTTTCTTTTCAAAACATTCTTTCCAGTACAGACATTTTGTACATTTTTCATTCTTTTGAATATATTTTTTAGAAATTGTTTTTTCTGCTTACCAGAAGATTTTTTCTTTTTCCCAACATGAGCATCTTCTACTAACTTTGGTCCTCCAGTTGTCTTCAAATATAGGTTTTTTTTGTGAGTTTTTTGAACTCTGGATTTTGTAGGCATCTTAAATTTTGTTCACTGCTCTTCAGCAATACCTGAAAAAAACTTTAAAAAAATTCCTTTATTTTATTTAAATATATTACTACATTTCTTTTCACAATAGTCACAAAACGAAATTTCTTTGCCAATTTGAATGCACACTTACTGCTCTTTTTTTTCGGCAAGTGATAATCACTTTTACAGACTGACACATTATAAATCCACTTTTCAGATTTTTTTAAATGCACATGTCCAGACTGCTTTTTCAGACCACCACCATGTGTATCCTGGGTGACTGCCTACACTCCAGCAAGGGCAACCAGCCTTAGTGATGCTGAATGTCTTTGCATTACAGACTGAAACCTCAAACCCCACTCGCTTGTAAATACTGTGCATGATTATACATGGAAAGGAGCTGGGTGTGTGCTAAGAGTCTGCTTCTGCACCAAAAAATCGCTCCCCCTTTTTCCTACTAATGCAACTGTGAAATCACCAGAGCAAAACGCAATAAATCTCTGCCTGTAATTCCTATTTGCACACAGAGTCATGTTTTCACATTAGTCACAAAACGAAATTTCTTTGCCAATTTGAATGCACACTTACTGCTCTTTTTTTTTGGCAAGTGATAATCACTTTTACAGACTGACACATTATGAATCCACTTTTCAGATTTTTTTAAATGCACATGTCCAAACTGCTTTTTCAGACCACCACCATGTGTATCCTGGGTGACTGCCTACACTCCAGCAAGGGCAACCAGCCTTAGTGATGCTGAATGTATTTGCATTACAGACTGAAACCTCAAACCCCACTCGCTTGTAAATACTGGGCATGATTATACATGGAAAGGAGCTGGGTGTGTGCTAAGAGTCTGCTTCTGCACCAAAAAATCGCTCCCCCTTTTTCCTACTAATGCAACTGTGAAATCACCAGAGCAAAACGCAATAAATCTCTGCCTGTAATTCCTATTTGCACACAGAGTCATGTTTTCACATTAGTCACAAAACGAAATTTCTTTGCCAATTTGAATGCACACTTACTGCTCTTTTTTTTGGCAAGTGATAATCACTTTTACAGACTGACACATTATGAATCCACTTTTCAGATTTTTTTAAATGCACATGTCCAAACTGCTTTTTCAGACCACCACCATGTGTATCCTGGGTGACTGCCTACACTCCAGCAAGGGCAACCAGCCTTAGTGATGCTGAATGTATTTGCATTACAGACTGAAACCTCAAACCCCACTCGCTTGTAAATACTGTGCATGATTATACATGGAAAGGAGCTGGGTGTGTGCTAAGAGTCTGCTTCTGCACCAAAAAATCGCTCCACCTTTTTCCTACTAATGCAACTGTGAAATCACCAGAGCAAAACGCAATAAATCTCTGCCTGTAATTCCTATTTGCACACAGAGTCATGTTTTCACATTAGTCACAAAACGAAATTTCTTTGCCAATTTGAATGCACACTTACTGCTCTTTTTTTATTTGGCAAGTGATAATCACTTTTACAGACTGACACATTATGAATCCACTTTTCAGATTTTTTTAAATGCCCATGTCCAGACTGCTTTTTCAGACCACCACCATGTGTATCCTGGGTGACTGCCTACACTCCAGTAAGGGCAACCAGCCTTAGTGATGCTGAATGTATTTGCATTACAGACTGAAACCTCAAACCCCACTCGCTTGTAAATACTGTGCATGATTATACATGGAAAGGAGCTGGGTGTGTGCTAAGAGTCTGCTTCTGCACCAAAAAATCGCTCCCCCATTTTCCTACTAATGCAAATATAAAATTACCAGAGTTGTACACAATAAATCTCTGCCTATATTTCCCAACATGTGTAACCTGGGTGACTGCCTACATTCCACCAAGGGCAACCAGCCTTAGTGATGCTGAATGTATTTGCATTACTGAGTCCAACCTCAAACCCTTACACTATTCATTTTTTATACCAATACACCTTAATTTATCGTGAAAACATAGTCCATATTATTTTACATGTTCCTCACTTTTAAATTTCTCCCAAAACAGAAAATAATAAACGCAACTTCAACAAAAAGAATTACATTTCTATTATTCATTTCTTAATTTACCATATACATCCCCTCTCAAACTCTAACCTCACCTTTAAAGTTAGTTAGTTGTGAAAGAAATGTGGCACTCAAACAGCAGATTATCAGAGCCAGGATCTCTGTTCTCTACACCTCTCTCCTCTCAGCAGAACCAGATAATGGCAAAGTTTCCCTCTATTTTTCCACACATATACATGTAAGTTTCAAATCTCAGTGCTTGCCCCTTTTTTTCAAATGTAATCACACATTTCTATTGGTTGAAAACCAACCCTTTTCCAAAAGTACCCTGCCCCCAACTTGACTTCTGCCTAGTACCCTTCCCCCAACTTGACTTCTGCCTGCTACCATAGCAACAGCTCATGGAACACTGCTGTGTGGAGTCAGGTCAGAAGTTCGCCAAACAATGTTTCAATTCCACAGAGCAAGAGTGCTTGACTTTTCAAACCTAACAGCAAATCCATAGTACTGTTCTTTGGTAACACATTTTTCTGTACCAATACAAAACATGCTTCTATTAATTTACACATACAGCCTAGTTTTTATTCTAGAATGGTATGAAACAGCCAATCAGTTCTTTTTTTTTTGAAAAAAATATGTATGCCTCCATTTCCAAACTGTCTTTCTTTTCATATTGCCATTCTACTGAAAGACACCTCCTGAGTGCATCCAGTTCTCCTTTGAAGATGTTCACAGTGTGGATTGTAGGGCACAGCTATGTCTTCTGGAGTGAAAAGTTTGCAGAGAAAACAGGTATGGTGAGAGACCTTGCTTTGCCAAATGTAGACATTAAATGGATTGGTCAGAGAGGGTTAAAGTGGCACCAATTGATGCCATTGGTGAAATCCTTCATGCAAATCCAACACCCTGACCTCATAATAGTGCACTGTGGTGGCAATGACCTAGGCACTTTGACTGGGGTAGGTCTGGAAATGCTTATGAAGGACACCTTTGCACAACTGTTTTCACTTTTCCCTAAAACTGCCTTTGTGTTTTCCAACATATGCCAAAGGCAAAAATGGAACTGGTCCAATCATTTCTGTCCGCAGATTGACAAAGCAAGAAAGCACGTCAACAAATCTGTTTCTGCTTTCCTCCGTGACTATGGTATGGGTTCCATTTACCACAACAACTTGCGTTACGACATGCAAGACATTTATAGAGGAGATGGTGTGCACTTCAATGATGAAGGGAACAGAGTCTTCCTCTTGAACCTTAGACTCTGCATCGGTACTTACTTGTAGGTACCACTAAAAAATCACTTAATAAACACAACGGCTCTTTTTAGAGCCCCCTAATATCTAAACACTTAAATCTGATTTTCATTTCTTTTTTTATTTTTTTTTTCTACCGTACGCTTACCGTACGCGTACCCCGTGATTTTTTTTAAAATCAATAAATGTTTTCTTTGTACTTTTCTGTCCTTCTTTGTCCCCCTTACAAATGTGAGGGGGTCTGTAACTCTCTCCCTTGCCCCCTTTTCAAGATATCACTCTTTTTTACCGGAGTGAAATACACAAAATGGCGGCCGCCGCTTCCTGGTTTCGGCCGATTCGAATGTTTACTAAGATCTAACAGCCAATCAGAATCGCGCTCGCGCACGCCACCGTACGCGTACGGTAAGCTTACGGTAAGCGTACCGTAAGCTGGCTCAGATATATATATTGATTTAAAGGCTATTTTCTCAGAATCTACTGAACAGATTTACACCAAACCTACAAAAGGCACTTCCTTGACCTGAGGACTACCTCTCTGCCAAATTTCTAGTAATTCTGTTCAGCCGTTCGGGCTGTAGCCCTGTCTAAAGGTCCTATGGAAAAATGCATGGGAAAAACGCGTTTTGGGACCCCCCTTTTATCTCAGCCCCCGCTTGACGAATCCCCCCGAGACTTTCAGGGTAGGAGCAGAGCGTAGCGCCCACCTATTTTGAGAAATTCGCGAGGATTCGTCGACCGGCGCCAAAGTTATTCAAAATAGAATGTTGCGGATTTCCTATGGAAACAGGGTCCTAACTATAACTACCTACTGGCGACCGCCAGTAGGTAATATATATATAATGGCAACTCTTTCCAGCACTTCCTTTCGGCGAATATGGACAACAACGACCACCAAGGAAACATGCAAATAATAGGAAGATTTATTGCTCACTCCTCACATGACGCGTTTCGGGCATCAAGTGCCCTTGATCACATAGCGAAATAGCGGTACGTCATTAAAGTTATATACACTCATTTTTTTCACTCTTTTTTTGCTGTTACACCACGTGATAACAAACAGTGAAGAAACACTTGTGAAATGGGGCTCTTTTTTATGCATGGTTAAAAACTGAATACATGTCTCTGTATATTTGTTCAAATACAATGCCCAGCTTGTCTTGCACATACGTTTCTCCAGCAATTTGCGCATTGTTATATTACTCTGTACATATTGAAAAACATGATGTTATGAACTGCGCACTGAATGCCATTAATAAGGCGATAACGTCGAATCCCCAAAGTCATTCCCTGAATGAGTCATACATATCTTAATATATACTCCATATAAGGGCAAATGTGGAAATTCCAGCATAAGTGCAAAGCATTGTGCAAAATACGCCACTAACATGTGCAAATTATGCAATGTAAACAAATAATAACCTTGAATCTCCAAGGACATCAATCGTCTAACAAACGCCTGTTGTACAATGTACAAAATATGCAGATATATATGCGCACCTATATGCGCCACTTCCCGCTTAAATGCGGAATTCCTGTGCAAAACAACGCAAATTGTGTGCAATTTATTGCAAGATATAGCAAAATGTAACTGAATGGGCATAAATAAAATGTAAAATACAAATCACATGTATTAAAAACCATTATTTGTGTAATCTATAGTAATTCAAAGTGAAAATGTATGTATGTATATCTAAAGCCACCCATGACACAAGTTCTTTACATAGATAATTCTATTCTGAATTTGTCATTAACTATAAAGTGCCTAGTGCAGAAATGCATCTGACCCCTCCAAAAAGTGTACCAAATTCATAATATTTATAAAGTGATTAAAAATTATAAAGTGATTAAAATTTGGGGCAAGCTGGACAAATGTTGTAATGTTAATTGTATTGGTCACAGCGGTCATTGTCATGGTAGAATATTACCCTATGCCTCTTATAGGCCTATATATGGTAATATATCTTTGTACATATCTCACATATGACATCTCCTTACTGTCTTAGTTCAATCATGTATTGTTACAGATGTAAAGGCCTTGCATTCTATAAGAAGGTGTGCATGTCTTCTGTGTTGTTGAGGCCATTCGGGAATCTACTATCCAGTTCTAAAATATATTTGGTTTCCCGCTGTCTAAGTGCTCTTTCTCTATTGCCTCCTCTCCGTGGAGCTAGAACTGAGTCGATAACAAAATAGGATAGGCAGTTAATGTCCTTGTTATGGACTTCTTTAAAATGGCGTGCGACAGGATATGCCGGATCGCTATTAATAATAGCCCGAAGATGTTGCAAAATCTTCAAGTGCACCTGGAGCTTGGTACTTCCCACATACCTAAGTCCACAGGTGCACGTGAGCACATATATTGCAAAATCAGTGCGGCAGTTGTAGTTGCCCCTGATGTCCAACTCATTCTCTCTAAATGGAGTACTGTATTTAGTGGTGTTTATTCCAAATTTACAAGCACGACAGGTTGTGCATTTGAAAAAATCTTTTCTAGGTTTCAACCATACTTCCCTATGTTCTAGCTTTGGAAAATTTCTTGAGAGTTGCCCTCCCATCGATTGAGCTTTCCTGAATGTAAGCAAAGGTTTCTCTGGCAGTCTACTACTCAGAACATTATCAGTCAGAATGATAGGCCAGTTCTTATTAATTATGGCTCTGATTTTTTTTTCTTGACGACTGTATGTTGTAATGAGTCTAGGTGGGTCTTCTGATGTGTTTTCTAACCCTTCTTCTTCTGTCTCCTGCACTAGGAGCGATGCCCTGGTTCTCTTGCTGGCTTTCAATACTGCATCTGTTAGTGTCTTATTAGTGTAGCCTCTTTTCCTTAATCTGGATAGGGCCTCATCCTGGCAACTCTCAAAATCTTCTGATGTGCTGCAGATGCGTTTTAATCTTAAAATTTCCCCATAAGGGATGCTGCTAATGAGATGTTTGGGGTGTGCACTGGTTGCGTGAAGTGTTGCATTGCCGGCTGTGGGCTTTCTAAAAGCCATAGTGGCTAACTCGTTATTATTCACATAAATGCAAACATCTAAAAATTCTATTTTAGTTTGGCTTATACATGATGTAAAATGTAAATTAAAACCATTAACATTGATAGTTTCAATAAAATCTTTTGCACTTTTAGAATCTCCATTCCAAACAATAAAAACATCATCGATAAAACGCAACCAATGCACGATTCTATTCTCAAAAATGTCTTTGTATTGAATTCTGAGGACCTGCTCCTCCCAATAGCCCACATGTAAACATGCGTAGCTAGGCGAGAAGCAGGCCCCCATCGCAACACCCCGTATTTGCCTGTATATGTCCTTGCCAAATAGGAAATAGTTATTTTCCAAACACCATGTAATTAAAGATATCAACATCTTATTATGCATGAAATATTCCCACGGTCTAGAGTTTAGAAAATGCTTAATTGCATTAATTCCACATGGGTGTTCAATACTGGTGTATAGCGATTCTATATCCAGAGTCACAAGGATCATATTACTTGACCATACAATGTTTTTCAATTTCTTCAAGAAGTCCCCAGTGTCTTTTACAAATGAAGGTAATGTTCTTACTAGATCTTGTAAATAAAAATCCACATACTGCCCCACCTGTTCGGTCATGCTTTTGATCGCTGAAATGATGGGGCGCCCGGGAATCGGAGATGTTTTTTTGTGGATTTTTGGTAATACATAAAGAAGGGGAAGAACTGGATGTTCATTCAGCATAAAATGATATTCATCTGTCGATATTAGCCCCTCTTGTTTCCATTCTTTTAACTCTTTCTTTAGGGCTTCCATTGCTTTATTGTAAGCCGTCATTGTCGTTTTCTCATAGCAGTCCATATTATTAAGTTGTTGCATGGCTTCCTGTACGTACTGTTCCCTAGGCCAGAGAACAATGTTCCCTCCTTTGTCTGATTTATGTTATGTTATGTTATGTTAAAAGGTTTTATAAAGCGCTCGTACACCAAACGGTTTCATGGCGCTAGAGGGAGAAGACACGGTAGAAAAAGAAGAACCAAAGATTACAAATATGCCTGTTTGAATAGAAGAGTTTTAAGAAATGTTCTAAACTGAGAAAGAGAGTTTTCAAGTCGGAGGTGAGAGGGCAGAGAATTCCAATGCTGAGAAGCCAGGAAAGAGAAACTGAGGCCACCAAATTTTTTCCGTTTGAAAGGGGGAATGAGAAGAAAATTGGAGTGAGCAGACCGAAGAGCGCGTGAGGGGATATAGCGGGACACCAAGGATGAAATAAAGACAGGACCAAGGCCTGCTAGAGCCTTGAAAGTGATGCAACCAATTTTAAAAAAGCAGCGCTGAGCCACTGGAAGCCAATGAAGGGTCTTCAGTAGAGGGCTGACATGTTGAAATCTGGGCTGTTGAAAAATTAGTCTGGCTGCTTGGTTTTGCACCATTTGTAGACGAGCAAGCTGGTAGGCCGGAATACCGGCATACAATGAGTTGGCATAGTCAATTCGAGAAATGACTATTGCCAAAAGAGCCAAGGTGAGAGCTTCGGTGGTTAAGAATCTCGATATCTTACGGACTCTTCTGAGATGGAAGAAAGAGGATGAGACTACAGCATTGATCTGAGCTTTCATAGTCAGGTCTTTACTGATTATAACACCAAGGCTTTTCACAGAGTCAGAAGGGCGGGGGGGATTACCTAACATAGAGGGCCAAAAACATTGTTCCAGGGATTGGAGTCAAAACTAGCTCGGTTTTGTCCGGGTTAAGTTTAAGTTGGCTGGCGTTCATCCAATTACTGATAAAGTGAAGACTAGCCTGGAACCTAGATGCGGACGTAGTGGAAGAATCGATTTTAAACACTAGTTGGAGATCGTCCGCATAATTGAAAGTGGTCACATCAAAATGATGAAGGGAGCGGATCAAAGGAAGCATATACAAATTAAAAAGGAGAGGGGAAAGAGAGGAGCCCTGGGGAACACCGCAAATCAAGCTGACCCTCTTCACAATAATCTCCATGTTGTTACTGAGTTTTTTCATTACATTTTGGTATTGTACCTGATTAAAGTTTAATTTACTTTTTTTGTAGTTAACCTGACGGTGAAGTTTTTTTATTTCTTCGACAACACATTCATATATATATAATACATTTTAAAATATAACAAATTAACTGGAGAATATGAATGAAATCCCAATTTAATTACACATACAAAAATAAACAATAAAAAAAATACATTTGACTAAAAATCTATTACAAAAATTGCTATATAATAAATATAATTTTAAATACACAATAACATAATAATAATAACATTTTAAAGAATATTAACAAAACTATGAAATTGCTAGGAATAATACACATACATATCTAAGGTATCCTCTCTTCAGGTAGGGAAGCAAAATATAGCAGGTTGGATGCATGCCAACATGCTAAAACTTAACGGTGGAAAAACAGAAGTTTTAATTCTTGGGAAAAATAAAGATCCTTGGGGCCCCCAACACTGGCCTCCTCAAATGGGCGATCTTCCCCAACTGGTGCAACTAGTCCGCAACCTAGGCATAATCATTGACCAACCAGCTATAAATGAGGCAGCAAGCAGTCAAGGTCGCCTCAAACAGCTTCAACATCCTAAAATGGCTCAAAAAATAGTTTGGATGTTGCCTGGTCCCACACAAAGAACAGTGGTCCAGGCCCTTATTACTTCCAGGCTGGACTATGACAACGCCCTATATTTAGGAGCCAACAAGGAGGTGGTTCGAAAATTGCAGGTTATACAGAACTCGGCGGCCAGACTTCTTTGCCAGGTGCCTAGAAGAGCCTCCATTTCAGTCTCTCGTCGACCTCCACTGGCTGAGGATGGGGAACTGCATCAAATTCAAGGCCCTGTGTTATAAGCATAAAATTAAATTGGGCACAGCACCACAGTATCTGAGTGCCTTAGTCCATCCTTACCTCCCAATGCGCCTTCTCCGATACTCTACTCAGGCCAAATTTTCAGTCCCTAGGACCAGACGGTCGCGTATTGGTGGCCTGTCTTTTTCTTACCTGGGCCCTTCACTATGGAATTCACTCCCTGCACCACTTCGGCATGAAATCGACTATAAGAACTTTCGCAAAGGCTTAAAAACATGGTTATTCAACCAATAGTTTTTTCTCTTATTCTGCATGTGTCCGATGACGCTGGGAAACCCTCGGGTAGCTGTGCGCCTTATAAAATTAAATTAATGATAATAATAATATACTATTGACACTATAGTCTGTGCAACAGTAGGAAAAGCATTGGACTCAGGAGGGGTTACATTTACTAATTCCACCCCAGTCTGTGCATTAATGGGGAAAGCGTTGGACTTTGAAGGGGTCATATTTACTATTTCCACTCCAGTCGGTGCAACAGAAGGGAAAGTGTAGGACTCTGGAGGAGTGAAAGTTACTATTCCCACTCCAGCCTGTGCAACAGTAGGGAAAGCAATAGACTCAGGAGGGGTAAAATGTATTAATCCAACTCCAGTCTGCAACAGTAGGGAAAGCGTTGGACTTAGAAGAGGTAAAAATGTACTATTCCCATTCCAGTCGGTGCAACAGTAGGGAAAGTGTTGGACTCAGGACGGGTAATATTTACTATTCCCTTCCAGTCGGAGAAACAGCAGGAAAAGTGTTGGATTCATGAGGGGTAAAAATTACTAACCCTGCACCAGTCTGTGCAACAGTAGAGAAAGCGTTGGACTCTGAAGGGGAAAAAGTTATTATTCTTACTCGACTTAGTGCAACAATAGGGAAAGCATTGGATTCAAGAGGGGTGAAATGTACTATTCTCACTCCAGCTTGTGCAACAGTAGGGAAAGGGTTGGACTCAGGAGGGAGAAAATTTAGTATTCCCACTCCAGTATGTGCACCAGTAGCGAAAGCGTTGGACTCTGAAGGGATAAAATGTACTATTCCCATTCCTACTCCAGTCTGTGCAACAGAAGGGAAAGCATTGGACTCAGAAGGGGTAAAATGTACTATTCCCACTCTAGTATGCGGCACAGTTGGTAAAGCAATGGACTAAGGAGGGGCAAAATGTACTATTTCCACTCCGGTCTGTGCAGAAGTAGGGAAAGCGTTGGACTCAGGAGGGGTAACATTTACAAATCCCATTCCAGTTTGAGTAACAGTAGGGAAAATGTGGGATCAGGAGTGGTAAAATTTGCAATTCCTGCTCAAGTCTGCGCAGCAGTAGGGAAAGTACTTCATTTGAAACACATACCATATTTTACTTCAAGTATTAATTTTATAAAATTATACAACTATTAACATAAAATTAAATATATACATCAAAAACAATTAAACAATTAAAATAATTATACATTTTTTAAAATAATTAATATAAACAAAATCATAATTTATAATTTTTTCATTAAATTCCCACCCCTATACTCCCACATACCTAGCAGCCTAGATCTAAAATATATGTAAATAAAAAAATTATAACAGAATTAACATATTAAGTAATACAAATTGAATTACTAATACATTTATATTGATTTGCAAATTAATTATTACTTAAATAACTTCCCACCCTACCCCCTAAAATTTCAACAACGCATCCTAAAATATAACTTAACAAATATATTAAGTACACAATTATCAATTAGAAAAATGAATAATTTATTATTAATAAATAATCACTTAACTTCCCACCCAATACCCCTACTACACCAACCCAGAGCTAAAACATAACATACAAATACCATTACTAGACAATTTACATAATTAATTGTCAATTAAATAGTTAATAATAAATCAATAATTCATTACAAATAAATGATTACCTAATTAACTTCCCACACTACACACCTACAAACTCACTAACCCACATGTAAAATATAATTTAATAAACATTAATTACACAGTTCACATAATTAATTATCAATTAAATAATGAATAATAAATCAATAATTAATTACAAAACATTATTTAATTAACTTCCCACCCTATGAACCTACAAAACCAACAATCCTCCGCTAAAATTATAACAATTACGCAATTTTAATAATGAATTTACTATTCCCACTCCAGTCTATGCAACAGTAGGTAAAGCGTTGGGCTTTGGTGGGGTAACATTTACAATTCCTGCTCCAGTCTGTGCAACAGAAGGGAAAGCGTTGGACTCAGGAGGGGTAACATTTACTATTCCCACTCTAGTGGGTGTAACAGTAGGGAAAGCATTGGACTCAAGAGGGTCAAAATGTACTACTCCTGCTCCAGTCTGCGCAACAGTAGGGAAAGTACTTAATTTGAAACACATACCATATTGTACAACAAGTAGCAATATTATAATTTATAAAACTATTAACATAAGATTAAATAAGAAAGCTCCAGGGCCCCAGGATTTGGAACATCATAATTCCGGTACCACTCCCCTCAATCAGCTGGGAGGATTCCCAGCTGCCGACCCGCATCCGATCCTGCGGTGGTGCATTCCCTATGGCAAGGGTGTGCCGTATATTGATGAAAGCTCCAGGTGCCTAGGTGGCGGGATTGCACTCTGAGAGCGGCGATACCTTGTGGATGCCCCACTCATGAGATGCGGCCTGACGCGTTTTGTGTGCACTTCTTGAAAGGCCATTAACCAGTGTCTCGTGTGTCACACCTTTAATACGTATCTGCTGCCTTCTGATAGGCTGTTTGTCGAAGCAGTCCCCCACGGGATTGTGGTAAAGGTAGTGTGGCCACAGTTTCTCCCAAATGGGCGCCAAACACAAAGGATCATGAATGCTTGCCCTGTATGGGCCCCAGGAATTGGAACATCATAATTCCGGTACCACTCCCCTTGATCAGCTGGGGGTATTCCCAGCCGCCAACCCGGATCCGATCCTGCGGTGGTGCATTCCCTACGGCAAGGGCGTGCCATAAATTGATAAAAGCTCTTTTTGCCCAGGTGGCGGGAATGCACTCAGAGCAGCGATACCTTGTGGATGCCCCAATCATGAGATTCGTCCTGACGCGTTTTGTTTGCACTTCTTCAAAGGCAATTAACCAGTGTCTCGGGTGCCACACCTTTAATACATACCTGCTGCCTTCTGATAGGCTGTCGAAGCAGTCCCCCACGGGATTGTGGTAAAGGTAGTGTGGCAACAGTTTCTCCCAAATGGGCGCCGAACAGAAAGAATCATGAATGCTTGCCCTGGATGGGCCCCAGGAATTGGAACATCGTGATTCCGGTACCACTCTCCTCGATCAGCTGGGAGGATTCCCAGCCGCCGACCCACATCCAATCCTGCGGTGGTGCATTCCCTACGGCAAGGGTGTGCCGTATATTGATGAAAGCTCCAGGTGCCCAGGTGGCGGGAATGCACTCTGAGAGCGGTGATACTTTGTGGATGCCCCAATCATGAGATGCGGCCTGACGCGTTTCGTGTGCACTTCTATTTCGGCCTGGGCTAATTGAGTGAAGGCTTTGGGGTCCGATACTGAGCTTACCTCCAACTCACGAATCCTAGGATCTAAGGATGTCAGTTCCCTGTGAAGCTTCAATTCACTCCCATAGGTTGACTTAATAGACAGCCCCCTAAGCATCACCTTGAAAACCTCCCACTCCACAAGAATATCCGATGCTGTGCCAGCTTTTTCTCAAAAATAGTTATCCACTCCGTCTGCTAGTACAGAGTGAAACGCTGGGTCTCAAAGTGCCTACCCAGGGGGACACCAGTTGGGTATGGAGGGGGGTGGGGTGCAATAGCGTAAGTTCAAGGTATTTAACACCAGTCCCTTTGTGCCCCGCTCTGTGGTGCATTAGATGATGTATATCCTTGTGTATATGTCATGAAATCCTGAATGGTATGAATAGTCCTTCGGGTTTGGGCGTACGAGCTGCCAGATATAGGATACCTACAAATGCACAGCCCAGTTTTGGAGGTGTTTTGTGGTCGTGATTGCTTGAGCGCCTGGAATGGGGGGAGTGGGCCTAAATATTTGATTTTGGGGACAGTGTTGAAATGCCTATCCAAATGCATGGGGCAAATGTGTTGGTCAGGAGTATAGGTGGTAATTTATTGAGGAAGTCAGCCCTATTTTTATTGGGGGCATAAAGCATGACAACTGACAAAGGTGTCCCATCCAATCGTCCCTCCAGCACCACATACGACCTTCTGGGTCTGTTGTGGAGTCTTGCATTGTCAAGGGGACTCCTGGTGCAATCAATACTAGAAGCCCACTAGCATATATAGAGTATCTGGTTACCAGCACTGTGCCCTGCCATTGCTTGTGCAGTTTCAAAAGTTCACCTTGGGTAAGGTGTGTCTCTTGCAGACAGAACACATGTATATGGTGCACCCCATGTAGAGGAAAACTTCATACCATTAAATATCATTGGCCATGGCCCTAACATCTCAGTTCAGAATATTGTAATATTGGCAAGATCTCCCATTTCCGATATCATGTGTGGAAGTCTCCTAGGAGATCGATTCTACTGTATGCAGAGCCCCCAACCAAATGTGTGGGGCACCAGGATGTATATTTCTGATGGAAATACTGAAAATGAGAGAAAGGGACCATAGTAACAAAAACACCATAACTCACCAACTCAGGTCAATGTCCCAATACGCGCTTGACCTACTAAACCATATTACGTGCAGTAGACTGTGTCTCCACTCTCCTTGGGGGAGGCGCAGAGGGTGCGACACAGTGAACAAAGTCGTAACCCATTGCAGAAGGAATTGGAGAGTCCCTCCACCTTGCAGAAGGCGGCCCTCCCGGCACTAGTCAATGAGCACAGATGCATACTCTTGTTGCCGCCTCCTCAGTGCAACAGTAGCAGTTTGGCGGTATTACCCCTTGTCAGAGTGAAAGAGCAGAGATGGCTTTAGCCACTGGACAGTATACAATCATCAGTCATTGGGGTGAGCTCTGCCTCCCCACCCCTAAAGCACCAGGTCCACCTCGGCTAGATCTGTGATATCATAGTCGACCAGTGTCCATTTCGGGATGGTGTCCCAGGGAAGGGCCGGGATGATTGATTTTGCTGCACCATCTACATGACCTGCACCCTTTCCATTGCAGTATGTTCAGTGCTCATTCCCTTCTGTGATACATGCCATGTGGCGCCAACTTCATACCTTAGTCCATCTTTTGTTGCTGTGGCTGTTAATGTTTTCCCTCCGTTCCCTTGCTGGAACATCCCCTCTGATTTCCAACCAAGTCCAATTCCTCCTCTGGTGATGAAAAGAAGAGGGTAGTCTCTCCATAGAGGACATTGATCTTGGCAAGGAACATCAATGCATAACGCAAATCCAGCTGTTGCTTGTTTTTTTTTTATTTCGTAGAAAGATGCTATCTTTTTTCTGGACTTTTCTGGTGTAGTCAGGTAAGATAATCGATTTGGGAAAAAGGGGGTGGTGATGGACAGAGTTTCTGAATGATGCAGAATACTCTTACCGAGTCAAGAGATCATGGTTTTAATCCATCACCGTTTTTTAGCTCACTGCACCATCCCAGCTCAGAACCCGGCTACATGCAAATTAGTCTGTACCTGTCCCAGTGCATGATGGGAACAGGGCAAACCAAACTACCAAGCCAATTCTTATACTGGGAAGGAAACAAGCTTCCGGGAACCGGTTTCTGGCATCACAGCCTTCGTCGGCCCGGCTTGCCTGAATCCTGATGGTGCAATGAGCAAGGGACTCACGTCTGAGCATACCCTCCCACACTGAGTGTGGATAAAATCGATTTGGGAAAAAGGGGGTGGTGATGGACAGAGTTTCTGAATGATGCAGAATACTCTTACCAAGTCAAGAGATCATGGTTTTAATCCATCACCATTTTTTAGCTCACTGCACCATCCCAGCTCAGAACCCGGCTACATGCAAATTAGTCTGTACCTGTCCCAGTGCATGATGGGAACAGGGCAAACCAAACTACCAAGCCAATTCTTATTTGCTTTTCGCCCTAAGTGGGATGGGTATTCCCAGACGTGGGACCCGTGCTCACTACGCCACTGGAGTCAAGCTATCCTGGCTGATGACGGCTGATAGCCAGAAACCGGTCCTAGGATGCTTGATTCCGGTCCAGTGAAGACATGGCTTGGCAGTTCGGGCTGGACTGTTCCCATGAGGCACAGGGTCAAGACTGATTTGCATATGGCCATGTCTAAACTGGGGTGGTGTAGTGGGCAAAAGAACGATGGATTTAACCCAGATCTCTTGACTGGGGGAGAATGTCTGCATTGTCAGCATTCCGTCCATCAATTGTTTTTTGTCAGGTAAGATAATAACATTGCAGTTCTCAACTTATCAGGGGCCTTTTGCTTGTCCACTTGAAGGATATAGTCCATGTACTGGTAATTTAACAGGCAGGTCACTACAGGTCTGTGGGGAGACCCCCCAGGGGGCCGTCTACTTGGCACCCTGTGCGCACATTTCAAGGAGAAGAACATGGACTTGACAGCCCCCCAATACTGTGTGAACCAGCCAGTCTTCGAGAAAGAATTCCATGCTTAGGCCCTTAGTGCATTCCGGAGGGCCCACTATCCTAATCTTAATGCACCATGACTTGCCATCCACATCATCGACCTGATGTTTCAAGTGATTATTTGCATCTTGAATGGACTTCTGTTGTGATGCACATTTGTGACTGAGGGGTGCAAGGGCGCTCGAGTGGATTCACCTTTGTCTACCCTGTATTTCAGTTTTTTATGGTCCGTCCTCTGCAGTCCAACATTGATCACTAGGGTCATCTAGCTTAGATTCCAGGGAGAAAGTTATATATAGGATGGCCTTAAGAGTGTTCTAGGAGGGTCTGTTCCATAGTGGAGCATGGGAATGGGGTGTACCAGTCTCACTCCTGTCCTCCCCCTCTGCTGCTGCTTGAAGTGCCTTACCTCTCTGTGGTTTTACCATTTTGTGCCCACATGTGAGGTGGAATTGTGGCAGGGAGAACTGTGTGACCCCGGTAATGCAAGCAGGAGGAGATCTGTCTATGGTCTTGTCGGCAGAGCCAGTAGAACCGAGTGATCCAGTTTATGTGGCCAGAAAAGAAAGTCAGGCTGACACATCTGTCAGCCATCGTGGGCTTCAATTCTCCAGTTCCAATAATCCTGGAGCCGGGGAGATTGCAGGTAGGATATGTTGCTGATGCTCCTGCATCTCTGGCTCTCTGGTTGGGTCCTGACATGGGCACCTGCACTGGTTCTGTGTGCCCCCGTGGTCTCTGGCCTGCTTGCAGTTCTTGTGGGCTGGGCATGTAAGCCCTCAGATATGCTGCGCTTCGGTGAAGGGGCTTTAGGTGAGTCTTCCAGGATAGGAAGTGGTCTTGGCATGGTGGTAGGCTACAATTCTGTGAGGGGCAGAGTAGTGTGCCCACGGTGACCCAGGGAGCACCCCATGAAAGATCAGTTCACAAGTCCTGTGCAGCCCATGTCCTCGGAGCACAGCAAGAACCCAGCGGGGCTTGATGCTCCTTCGTGGATGGTAAGTTGCTGTGCAAGGATTTAGGACGCACCACCTGGAGAGGCCAGAACCCCGGGCTATGCTCAAGTCTCGAGATGAAGGATAATGGTGGGAGGCAACCCCTGGCTTTTCATGTGTTGTAGAAGCGATTTTGGGTTGCAGTTGTGACCGGTTGGGGGTCAGGAGTCTCACCAGGATGTTGTTTGAAAAGTGGTATTGAAGACATTGCGACCAAGTGACCATCCTGTCCACTATCTTGGCCTCGCCCTAGAAATTTAATTTTAACATTTGGAAATAATTGCAATTATCGCTTTGGGGAAATGTTCAGATTAATGAAATGGTTATAGCCCTGATCCAATTATATTTTAGCATCCTGCCTTTTTAAGTGCTAGGAAGACTGCTACTTGAAGTAGACAAAATGATTAAGCAGATAAACTATACCTAGCAACAGCTTCGGGAGGCCTCTGAATGCCCAGTATGGAATTGTTTTACACAACAATATTCAACCTAAAATATATGTTTTATCAATCCTAGATATCCCAGACTGGCTCCTAATTGAACAGAACTTAATGAGGATGTCATCATGCCCATCATAGCTATACTATGAAGTCTAGAACTCCAGCTCCATCAAGAAAAATAAAAAGGACATGGCTGAGATTTTCCTCAAAACTTAAAAGGATTGGCTTCCGTCATCTCAACTCTCCCAAATGCCATAATACATTTATTACCCGGGATGATAAGAAAGTGAGCTGGATTGCTTAGCAAGCCTCTGGTAGAGATTTCTTGCAGCATATCATTAAAAACAATTGATTGAATCCCCCTTCACTAGGGTAGAGATCTCCCTACAGTAAATTATAGGAAACATTTAAAAGTTTATTAAACTTAAAAACATACCAAAAATATTTTTCTGTTAAATATTATTGTTAATTATTGTTATACATTTATTGTAAAAGGAAAACAAGATAAGGAAATGTACAGCATTAATAACCTAATTTTAAATTAACTACTTAATTAATTTAAATACATTAAGTTAAATTAACATTTTCTTAAGATTTACTAACAAAAAATCAAATTAAAAAAACTAGTATAATATTTTGTGATAGACATAATATTTTAATTATATTTACATTTTTTATCATTAAATTCACATATATTTAACATTCAAAACAATGTAATTTAATATGACATTATTTCTTACAGGGTTCTATTTTAAGTTCCTTCCTCCATTATTTTCTATTGGAGGGTGTTGCAGTATCAGTGGTTGGCCATGTGTGATGCTGCACATACTACTGTTCCTTTTTGGCAGTAGTTACTTACACTCATAAATGTGGCTCCACCCTCTGTCAATCCTTGGTTGACTCATCCACTTTTTCTTCCTTTGAGTTCCTTTAAAACCGAAACTCAACAAATAGCTCTGCTGTCACTGGACGATCCAAAGAGAGAAACCTGTTTCATATGCCTAATGAAGTCATGCCGTGGGCAGATTAGGTCAAGAGGTTGGTACCGATCCACTGGAGGTCTGATAGTCGTATTCCGACAAATAAGCCACAACATACTATTCAATGATCATTTTAAAGAACTTTATAGATTGCATTAATAGAAACTCAGTACTAGAGATTTCACACTAAGCCCTTTAGTACACCACTAAGGCTTACAGGACATTAGGGACAGCACTTATGTGTCAGGACTCACTCCAGCAGAGGCTAACAGCAGGACCAAGCAGTCTTCCAGCATCAGCTGATCACTGGTCACTTAGTAAAAATGCCTTTTGTAGCTTGTTGTGTACCTGTAACCACACATCAGATCTGCCAACTGACCCTTGCAGACCACTTGTTTGTCCTGGGTTTAAATGGGAATAATATTTCAACAAGGGAGACTCAAGTATCACTGGGAACCTGGGGTAATAACTGTAACAAAAAAACACACTGGTCCGTAGTAACAATACTTTAGATGCAAAGCGCAAAACAGGGAATACAATGTATTCAAAGGAATTTATGAAAAACAATTTCAGGACACAAAGCAGCGTAGTGAATATTGATGCAAAATAAATGTGCTCGATGCTCTCGTTAGAGGTCATACACTCAAGTGATAAATAGTGATCAACAAATCTATCAACAAACACAAGAACAGCATGGCCCTTTACAGCAAATTCTCAACAAACAACTCAGTCATTTTGAAGTCAAGAGTATTTCACTCCCAATAAAAATGGCAGGATCATCATCAGGACTCAGGGGGATACAACTAGCCTGAGAGAGATCTGAAACAATAATACAGAAAAGTTGATCAGAGTGAGGCTAAGAAAAAAGAAAAGTGAGCCAGTTGAAGGCATAGATAATACTCATAAGACTGTACTTACATTAAGAAAGGTAATGCAGTTGCTAAAGAAGAGGTCCCTGGTGATAAGCCTCAGGAACAAGGTAGATGAAAATGGCATTCATAAAAAGAAATGGTAAGAGTAGCTGCTTAAAACCCTCGAAATGGGTAATACTGGTTAAGGAGAGGGTGTGCAATAGTATGCAAGGCACTGACCGGAGCTAGAAATGTTCTGGATACCAAATTGGGGCTCCAATCAGCCCGCATTGGAAATCGTGCATGAGGTTTGGGTCTCAAAGCTGAGTGCCAGATTCCAAAACTGGGCTTGAACAGCCAAAAAATGGAGATTCACTGGTAGCGCTGACTGGGATCATGGAGTCCTTTTGGGATAATGAGTTTTCAAAGTTGAGTGTGAGAAAGAGAAGTAGGACCAAGAATGGAAAATGAAGAAACTGAAAACAGACTAGGCAAAGGGACACAAAAGGGAGGAGTAGGGGCACCATTCTGAAATCCTTTAAAAGACATTAACAAACCTAAAAATAAAACAGCATAAGTACATTTAGACCAAAATACTCATGACTGTACACTCAAAAATGCAAGACAATGCAATAAAATCATATGTACACTATGAAAAGAACCAAAAAGGCAAGGGCAGCAAGAAATTAGAGGCAATATAGTTTCTGTATGAAGAGAGTTAATTTTAAATCAGAGATATCTAATCCTCGTCTCGAATTAGACCTGAGTGTATAGTGTCCAAAGGAAGAATCCAACGCAATTCCTCCTTAGTTTATTGGGATTGGATTTCGCCTCCTCTCTCAAGGGTGGAAATGGTGATGATTCTTTTGTCTTAATGCAGAAAGAACACAAACTACTTTGTTTGCATTTGTTGTGCCCTTTCATGGAGAGAAGGCCCCAATACTCGGTGATGGCATGTCTGCATGGACGAGATGGTCTTTTAAGTTCCTTCCCCATTTGTATGCAAACATAGGTGGCTCAAACACAAGATCCCCAGCTGCTAAAGTATGCCAGTGCTTTTTAATGCTTTTAGAGATTTAGTTTGAACTTGGAGTGAAATTAGTAATGCAGACAAGTCTCTTGGATTCCTGTTTATCATTAGGGGTTAGTAGAGTCTCACGCAGGCAGTGCCATGCTCTCTTAGCAGAGCATTTAATCAAGTGTTCTTTGGGATATCCACGTTCAAGTAACTTGTAGGTCAGGATCTCTACCTCCCTGAAGAAATCACTTTTATGTTTACAATTACATCTTAATCTTAAGAATTGACTACATGGTAGTAAGTCCCTTAGTGAGCTTGGATGGTGACTGTTGCATGCCAGGAGTGTGTTCCTCTCTGGGAACTACCTATATAGTGTAGTGTAGTGATGCTCATTTTCAATACAAACAGAACTGTCCAGAAAAGAGACAGCTATTATTTCAGCCATGGTTAAAACAAAACTGTAATGCTCTTAGATTTACCATTGCTGACCTCGTCGCCCCCTACTCCATCGCCTCCGCGGACTACATTCTCACCGGAGACCTGAACTTTCACCTCAACAACAGCAGCTACCCCGACTCCACCACCCTCCTGGACAACCTCGCCAACTTTGGACCAAAGCAGCTCGTCACCACCCCCACCCACAGAGCCAGACACTTCCTCAACCCCATCTTTGCTGGAGGGACAAACATCCACATCAGCCACACCACGCAGCCCCCCTGGACAGATCACCACTGTGTACACTTCAACTTCAACACCACCACCACACCCAAGCCTGCCCCGCACCCGCCACAAAAGAACTGGACCAGGGTCACAGAGGAACACCTCAACACCACCCTCTTCGACGACCCTCCCCTCCGCCATGCCTGACGTCAACTCTGCAGCCAAAGAACTACACCGCTGGATCACCAGCTGCATATACAAGCTCGCACCCCTCCGCCACCCCATCAGACAACGATCCCTGAAGGCCGCCTGGTTAACCACTGACCTCCAAGAAGCCAGGCGCTCCTGCTGACATCTCAAGAAACTCTGGACGAACAGGAAAATCATCGAAGACCAGAACACCTACAGGAACGCCATGACTGAATACCACCAGCGCATAATAGACACCAAGAGGACATTTATCAAGAACAAAATCCACATAAACGCCAGTAATGCAAAAGAACTCTTCAATGACATACAGCAGTTCACCAAACCCCCCAGCGAAGCCACGGAGGTCACACTATCCCAGGACCGCTGCAACAAGCTTAGCACCTACTTCCACCAGAAAATCAAGGCCCTCTGCGACAACTTCAGCGAACAGACTCCGGACACCACCCTCCTCTCCACCACCGACAACCAGCCCACCATCACCACCTTGAAAACAGCTACCACCAAAGACACCGCCACAACCATGAAAAACACCCACTCAGGAGCCCCCACGGACCCCTACCTGCCACACATCTACCACAGAGCCGCCACCGCCATAGCAACCAAACTATGCTTGACCCTTAATGCCTCCTTTGAATCCGGCATCTTTCCCGACGACTGGAAGCGGGCAGATGTCAGGCTCTTCCTCAAGAAACCCTCGATGACTGGAAGCGGGCAGAGGTCAGGCCCCTCCTCAAGAAACCCTCGGCTGACCCGACGGACCTGAAAAACTATCAGCCCATCTCTCTCCTACCGTTCACAGCCAAAGTTACCAAGAGATTCGTCTACGCCCAGATGACCACCTTTATTGAAGAGAACACCATCCTCGACTCCACTCAGTCCGGATTCTGCGGCAATCACAGCACCGAGACCGCCCTCCTCGCTGCCACCGACGACATCAGCATGCTACTCGATCAGGGCCACACTGCGGCCCTCATCCTACTAGACCTCTCTGCAGCATTCAACACCATCTCCCACCGCACTCTTGCTGCCAGACACCTTGAAGCCGGCATACGGGGTACCACCCTCGACTGGATCTGCTCCTTTCTCACCGGCAGAACCCAAAGGATCAGACTCCCATCATTCCTCTCCGAACCCACTGAGATCAACTGCGGAGTACCCCAAGGATCCTCGCTCAGCCCCACGCTCTTCAACATCTACTTGGCCCCCCTCGCCACCATCGGGCTCAGCATAGTATCTTATGCTGACAATACCCAGCTCATCCTCTTCCTAACGAACAACCCCGAAGACACCAGACTCAGCATCCAGGAAGGAATGAAAGACGTCGCAGCCTGGATAAACTACAGCTGCCTTAAGCTCAACTCGGAGAAGACAGAGGTCCTCGTCCTTGGACCCTCCTCCACTGCCGTCCGCACTCGTAAACCCACCCACTCCATAAGACCACGCCCAAAACCTCAGCATCATTCTAGACTCCTCCCTCACCATGACCCGCCAGATCAACGCCGTCGCCTCCACCTGCTTCAACTCCCTCCGCATCCTCCGCAAGTCCTTCTAGTGGATCCCCCCGAATGCAGAAAGACCATCACCCACGCACTCATAACCAGTAGACTGGACTACGGTAACACCCTCTACGCCAGAATCAACAAAACCCTGCTACACAAGCTCCAAACCATCCAGAACACCAGAGTCAGACTCGTCCTCGGAACCCCACGACACGAGCACCAGACCCAGCACCTACGAGACCTCCACTGGCTCCCCATCGAGAAGAGAGTAACCTTCAAGCTACTCACCCAAGCCTACAAATTCCTCCACAACATCAGACCCAAATACCTCAACGAAAGAGTCTCCTTCCAGGTACCCAAAAGGAACCTCTGCTCAAGCTGACCTCGCCTTGGCAGAGATCCCGCGTATCCGCAGAACAAGAGCTGGCGCAAGAGCCGTCTCCTACATCGCAGCAAAAACCTGGCACAAGCTCCCAGTCAACATCAGACGCTCCCCCACTCTGCACACCTTCAGGAAGAGCCTCAAGACCTGGCTCTTTGACAGATCCGGAGCTGTACCTCCCCAGCGCCTTGAGACCCTCACAGGTGAGAAGCTCACTTTATAAACCCCTGATTGATTGACTATGCAATCCCATCAATCAGAATTCTCTGCATAGAGTTCGGAGCATATACACGGGGCACTGGGCAGCAGTGCCCCAGTGTGCAGAGTCTAAAATCCTGCAGTAATATTCAGCAAAAAATGAGGGCGACCACGCTAAAAGGGGCATGTTCTCACATCTGCCATTTTGGTTTATCAGGTATAATGTTTTTGTGGTTCACCGTGTTCTCTGCTGGGGAATCATGTGGCTGCAGCCAAAATCTCACTACATGGATTCCGAATTTCCTCAGAAAAAACCTGTTGCTTTCTTAAGGATTGCTTCAATGGACAATTTGATTGCTGAGAAAAATTCTGAAGTTGAATTATTAATGAATACAAACTATTTTACAGCAAGATATTAGCAATAATGTCCATTTTTCTGTGCTACTGAAGTCAAGTAGAAACCACAGCTTATCTTCCACAAAAATATGAGAAGTGACAACATATCAGGAAGTTAATCAAAGAGTAGAACACAATATTAGAATAAGGCCCTGGTGGCCTTTTAATTCTGAAGGGCTGGCAGCAGCAGTTATTGGCACCATCACAATGATGAAATCCTTGGGAGCACTGCTGATCTCTTTTCTTTCATCCGAAGGATTTGGGGGCATATTAACAAGGGCTTTATCTCCGCTTTTTTGGCTTTAAAAGCCAAAGAAGCGGAGATAAAAATATCGCCCTATCAACAACAGGGTGCTAACATGCAAAATCGCATGTTAGCACCCTTTTTCACTACGCTTCCCTTTGCATCTCTAATGAGATGCAAAATGGGCGTTCCGGAGCAAAATAATAGGAGAAATGTTGCTAAGAGACATTTCTCCTATTATCAAGCTTCACGCTAACCCTGTTAGAGACAAAAAGAACAGCGCTAACCACGGTTAACGCTGCTTTTTTACGTCGGCTAATTTTCAGACTTAGCCATGTAATCCAATGGGAGGTGGATTACATGGCTAAGTCCACCATGGGCTATCAACAAGGATATCCCTATCCTTGTAGTTTTATCGCTGCATTACCAGCGATAACCTCCCAAAATGCTGCTATTGCTGGATTTTTTATCGCCTAGGCGGTTAGGTGTTAATAACGCGATGACCAGGCGATATTATCCAGCAATAGCGGGCGTTAAAAAAATTAACGCTAAGCGCCCTTAGCGTTAATTTTCCCTGTTCCTTGTTTATATGCCCCTTGGTTCCTTGTGAATGAATTACGGACAATTAGGAAAATCGGGAATTACTAGGATTACTGGACTCAGAATTACTGATTCACCTAGTAATTCCAGATTTCTGAGTGGACCTCAGTTTCCATCTTTAATGGGCTGGATTTCCCAACCCACCTGATACGGAAACCCTACTATTACAAACTCTGGGGCATAGGAAAATCCAACCCGTTCACAAGGCCAATTATAATGAGAGCCTTTGTGTATCCTCCAAATAATTAATTGAAGCATGTTTAAGTTTCCAGGAATTACCCATCCCTAAATTAAAGCATTGGCTACACAGAGACAATGTTCAGCTATTCAGAATTGTAGTTATGTTTAGTTCTCTAATGAGAAAACCATTTACATTTCTTTTACTGTTACAGGGATTCACTATATTCTGCAGGCATCATTGATCCGAGTGATACAGCAGAAGTATTGGAGCCCTGTGTCTTTGTTTTCTCACATATACCATTCCTGTTTCCTCGCTACTACCACTGGCTTTTGTATTTAGGTATGTGTGGTCACTGGTTGGGGTGCTGAGAGATAGAATTGAGCATCAGTCTTGTTGGATCCTGTGCACACGTTTAGTAGAACTTGGCAGTTACCTTTTTGGTTTTCAACATTCTCCAATGAGGCAAGGTTGGAGGCTGTAGTTGGGCAGGCCTTGACAATGCCAGACACCTTGCCCAACAGGTCCAATTATAGTCCAGTTAAAGCTATTTTCTTCGCTCCAGAATGTGTTATATATGAGACAAATCAAGATATATTGCCTGCCAATAGTACTCACTACACCTGGAAAACCCCATCACATTGTCCCAGTCCTCTGGAGTTGAAGAAAATTACTAAGTCCTTCAAAGATCTTGCTGCATGCAAAGCTCCTTGTGAACACTCAGACACTTCAGGTCCTCAGTCTAGGCTTCTAGGCACCAGGTATGTCTCCAACCAGGTCTCGCTTGAGGCCCAGTCCCAATGCCTCAGCTAGGTTTCTTCAGGACAGTGTTTGTGCGTGCCTTTTGTTTCCCTGTAGTAGCAACAGATGGCCATCCCCTTAATCCTTTAAGTGCAGTTACAATCACTGGGTACAAAGAAGAGTCAGGATACCTTTGGTGTTACATTCTATCAGTAGCTTCTTGATGTTTATTCCAGGATCCAGGCACCTACTGAGGCTGTGGTGATGAGGTCCCAGATCTTATTCTGTGCATGAGCCGGGGTTTAGCAAATCCCTACACCCAATCCTAGCAAAATTAAACCCGACTTCATTTTCAGCACTTTCTTTCTTAATTTACTGCTTATTTTCCCAGAGTCTCTTATTCAAATTGGTCATAGCAGGAGCATTGTCCTCACTTTTAGTCGCTTCGGCATAAGGAAAAATATTGAGTTTTAAATATTGAGTTAAGGAAATATCGTAATGCAGAAATATTGTTGGCAAGAATATTGATTAATCATGTAAGTAATACCATTTTCAAGAATATCATTGTTGTTAATGTCTTTTTCAATAATATAGTTGTAAAAAATATTGTTTTCAATTATCTTCATTTGTGTTAGTTCATATAATAAGTTTATGTGCGATTATTGTATGTATAATACTCAATATTATTTTTAAGTGTATATTGTGGTAGTAGGTTGCTAGGTTGTAGGGGTGTGGGAAGTTAATTAAGTATAATTCATTAACAATTAATTATTAATGTATTATTAAATATTGAACTGATTATTAATTGTGCCAATTGGATAATCATTATATTTTTAAAGGTGTATATTAGGTGCAGATAACTGGGTTTGTAGTGATATAGGGTGCGAAGATCATTAGTAGTTAATTAATAGCTAATTATGATTTCATCAATTAATATTTGTTTACCTATTAATTATCTTAATTGTGTTACATATATTTATTTTAGTTATATTTTAAGTGTGTACTGCCAGGTTGGTGGGGGTATAGTGTGGCACATTAATTAAGCAGTAAATGATAGCCTTTGTTAAGTAATTATTACATTTTGAATCACCATGCTAGTGGTTTAATTAATTTTATTTTCATATATATCATTTTTTGGGTTAATTAATACAGCTTATATTAAATGTTTTATATTTGTTATACATTAAAAGGGTTTTCTTTCATATATGGTGTGTGTTTCCAGTGAGGTGCTTTCCCTACTGTACAAACTGGAGTGGAAATGGCAAACGTTACCCGTCCGAAATCCAATACTTTCCCTACTGCTAAATAGATTGGAGTGGGAATAGTAACTTTTACCTCTCTGAAGTCCAACTCTTACACTACTGTTGCAGAGACTGGACTGGAATAGTAAATTTAAGCCCTTTGGAGTCCAACGCTTTCCCTACTGCTGCACAGACTGGAGTGGGAATAGTAAATTGTACCTCTCAGGAGTTCAAAACTTTCCCTACTGTTGCACAGACTGGAGTGGGAATATTAAATGTTACCAAACCAAAGTCCAATGCTTTCCCCACTGTTGCACAGACTGGAGTGGAAATAGTAAATGTTACCCCTTTGTAGTGCAACACTTTCTCTACTGTTGCACAGACTGGAGTGGAAATAGTAAATGTTACCCCTTTGTAGTATAACACTTTCCTTACTGTTGCACATCCAGGATTGGGAAGATTACATGTTACCCCTCCTGAGTGCAACACTATAACTAGTGTTGCACAGACTGGAGTGAGAATAGTATATCTATAATTCCCTGACCTCAATACTGTTTTTAATATTGTTTAAATATATCTAATAATATTATTTGTTTATTTGTTGAATTTTGTATTATTTGTTTACATGTATATTTTTTCCTAAGATCTTTTGTTGTTTTTTAAATTTAATTAATTTGATAATATCTTTAATGTTTTGCATTTGATTTGTTATCATTTTTTATGCTTTACATCTTTATATATAAATATATATAATTAATAAATGTGCTTTTAATAGTAGTAAATTAAAAACACAACAAATTTAATGTAATGTGAAATATATTTTTAATAAGAATCTGATTTTATATATATATGTATATATAAACATACACATACATATATATTTATGTGTGCATGTTTATATAAGTATGCATTTATTTATAGTAATAAACGTTACTCAAATTTATTTAATTTACATTATAATAATGTTAAATATTAAAATATTTAAGATTTACTATTCTGAACTATATATACTTTAACCCCTTCGATGCTCATGACGGAACTAAGGGTGGGCGTAGTGGGCGTAGTGGGGCTACGTGAAGCAGCACGTAGTGTGCCCAAATCTACGCACACTACGCGCTTCGCGTAGCCCCACTACGTGCCACCCACCTCCCGCCCGCCCTTCTTTTAAATAATATAAGCAATGAAAAATAAATTAAAGTAAGTCGACTTACCCGTAAGCGCGGCGTCTCTGGGGCTCCCTCTTTCTGTTTCTAATTTCTTCTGGCAAATGCGCATGCGCGGACGCCCGCGCATGCGCATTTCTCGCGAGAAATGCGCATGCGCGGGTGTCCGCGCATGCGCATTTGCCAGAAGAAATTAGAAACAGAAAGAGGGAGCCCCGGAGACGCCGCGCTTACGGGTAAGTCGACTTACTTTAATTTATTTTTCAATGCTTATATTAATAAAAGGAGGGCAGGCGGGAGGTGGGTGGTGGGTGGCAAGCAGCTACGCTTCGCCCTCGGCGTGTGCGTAGCGCTGCCCTGCTTCGCCTACTTCGGAAAGTGCGAAGCAGGCAGCGCTACGTACACTACGTGGGCGAAGCGTAGTGCTACGCCCGGGGTTAGACGGAACGGTTCCGTCATGAGCATCGGTTGAGCTGTGCTCATGACGGAACCGCTCCGTCATGAGCACAGCCCCTGGGGGAAGCGCTGGCGCTCCCCCCCTGGGGCACCGATCGTGCCCCCACAGATGGGGATGGCAGCGGAAGAGTTTCCGCTGCCACCCCCGAGCCCCCCCACGCTTCCTGGTGACGTCAGCGCGCACAGCGCGCGCTGGCGTCATCAGGAAGCGTTGGACGCGCTGGAATTCATTTCTTCCAGCGCGTCCAACGAGGAAGGTAGGTGTTTTGCTGCGGTGTGGCGGGGGGGGCGGAATTCCAGGGCCTTGAGGCATCGGGGGAGAGGAAAGAGTATTTCCTCTCCCCTGATGTCTCAATGCTGGGCATTCCTGTTCCACGATCGCGCACAGCGTCGCGATCGTGGGACAGGAATGCCCCCACTAGACCCCAGGGATGTTGTTTTCGGCCATTTGGGAAGCGACCCCTTGGGCAAGGGTCACTTCCCTGGGGGACAATATTGTGACAGACTTTTCTGCCCCCCCTGGGGCAGATCGGTCCACTTCCGGTCCGTTTCTGCCCCCGGGGGGGCAGAAAAGCCCACTAGACACCAGGGAATTTTGATATATTGATATGGGAAGCGACCCCTTGGGCAAGGGTCGCTTCCCTGGGGGTGAATTTTTGCAAAGACTCTTCTGCCCCCCCTGGGGGCAGATCGGTCCACTTCCGGTCCGTTTCTGCCCCCAGGGGGGGCAGAAAAGCCCACTAGACACCAGGGATGTCGTAATGATGATATGGGAAGCAACCCCTTGGGCAAGGGTCACTTCCCTGGGGGAGAATTTTTGCAAAGACTCTTCTGCCCCCCTGGGGGCAGATCGGTCCACTTCCGGTCCGTTTCTGCCCCCAGGGGGGGCAGAAAAGCCCACTAGACACCATTGAATTTTGATATATTGATATGGGAAGCGACCCCTTGGGCAAGGGTCGCTTCCCTGGGGGTGAATTTTTGCAAAGACTCTTCTGCCCCCCCTGGGGGCAGATCGGTCCACTTCCGGTCCATTTCTGCCCCCAGGGGGGGCAGAAAAGCCCACTAGACACCAGGGATGTCGTAATGATGATATGGGAAGCAACCCCTTGTGCAAGGGTCGCTTCCCTGGGGGAGAATTTTTGCAAAGACTCTTCTGCCCCCCCTGTGGGCAGATCGGTCCACTTCCGGTCCGTTTCTGCCCCCAGGGGGGGCAGAAAAGCCCACTAGACACCAGGGAATTTCGATATATTGATATGGGAAGTGACCCCTTGGGCAAGGGTCGCTTCCCTGGGGCTGAATTTGGGAGAATTTGTGCACAGACTTTTCTGCCCCCCCTGGGGGCAGATCGGTCCACTTCCGGTCCGTTTCTGCCCCCAGGGGGGGCAAAAAAGCCCACTAGACACCAGGGAATTTCGCAATTTTGTTATGGGAAGCGACCCCTTGGGCAAGGGTCGCTTCCCTTGGGGAATCATTTTTGCACAGACTTTTCTGCCCCCCCTGGGGGCAGATCGCTCCACTTTCGCTCCGTGTCTGGCCCCAGGGGGGGGGCAGAAAAGCCCACTGGACACCAGGGAAGTAGTGTAAATAAAAATGGAAGTGACCCCTTTGGCAAGTGTCGCTTCCAGGGGGCAATTTTTATAATATGTATTTGGCCCACCCGCCCCGGGACAGAGTAGCCTTTTTTTTCCTGCTGTTTTCTGCCCCACCTGGAACATAACGATTGACCATTTGGGTAGTAACATAGAATGTTGTTATGTTTATTGTTCTTTTTTTGTGAATTGCAATAGTAATGTTTTTTTTTTTTTACTTTTTTGTTCTAGGTGAAGGCTTTTGCTCTTTTGAGTTTGCCGTGTTTCTGGCGGTTCTGCTGTTTGTGTAGTTTGGTAAGGGACTCTTTTTTGTACAATATAAATGTGTTTGATTTCTCTGCATGAATTTTTTTTGCAAATGGTGTAATAATAGCAGTATGTTTGTTTTTTGAGTGTCAAAAACTTTTTGCATTGGTGCTCGATGTGTATTTTGTTGTCTTGTGAGTAATGTGTTTTTTTTTTCTTCTTTCTAGTTTGATATCGTTGGTTTTTGCTGTGTCACTGCAGAGTTAGTTTCTGGTGAGTGCAGCTGTCTCTTGTAATTGGATTGTATAGTTTTTGAGTACATTGATCTTTGTGATAAAGGTACACATTTCTTTACTTACTTGGTTTGCACATTGTTGGTTGTTGTTGACTTGTTTGTGCAGTCTTCTATCTTAGTAAGTAAAATGGCTAGCCGCAGGATGACTGCTCAGCAGGTTGTTGGTTTGCTGTTTGAGTCTTCCTCTGATATTGGTTCAGAGACTGACTCTGCATCTGAGGGAGAGGAGGCAGGGGACGATTCTGGCAGTGAGTTGTCTCTCCGTATGGAGTCATCGGAGGATGAAGATACTCTTAGTGCGGATGAAGTGCCTGTGTTAGAGGAGGAGACTGATGTGCCGCTAGTGCGGCAAGAGGCATCTGGGTTGCAGGCTGGGGCTGCAAGGCTTCCCGTTGGTGTAGTGCGGCAAGAGGCTTCTGGGCTGCAGGCTGGGGCTGCTAGGCTTCCCTTTGAAAGTGATGACCTCTGGGTCGCCCCTGGCATGGTGCAGCTGGCATTGCTAGAGTTTACTGGTGTTCCAGGGTCTAGAGTGAATACTGAAAACTTTTTGCCGGTCAATTTTTTTCAGTTGTTTATGGATGATGTGTTTTTTGCAGAGATTGTTGAGCAGACTAATTTGTATGCCGAACAGTTTTTGAGGGACAACTGTGCCAGTCTTAAGCCACACTCTAGAGCTACCCGGTGGACTCCCACAAATGTTGAAGAGATGAAGAAGTTCTTGGGTTTAACTTTTTTGATGGGCTTGCTAAGGAAGCCATCAATGGCTTCATATTGGTCTAGCAGTCCCTTGATGGCAACGTCTATTTTTCCGGCAGTCATGACTCGTGACAGGTATTTGCTTCTGCTTCGGATGATGCACTTTGTTGATAATGGTTTAGCGTTGCCACGAGATCACCCTGATTGTGACCGTCTTTTTAAGATTAGGCCTGTCCTTGATCACTTTGTTGATCGATTTCCTGAGATCTATGCTCCTGGGAAACAAATTGCAGTGGATGAGTCTTTGGTGTTGTTCAAGGGCCGCTTGGTTTTTAGGCAATACATTCCTAGTAAGAGGGCACGCTATGGAATAAAGCTGTATATGCTGTGTGACAGTAGGACTGGATATGTCTCTAATTTCAGGGTGTACACCGGTAAGGAATCTAGGTTTAATCTCCCTGGTTGTCCGTCCACTTTTGGAGTGACTGAGAAAATTGTTTGGGAACTTGGAAGAGGATTTTTTAACAAAGGCCACCATTTATATGTAGACAACTTCTACACTGGTGTGCGGTTGTTCAGGGAATTGGCCAAAGTGGACACTCTTGCTTGTGGCACAATCCGCTCTAACCGTAAAGGTTTCCCGAAAGAACTTGTGTGTCAAAAGCTTGTGCGGGGACAGTGCAGTGCGTTGCGTTGCCAGGAGCTTCTTGCTGTGAAGTTTACTGACAGGAGAGATGTCTACATGCTGACTACCATCCATGATGAAAGCACTGCACCTGTGACTGTTTGGGGTCAGGTCGCTGAAGCGCGCAAACCTGTGTGCATTTTAGACTATAATAGGCACATGGGTGGTGTTGACAGAGTAGATCAGAGGTTGGAACCTTACACTGCTCTTCGTAAGGCTTACATTTGGTACAAGAAGTTGGCTATCCATCTTTTCCACATGGCAATGTTTAATGCTTTTGTTGTGTTCCAGGATTCTTGCCCTGAGTCAAAGATGACTTTTGCTAAGTTTCAGGAGTCTGTAATAGGCAGCCTTGTTGTAGTGGAACAGGCAAGTGTTCCTAGAGTTGGACTGGTGGAGGATGTTGCTAGATTGAAAGAATGCCACTTTCCAGATCACATTCCTCCCACACCCGCAAAAGATTTTCCCAGTAGGAGATGTAGAGTCTGTTGGCGAAAAGGTTTGTGGAAGGAGAGTCGTATGTACTGCCCCGACTGTCCTTCTCATCCTGCACTGTGTCTCTCTGCTTGTTTTAGAGCGTACCACACCCGAAAAAATTTTTGGGAGGATTCTTGAGTGGTAAAGTGAACTGCCTGGTCTGTATTCTTTGGATAATTTGATTCTGTTTCAAGGTTGGTGTTTGTGCAATGTATTTAGTTGCTGATTTTCTGTTAGAAGATTTGTATCTATTTGCAATTTGTTTGTGTTTTTTTAAAAAAAAATCCTAAATGTGATGGCGGTGTGTGTTGGCTTGCGCTTGGCTGTTGGTGTGTGTGGACTGGCACTTGGTTGGTGGTGTGCGTGGAATGGTGCTTGGCTGGCGGTGTGCATGGACTGGCGGTGTGCGTGGACTGGTGCGTGGCTGGCAGTGTGCGTGGAATGGTGCTTGGCAGGCGGTGTGTGTGGACTGGTACTTGGCTGGCGGTGTGCGTGGACTGGTGGTGTGTGCGGACTGGTGCTTGGCTGGTGGTGTGCGTGGACTGGTGTTTGGCTAGCGGTGTGTGTGGACTGGTGCTCTGCTGGCTGTGTGTGAGTATTGACTTTCTGCTGGTCACTACACACACTGCTAGCTGAGTGCCACTCCACGCAATCCATCAGCCTGTGTAGTTGCTGTGTCTGGATTGTGGGGGTGTGAAAGTGATGGGCCCTTGAATGGCGCTGTGTGCTGGTGTGAGTTTTGTTATGTGATGGGCCCGCGGCTGGCGGTGTGAATGGTTTTGTATGTCTCACACGTATGAAAGGTGTGTGAATGGCCTGTAAAGAGGTTGGTGCCTTGTCGTGGCTTTACAGCTCACGAGCTGTGAGTCAATGATTCAGTTTCTCGCCCTTTCAATTATTACCAGTGCATTTCATTTCTGTGAAATCACTTACTAATACAATTGTATCTACTGAACCATCACTCACCCTCGTGCCAAATCCAACCAGTATGTGTGTGTGCTTGCGGATTAGATGGCTGTGCAGTAATATTTGTCTTTCTGAAGCAGGGTGTACCTTGTCCCTTTTTGGTGAATTTTGTAATGTGTTGCTTTTGTGCCTGGTAGTGCGAATGGTCTTGTTTGTATCACGTATGAAAGGTGTGTGAATGGCCTGTAAAGTGGTTGGTGCCTTGACGTGGCTTTACAGCTCACGAGCTGCGAGTCATTGGTTTGGTTTTTTGAGAATTTAATTATTGACAGTGCATTTCATTTTTGTGAAATCTCTTGTTAATAAAATTTAATACACTGAACCATGACTCGCCCTCGTGCCAAATCCAACCAGTATGTGTGTGTGTTTGAGGAATAGATGGTTGTGCAGGAATCTTTGTCTTTAGTTTCTCTGGCAAGGTACACTTTCCATGCAAGAATAACCCACCAACTGTAGATATTGTCGAAAACCCTTGGGAGTTCATGGTGATGTCTCTCTAGTGAATTGAAAAATATTTTTTATCCCCATTGTCCTGTAAACCTCAAACTGTCTGCCACATTTTCTTTGCAGTATTATTCCAAAATTCTCACGCTGTAGTAACAATAGTTATTCTGGTTTTGCAAGGGGGGTTACTTTGGTTTTTTGCCCGGTGCTCGGCGGCCATCTAGGGAAACCTACCAAACCCACACATTTCTGAAAACTAGACACCCGGTGGCTTCCAGGGAGGTATGGCTTGCGTGGATCCCCCAACGTTTCCTTACCCAGAATCCCCTGCAAACCTCAGTTTTTGCTCAAAAAAATCACTTTTTTCACACATTTTGGGGTGGGAAAGTAGTGGCATCACCGGGCTCACACAAATTTACCACCACCCAGCGTTCCCCCAGGTCTCCCGGTAAAAATGGTGCCTCACTTGTGTGGGAGGCCCAAGTACCCGCGGCAGGCAAGGGCCCAAAACGTAGTGAGGCAACATCAAAATGGCCTATCGCAAAACCACCTGGTTTTGCAGGGGGGGTCACTTTGGTTTTTGGCCCGGTGCTCGGCGGCCATCTAGGGAAACGTACCAAACCCACACATTTCTGAAAACTAGACACCCGGCGGCTTCCAGGGAGGTATGGCTTGCGTGGATCCCCCAACGTTTCCTTACCCAGAATCCCCTGCAAACCTCAGTTTTTGCTCAAAAAATCACTTTTTTCACACATTTTGGGGTGGGAAAGTAGTGGCATCACCGGGCTCACACAAATTTACCACCACCCAGCGTTCCCCCAGGTCTCCCAGTAAAAATGGTGCCTCACTTGTGTGGGAAGCCCAAGTACCCGCGGCAGGCAAGGGCCCAAAACGTAGTGAGGCGACATCAAAATGGCCTACCGCAAAACCACCTGGTTTTGCAAGGGGGGTCACTTTGGTTTTTGGCCCGGTGCTCGGCGGCCATCTAGGGAAACCTACCAAACCCACGCATTTCTGAAAACTAGACACCCGGCGGCTTCCAGGGAGGTATGGCTTGCGTGGATCCCCCAACGTTTCCTTACCCAGAATCCCCTGCAAACCTCAGTTTTTGCTCAAAAAATCACTTTTTTCACACATTTTGGGGTGGGAAAGTAGTGGCATCACCGGGCTCACACAAATTTACCACCACCCAGCGTTCCCCCAGGTCTCCCGGTAAAAATGGTGCCTCACTTGTGTGGGAGGCCCAAGTACCCGCGGCAGGCAAGGGCCCAAAACGTAGTGAGGCGACATCAAAATGGCCTACCGCAAAACCACCTGGTTTTGCAAGGGGGGTCACTTTGGTTTTTGGCCCGGTGCTCGGCGGCCATCTAGGGAAACCTACCAAACCCATGCATTTCTGAAAACTAGACACCTGGCGGCTTCCAGGGAGGTATGGCTTGCGTGGATCCCCCAACGTTTCCTTACCCAGAATCCCCGGCAAACCTGAGTTTTTGCTCAAAAAATCACTTTTTTCACACATTTTGGGGTGGGAAAGTAGTGGCATCACCGGGCTCACACAAATTTACCACCACCCAGGGTTCCCCCAGGTCTCCCGGTAAAAATGGTGCCTCACTTGTGTGGGAGGCCCAAGTACCCGCGGCAGGCAAGGGCCCAAAACGTAGTGAGGCGACATCAAAATGGCCTACCGCAAAACCACCTGGTTTTGCAAGGGGGGTCACTTTGGTTTTTGGCCCGGTGCTCGGCGGCCATCTAGGGAAACCTACCAAACCCACACATTTCTGAAAACTAGACACCCGGCGGCTTCCAGGGAGGTATGGCTTGCGTGGATCCCCAAACGTTTCCTTACCCAGAATCCCCTGCAAACCTCAGTTTTTGCTCAAAAAATCACTTTTTTCACACATTTTGGGGTGGGAAAGTAGTGGCATCACCGGGCTCACACAAATTTACCACCACCCAGCGTTCCCCCAGGTCTCCCGGTAAAAATGGTGCCTCACTTGTGTGGGAGGCCCAAGTACCCGCGGCAGGCAAGGGCCCAAAACGTAGTGAGGCGACATCAAAATGGCCTACCGCAAAACCACCTGGATTTGCAAGGGGGGTCACTTTGGTTTTTGGCCCGGTGCTCGGCGGCCATCTAGGGAAACCTACCAAACCCACGCATTTCTGAAAACTAGACACCCGGCGGCTTCCAGGGAGGTATGGCTTGCGTGGATCCCCCAACGTTTCCTTACCCAGAATCCCCTGCAAACCTGAGTTTTTGCTCAAAAATCACTTTTTTCACACATTTTGGGGTGGGAAAGTAGTGGCATCACCGGGCTCACACAAATTTACCACCACCCAGCGTTCCCCCAGGTCTCCCGGTAAAAATGGTGCCTCACTTGTGTGGGAGGCTCAAGTACCCGCGGCAGGCAAGGGCCCAAAACGTAGTGAGGCGACATCAAAATGGCCTACCGCAAAACCACCTGGTTTTGCAAGGGGGGTCACTTTGGTTTTTGGCCCGGTGCTCGGCGGCCATCAAGGGAAACCTACCAAACCCATGCATTTCTGAAAACTAGACACCCGGCGGCTTCCAGGGAGGTATGGCTTGCGTGGATCCCCCAACGTTTCCTTACCCAGAATCCCCGGCAAACCTGAGTTTTTGCTCAAAAAATCACTTTTTTCACACATTTTGGGGTGGGAAAGTAGTGGCATCACCAGGCTCACACAAATTTACCACCACCCAGCGTTCCCCCAGGTCTCCCGGTAAAAATGGTGCCTCACTTGTGTGGGAGGCCCAAGTACCCGCGGCAGGCAAGGGCCCAAAACGTAGTGAGGCGATATCAAAATGGCCTACCGCAAAACCACCTGGTTTTGCAAGGGGGGTCACTTTGGTTTTTGGCCCGGTGCTCGGCGGCCATGTAGGGAAACCTACCAAACCCACACATTTCTGAAAACTAGACACCCGGCGGCTTCCAGGGAGGTATGGCTTGCGTGGATCCCCAAACGTTTCCTTACCCAGAATCCCCTGCAAACCTCAGTTTTTGCTCAAAAAATCACTTTTTTCACAAATTTTGGGGTGGGAAAGTAGTGGCATCACCGGGCTCACACAAATTTACCACCACCCAGCGTTCCCCCAGGTCTCCCGGTAAAAATGGTGCCTCACTTGTGTGGGAGGCCCAAGTACCCGCGGCAGGCAAGGGCCCAAAACGTAGTGAGGCGACATCAAAATGGCCTACCGCAAAACCACCTGGATTTGCAAGGGGGGTCACTTTGGTTTTTGGCCCGGTGCTCGGCGGCCATCTAGGGAAACCTACCAAACCCACGCATTTCTGAAAACTAGACACCCGGCGGCTTCCAGGGAGGTATGGCTTGGGTGGATCCCCCAACGTTTCCTTACCCAGAATCCCCTGCAAACCTCAGTTTTTGCTCAAAAAATCACTTTTTTCACACATTTTGGGGTGGGAAAGTAGTGGCATCACCGGGCTCACACAAATTTACCACCACCCAGCGTTCCCCCAGGTCTCCCGGTAAAAATGGTGCCTCACTTGTGTGGGAGGCCCAAGTACCCGCGGCAGGCAAGGGCCCAAAACGTAGTGAGGCGACATTTGGGATAGGCAATGTTGATGTCGCCTCACTACGTTTTGGGCCCTTGCCTGCCGCGGGTACTTGGGCCTCCCACACAAGTGAGGCAGCATTTTTACCGGGAGACCTGGGGGAACGCTGGGTGGTTGTAAATTTGTGTGAGCCCGATGATGCCACTACTTTCCCACCCCAAAATGTGTGAAAAAAGTGATTTTTTGAGCAAAAACTGAGGTTTGCAGGGGATTCTGGGTAAGGAAACGTTAGGGGATCCACGCAAGCCATACCTCCCTGGAAGCCGCCGGGTGTCTAGTTTTCAGAAATGCATGGGTTTAGTAGGTTTCCCTAGATGGCTGCCGAGCACCGTGCCAAAAACCAAAGTGACCCCCCTTGCAAAACCAGGTGGTTTTGCGATAGGCCATTTTGATGTCGCCTCACTACGTTTTGGGCCCTTGCCTGCCGCGGGTACTTGGGCCTCCCACACAAGTGAGGCACCATTTTTACCGGGATACCTGGGGGAACGCTGGGTGGTGGTAAATTTGTGTGAGCCCGGTGATGCCACTACTTTCCCACCCCAAAATGTGTGAAAAAAGTGATTTTTTGAGCAAAAACTGAGGTTTGCAGGGGATTCTGGGTAAGGAAACGTTGGGGGATCCACGCAAGCCATACCTCCCTGGAAGCCGCCGGGTGTCTAGTTTTCAGAAATGCGTGGGTTTGGTAGGTTTCCCTAGATGGCCGCCGAGCACCGGGCCAAAAACCAAAGTGACCCCCCTTGCAAAACCAGGTGGTTTTGCGGTAGGCCATTTTGATGTCGCCTCACTACGTTTTGGGCCCTTGCCTGCCGCGGGTACTTGGGCCTCCTACACAAGTGAGGCACCATTTTTACCGGGAGACCTGGGGGAACGCTGGGTGGTGGTAAATTTGGGTGAGCCCGGTGATGCCACTACTTTCCCACCCCAAAATGTGTGAAAAAAGTGATTTTTTGAGCAAAAACTGAGGTTTGCAGGGGATGCTGGGTAAGGAAACGTTGGGGGATCCACGCAAGCTATACCTCCCTGGAAGCCGCCGGGTGTCTAGTTTTCAGAAATGCGTGGGTTTGGTAGGTTTCCCTAGATGGCCACCGAGTACCGGGCCAAAAACCAAAGTGACCCCCTTGCAAAACCAGGTGGGTTTGCGGTAGGCCATTTTGATGTCGCCTCACTACGTTTTGGGCCCTTGCCTGCCGCGGGTACTTGGGCCTCCCACACAAGTGAGGCACCATTTTTACCAGGAGACCTGGGGGAACGCTGGGTGGTGGTAAATTTGTGTGAGCCCGGTGATGCCACTACTTTCCCACCCCAAAATGTGTGAAAAAAGTGATTTTTTGAGCAAAAACTGAGGTTTGCAGGGGATTCTGGGTAAGGAAACGTTGGGGGATCCATGCAAGCCATACCTCCCTGGAAGCCGCTGGGTGTCTAGTTTTCAGAAATGTGTGGGTTTGGTAGGTTTCCCTAGATGGCCGCCGAGCACCGGGGCAAAAACCAAAGTGACCCCCCTTGCAAAACCAGGTGGTTTTGGGGTAGGCCATTTTGATGTCGCCTCACTACGTTTTGGGCCCTTGCCTGCCGCGGGTACTTGGGCCTCCCACACAAGTGAGGCACCATTTTTACCGGGAGACCTGGGGGAACGCTGGGTGGTGGTAAATTTGTGTGAGCCCGGTGATGCCACTACTTTCCCACCCCAAAATGTGTGAAAAAAGTGATTTTTTGAGCAAAAACTGAGGTTTGCAGGGGATTCTGGGTAAGGAAACGTTGGGGGATCCACGCAAGCCATACCTCCCTGGAAGCCGCTGGGTGTCTAGTTTTCAGAAATGCATGGGTTTGGTAGGTTTCCCTAATTGGCCGCCGAGCACCGGGCCAAAAACCAAAGTGACCCCCCTTGCAAAACCAGGTGGTTTTGCGGTAGGCCATTTTGATGTCGCCTCACTACGTTTTGGGCCCTTGCCTGCCGCGGGTACTTGGGCCTCCCACACAAGTGAGGCACCATTTTTACCGGGAGACCTGGGGGAACGCTGGGTGGTGGTAAATTTGTGTGAGCCCGGTGATGCCACTACTTTCCCACCCCAAAATGTGTGAAAAAAGTGATTTTTTGAGCAAAAACTGAGGTTTGCAGGGGATTCTGGGTAAGGAAACGTTGGGGGATCCACGCAAGCCATACCTCCCTGGAAGCCGCCGGGTGTCTAGTTTTCAGAAATGCGTGGGTTTGGTAGGTTTCCCTAGGTGCCGGCAGGGCTAGGGTTCAAAATCTACAGCTAGTCACTTTGCCAAAAAAAGGGTCATTTTTCACTGCAAAACCACGTTGCGTTTTGCGCCGTTTCCTGTCGCGGGCACTAGGCCGACCCGCACAAGTGAGGTACCATTTTTCTCGTAGGACTTTGGGGAACGCGGGGTGGGTGGAAATTTGTGGATCCACGCAGATTCCAGAACTTTCCATCACAGAAATGTGGGGAAAATGTGTTTTTTTTGTCAATTTTTTACGTTTGCAAGGGATTCTGGGTAACATACCATGGTGGGAGGCAGTCAAGTCACCCCATCCTGGATTCCCCTGGGTGTCTAGTTTTCAAAAATGTATAGGTTTGCTAGGTTTCCCTAGGTGCCGGCAGGGCTAGGGTTCAAAATCTACAGCTAGTCACTTTGCCAAAAAAAGGGCCATTTTTCACTGCAAAACCACGTTGCGTTTTGCGCCGTTTCCTGTCGCGGGCACTATGCCGACCCGCACAAGTGAGGTACCATTTTTCTCGTAGGACTTTGGGGAACGCGGGGTGGGTGGAAATTTGTGGATCCACGCAGATTCCAGAACTTTCCATCACAGAAATGTGGGGAAAATGTGTTTTTTTTGTCAATTTTTTACGTTTGCAAGGGATTCTGGGTAACAGACCATGGTGGGAGGCAGTCAAGTCACCCCATCCTGGATTACCCTGGGTGTCTAGTTTTCAAAAATGTATAGGTTTGCTAGGTTTCCCTAGGTGTCGGCAGGGCTAGGGTTCAAAATCTACAGCTAGTCACTTTGCCAAAAAAAGGGTCATTTTTCACTGCAAAACCACGTTGCGTTTTGCGCCGTTTCCTGTCGCGGGCACTAGGCCGACCCGCACAAGTGAGGTACCATTTTTCTCGTAGGACTTTGGGGAACGCGGGGTGGGTGGAAATTTGTGGATCCACACAGATTCCAGAACTTTCCATCACAGAAATGTGGGGAAAATGTGTTTTTTTTGTCAATTTTTTACGTTTGCAAGGGATTCTGGGTAACAGACCATGGTGGGAGGCAGTCAAGTCACCCCATCCTGGATTCCCCTGGGTGTCTAGTTTTCAAAAATGTATAGGTTTGCTAGGTTTCCCTAGGTGCCGGCAGGGCTAGGGTTCAAAATCTACAGCTAGTCACTTTGCCAAAAAAAGGGTCATTTTTCACTGCAAAACCACGTTGCGTTTTGCGCCGTTTCCTGTCGCGGGCACTAGGCCGACCCGCACAAGTGAGGTACCATTTTTCTCGTAGGACTTTGGGGAACACGGGGTGGGTGGAAATTTGTGGATCCACGCAGATTCCAGAACTTTCCATCACAGAAATGTGGGGAAAATGTGTTTTTTTTGTCAATTTTTTACGTTTGCAAGGGATTCTGGGTAACAGACCATGGTGGGAGGCAGTCAAGTCACCCCATCCTGGATTCCCCTGGGTGTCTAGTTTTCAAAAATGTATAGGTTTGCTAGGTTTCCCTAGGTGCCGGCAGGGCTAGGGTTCAAAATCTACAGCTAGTCACTTTGCCAAAAAAAGGGTCATTTTTCACTGCAAAACCACGTTGCGTTTTGCGCCGTTTCCTGTCGCGGGCACTATGCCGACCCGCACAAGTGAGGTACCATTTTTCTCGTAGGACTTTGGGGAACGCGGGGTGGGAGGAAATTTGTGGATCCACGCAGATTCCAGAACTTTCCATCACAGAAATGTGTGGAAAATGTGTTTTTTTTGTCAATTTTTTACGTTTGCAAGGGATTCTGGGTAACAGACCATGGTGGGAGGCAGTCAAGTCACCCCATCCTGGATTCCCCTGGGTGTCTAGTTTTCAAAAATGTATAGGTTTGCTAGGTTTCCCTAGGTGCCGGCAGGGCTAGGGTTCAAAATCTACAGCTAGTCACTTTGCCAAAAAAAGGGTAATTTTTCACTGCAAAACCACGTTGCGTTTTGCGCCGTTTCCTGTCGCGGGCACTAGGCCGACCCGCACAAGTGAGGTACCATTTTTCTCGTAGGACTTTGGGGAACACGGGGTGGGTGGAAATTTGTGGATCCACGCAGATTCCAGAACTTTCCATCACAGAAATGTGGGGAAAATGTGTTTTTTTTGTCAATTTTTTACGTTTGCAAGGGATTCTGGGTAACAGACCATGGTGGGAGGCAGTCAAGTCACCCCATCCTGGATTCCCCTGGGTGACTAGTTTTCAAAAATGTATAGGTTTGGTAGGTTTCCCTAGGTGCCGGCAGGGCTAGGGTTCAAAATCTACAGCTAGTCACTTTGCCAAAAAAAGGGTCATTTTTCACTGCAAAACCACGTTGCGTTTTGCACCGTTTCCTGTCGCGGGCACTATGCCGACCCGCACAAGTGAGGTACCATTTTTCTCGTAGGACTTTGGGGAACGCGGGGTGGGTGGAAATTTGTGGATCCACGCAGATTCCAGAACTTTCCATCACAGAAATGTGGGGAAAATGTGTTTTTTTTGTCAATTTTTTACGTTTGCAAGGGATTCTGGGTAACAGACCATGGTGGGAGGCAGTCAAGTCACCCCATCCTGGATTCCCCTGGGTGTCTAGTTTTCAAAAATGTATAGGTTTGCTAGGTTTCCCTAGGTGCCGGCAGGGCTAGGGTTCAAAATCTACAGCTAGTCACTTTGCCAAAAAAAGGGTCATTTTTCACTGCAAAACCACGTTGCGTTTTGCGCCGTTTCCTGTCGCGGGCACTATGCCGACCCGCACAAGTGAGGTACCATTTTTCTCGTAGGACTTTGGGGAACGCGGGGTGGGAGGAAATTTGTGGATCCACGCAGATTCCAGAACTTTCCATCACAGAAATGTGTGGAAAATGTGTTTTTTTTGTCAATTTTTTACGTTTGCAAGGGATTCTGGGTAACAGACCATGGTGGGAGGCAGTCAAGTCACCCCATCCTGGATTCCCCTGGGTGTCTAGTTTTCAAAAATGTATAGGTTTGCTAGGTTTCCCTAGGTGCCGGCAGGGCTAGGGTTCAAAAACTACAGCTAGACTCTTCGCAAATAAAGTGTAAATTTTCAGTGTGAAAATGTGGTGCGTTCACCTTAGGTTTTGAGCCACTTCCTGTCGTGGGCACTATGTCTACCCACACAAGTGAGGTACCATTTTTATCGGGAGACTTAGGGTAGTTCAAATTTGTAAAGCAAATGTTATTACCTATTGATTTTTGATGCATTTCTCCCTTCCAAATGAAAGACATTGTGTAAAAAAAAAGTCATTTTGAAAAATGACCAATAATTGTCATGCAAATATGAGTATTCCCAATTTCGAAAATGTGCAAATATGCACTGTTTCTAAACTCTGTAATTTGTTCCCATTTCAGAAATACATAGGTGACTTTCATACCGATTTTTCCATGTATACATTTTCCCACAATAATTGCTATATACCCGGACCAAAAAAAAAAAACATTACAAAATGCTGCTCAGTTTTCTACTCTGGGTTCGTTGGGCTCTTGGTGAACCTACAAGTCCTATATGTCCCCACAACCAGGAAGGTCTACCGGATGTAACGGTACATTGCTTTCAAAGAGATGTCATAATTCGAAGAAGTTACAGGTGAAAACGTTGACTCAAAAGGCTGCTTTTTTCAACAAATTTTTAATTTTTCCTATATTTACCTGTAAATTTCTATAAAGAAACCTTGATGGATCTACACAAATGACCCCTTGCTGAATTCAGAATTTTGTCTACTTTTCAAAAATGTATAGCTTTCCAGGATCCATTATTGTTTTTGTACCCATTTCTACCGTTAACTGGAAGGAGGTTGAAAGCACAAAAAATAGCAAAAATAGGGTATGTCCCAGAAAAATGTTGGTTTTCTAACAAAATTCTGTCATTCCCTAAAAGCTGGAGAAATGGTGATTTCAGCCCCACAAACCCTTTTTTGATACCATTTGCAGAGAAAAACCCAGAAGCTTTCATTTGCAGCCCGTTTTTCCAATTTTTCACAAAAACAAATTTTTTTTTGCTGTATTTTGACTAATTTCTGGGAACCCTCTAGGAGAATCCACAAACCCTGGGTACCTTTAGAATCCCCAAGATGTTGGAAGAAAAGGACGCAAATTTGGCGTGGATACCTAATGTGGTCAAAAAGTTACAGAGGCCTAAGCGCGCACTGCCCCAAATAGCCCAAAAAAGGCTTAGCACAGGAGGGGAAAAGGCCTAGCAGCGAAGGGGTTAAAAAGCAATATATGTTTGTATGTTTTTTAACGATGTTAGTGTGAAATGTTTTTTCTTCTTCAATATTTGTGTATTTACTAACGATGAGTCCTCTGTATTGGGACTGTTTCCCGACCCCTCCATGTTGTTCACACCCCAGTTCATACACGTCCCATTCCGTCATGGAACTACACACCGTAGAACATCTGAGCGACCAGGCTTACCCTTCACCTACTCTCCCCAGGCGCAGCGCATCCCTAGGAGACCACTTACTGATCTATCTCATGGGCGTCTCACCTAACCCACACACAGCACAGATTGCTCATGGCAACGTTGACGAAAAACGCAGACATTAACATACTCACGCTGAATATGCACGACCTACACACCCCACGTAAGCGTTACGCGATCTACGCCTACGCGAAACGGCAGAAAGCATTGGATCCTTTTCTTACAGGAAACCCACCTCGACTTAACTGAAGTAGGCAAGCTGCGCGCAAAGTGGCGCGGCCTCATTTGTGCTACGACCTACTCATCATTTGCCCGCGGGGCACTGATCTGGGTCCGCCCAGGGACCCCATTCCGGGAGCTCAGGCGGGTGGTGGATGGGGAGGGCAGATTCGCCCTACTAGAGGGACTCCTGGATGGTCAGGCTGTCCTTCTGAGAAGTGTGTATGCCCCGAACGTCAACCAGGACAAATTTTGGGACCGACTTACGAACACCCTCGCCCAATTCACACATGTACCCTGGATATTAGGGGGAGACTACAATTGTATCCTGGACTCGGGATTGGACCGCTCCCACCCCCTGCTCCCACACTCCCCTACTCACAGACAAATTGAGCGATTCAAGGCATGGGTCGCACACTGGTCGCTTACGGATGCATGGAGACTGCACCACCCTCAAACACGCTTCCACTCCATCCCCCACAACCTACGAGTTCGGCTCGATCGTTTCCTATGTACGGCAACACTTCTCCCGCGAATATGTCACTCGGATTATCTAGGCAGGGTCGTCTCAGATCATGATGCACATCTCCTAAGCCTTCAGTGGAGACCTCCACACCCCCCTGTCCCCACATGGCGCTTATCACGAGACCAAGGTGCCAATTACGATCCGGTAAAAAATTTCCCCGTACGACTCGTATCCGGTCTTTTTACCGTACGAATCGTACAAGTGCCGTACAAACTGCCAATTACGATTCGCATGGGAAAAAGTCCATACGAATCGCATTGGGAATTATTCCCCACACGTCCTCAGGTCGGAAAATGTGTCCGACATGTCCCCGGACGATTTACCGTACAAATGTGAAAAGTGAAGTCCGACCGCGGAATTACGATCCATCCCATGCGTCCGATGTTACAACCGTATGGAAAAAACACCGTCCGCACCGAACTCCCATAGCAACCAAGGAGACATGTGCCCGCATACGCGCCCAACACTCCCCCCAGCCCTCCTATGTACGAGTCGAATCCCCACCCTTGTATGTACACCCATGTATGTACGAGACGTACCCCCACCCGTGAATGTATGGAGCGTACCCCAACCGTGAATGTACGACCCATACCCTCACCCGCGTATGCATGGAGCGTACCCCCACCCCAACTGTGTATGTACGGACCGTACCCTCACCCGCGTACGTATGGAGCGTACCCCCACCCCAACAGTGTATGTACGACCCGTACCCCCACCCCAACCGTGTATGTACGACCCGTACCCTCACCCGCGTACGTATGGAGCGTACCCCCACCCCAACCGTGTATGTACGACACGTACCCCCACCCGCATATGCTTGGAGCGTACCCCCACCCCAACCGTGTATGTACGACACGTACCCCCACCCGCGTATGTATGGAGCGTACCCCCCACCCCAACCGTGTATGTACGACACGTACCTCCACCCGCGTATGCATGGAGCGTACCCCCACCCCAACCGTGTATGTACGGACCGTACCCCCACCCTAACCGTGTATGTACGAGATGTACCCCCACCCTCGTATGCATGGAGCGTACCCCCACCCCAACTGTGTATGTACGGACCGTACCCTCACCCATGTACGTATGGAGCATACCCCCACCCCAACAGTGTATGTACGACCCGTACCCTCACCCGCGTATGCATGGAGCGTACCCCCATGCCAACAGTGTACGTACGACCCGTACCCTCACCCGCGTATGCATGGAGCGTACCCCCACCCCAACCATGTATTTACGACCCGTACCCTCACCCGCGTACGTATGGAGCGCACCCCCACCCCAACAGTGTATGTACGACCCGTACCCCCACCCCAACCGTGTATGTACGACCCGTACCTTCACCCGTGTACGTATGGAGCGTACCCCCACCCCAACAGTGTATGTACGACCCGTACCCTCACCCGCGTATGCATGGAGCGTACCCCCACCCCAACCGTGTATGTACGGACCGTACTCCCACCCCAACCGTGTATGTACGACACGTACCCCCACCCGCGTATGCATGGAGCGTACCCCCACCCCAACCGTGTATGTACGGACCGTACCCTCACCCGCGTACGTATGGAGCGTACCCCCACCCCAACAGTGTATGTACGACCCGTACCCCCACCCCAACCGTGTATGTACGGACCGTACCCTCACCCGCGTACGTATGGAGCGTACCCCCACCCCAACAGTGTATGTACGACCCGTACCCTCACCCGCATATGCATGGAGCGTACCCCCACCCCAACCGTGTATGTACGGACCGTACCCCCACCCCAACCGTGTATGTACGGACCGTACCCTCACCCGCGTACGTATGGAGCGTACCCCCACCCCAACAGTGTATGTACGACCCATACCCCCACCCCAACCGTGTATGTACGACACGTACCCCCACCCGCGTATGCATGGAGCGTACCCCCACCCCAATATTCTGAGTACGGAGCGCACCCCAGGCCCCAACACCAGCACCTTCACACAACATCGCGCATGTACGAGTCGTACCAAGCCAGACACAAGGACAGCACTGTACAACAAAATTCCCGAAGTACACACCGTACACACGCTAAAAACGCACGTACACAACCAGGACAAAGCAAAACAACACAAGAATACACCATTCGAATAGCACAAAGCCACAAAACATGTCCAACAAGCAGAAAAACAACACATTCACTGACCTGCAACTGCCAAAATCCAAAACAGAGGCCCAAAACACAACCACTCCTTATAACACACCCACCCAAACTTCAAACACAGCCACACACCAATGGACCAATAAAAAGGGCCCACACACACAAACCATGAGCCTTTGCAACAGACTCACTGCTGCCAGACCCCACAGACAACCTACAGCACCATACTAGAACCTTTACTACACCTTACACTTGCACACCTTCACACACACACCTTCACAAACACCCCCTCATCACATTCACACACACACCCAAACAACCACACCCACACACCCACAACCATCCACACACTCCCCCCCATCCACACCCACACCCCTCATCATGCCCACTAACAAGAATCCAAAGTTCACTAGCCGAGAGTTGGAGGTCCTTGTCGACGAAATCCTCAGAGTCGAGCCACACCTCTTTGGAACATTGGTCAGACAGACCTGCATGTCCGAAAAAACATCCATGTGGCAGAGGATTGTAGATGCTGTGAATGCTGTTGCGGCCACCAGAAGGACCAGGCATGAATGCCAAGCCAGGTGGTACGATCTGCGGAGGAGGGTCCGAGCCAAAATGACCGACGACCACAACCAGGCCAACGTCACTGGAGGAGGGCCGCCCCGCAAACCTGTACACTACCATCCCTGGGAGGAGAGGGTGATGGCCATACTGCTGGTGGTGTCAGTGGACGGATTAGACGGACTCCGAGACCCGGGTGAGTACACAAACAACTCACCTCACATGGGGGGAACGTCATCCACAACCAAACTCACAAACAGGCACGCAACCACCCCAAGCTATCGCATGACTCAACCACACTCCATGAACACGCACATGCCACTGGCACCACCATGCCCCATGCACCCAGCTGGACAATCCCAAGTCACAGGCCACAGAAAACACCAACACAAGACACGGTAAGCCGGATGGCGGGAGTGTGGGCCACAAAAATCACCTAGTGCAACTCAGAAGCAGACAACAATGCCCCCTGCCCATATGGCCTAGGTCACAGCCAGACAAACAGTGTGTCCCCACACAGGAAAGACTTGCCAGCAAATGGCGGACGCCTTGCATTAACACATGGGGGTGATGGCACGTTTTTGCACATGACAGCAGCTAATGAACAGCCAACACTGAAAGAGTGGCAGCACACACCACCACAGCAGCAGCGCAGACACAGACACTACACCCAATGGGTGCCTGGAGATCAGAAACAAACTCACATCAACAAGCCAAGGGCCATTCAAAGATCTGCAAAAAGTGTGTGCCTAGGAAGCTGGGCTGAGGTGACAGAGGGTGACACACAGAGGGAGGGAGAGGGGGAGAGAGAGGGAGGGAGACACAGGGAGACGGACAGAGGGAGGAGGCTGACACACAGAGGGAGGGAGAGGGGGACAGAGAGGGAGTGAGAATGGGACACACAGGGAGACCAATTCAGCCTTGGGGGGTGTGGGAATGTCTGCTTGTCAGCAGGTGGACTGCGTGCATGTAGACAAGGGTGGCCAGTGCCTCAATCCCCCCTCTTCTCCATGGCAAAACACTGGGCCATGTCTCAACCTGTGCACGAGCACAACGCCAGCTACCTGCATTATCTAAGTGTGTGGAACAACTCCATGTGCCCACGTACAGTGCAACACGGAAGGCGCCAATGCATGGCTCGCCACACCTGCTCACTCCACTGCTGACTGCAGTCACAATTGACGCAGCAAGTAAGACTGTGCCACACATAGGTAAAGTCGCAAAAGCTGTGGCCAAGGGGCATACCCATGCACAAGTGCACTGTGAGTGGAATGCAAGACATATCCAAATTCCCAGAGGAAATGTGCCAATTTAGAAACGAATGAAACATGGATGTTGCATGGAACAAAATTAACATTGTCTCTCTCACACACAGGTCAACGTCGTGGATCACCCCCCAACACTGGGGGGGAAGACTCACAGGACCCGGCTCAGCGGGATGACGGACCCACCGGCAGCGAGGACTCTCACCACTCTGTGGACGAACCCGACCCCGACCAACCTGGCCCCTCTGGTGTCCAACCACCTGCAGCACCTGCGTCAGGTACAAATGGGCCAACCACCACCCCCACTCCTGCCACATCCCAGGAGACACCCAGGATCCCTGCCCCACCACCACAATGCAGCCAGGCTGGCCAGGAGGGACACGGTGTACCGGGCACCCACGAGGAGGCAGGCGAAAACGCCAATGCCACCCCTCAGGGGTCCCGGAGACCCGATGTGCCCACAAGGGCAGGCCAGGTGCAAGTGGGCAGGGGTGTTGGGAGTGGAGGACGGCGGAGGCGCGAGCCTGACCAGTTGGCTGCGGAACCGGTATATTCCCATGTCAGAAACATCCTGGAGACATACCGGCAGGACACCACGGGCATGGCCCAGGTTGTGTCCATCCTCGAGGAGATCAAGACCCAGCAGGCCCAGCAACATGCGGAGCAACATGCCTGCCTACTGCGACACCAAGGGCGGATGGAGGACAGACAGACTGAGCTCGTGACGGTGTCGAGGGGAATTCACAGCACACTCCGTCGGATAGCCGACAACATGGGCAACCCTCCCTGTGCCATCAGGCGTAGAACATCACCACCCACAGGGAGGGATCAGGAGGAGGAGGAGGAGACATCCGACGGAGCATCCCAAACATCGTCACGGCCTGCTTCTGAGGGTCCCCGCAGGAGGGCGGGTCGTCCACGGAAAAGACCGTGAGGGTCAGCGCAACAGCACCATCTCCCAGGACACCTGGCCTGGCACCTGGCCCACTGGACCAACAGCACCACAGCAGCAAAAGACATTCTCTGCCACATGGACTTGCTGGTCACTGTCTGACCAATGTTGACAAAGACTGTGGCATGGACTCTGAGGATTTCAAAAGGCAAGGACACCAACTCCCCTAGTGAACTTTGGATTCCACACACCCGGAAAGCCCCTCATGTCATACCCCCCCCCCCGTACCCCAACCAAAATAAAAAGTTACACCATAAAGAGAAGATGCCTACATTTTGCATTATTACCTTACATGTGTCTTGTAAAGTCTAACCATGCCTGAGTACTCATTTGACTTCAACCATCCACACCCTGGGGCCTGAGTCTGGCACAGGACACACATGGGTCACATTGTATTAGGCAAGACAGACAAGGAGCATCATACACACCCGTGATGGGCCCAACTAGCTGAGGGGGTGGCCGCACAACCGTGCCGACAGACATTTTGAGTACAGCGACAGCCATGTGCAGAGGTCAGGGATCATGTGGAGTGTCCTGTGGGGCACCCAGGTATGTGTGGACAGGTGGCAGAACCATGTCCTGCAAGCTTGAGTCAGGTGGATGCAGAGAATGGTGGCCTGGCCAACGTTGGATGCATGGGGATGGCACATGTCACAATACCCACACAGTCATGGACATCATGCACAATACACAGTCTAATCCCACACAAACAGCTTGCATCTTGCTACTCTACACATAGACACATAGCCACTATCACGGAAAACCATGCCAGACATGCAGGATGCACCGTGGCAACACACCAGCATTGACTGAGAAGAGGCACCTTTGAGGCATAGGGACACCTTTATTAGTCATGTATTCGGGATTGCAGAGGCAACTCGGAGTACACATGAACGGGTCATGTGGAGTAACATGTGGGTCCAACACTGGTACCCCCCTTCTGCAGCACAAATGCGTGATAGCCATGGAACTGGCACACAAGTGTCGGCTAACAGCTAAACACCCCCTGCTGCTCACGGAGAGACTGCCATACACCATTGATCCGCTGATGTGGAAGTCCCACACCATGTCAAGCCAATGCAAACCGTATGTATCCGAGGGCAGTGTAACACACATTGATGCCATCATCACAATCCACAATCCCATCACTGATGACTGTCAACAAGTCTGACCATCTATTCAGGTGTACCCAGCTGCATGTCATGTGTCCCATGGTGATGCGACATGTCTGCAAAGGAACCAAACATCGACAGGGGCAGTGTGCACACATCGTAAACAACTGCCACACCCAATACACCCCTGATGCATCCCTTACCCTAAGGAGACTTCCAACCTTGTCCGTGCGTGTAACGCTGAGTCAGCACACAATGACGTGTCCATGAGGAATAGCAGTGCCACAACAATGCAGCAGACGGCATGCGCAAGTACCTGGGGATGAGAGACACACAAGAAGTCAGCCACAAAAAGCACAGCCACTTGCATGTGCATGTACTCGACACATGTAAGGATGACAACATGCTAGGTCACAATTATGACTGTGGAAATACACATCACTGGCACCATCACTCCAGTGACACATCCACACACACCTCTGACTCACGTGCCATACATGCAGATGGACACACACATCGCAACACATGCCACACGGGGACCTATTCGTGCACACACAGACACTGGTACTCACCACTAAGCAAAGAAGTCGCGTATGAGCCGAGTCCGGATGTCCTCTTGCAGAACCACATCCTCCACATCACTAGCCCCATTGCCAAGACCTTGGTCCTCCACGGGTGGATGGTCCTGATCATCTTGATCCAGGATGAGTGGCACAGCTTTCTCAACTGCCATGTTGTGCAGCATGCAGCACACCATGAAGATTTTGCAGACCTTCGCCGGGGCATATGGGAGGGCGCCGCCGGTCTTGTGGAGGCATCTGAATCGGCTCTTCAGGAGGCCAAATGTCCTCTCTATCACTCGCCTTGTCTGGCCATGGGCGGTGTTGTAGCGGAGCTGGGCCGGCGTGATGGGGTTGCGGAGAGGTGTGATCAGCCATGGCATGTTGGGATAGCCAGCGTCCCCTACATGGAAAGCACATGGACATAAGTAGGACAGGAGAAGCGGTCGTGCTGGAGTCTACGCAAAATACAGGACAGACAGAGTGTACCCACCAACAACACATGCTCGTTTGTTGCGCAGCTGCGTCATCATTTCAGGCATCCTGCTACGCCTCATGATGTAGGCATCGTGTGCTGATCCTGGAAAACGAGCACAGACATGTGAAATCACCATGTTGGACAGACACACCACAAGGGCATTGATGGAGTGGTAGTGCTTGCGATTCCTGTACGCTACCTCCTGTGCCTGTGGTGGTACCAAAGCCACATGTGTCCCATCTATGGACCCAATGACATGGGGCATCCCTCCCAGGGCATAGAATCCATGCTTGACCCCAGTCAACATTTCAGGGGTTGGGAAATGGATGAACTCATCCAGGTGAAGCAACATGGCCTCTAAGAAATCATGCAGCACACGGCAGAACATGCTCTGGGACATGCCACCAACATGAGCTATGGTATTTTGAAAGGTACCCGTGGCAAGAAAATGTAGGGCTGCCATTACCTTCAGCTTGGGTGTCAGTGCCGTAGGATACCTGTGCAGCGGTTGCAGGTGTGGTGCCAGCCTTGCCGTCAACTCCACAATCAATGGTTGGGGGAAGCGGTAGCACCAGATACAGTCATTCTCCCGCATGTCAGCCAAGTCCGGAATTGCTCGGGGAAGAGGCGGCGCTCTGCAGTAATTTGGAAGTGACAAGGAAGAGTGAGTGCACTAAAACAACAATTTTTTGGTGCTGAGCACATGTTAATCTGTCAATACACATATGCGACATACGGAGTCAGGTATGTGCCACATGCCCTGGACACGTATGGCTGCCAGGTGACACTCCTACCAAGACCCAGCTACACACGGAGATTGTGAACCTCCACATGCCATGGCATGGGATTAGCTGTGTCCCAGTGTAAGTGAACAGCCAGACGCAACACAGGAGTGACATACATCAACACATCAGCAGAAGTAGGATGTCGATTTCAGAGACTGGTAGCGGAACACTAGAGCCACAGGTCACATGACATTACACTAGGACAGCCCACACACCTTGCCAATAAGGTGTACATGTAATGACTCACCACACATTCATAGAGAGGATGCAGACATGTCCTTGTTACGCTACTCCGTGTCCCATGCATACATACGCACCTCACATCCGATACCACATGTGGCCTGGTGTGCGTAACAGTGTGCCATGTCCATCTACACACAGACACATGTTGTTTGCTGCAACAGCTGATGCTTTTGAGGGAGCACCAACATCAAGCTAATGGGAACACCCCACACATTCATGACATAGTCACATCGTGCACCGTGGGTAGTCACATGTCTGGTGTGGTAACCCCTGTAGCGGGCATCAGGGGACACTTGCGTGTGTTGTTGACTGTGCCATGCCAGTGACGCTCATCCCAAGTGTGCAGTACGACATGCACACATGTCAAAGGAGTTAAGGGCATGCCTGGCACACATTGCACCGTCACACATAACATCTGTACACATCTCATCATACATCTGGTGCCTTCTCGACTCAGGAGTAATGTGCCACATCACAGCCTTTCACACCTGTGCCCCACACATGTAGTACTGCCCAGACAATGCCTTGATGTCCATCCATGGACAAGTATGTCAGCCCTATTCCTTCCTGTGTGCTGCCTGTCACCACTGTGATGTGTGAAAGGCACCGTACATTCGCTCAGAGGGCCTGTGTACGTTCCCTATCACTATGGGAGTGCTGCCGTATGTGTACCCATAGTGATAGTGAGCGTACAGGTGTGTGAACGGTCCGTACCACTATGAGTACGCATACGTGAGAACACCCATAGTGATAGTGAGCGTACAGGCATGTGTACGGTCCGTACCACTATGGGTGTGCTCGCGTATGCGTACCCATAGTGATAGTGAGCGTACAGGCGTGTGTACGGTCCGTACCACTATGAGTATGCATACGCGAGAACACCCATAGTGATAGTGAGCGTACAGGCGTGTGTACGGTCCGTACCACTATGGGTGTGCTCGCGTATGCGTACCCATAGTGATAGTGAGCGTACAGGCGTGTGTACGGTCCGTACCACTATGAGTACGCATACGCGAGAATACCCATAGTGATAGTGAGCGTACAGGCGTGTGTACGGTCCGTACCACTATGAGTACGCATACGCGAGAACACCCATAGTGATAGTGAGCGTACGCACGCGTGTGTACGGTCCGTACCACTATGGGTGTTCTCGCGTATGCGTACCCATAGTGATACGGACCGTACACGCGTGCGTACGCTCACTTTCACTATGGGTGTTCTCGCGTATGCGTACTCATAGTGGTACGGATCGTACACACGCCTGTACGCTCACTATCACTATGGGTGTTCTCGCGTATGCGTACTCATAGTGGTACAGACCGTACACGCGTGCGTACGCTCACTATCACTATGGGTACGCATACGCGAGCACACCCATAGTGATACGGACCATACACACGCCTGTACGGGCCGTTGCTATGCATTTGGGGTGCCCTAGTGCCCCGGTACGCACCGTACCTGTGTGTGAAACTCGAAATTACATAGGTGACACATGAGGGACAAGTATAAAGGCCTACATGCATGCTGGTTGTCATGGAGACCAAGTTTGAATTTTTTTCAGCAAGTGCACAGCAGTAGTCAGTTTGAATGAATCTACTTTGTTGCAATGTGGTTCTGGAGTTGACATCATGCTCAAGAAAAAAACACAATAAGAACCCACTGACTGTGCTAGGTTTGAAGGGATTGGAGGAAACATAGGATGCAAATGGGAGTGACCAATCACTCTGCACTCCTGTGCATGAAACAGGCCAGCAAGGCAGATATAAGGCAGCCAGGTCCCATGAGGGAGCACTTGCCTGCACATCTTTGGATTCGACGACCCAGCTGCTGCTACTGATTCCCTGGAACCATGTCAAGGTCTGTGGAGAGGTCACAGCCTTTCACCCTGGAGGAGAACCTGGCTTTGCTGGATGTGATCCTCCCTCAGTACCCCCTGCTGTATGGGCGACCAGGGTATCAGGTGAGTGCAGTCTACTAGCACAGACTGTGTCCCTTGTTTGTGACTGTGACTTCTGCCATTGTGTCCAGGTGTGACACACATGCTATGTACTGTAGGGGGAGTCCCAGGGGGGGAATGCCTGATGTCTCCCAGCCAGTGCATGCTGTGGTGCATGTCTGCCGTCCTCACTTGCATTGTCTTTTACTGTGACAATCACTGCATGGTGCATGCCACATTCTGCCTGTCTTGTCCTCCTGGGAATGTAGCCTCTACAGTCCTCATTTTATTATGTGGTCAGCCCAGTGTGACAGGTGACTGTACCCACAGATGTGTGTTAGTTCTGTGTACCTGTGCTGAGAGTGTCCACATGATGTGTTCGTACCCTGGACATCGGTGTGTGTGTAAGTCCCCTGTCATGTGGGTGGGTGCATATGTGGAGCGTGGCACCCGGGCTGCATGAGGGATGGATATACCCTGCCCATGTGATGTGAGCAGGGAGCAGTGCTGTGTGTCTGATGTGCAGAGCCAGCCCCACACCTGTGAGCCCCCCCGTCTAGTGGCACATGTGCAGAGTGAGGTTTGTCGCTGCATTTGGCAATGGCAGGTGAATGTCCTGTGCCTGTGTGTGTCTGTGTACTCTGCTGTGGTAGCGTCAGTGGCCTGTGGCATGTGACTGCTTAGAGGTGCTGCACATTATCCTGGTGTACCTTCTGATGCACAGTGTGAGCCTGGATCATTGATTGTGTCGTTGCCCTCATTCCACCTGTGTACTTTCAATGGCAAGTACTGCTTTTGCCCTTCCCCAGAGGATCATGTCCCTATGACAAAGGTGCAATGCGTTGGATGCATACTATGCCTTGTTGTAAACAGCAAATTTGTTCTAATATGTGTCTCTGTGACATGTGCCAGGTGTATTGATGTAGTGTCACTTGTTCATCCTCACAGGTAGGCGCCTCTGCCAAGAAGCAGATATGGATTAACACCGTCAGTGCCGTGAGGAGGACGGAGGGTCGCAAGCGGCGCCTGGCCCAGGTGAGGAAACGCTGGCAGGATATCCGGTGCTGGACGCGGAGGATTGCACGGGTCCTGCTGGGGGACTCACCTGAGACCCATAAGACCCGCGGGCGCCGCCATCTGACCCACATCCACAAGTGTGTGCTGGCGGTGGTATTTCCAGACTTGGACAGGCGCTTACAGGAGAAGCAGCAGCAGGAAGGGGGTAGGTACATGTGTGTTTGTTGTGTGTCACCAGCATTTGTAAGTGCACAGTTGCATGGATACACTGCCAGGGTTTAAAGGTGCTGTGCAGATCCAGATACCCACAGTATAGCGGTTCTCTCCTGCCTCCCTTCCCCTCCTTGCAATGTGTTCCCTGGTCTGTGTGTAGTCACTCCTTCACAAGGTAATGTAGGCTGGCACTTTCTCCACGTGAACTATGCCTGTAGCATCATGTGTGGGGGTGGTGTGTAACAGGTTTTGGGACCTTGCCTGTGCCCTGTCCAGTTCAGTACATGTGGGTTCCATGTCAGTTGGCACTGATGCTGAGTCCAGACATGGGAGTTAGTCTCTCAAGTGTAATGCCTTACAGCACGCATGTCCTATGTTGTGGCCTGTGACATGATGTGCATGAGTGTGCGATACGCATAGTGCAGGGATGGTGGCGTGTGTTGCAGTCATTCCCATTCAGGACCATGGAGTTGTGTGGCCACTACTGTCCCCTGGGGCATATTTTCCAAGGTGTCATGTGTGTCATCACAAAACGTGGACACTCTCAGTGTCTACAGCATAGGTTGTGCTCTGTGCCATTGTCCCCTGGCACCATGTATATTGACGTAAGATGTAGTACAAGTGTCCACTGTACAGCCTGACCTGATTTTCCTTGTTCATACTCACGGTGGCCAGTGCCTGTGTGTCTTGTTACAATCATCTGATGATGACCATTTGTACATGATTATTTGGACAGGCGCACCTTGGGTATTTGGCGTCCAATCTTGCATTTATGCAGCCCCTGTGTATTTCACCCAGACTAAGAGATGTAAGTGCTTCCTGTGTCTCAACAAATTGTCTCATGTAGGGGGTGGTTGGTGCGGGCAAAGCCTACATGTCAAATCCTGATGTCTCCTTGCTAGGTCTGGCCAGTGTGTGATGTTTGTCTGGACATACACTCAAGGTGCAGTGAGCCAGTCATGGTGGGCATGTTTTCAGTATTACCTATGCAGCATGTGCCTCAAGTTCATGGATATGGCCCCTGCTCATCCCTATTTTCGGCAACGCTGTGTGGTGCAGATGCAGTGCTGGATTGTCCCCAGGGCCTGGCTCCTCTGTCAAACTCCATTTCATGTCATTTGCTATTGTGTCATGCTCTCCATGGTTTTTCAGTGGCATGGTGGGTCAACCAACTGTGTGTTGCATGCCCTACATCTGTACCTTGTTTTGTAGATGTTACAGATCTTTCTTTTCAGGCTATGCACTGTAACCTATGTAGATTGGACTCATGTGACATATGTATACAGGTGTATGATTAATACCTGTCTCTTCACCTTGCCCACAGCATCGTCGGGGGACACGGAGGGAGACATGAGCACAGACGGAGCGGAGGGACCGAGCACCAGTGCCAGTGTTGACATCGTGGCTGGCATATTGAGTGGAACTGAGGCGGAGGAGAGTGAGGCCGAGGACCTGTCCACTGGCACGACAGAATATGAAGCTGACGGGTCCGAGGATGATCTCTCCCAGTTGGCGGAGGCTGCACCAGCAGCTGACAGCGGCACAACATCTCAGCCCGCCCCCTCCATTGCCATCAGCCGCCTCCCACTTGCTTGTGTCCCTTCCCAGCGTGCCCGGTCACCACATGTCTCCTTCCTGTCAGGCACCGCACCCCCTGCCCCTGTCTCCACTGCTGCCGCCAATGCCGAGTCTGTGGACATCCAGCGGCAGTTGCAGGTTGGTCAGGCTGCGATGCTTAATGTCCTCCATGGCCACAGCCAAGTGCTGAACAACATGGAGGGCATTTTTTCATCGCAGGCTGACCAACGCAACTTGCTGAGGTCCATTGACTCGACACTGACTGCAGCAGTGGGTCTCCTGCAGCGCTACGTCCAACCCCCTACTCCTGACCCATCCACACTTCCCACTCCCATGCCTGTCCCACGTACACCCAGACGTCAGCATGCACCCACCACAACAGACACAGGCACCACACCAGCAGGAAAGGTCATACGCACACCTCCTGGCACGCACACACAGGGTGAAGTAGGCACACCCACTGGGTCGGGGGGCAAACGTAAGTCACGCAGCCAGAGTGGGAGTCCGCATTCCACCAAATCCACTCCCTCCAAATCCCATCCCCCCAGCTCTCCTGGCCACATATCCGGCAAAGACTCCTTCATGGCCGCTCTGTCCCTGAGCCCCACTGTGACACCACCCCACAAGCGGTCAAAGAAGTCCCCGGTCAGGGTGGTTGAGTCCCCCCCCTGTCCACACCCTCCCCCAGTGGCGCTGCGACCCATCCCTCCGACCCCCCCCCCTCCTTGGAGCCTTCGCCCTCATGTCCCTGCGGTGCCTGGTCCTTCCCCCCACATGATGCCCTCCCCGCTCTGGAAGACAAAGGAGTCTGACTGTGCAGGCAAGCTAGGGGACACGCGTCCCACTGTGTCCCCCACCTGGATTGGAACTTTGGATTGCCCTATGGGCATTGTACTTTTTGAACTTTCAAGGGACAAACATATTTTTGGAGCTGATTAAAGCAATTTATTTTCCCTTAGTACACTACTGTCTGTCTGGTATTGCTGTTGGTCGACCTGCCCCATTATTTTGGGTGGTGATTATGTGTTGGGTGTGTGGGTATTGTCGTCTTGTGCTGGTCATAGGGTGGATCCTGGTATCTGTGTGCCATCACAAGCTGTTGGCTACATAACTTTGTTCATGTAAGCAGTTACTGCATGGTGACATCGTCCCAAGGTGTGTTCCTTCCTCTGTGTAACCTGACTTCTTCCCTGCAGGGTCTTTCCAATATGTGGTGCTGAGCTGTGTCTACATTGGCTGGGTGTGTGACGGACTCATTAGACTTGGCCCATGCATGCTGAGCGATGTCTCCACCTGCATCATTCGTGGCGTCCTTGGTGGTCACTGTACTTGTGTATGTAGACTGTTGCCATGACTTCATGTGTACATGTATTCTTTTTTGCGCTATGCATGTGTATACTCCCAGCCTCGCACACATGTGGTACATGTACTGCAGGATCTTTGTGCACCTGACTGACATTTGTGGGCATTGGATCTGTGGGTACTCCACCCTTTTCTTTGCAGGGGCACTGCTGTGAGTGTTAGGCACCCACCCCTCCTGTGTCTGGGCACTGCTGGGAGTGATAGGCACACACCCCTCCTGCGTCTGGGCACTGCTGGGAGGACTCTACACCCACCCCTCCTGTGTCTGGGCACTGCTGGGAGTGATAGGCACACACCCCTCCTGTGTCTGGGCACTGCTGGGAGGACTCTGCACACACCCCTCCTGTGTCTGGGCACTGCTGGGAGGACTCTACACACACCCCTCCTGTGTCTGGGCACTGCTGGGAGTGATAGGCACACACCCCTCCTGTGTCTGGGCACTGCTGGGAGGACTCTCCACACACCCCTCCTGTGTCTGGGCACTGCTGGGAGGACTCTACACCCACCCCTCCTGTCTCTGGGCACTGCTGGGAGGACTCTGCACCCACCCCTCCTGCATCTGGGCACTGCTGGGAGGACTCTACACACACCCCTCCTGTGTCTGGGCACTGCTGGGAGTGATAGGCACACACCCCTCCTGTGTCTGGGCACTGCTGGGAGGACTCTGCACACACCACTCTTGTGACTGGGCACTGCTGGGAGGACTCTGTACACACCCCTCCTGTGTCTGGGCACTGCTGGGAGTGATAGGCACACACCCCTCCTGTGTCTGGGCACTGCTGGGAGGACTCTGCACACACCCCTCCTGCGTCTGGGCACTGCTGGGAGGACTCTACACCCACCCCTCCTGTCTCTGGGCACTGCTGGGAGGACTCTACACACACCCCTCCTGTGTCTGGGCACTGCTGGGAATGATAGGCACACACCCCTCCTGTGTCTGGGCACTGCTGGGAGGACTCTACACCCACCCCTCCTGCGTCTGGGCACTGCTGGGAGGACTCTGCACACACCCCTCCTATTTCAGGATATGTACGCTTAGAACATACACGGGTGTGGGTTCGCTCCATGCATACGAGGTGGGGGTACGGTCCGTACATACACGGTTGGGGTGGGGGTACGCTCCATGCATACGCGGGTGAGGGTACGGGTCGTACTTACACTGTTGGGGTGGGGGGTACGCTCCATACGCACGCGGGTGAGGGTACGGGTCGTACATACACGGTTGGGGTGGGGGTACGGGTCGTACATACACTGTTGGGGTGGGGGTACGCTCCATACGTATGCGGGTGAGGGTACGGTCCGTACATACACTGTTGGGGTGGGGGTACGCTCCATGCATACGCGGGTGGGGGTACGTGTCGTACATACACGGTTGGGTTGGGGGTACGGTCCGTACATACACGGTTGGGGTGGGGGTACGCTCCATGCATACGCGGGTGGGGGTACGTGTCATACATACACGGTTGGGGTGGGGGGTACGCTCCATACGTACGCGGGTGGGGGTACGTGTCGTACATACACGGTTGGGGTGGGGGTACGCTCCATGCATACGCGGGTGGGGGTACGTGTCGTACATACACGGTTGGGGTGGGGGGTACGCTCCATACGTACGCGGGTGAGGGTACGGGTCGTACATACACGGTTGGGGTGGGGGTACGGGTCGTACATACACTGTTGGGGTGGGGGTACGCTCCATACGTACACGGGTGAGGGTACGGTCCGTACATACACGGTTGGGGTGGGGGTACGCTCCATGCATACGCGGGTGGGGGTGCGTGTCGTACATACACGGTTGGGGTGGGGGTACGGTCCGTACATACACGGTTGGGGTGGGGGTACGCTCCATGCATACGCGGGTGAGGGTACGGGTCGTACATACACTGTTGGGGTGGGGGTACGCTCCATACGTATGTGGGTGAGGGTACGGTCCGTACATACACGGTTGGGGTGGGGGTACAGGTCGTACATACACTGTTGGGGTGGGGGTACGCTCCATGCATACGGGGGTGGGGGTACGTGTCGTACATACACGGTTGGGGTGGGGGTACGGTCCGTACGTACACTGTTGGGGTGGGGGTACTCTCCATGCATACGCGGGTGGGGGAACGTGTCGTACATACACGGTTGGGGTGGGGGTACGGTCCATACATACATGGTTGGGGTGGGGGTACGCTCCATGCATACGCGGGTGAGGGTACGGTCCGTACATATCCGTCCCCACGCTATGTGATGCTTGTGCGGGCCGTACCCAGGCCTTTGCCACATGGGTACAGCCGTCCCGCCATTGTTGGGGTGACGTAGGTGTGGGCGTGGTACGACTCGTACCCACGCTCTTAAGGCATGGGTACAGGACATACCTGTATTGTTGTGTTGCCGGTTCGCGTCGTCAAGCACTTCCGTTGTGGCGGACGCTGGCTTTGCTGGACACGCCCCCACCCCCTCGTAGTGACCAGGGCCTGGGGGTCAGGTATGTCCAGGGCATGTGTGTTGTATGACTTTGGTGGGGGCTTTGTGGCCTGCCCCTGGTCCTGCCCCCCCCTTTCTCCCCTCCCTTTGTTGTTCTGACCTTCTGTGGCGTCTGCGTCGTAACCTGTAGAGGAGGTCGACTGCTATGAGGGCCGGGATGACACGTAGGTTCGGGTCCATGTCTGTCCGTCGCGTGCAGGTACTCCTTGTTCGCGTCGTCCTGATTTCCCGGCAGTTTTTGGCAGCCGGAAAATATTCACCGTGCGGGATGACGTCGGTGCGAATCGTAATTCCTGGTTCGTGAATGGCAGGCTGCGTGCGTCCCGACGTCACGTCGGCGCTTTCCCGGATCACATTTGTATGTTTATTTTCGTCGGTCGGGGTTTTGTACGATTCGTACGGAAATGGTATTTCCGTGCGAATCGTAATTCCATGTTTGTATATTTTTTCGACCGGGTACGCGTCGGACGGAGAATATGCTCCGTCCGACGGTTCGTATCCGGTTTTTACCGGATCGTGATCGGCACCAGAGTCTTCACACACGAGCAACAACGTAAAATCCAAGAATACTTTACTCACAACACAGGGACCGCATCATCAATTCCCTTCCCCAGATATCTGCTGCAGATAAGACGGATCTGGACGCAAAGATGCAAACCACTGAGATTGCACACGCTATACGAACCCTAGCCCGTAACAAAGCCCCAGGTCTAGACGGGTTTCCACTCGAATACTACCCAGATCCATGAGAGCGTCGGTGATCGTAACGTTCCCGAAACCCGACCGTGACCCCCAGCTCCAAGCCTCCTATCGGCCCATCACGCTTCTTACAGCCGATTGTAAAATTCTAGGGAAAATCTTAGCGGATAGATACTCCCAAATTATATGCCCACTAGTGCATGCAGACCAGTGCGGATTCGTCCCGGGCAGAAATACTTCTCAGAACATTCAACGTCTTTTTCACATCCAGGATCAGATTGGCGACCGCTTTCCCCGGGCGGCGTGCCTGGTCTTGGACCTTGAAAAGGCTTTCGACACCCTAACATGGCAGTTCCTCTTTCCAGTTCTGAGGCGAGCTGGACTTTGCCCTACTCTCATAGCTTACACTCGCCTTCTCTATACCAACCTTACCTCCTGGGTCCGCCTTGGACGCTACATCTCCCTGGAATTCGCAATACATAGGGGTACAAGGGTGCCCCCTATCACCCCTATTATTCGCGCTCGCTGTTGAACCCTTAGCTATCCATCTCCGCCGGGAGGGACAGGGCTGGGGCATCCCACTTACAGATGCCACGCACTGTGTGTCTATGTATGCAGACGACCTACTTATAAATATACGGGATATCACAGCGGATCTCACCCCACTCGAGACCACCCTGACGGAATTCGCTAACGCTTCGGGCCTGAAAGTGAACTGGGACAAATCTATAGTTTATCCCCTCCACCCGAGCGCCCCCCCCCAGGAAATTTGGATTGGCGACCAGAAAATAAGTTGGACCGTGGAGGCCCCCCGATATCTTGGGATCCGCTTATACCATTCCCCCACCGACATCTTCGAGGGCAATCATCGTAGGGCACTCGCCAGTATACGATCCACAATTGGGTTCTGGCGGAGTCTCCCGCTGGCCCCGATTGGCCGGGTAGCTCTCGCGAAAATGATACTGGTCCCACGTCTGCTTAATTATTTTGCCAACCTCCCAGTAATCCCGCCCCGTTCCTTTTTTAAAGAGTTGGACACACTCCTTAGCTCTCTAATATGGGGTAAGGGGCGCCACAGGATTGTGCTGGCAAAACTAAAACTGCCCACGACACAGGGGGGCCTCGGTGCTCCTTCATTCGAAGCCTATTTTCTGGCGGCACAGCTTCAGTGGCTTTCTTACTGGATGGCGGATAGGTACACATCCGAAACATACACTGCCGCGGGCCGGGTGACATTACCAGAGTTACGTCGCCTACTCATACCGGGATCCCGTCCCACAAGGACCTACCCCCTCCAAGTGGAAATAGCCCGGAAATGTGTCCAGCGCATACACCGCATGACATCAAACCGTCCCCCATACACACCACTATTATCTTTAGTAGGCTGGCCCAAACACACGGGGTATTTTGCTCCTGCCATGCTCCAGGAATGGACATCCAGGGACATCGCCGAAACAGAAATACTATTCGAAGAGGGACAACTTAGACCGTACCAATAACTAATGGATGACTACGACCTCCCCCCAGGACAGTTCTTATTACACCGCCAACTCCTCAGCCACTACCGACCGTACTACGACCTCACACTAGGGGAGCCCCCCACACACCCAGTTCTTCACACAATATTACGAATGGGAGCAGGCCGCCACCTTAACACATGGTTGTACAAATCGGTCAGGAAACTGACACTCCCCCTACTAGAACCCCTCTGGACTCTCTGGGAGGAGGAAGCGGGACGGTCATTTCACAATAATGAATGGGAGATGGCGAATGAATTCCCTCAAAAAGTATCTAGGAACGCCTGTTTTAAGAATATACAATTTTACATCCTACATAGGGCTTACCTGACACCAGCACGACTACAGCGCTTCTACCCCGATACGACCTTCCTCTGTCCTTGTTGTCAGGCGCAAGATGCAGACTTTTACCATATGTTTTGGGCCTGCCCAGGTATCCAAACCTACTGGTCGTCTATTCACACGACACTTCGAGACCTCACCGGACTCACCCATTTAACCACCTGGGACGGCTGCACGTTAGGCATAATCGGATGGAGGAAATGTCACAAAATACCCATACGCTTTGTCTCCCTAGCCCACTTACTGGCCAAACGCTGTATAGCTATGCACTGGCGCTCCCCCTCGGGCCCCCCGATCGCAGCATGGGTGGGGGCGGTACTTAAATGGACTACAGCTGAGGAGGACGCAGCCCGTGAAGAAGAAGCTAAAGGCATACGTAAAACCCCAATCTCCCTGGAATGAGCGCTCCTACTACACCAATTCAAACAGTCCCAGTCCCAAGAGGACCCGAGCACTGGCGCGGCTACCCCCGACACCACACAGCTATCTACTGTGCATGCCCACATAGCAGGGGACCCCTCCCGATCACTCACGCCTCCCTAGGACCGCTAGTTTCTCGTTCCCACTCAACCGACACACTGATCTATCCCCCGCATCCGCCCGCGCACCCATATCTTCCTTAGCGAGATGCAGCTGCACCACCGAGTAGATACCCGAGGTACCATGACATCTACCTGGTCCAATCAATTAGAATCCCATGACGGCCCCTAGTTTGGCTCTCCCCCCCGGTTTTCTTCTTGGCAAACACCTGCTACAACATATACAGCAGCTACGCGGCATGGACGCAAATGTAAATGTTTATAATGATAATAGCTGCTTTGGATGCACATGTACAATATTCATGCTTACGGAATGCATATGCTCCACGACTGTAATAACAAATGCCAATAAAAAGAATTTACAAAAATAATTGTGTATTTACTATTATAAGCATGGGGAAACAATATTTTTGTAATTGATATTTTTGACACAATATTATTGTATGACAATATTGTTATGATTGATATTAAGTCAGTGATCTGTCACTTCCATATGAAGATGGGGTATTCTCCACTGAACCAATGATGGACCTGATTTCCCTCCTGCTGCGAGCACAGACAGTTTAGTGTGGTTATAGGCATTAATGCTTTTAGTTCCCGAGACCCACATTTATGGTCGCCACATCAAAAGGAATGGTTGTTAAAACTGTGCTTTGTGTAGCCATCTGTTCCTGTCCCCCTGCCAGATATCTAGACGATGGCATGTTGTCACTCCTGACACAATTCTGCTTTTCTGCTCCTGAGTGGCATATGGTTGGTGGAGATAATGTCCTCTGCTACTCCAACGAACACTACTCTGACCATCAAACATAAAGCCAGGCCTCAACCCCTTTCCCTTATCTAACGATATGCTGAACTGCCATCATTATGCTGTGCAAGCATTAAACTAGAGGTGAGCGCTATTGTGTCAAGAATGCACTGAATTTGTGAAGAATTACTATCATTATGAATGTCCAGGTTTGTCCCATCCCTCATTGCCTTTTAATGCATGTTATAATTTGCACAACTACACTTTACATGTTCAGATTTTCTTTCCGAAAACTTTAATGCCAGCTGATATTTCCTTTATTACTTATATATATTTGATACTTGTCCATATCCTTTGCAACATATTGATCTTTAGTGCATATTAATATGTGTTCAGGTTTGCACCCTCACTAAAGGACCGATTACGAGTTTGACGGTGGAGCGGCTGGACCGCCCACTGCTGCAAAGCCAAACCCATGTGAGGACCGCCTGCCCTTTAATTACTTTTTTAGTCATTGGCTGGCATTTCCTTTGCTGTTCCCACAGCGGTGCCTATAAAATAGGCACCGCAATGGGAACATCAAAGAAGTTCCAGCACGGCATGGACTGAAAAGTTCATGCCATGCTGTAACTTCTGTGCATGCACACAGGGGGGCACATGTTGTGCCCCCAGTGTGTATCCACAAGGCATGAAGCACAAGAGGGCCCTGCAGGACCACTTTCTTTCCTCACTGCCACTGTTTTCATTGAGGAAAGACCTCCCCAAAATCAGTGGCAGTGATGGAAGTCTTAATATGCTAGCTGGACAGCGGCAGTCCAAGCATATAGATGCCTCTGGACAGCCGCAACACCGCCAGGGAACGCCGGTTCCCTGGCAGAATCAGCGGTCCCAGGGCAGCATGACCACTAGGGTCGTAATGTGGAGGTCACAAGACTGCCTCCGCCACGGCACCTTGAATCTGGCGGCCCTCTGATCGCTAGACTGTAATAGGGTCCTAAGGAATCACTTAACTAAATGGATCCACATTCATTGCTGATGGCTTCTCTCCTTCACTAGTCCACTGCATATCTATTTGCACAGATTTCTTAGAGGAGGATATTTGCAGAGTTTTGAACCTGCTGTGTAATGTGCCCCCGCTATGTCGGGCAGAGGCCACTAACAGAGGCAATCGCTGAGATGATCTACTTTAGTAATCACTACTGTAAAATGTCAACTTTAGCAGCATGCCTTAGGCTGACCCTGAAAGCTAAATGGACGTTTTCACAAATGCCTGAATGGGGCTGTCCCAAATAGGGCAGAGATTGAAAGGAGATGATTGTGTTTGTGTTAATGCCACAAGTTCTGGCAGAGAGTAAAGCTATAGGCAACATCCTATAACCCCCCTACATTCACTAACTGAACTGTATTGATGGAGATCAGGAGAGTGAAGATTAAACTAGTCCGAGATAGTTGAAATATGACATACTGTGTTATATTTTGCTCAATAACTCAGACCAAATTATATGCAAACTGCCTTGGATCTGACAAAAAGGTGGTTAACATTAAATTCAATCTCCTAATTTTCAAATCGTAATTAAACACAGAGATCAAGCATGCAAGACAATCTCCACACTCAAGCATCAACTCCCCACCAAGAGCAATACTCTTGAACAATTCTACATTTTGTCTATATTACAGAACGATAAAAACAAATCGGTGTGAAATGATAAAAACTGAGGAAGTGAAATGTGTTTAAGGATGAAAAAAAGTGAGGGGTATGCACTAGAAATATAAACAAATGCATAATTTGCTATAGTCAATCCTTCCCACAAAGTATGAAGAAGATGAGGCTGGGGGTCTGCAGCCATACAACCTTGAGAACGTGATTGCCCTATTAGGCTCTATGATGAAAGGTGTTCTGCATCTGCTGGGTATTAACTAAATATACTGATTTTTGGATAAGTGCAGAATCACAGTTTCCACCTGGGTTTTATGTTCTAAGTAAGCTATACAAGAGTTTTGACTTTGCAAACTCAGCTCCCTCTTCAGCATGTCTAGGGTGGGGGAACATCCGGACCTACGAGGCCCGAGCCACTCGTTACGGAAGCCCGCAAGCATAACCACGCTTGCCTGAACAACACATTTGCCTAAACCAAGCATATGCGTGGTTAAGGCAAATGCGCTCTAGTGTTCGGGTTTTGCGGGGACTCTAATCAGGAGCGTTGGAAAGGGAAGCGGACACGGACAGGAAAGTGGGGCTGGGGTCAGGTCTGGGGGTCGCTTTCAGGGGGGTTGGAGGGAAGTTTTCTGGACTCAGGTCTGGGGGTCACTTTTGGGGGGTCAGGGTACTTTTAAGGAGGTGGCAGGTTTTTAGGGCTCAGGGCAGGAGAAGGGGGTTGGGTTAGCGTTAAGGGCTGGTATTGGGGGAGTATTAAGGAATGGGCCGTTTTTAGGGCCAGGGTGGGGGGCAGGTAGGGGTTTTTAATTTAGGGCTCAGGGCGGGGGACAGGTAGGGGGTTTGTAATTTAGAGCTTAGGACATGGTGCTCCCTATCTACAAAAAAAGAAGACCAATTCCCATGTGTGGCTGTTAGAATATACTCAGCATGAGGTATGTATTTTGCACACGCCTTCCTCCTTCCTGAACTGCTTGTGTTGATGTACTGTGGCAGGTGACAGTTTGCGAGTTAATGGCTGATACAGTCAAGTTGCAACAGAGTTGTTAAGCATTTGAGTGTATGAAGACATCCTATGGCAGTAGCAGTGGTAGCATGACGCCATGCCTTGACAGTGCAAGTAGAAGGGGGCATCATGTTTTTTTCTAGTACTTACTGCCTCTATGGGGATTGATCTTCTAGCGGTTGAGGGCCTCATTCTTGCCCCAGCAGAACGTCACTTTTTTGACGTGATATGGACCTCTTTGGTGCCCATCACACTGTGAAATGTAAACTGCAAAATTAATTTGAAGTGTTCTGAAAACGTGAAGGACACGTCAAACAACAATGGCTAAGGGGGGCTAACTCAAACAAGTTAATTGCTTAGTGTCTCGCATTCCAATCCCACTCAAAGTCTATGCTCTGTGGATCGGTCTCTATTGGGAAGGTTAACACAAGCTTCTGTTGTGCCTTTCATAGGGTGTAACAACATTATATATTGAAGGATAAAATGGAGGTAGTCAACAAACCCTCAGCCACCCAAATTACAATAGTGCAGGTAAAAAGATCCATATTTAAAAGTTGTGATGGAAATTATAAACCTAAATGGTTATGTCAAATCAAGATGAGATTTGCATTTATTTCAATAGGAAATGCAAATATATAGTAATAACAGTTGAGCTTTCCCTTCTGTGCCTTCTGGACGTAATCCAACTTCTACCAAATTCACTATTTCTGACTCCAAAAGGAACTCCTTTCCAGAACATTTAACTTTTACCCCTAACCTCTCATTTCCATAATATGTTCAGTGATACCTCGCCAACAGACGCAACAAGCCTTACTCTAAGTCTAATGATAGCTCAACCTATAAACCCAGTCTAATGCTCAGTCTCGTTCTGTACCTAGCCATAACCTCACCATAACACATATCACACTCATAGCAGCAAGTGCACTACTCTTCACCAAACACATATTACAATTACAACAAAAGCACTACTCCACTTAACCATACACCTATCCCACTCATGGCAAGTGCACTACTCCTTTTAGCCAAACATATATCATACTCCTAGCTTCACCAAACACGTTACAAGTGCAGAATAACGACTACCCTGCTAACCCAAACATATATCACACTCATAGCACGTACACTATTCCTCGTAACCAAACATATCACACTCATTCCTTGACCAAACAAGTTACAAGTGCAGAATAATGACTACCCCGCTTACCCAAACATATATTGCACTTATGGCAGGTACACTAGTCTTCTTCACCAAACAATGTTACAAGTGCAGACAAATATGACGACACCGCTGACCGAAACATATATCACACTCATATGTTATGTTATGTTACTCCGCACTTTTTGAGCGCACGGCTACCCCAGAAGGGTGTCCCGGCGCTTTGGCAAGGTGACCCAGAGAAACACGAAACCAAAAGGAAAGACCTACTACCGTCACACTAGGTTACTTAGTAAAAAGCAGAGTTTTCAACTCCTTCCTGAAAGCCAGAAGATTATTCGCTTTCCGAAGGGAAAGTGGGAGCTCGTTCCACAGGCAGGCTGTCACAAACTGGAAGGAGCGGCCTCCCATCCGAACACGTTTGACCACCGGCACCTCCGTTTTAGCCAGGTCCGCTGACCTCAGCAGCCTCCGCGGCACATAGAAGACGATACGCTTCCTCAGGTAGTGAGGGCCAATCGCATGAAGGGCCTTGAATGCCAGAGAGAGGAGCTTGAATCTAATTCTCCCCAAAATTGGGAGCCAGTGCAGCCTAGCCAAAAGCGCAGAGGCACTAGCTCTCCTAGTCAACCCATAAATAGCTCTGGCCGCCGAGTTCTGGACAATCTGCAGTTTGGATAACAAATACTTAGGTAGGCCTGCAAAAAGAGCATTTGCATAATCCAGGCGGGAGCCCACAAGCGCCTGGACTACCTTCCTACGATACTGCAGTGAAAGTAGGGGAAGAAATTTCTTAAGCATCTTAAGGATGCTGAAACATTTCCCTGCTAATCCCAGGATGTGTGGACGAAAAGATAGAACATCGTCAAACACCACTCCGAGATTTTTTACCTGGGAAGATGGCTTCTCTGGGGGGACATGTCCTGGGGCCACCATGACTTCCAGCCCGGATCAGGGGCACAGCCGAAAAAGAGCAGCTCAGATTTGTCTGAGTTGCATTTCAGGCTGTGCCGCTGGAACCACGCAAAGACTGCACTCAGGCAGTCCTTAATTCTGCCGCCGCTAAAGGCCTCTCCCTTCCTGCAAGTGAACAAGAGCTGGGTGTCATCAGCATATGAGATGACCCGGGCCCCGAACGCCTCCGCTACCTCCGCAAGAGGGGCCATGTATATGTTAAAGATGGTGGGGCTCAGGATAGAGCCCTGAGGCACCCCCACCTCCAGCGGAAGCATTTCGGCCGAGAACGGTGGGGCCCAGATCACCTGTCGACGGTCGGCAAGAAAGGATTGAAACCAGTCCAACACCGTCCCTCGCAGACCAATCTCCCTAAGTCTTGAGAGAAGGCCTGCGTGTGGGACGGTGTCGAATGCCGCCGATAGGTCCAACATAACCAACATAGCCTTTCCCCCATGATCGAGCGTCTCCCTGATGGTGTCGGTGACCTCAACCAGAGCCGTCTCCGTGCTGTAATTCGCACGAAAGCCGGACTGGGAGTCATGCAGCAGTTTGTTGTTCTCAATAAAGGTGGTCAGAGTATGCTGAACATGTTTCTCCAACACCTTCGCCAGAGCAGGGAGGAGGGAGATTGGTCTGTAGTTAGCGCATTGCAGGGGATCGAGCAGAGGCTTCTTGATCAGCGGCAGAATAAGTGCGTGTTTCCATTGGCGTGGAACCACCCCTGAGCTCAATGAAAGATTAAGCAGGGGGTTCAGCAGACCGTTCACCGCCGGAGCCACCTTGCCCAAGCATTTCGCCGGACAGACATCCAACGGCGAACCAGATTGTAGCCTGGATAGCAGCTCAAGCGATGTCTCACAGGACAGCTGGGGAAAAGCAGACAATAAGGGCCCAGTTTCAGCCTGCAAGGGCGCTGAATAAGTCAACTTGTCCCCTGACACCACGTCCACTAATTGAAAATCCGCCGTTGGAAAAGTGGCCTGAATCTTTGTGATCTTAGTCACAAAAAAGTCAGCAAGCTGTTTGATCCATTCCTCCGAGTGAGAATGGACCAGGGTCCCTACTACCGGGTTGACAAACTCCTTCACAACCCTAAAGAGTTCCCGGCTCATATTATCCGCTTTATCAATTCTCTGCTCCAAATAGATCTTTTTGGCTGCGACAATCTGTTTATAATAGGATTTTATCGCACCACGGTAATTCATTCGCTCCACAAGATCGTACTTGCGCCGCCACTGCCTTTCCAACTTTTTGCAGTCTTGTCGCATTGTACGTAGAGCGGACGAGAACCATGGAGCAGAATTGAGATGAGCTATTCTAGCAAGCTTCAGAGGGGCCAACTCCTCAAATCTTGCCTGCATCCAGTTCTGGACCAGGATGAGATCAGTTTCCAGAACCCCTGTCACTGGACACGGATATTTGCCGAGAGCCTCGGATAGCATATCTGCTGACACAAGATGGTAGGCTCTGAAATGCCGGGGACCTTCCTCTCGAGCCCTTTGGCTAAGCTTGGATTCAAGCACCAAGTCAAAATTTATCAGATAATGATCTGACCAAAGGACCGGGAGTGGAGGGGACACCTCAATAGGTTTGGAAGCAAAGATCACATCTAATGTGTGGCCTTTCTCGTGAGTAGGGCTATGGATAAAAGGGGCTAGCCCTAACATCTCTGTAATCTCGCGGAGTTTAATAGCTTCCGGATCCGTAAGGCAGTCCATATGCAAGTTTAAGTCGCCCAGCAACAGGCAGTGCGCCGAACGCATACAAGGTACAGACAAGGCCGACTGTAGATCCTCAAAAAAGGATCCAATGGGTCCAGGAGGTCTATAAAGGAGAATACCAGTACAGGTCTGGGACGCCGATAGATGGAGTGTAAAGCCTAATGCTTCACATCCGGCAATGCTGTCCACCACAAAGGAGGAACAGTCAAAAACCTTGTCCACTACCAGAGCCACCCCGCCGCCTCGTCCCTCAGTTCTATCCCTCCGTAAGATGGAATAATTAGGAGGGACAGCACAGGCGATGTCGGGTTCAGAGCCCACACCCAGCCAAGTCTCAGTTAAAAATAAACAAGAGATCTTGGAGTGCGCGAGTAGATCCCATATATCCGAAGTATGGCGAGGCAGGGACCTAGTGTTGAGCAGCGCGCACTGGTAGTGTTGCGGAGGGGTAGATGGACTATGGGTAGATGATAATGAGGGGAGCCAATTACACACGGGGCAACCCCGACCCAAACGGCGACCGCCAGGGAAGAGAGACAGACAAGCAGAGCGTGTAGGGCGCAAAGCACGCAAAGAAGCAGCGCTGTACGTAATCATCCCGAGGCCACAGGTAGGCACCTCTAATCCAGCAGACACCGGAGACGAGGGCCAGAGTCCGACCTCGTCCGCCTCCGAGACGCTGACGAGCGCAGACGGGCAGGACTCTGGCACGACTCAGGCGCAGGGAAGGCGCTCCGCTGCGCGTTACCGCTGCGCGAAACCAGCGAGCATTAAATAGCGTCGTCTCGGCGTCCCAGGTGACCTGGACGCTCCAAGATGGCGCTCGCGCTTCCTCCCCAATGCAAAATGGCGCCGAACCCTGCAAAACCCACAGACCTCCCGGTAACCCGGACCCGCCAAACAGCGGTGGTGATGACAGATTATGGTGCAAGGTAGGGGCCAGGAGCGCGTTATAAAAACAGGGGGAAGGCAAAAATAAAAGAACTAAACTCCACAAAACGGGGTAGTTTAAAATCTAGGAAGAGCAAAGATGACGCGCGACCAGCGCGAACAGCAGCAGGGCACCGATAGTGTTCTAGCCCTCCAGGGCACTAAGCAGACTTACCTGCTGCTCAGCTCGCCCTAAATAGCGTCGTCTCGGCGTCCCAGGTGACCTGGACGCTCCAAGATGGCGCTCGCGCTTCCTCCCCAATGCAAAATGGCGCCGAACCCTGCAAAACCCACAGACCTCCCGGTAACCCGGACCCGCCAAACAGCGGTGGTAATGACAGATTATGGTGCAAGGTAGGGGCCAGGAGCGCGTTATAAAAACAGGGGGAAGGCAAAAATAAAAGAACTAAACTCCACAAAACGGGGTAGTTTAAAATCTAGGAAGAGCAAAGATGACGCGCGACCAGCGCGAACAGCAGCAGGGCACCGATAGTGTTCTAGCCCTCCAGGGCACTAAGCAGACTTACCTGCTGCTCAGCTCACCCTAAATAGCGTCGTCACGGCGTCCCAGGTGACCTGGACGCTCCAAGATGGCGCTCGCGCTTCCTCCCCAATGCAAAATGGAGTGCACTATTCCTCTTAATCATACACGTCTCACAATCCTAGGAAGTACTCTACTCCTCTTTACCAAACACATATTACAATTACAGAAAAAACAATATCCACCCATATCCAAAAACATATCACACTCATAGCACATGCAGTATTCCTCTTAACCAAATCACATTCATATCAAGTGCAAGGGTTGGGGCTATATTTCGTACAGCAGAATGGGAGGCGCCAAAGCTGATGATTGTGATAGGCCGACTAAACCCCAACTGAGGTTGTTTTTCACTACCGAACAGGTCCTAAAGAGGTCAGTTTTCCTTGATTGTCTCAAGAGTCATGACTATACCTTACTATACCACTGATGAGTACTCTACTTAGCAGAAACATATCACCATCATTGGAGGGCGCTACTCCTCTTCAACAAACACATATCAAAGACATAGCAGGACGATTGCTCCCTTCACCCAACACGTCACAGCCATTGTAAGAACTCTTCTTTTCATCAAATAATTATCACTATCATAACAAGTCCTTTGCTCCACATCACCAAACATACAACACGGCCATAGCAAGAGCATTTCTCCTTTTCACCAAATTCACAGCACACTCCAATAAAGTGCATTGCACCCATTATGCACATTTTAGTTGTATGTATTGCATTTGCATTTGTAGTTATTAATTGAAATGGCACCCTCCTAACATAAGGGGTGCATTTTCTTACTACAGCTGTCCTAGGTTGAGTTAGCACTCGTGCATATTATAAATCTGCTAGCCCAGGCTATTTACTTGTTCTACAATTTTGTGTAACTTATGGTTATTTTGTATAAACATAATGATAAAAAGTAATTGTTTGAAAAAACTGAATAGTAGCAGTATTCCCAAGTGTCTACAGCATGTTCATATTTGCGCCTTATTGGTCATGCGTACTAGTGGGAAACATGAAGTTCAGTGTTGGCAATTTTCAAGGCGGTGGAGGTGAGGCTTTAGAATTTGCAGTAAAGTGGAGGAGGTTACCTTTGGAAAGGTAAGGGGTGGCTTTCCATGACAGATGCCAGCATTTGGAAGGGTCACAATCACAGCAAATCTACTATACCATGTCATTAAAAACTTATCACATCCAAAGCATGTGAAATGTCTTCGTTTAGGAAGCAATCACATCAAGTTCCCTCTTTGTCTTTACTACTCTCACACCTATAGCAAGAGCAGCTAACCCAAACACATACCACATTTCAGGAAACAAACCACCGTCCAGGCACGCACACCATTGAACTCATACAACATTCATACTATGTGCAATACCCCTCTAAAGGAAACAGACACCCATAGCAAGTGCCCTATACACATTGGGGCAGATTTATGTTTGACTTGCGCCTCATTCACGCCGCCGTTGCGTCACTTTTGTGACGCAGCAGCAGCGCAAATCCTGTGCCATGGTGCGGGGTATTTACAACGTGACGCATCTGGGAGATGCGTCACGTTGTAAAGCCCTGCGCCACATGTAGGTGTTCCAGGGCAGGTGGGGCGTTCCGGCGCAGGAACGCCTCCTAAAAGTGGCTGAGTAAAATCTACAAGATTTCACTCAGTCACTTTTGAGCCCATGCTGCGTCAAAACCCTGCTCCTGCTTGAAGCAGGCGTAAGGATTGACGCAGCATTGTGCAGATAGGGCACCCCAGAGCCTTGCTGGAGCTGCGTCGCGCTTGCGACGCAACTCCAGCAATGCGCCACTTTTACGGCACAGATGCGTGACGCATCTGTGCTGTTTTTGCCCCATGGTGCGCCGCATTATAAATGCGGCGCATCCATGATGGCGGAGCTGGGGCGCAAAATAACTGGCGCATCCCTGCTGATATGCAGGGATGCGTCAGTTATTATAAATCTGCCCCATTATCTACAGTCTCACACGCAGTTTAGCCAAACATTGCAGAAAGCATGGTATCAAGTTCAAAAGATCAATAGTTTTCACTATTAAAAATATCATATTTTGGTGGTTTTGCAAAAATTCATGTTGTTAAATAGGAGGTGTAATGCAGTTGCTAGGGCATTGTATTGTTCGAGAAATAACAAGTTAGATGTGATGCAAACATTTCCAAACATCGGTTTCTATCCTTTTACTTCATTTTCAAGAAACGAAATTAAAAATCTATTTTATTTCTCTGCAGAGAAATAACATACATCTTTAACATTCTTTTAGAAAGCATTTCAAGTCAAAGAGTAATGGTGTTATGCCATTAAAGGGCACGAGTTTTTAGTTTAAAATCTTAAGATTTGGCCAACCCAGAAGCACTTTATTTCTGACATATCAGAAGACGTGACTCGCTTGGCCTTTACACTTAAATGACTCCCAAGAGAAAACATTACATTAACAAAATAAACTCTGATAAGCTCTGTTTCCAACCCATCAATCCTCGGGCCGTCGCTAAGAAGCAGGCTCTCCGTTACACTGCCTGAAATCTGATAAGGCGAATTGGTCTAAGAGCGCACACTTGTTTAACTCCGCCCGGAATGGCACTGTTTATATACATCTTGCAAAATAGGATGAATGTGTTTGATTAGGCCTGGCAGATGGCCGTCAGAATTTCACTTAGATAGTAAAATAAATGCTTTTGTAATTCATCCATGGCAGACAATGTATCAGTTCCTTTCTGAGCCCATGTGCCAAAATGGTGTATTCAGTGACTTTGACATACATTGTCTTTTTTTACACCTGTCTGTAAAAATCATGATGTCATTGTGTTCATCAATCATTCACAGGCTGGTGAAGCATCTGTCAAGCTTGGCAGATGGTGCATGCTGGTTGTTCTGTACCTAAGCTTTTAAATGTGGTGTTTCCCTACACACACATTGGTGTCAGTTGTTTACTGCACAGCCCACGAAGTGGCCACCCTCTGTCACTCACAGCAGGAGGGAAACAAACTTCGCTGATTACCAAATTCTGGAAAGGGTGCTAACTGTGCCACTAGATGTAAATATAAAATTCACCGAACAGTAATGTGTGGCGCATTCAAGTGTCAGAGGCAGCTTTTTTTGCCAGAGTGGGGCAAATGCTTTTTGGGGGTGCACCACGGCCAGTCGCGGTGATTGACATTTCAAAATAGGTGTGAAGTAAAAGGTCAAGGTGAAGAAAGGTGGCTCGAAAAGTCTGACAGTGATGTGGCATTAATACCCAGTAAAAATTGCAGTCAGGGAGCAAAGCAATCAGGTAAAATTTCCTCCAGTTGAGCTGTCAGCATAACATTCGCCTCCTAAATTTGCAAAAAAGCACTAGGTTCTGAAGGGGAGCTGGGGGTGAGGGTTTCGTAACACTAATGGTGAGCATAATTCACACTTTCTAAATTTGCATGAAAGTCATAGGTTCTGAAGCAGCACTCATTACAGAATCCAAAGCCCTTTATTGTCTGCTAAACAAGTCTGACATTCAACAATTGATTTCATGCGGCCAATTAGTTTTTAAATTGTAAATAGCACCTTGTTTCATTACTAAATTCCATTTCCTTCTATTTTTCCATCCTGCATCTTCTCAGTCATGTGTTGTGATGGCAATCTACTTGTAAGGGCAGAGGGGAGAAATTCAAAGTGATACCGAACTCACAATCTCCAGCTGTATACAGCTGCGTTAGACCGACCTCGGAGTCCTATCACGGAGCCCCTGCTACTCATCAGAGAGGCTCATGGGCCAAGCAGCCGCAGTCATGCATAATGTCATTAAGGTCTGGTCAAAATACTTGATGAAATTCACCACTGATCATAAAATAAAAGGGATACCATGACGGGGAAAAAGGAAGGAGTGTAAGCCCCCAGAACTTAGCATGATGTGCAAATATTCTGTCCTTAATCATAACTTTAGAAAATATACTCAACTTGCTCTAAATTTTTATTTGGAATACAAAAACCAAAATATCAGCATACTATTTCAATAATGACATTATTTTGTCTTGAAATAATGACTTCATAATTTATTTATTTACTTATTTATTTAATTTTTATTCACTATACTTTTGATGCCAAGTTTCTGACACATGAGCAGATTCTGCCTTGGATGCAGATCTATTACCACCACATGAAAGGAATTTCAGTTACATGTAAAATTTCCACTACTTAGGTTGATTGACTGGGACTGGTAAATTCACTGAGATTGGGAGGGTATGATTTACCATCTCTCTGACCAAACACCAGCTCCTTGCATTTGTTTTCATCTTCTCTGAAAAGAAGAAATCCAGGCACTTCCTCTGGTGAGAGTTAGTGGGTATGAGGAAAGCCAGGGCACCACTGATGCCAAATACCCACAACTATGAGACTAGGCACCCGTTCCACATATCTGCCCCATCACATTCACTACCCATCTTCCCTAACACCATTGTCCATACTTGAGTTATAGTTACTTCAGCTAAACATAAGTGATGAATTTCAGTGCTTTTTTAGTTTAAAATGTTATGTTGTAAGTGACATTTTCATATATGTATATTGCTTTTATTTATTTGCCAGCTCCATTGCAACACACCCACAAAGAGAATAATATACATATATTCTTTTCAGAGAAGATGAAAACAAATGCAAGGATCTAGTGTGGGGTCAGGGAGATGGTACAGCATACCCTCCCAAACTCAATGAATTTACCCGTCCCAGTCACCCTTTCAATACATGTTACACTTCCAACCCTGGTCACATTACATCTGAGGCACCCTCTTAAATCACGCCATCCTCCCTATCGCTGTCACGCTACCACCACCTGTCGTGTATTTATATATATATATATATATATATATATATATAGATAGATAGATAGATAGATGGATAGTTAGATAGATAGATAGATAGACAGACAGACAGATAGATAGATAGATAGATAGATAGATAGATAGATAGATAGATAGATAGATAGATAGATAGATAGATAGATAGATAGATAGATAGATAGATAGATAGATAGATAGATAGATAGATAGATAGATAGATAGATAGATAGATAGATCGATCGATAGATAGATATGTATGTATTTTACTTGTGACAGCTATTTATGGTGCAGAAATTTGGGGTTTTAGTGGCACACCTGCCCTGGTGGCAAGTGAATCAGTGACTAGCCTCCCCATTAACACTCTACTCATTCTCCTTAGATTAGATTTAGGGTTAAGATCGATTTCTGATAAGATGGGATTGAAGCCAATTTTCTACTGGAGAAGGGTTTGGGCAACTCCAGAATTGAACTCTATAGACAGGGCGTTGCAGAAATACTAGGCATTTCTGGGTCAAGTAATATACCCTGGATGAGGTACATAAAATGTGCCTTAATCAGATTGGGTGTGAGAGACTGTGGACAAACCCAGAAGAGGACAGTATGGTATCTAAAGCAGCCATTAAGAATATTCATTGGCAATTATTAATAATAATAATAATAATAATAATAATAATAATAATAATAATAATAATAATAATAAATTAGCATGGATCTATGATTGGCCAGTCAAGATTTGGTACTCTATTTGTATCCTTCCTTGAACATAAAGATGAGTACTTAGTGGAAGACTTTCTGGACGAAATTGAACCTGTGGAAACAAAGTACATTCATTTGAAATTTCGATTAGGGATACTGCCACTCCACTTCTTTATAGCCAAATGGCAGCGAGATCCCAATGAGGTTGATTGGCACTGTCCCTCTTGTCCAGAGGCCATTTGAATCGGTGGATCACTTGCTATTCTCCTGTCCAGTTTATTTGCGAAGTAGAAGAAAATGGGCTCTTCTGTAGTGCCATATTTTGGGTATTGGGACTGTAAAGTTGTGACCATAATCCTGAAATGTGATACTAGGCAATCTATAGTATTTGGAGTCTGTCGTTTTTTTGTTGTTTATGTGGAGAGAGAGACAAAAACTAGTTCATGCTTAGTTATTACCTTTTAGATGGCTGACAGATAAATATACCCACCGCCCTAGTGATGAGTTTAGTGAGTAGGCCATTTTAATTTCACTTGGTGCTTGCAGTTAGGTTTCTGTCCCCATTCGGGGATAAACTACCAAAGAGGTATTCTACCTCTCATCTAGAAACAGCCTCCCTGACAATTTGCAAGCATGAGATGGCTGCTTGTTTCAACAGGGGCTTCAGTTAATTACATGCTCAAGAACATTTCTCCCTGTCCTTGGTGGGCAGTATAACAACTTGAATGGTACATAATCTGTTTCAGTTGCTGGGACTTTGCTTTTATGTGTTTTTTATTATAGATTGGTAGGATTTTGCTTATTAATGATGATGTCTTGTTAAACTATTCTGATGAAATAACTAACCGTCCAAATAATGCACATTATTATCAACAGGATTGTATATATTTTTAACCGTTTTTTGGTATCTATTGAAATTAAATGAAATAGTTAATAGATCAACTGAATGCATACTGATCTTATCAAATTGTCTCAAAATATTTTATTGACTTTATTTTTTTTTATGTGCTTATATGGCTAAAAAGCTGGTTAATGATAATTTAGCATATATATGTGTATATATATATTATACATATTTACATATGTATCTATAGACATCAACATCCACACATTTACATATGTTTTAAATATGTGTTTGTATTACCTACTGTTGACAGACAGTAGGTAGTTATAGCTAGGACCAACTTTTTACATAGACAAAGCCTTTTTATTTTGCTGATAACTTTGGCGCCATCTGACGAATTTCCATGAAATGTTCAAAACTAGTGTCGTAGTTAGTTTAGTTGCTGTCTGGATAGTTTTGGGGTGATTTGTCAAGTGGGGCTGAGAAAAAGGGTGGTCCAAATTGTTTTAACACGACTTCAGCCCAAACCGCTAAATGGAATTACACCAAATTTTGTGGAAAGGTAGATCTTGGTCTAGCAAAAGCCCTTTTTGTATATTTTTGCATATCTGTGAAGGAGTTTAGGAGTTATTAAAGAAGGAAACACTTGTATATTTAAGGACATCGATCTTTCGCCATTCCACCTGCAGGGGATGTGCAGGTACCTGCGGGATATACGGGGTCCAGAGGCAAAGCAAGGCCTTGATTGGCTGGCCACAACCTAAAAGGAAAGTTGTGGGCGCCATTTTGTTTCTTGGTCGGCTGGGGAAAAGTGTAAAAATAAGCAAAGGGGGCAGGATAGAGGTATCTTGACCAAATAGGACCTATGGAGGGGTCTGTAAGAGACCCCTTATAGGCAAAAAATTGCCCAAGTTATTTTTTTTGGGCCAAAGCATGGATCAGTTGATCGACTGTGGTGCTCAGCTCACTCCCACTGTAAATCTGTGATGGATCTGTGGACTGGAAACCCAAGGGGAAAAAAAACGCTCACCCACCAAACCCCTGCCGTGGTGGCTGTATTAATATACAGTAGTTATATATTACATTAGTTAAAAAAAACATAGAAATTCACTGAAAAACACAAAGGATACAGGGACTTTATAGTTAGGTTGACGTTTTGCCCACACAAAACCATAGAAATTCAGCTGTTATAGATATACTTATCTGAAGAAACTATCTGAAGAAACTGTAACTCCTACCATTAAGTAACTTTAGACTATGAATTATAGTTTCTGAACATAAGTATAACTGTAACTGCTTAATTTCGATGGGGGTGAGAAGTTTGTGCTTTACAAATCCTGGATTTAGATTTACTTTTAGATACTACTCTGCTTTCAGCAACTGAGAGCATTTTTGCTCTATCTTGCTGAAATCAAAGAGTTTGCTATGGCTTGGTGGGAGCAAGCTATAGCAAACTGCAATGTCCCAGGGATGGGCACCCCGGGACATTGCTGGAGCCGGCCCTGGGGGGGAAGGTGGCAGTCCCCAAGCCAACTAGGACTCCTGGACGGGCGGCCGCGAGGCTCCCCTCCTTTGTTCAAATTTGCCCAGGGGAGGTGTTGGTCTCTGGGGCCGGTTTCTGCAACGGACACCTTTAATTATTACATTTGTGTTCCAGGGAGGTGACGGTCCATGAGGCTGTGGGAGAGGCCATGAGGCTTCCCCTACTTTTTCTTTTTTTAATAAAGTATGAGCCCCGGGAAGGTGGTGGTCCCAGGGGCGGTGGGGAGACCCTAAGACCTCTCCTGCATCACTTACAAAAAAACAGTGTGCCCCCCACATAATTTTAATAAGCCCCAGGGAGGTGGCAGTCCCCGGGGCAGGGGGGTCCATAAGGCCCCCCCACATAATTGGAATTAACCCAGGGAGGAGGTGGCGGTCTCTGGGGCTTTGATAAGCCCTAGGAGAGGGGCCCCGTGCACCCCCTGCTATATGCACCATATGCACCCGTGACCTGGCCTATCCAGGAGTTATTCTAAAGTCAGCATGGGAGCTAGAGCTTGCTTTTAAAAAACATTTAGCTGTAGATTTGCGAATCCAGCTGCAAGTCTGCGGCAAAACTTTTAAAAATATGCTTTTTACCCCCCATATCTTGGGGGTAAGGGTATTCCTACCCTGCCAAAAAACACTCAAATGATAGACGGAATGCAGAACAAATCAAAACATTCAACCCCAGTCAAGAGATCTGGGTTAAATCCATAGTTCTTTTGCTCACCATACCACCCCAGTTTAGACCAAGCCATATGCAGATCAATCTTGACCCTGTTCCTCATGGGAACACTCCAGCCTAAACTGCCAAGGCAGGTCCTCCCTGGCCTGGAAAAAAGCATCCCCCTCATCAGCCAGGCTGGCTTGAATCCAGCGGCACAGTGAGCCCAGGATCCACATCTGGGCATATACGGGGCACATGCATATGGCTGGGTCTTAACTGGGGTTGCGAAGTGAGCTAAAGAACGATGATGGATTCAACCCAGATCTGTGACTGGGAGTGAGTGTCTGAAAAGTCTCAGCGCTCTGTCCATTATCTCCTTGTGTTTGCTTTATTCCTACCCTGCTCCCATTTCTTTATTTTTAACTTTTTTTCTGGAACTCGGCTTCAAGCAAAGTCCCAATATGCCTGCCAACACTTCCTGGTTGAAGTGACTGGACTCGGGCCCCCAGATATCTATATTTTTTGTTAGATATCTGAAAAACTATTGAATGGATTTACACCAAATCACAAAAAGCACGCTTTCTGGACCAACATCTAGCTTTCTGCCAAATTTAGCATAATTCCATTCAGCAGATTGGGCTGTAGTTGTGTTCAAAAAATGAAAAATAGACATAGGCTTACAATGGGAAGACGTGTTTTGGTACCCCCTTATTTCTCGGCCCCTGCTTGATGGATCACCCCGAAACTTTCAGCACAGCAGCTGAACCAAAAAGGGGAAGTTTTGTGTAAATTTCATGGAGATTCGTCAAGCTACACCATAGTTATTGGCAAAATAAAAAGTGCTTTTCCTTTGGAAACTTTGGTCCTAACTATAACTACCTACTAGCTACATATTTATATCTCACTTTTAAACTTACCTGTGATGTAAATAATGCCTCCTGAAAAGTAATACATAAAACATTTAAGAAAAGGTAAACATAATTTATCTAGCCCTGTCAGCTCGACGCCAAGCAGGTTGAGGAGGATCTCCTTAAGGTCAATGATCTCAGCCCAGTGGTGAATAAACCTGCCGCTGGGTACGGAAGAGTCAATTGTGGCTTGGCATGGTCTGCAGCACTCTCGCCCACCACAGCTTTGTGTCTGTTGGGCTTTAACCCTAGCTGGGTGTGCACCTGCTGTCAGTGTGAAGGGAAGATGCTGCTGAGCATAAAAAGTGACCACTGCCAGCTCCAACTCACTAAAAATGTTGTGGGGGATTACCCCTTGTGCCACCCTTGACCACCCGGAGTCCAGAGGGCACAGTTGTGCTTCTTGCCTTTGCCATTGCTGGATTAAGGAATACATAAATTAAAAGTGTAGAGACATATAATAACAGACAAACTGCAAAAAAAAAATGAAAAAGAAAAGCACAGGGGCAGTAAAATGGAAACAAAATGTGAAAATAAAGTTGAAAAAAGGGGATATCTGGACATGAATGAGTTTGATGAGTCTGCAAAAAAGAGAAATGTGCCATAAATAGTCCACAAGATGGTGAAATAAACAAAATGGCCTTGTGCATGCTTAGCACAGCTTTCCATTTCACACTATATTTTATTCAAAGTGCATCTCCAGCATCATTTTTATTGTGAGACGCCAGAGAGACATTATGCAAAATTAGGTGATTTTGCGTAATTGTTTGCAATTTTACATAATTTCTGAATTTACATAAATTAAGACAGTTACATTTCACCCAGGCCTAATTGAAAATATAGTGATTGACTGTTAACTTTGTTTGTCAATAAACCTTTTAATGCCTTCTATTAAAACATATTATTCATCGTCAACTTTGCCATTATCAATAAAGCATTTCAATCCAATAAAATTTGTGCATGAGTTTTTTTTCTACTTCCAACATGCTAAAAGTCTGGCCTTAGAGACTAGGGGCAAAAGCAAAAACCCAACCTTCAGGAATGCTTGAAACACATTGAGAATTCTCCTAGGGTCATTTATTTAAACCTTTGGGTGACTTAGGGTGACTTTCAATAAAACTTTGTTGGGGCTCCTGAGGGCACTGCTGCACTCCTGGCAGCCCCAACCAACCATCGACTTTACGTGGGTGGTGCTCTGTTTTTCTAAGGCACCACAAGGAATAATATGCAGATTTTTCTAGCCTTACCTGCAAGGGCTTATATGGGCATCAGACATGGGGGCTTATGGGGCAAGTCCCTGCCTTCTGGCTGTAATCTTTTTTCTTCTTTTATTTTTTAAAAAGTGTAGCCTTATTTGTCTTTGTGTTTTTTAAAGGTCAGGCATCCCTGACCCTCAAAGGGCACCCGACACATACTGGATTTTGGGTCCATGTAGGGAGCTCACTTCCACACGGCCTGACCCCTCCCAGCCTGGTACAGCTGATTTGTGTTGATGTGAAACCAGCATCCTCTTTGCCCTGTCTGTGCTCCTTCACTGTGAGTGGCAGACTCATGGATACCTCTTCTCTCCCACCTGGGGCCAGCAAAGACAGCGATTAGTGTGCTTGGCGCCACTCCAGTCCCCCCAGAAAAGGGCATGGGCAGTGGGGATGGGCAATCAGCTATGCTCCTAGGGGTCAGACCCTTCCACGCAGCCTTCTGACCTTCGAGCATGGCAGTGCTCATTTTTGGTGTTCCCTCTTTTTCTCCACTTTGTCCTATCTGAGTCCCCAAGGAGATGGATGACCCCATGGACCATCTTTAATGATAAGGGGGGGGTGCAAGCATGCTTCCGAGGCCATGTTTCTTTGCTTCAGTTCCTGGGAAGATAAGGGCACCCAGTGACATTTACTGGACGATGCAGGAGGACACCATGTGCACCTGATCTTGGCCCCTGTTGAATTAATTGGGACTATTCCAGTGTTTTGCTCCTGGTGGCAAGCTCTAACGACCAGGACTGTTTTTGACCTTCTGGCCACTAAATGTTCATTAATCATTGTGGGGATTACTTTATACTTTACTACCTTCTTGTGCAGGACCTGCCTCCTGTCTGGGTGCCTGACACATCTCCTGGGCCTGGCGTCTTCCTCAACAGCAACCCTGAGGCCCCATTGCAGAGTGCCCTCACTGTCTGCACCCTCCAGGTCCCGCAGCCTCCTTTGGCCACTTGCAGAGCACCTTGTTTAGCGAATGTCAGGGTCCCATTTGTTCTGGAGGGCACACTCCTGAAGGACCAGTCCACAGAAGATATAGGGAAGACTTCCAGTGTCCCACCCAGAGGTCCTGTCCATTTTATGTCCACCAGAGGGTGTATGGGCCATACAACACTGACCCTAAAGAAACGAATACCAGTCCCTGGTCCCAACTAAAAACAGACACTCTTGAGTCCATCCTAGCAGTAGGGGTCAGGTGTCTTATCTCATTCCAGCTGGGCATTACTTCGGCTTTGCTTTCAACTGTCCCAGCCTGTTGTGCATGGTCCGTCAGGTGAAGGGGGAAACTTCTATAAGGCAGGCACCTCTGCATAATCCTAGGGGGACACATGATCACTCCACCCCTGCCTGCACAGCACTTTGAGACATTACAACATGGTGACTTGAAGTAGTCTATTGAAAGACCGCTCCGTGAGCCTTGAACCATGCCACTAGCTGCCACAGCTGCTTGGCACCTTCCCTTTAAATCTTCAACGGGGAGCCTTTTTATTGTTTAGCTCCAGAGGTCTGGCTGTCCTTCTTTGTTTCTGTGGGAGCAAGAATTCCCAAGCCAAGTGCAATGTGAAAGATAATTGCATATGCAGATTCCATCCCCACACTTCTCTTTCCCAAGAACTGTCAAATAGCTCTATTATGTTCGGAGGTGTTAGAAATGGGGCAATGGTTTGCACCTTTGTCCAAGTAGGGACCCTTCTTCCTAGTCAGGGTAAGAGGGATACACTTCTAAAATAACCTCTGCTCACCCCCCTGGTAGCTTGGCATGAGCAGACAGGCTTATCACAGAGGCAGTGTGTAAAGCATTTGTGCAGACATACAGTAATATAGTGAAAACACTACAAATGAGCACCACACCAGTTTAGGAAAATAAGTAATGTTTATCTAAACCAAACAAGACCAAAACGACAAAAATCCACAATATAGTAATCAAAATGTACTTCTTAGAAGATCAAAACAGTTCTGTCCATGACAAACTATAGATGCAACACTTTCAACACAAAGTTCCTTGGATGCATCAAAATCATAAACAAAAACATCAGCAGGGAAGGTGATGCATTGGTTCCTTATGACCAGGGAAGATGATGCGTTGGTTCCTTACTCCAGGGGAGGTGAAGCATTGGTTCCTTACTGCCACGAAGGGGAGGTGATGTGTCGGTTCCTTACTGAAGGGGAGGTGATGCGCCGGGTTCATAATGTGCGGGAAGGTGGCGCCCTGGTGCGATGTGTGGTGATCGGGTATGCATTAGTTCTCGATGCGGCGGCAGCAAAGGCGCGACGTTCGTCTCTCCAGACGCGGCCCCATGATACATTGGTTCTTACAGCCGCACAGCAGGGTCTGTGTCGGAATCGGTGCGGTGATCTCAGATTTTGTAAATCGGTTCACGCGATGTGGCATGTGGTGATTTCTCCGGCCGCGAGCAGGCGCTGCGTCAGTTTCTTCAGCGGCACAATGGCGATGCGTGAAATTCTTCCCACATTGCTGTGATGCGTCGGATACAGGTGTGGATGCGTCGCGATTCTCATAGTAGGAACAACTTCCAGAAGCCCAACTCAGCAAAAGGCACCCACTGGCAGGTCAGAACTCCCAGCAAGGAAGTTCGGAGGAGCTGGGGGTGGAGTCTTTGTGTCTCTGAGACTTCAGAACAGGAGGCAAACTCTACTTCAAGCCCTTGGAGATCTTCCTTAAGCAGGGGACACAGCACACAGCAAAGTCCTTGTCCTTTCCCTGGCAGAAAGAGCCACTGCAGGCCAACCCCAGACAGCACACACCAAAGGGGCAGTACGTCTTCAGTTTCTCCAGCTCTTCTCTTTGGCAAAGGTTCCACTTGAATTCTAGAAGTGATCTAAAGTTCTGGGGTCTGAGCCCCAATATTTATACAGCATTTCTCTTTGTTCTCTTGTGGCAGAGAGGCTCTGTGTTCAGTCAAAACCAGTTCTGTCCTCTCTGTTCCAGCTTTCCAGCAGGAGGCAGAGACAGCATTGTGTAAGACAGACCAGGCCTATTCAGGTGCAAGGAAATCTTCTCCCCTACACTAAATGCAGCCCAGGTCAATTCAACACGGGCCTGACTCGTTCAGGAAAGGCAGGACACACATCAACTCCCCCCTCAGTGGCTGTCTGAGAGAATGCACATACCCAGGCCTATCACTCCAAAGCCAGACAGTCAATCCACAAACCAGCAAAGGCACACAGGATGGATAAGCAAGAAAATACCCACTTTCTAAAAGTGGTATTTTCAAACACACAACATAAAAATCATCTTTACTAAAAGATGCATTTTTATATTCTGAGTTCAGGCATACTAAACTCTAACTTTCTATCTTGTCCCAATGGGAAGTTATTCTTATAAGGTGTTATAAATAAACTTTCATTCTATTCTATGGGACAGATAGCCTTTCAATAGTGAAAAACCAAATACACTGGATTTTACTATCAGGACATGTCACACACATCAGTGCATGTCCTACCTTTTACATACACTGCATCTTGCCCACCGGGGTACCTTGGGCCTACCTTAGGGGTGACTCACACGTAATAAAAGGGAAGGTTAGGGCCTGGCAAGTGGGTGCACTGGCCAGGTCAACATGGCAGTGGAAACTGCGTGCAGACAGTGCAGTGGCAGGTCTGAGAACCTTTTGCAAGGCTGCTTGTGTGGGTGGCACGATCAGTGCTGCAGGACCAGTAGCAGCATTTGATTTACAAGCCCTGGGCACACACAGTACACTGTACAGAGGACTTAGTAGTAAATCAAATAAGCCACCCATGGAAACACCAATCCATAATAATAATTTATACAGAGAGCATATGCACTTTAGCACTGATCAGCAGTGGTAAAGTGCCCAGAGCCATACAACCAACACAAAATGGGTCCAAAACAGGAGGCTCAATAGCAAAAAGTCTGGGGATAAACCTGCTGGAAAAGTCAGGTCTAACAGGAGCCCTTCGATCCTCCAGCAGAATAATTAACTTGGCCCAGCAAGGGTAACAAATGCCTGGAATCTGATTAGAAAAAGAGTCTGAAAAAAAAACTACATCTTGAAGTACCAGAAGGTCTGTAGATATGTGAAAATAAATGTCAAATCTGAATTTTGTATTGTGATTTACCATAATATTATTGCATCAACTAAATCTCTGGGCCTGAGGTAAAATTATACTTTGCCGTACAGTTCACCCAGAGTTTATAATACATTAATGTGCACAGACTTTTCAACAATCATTACTAATGCACCTACACACAATTAACCCTGGGCGGAGTTGGCGGAGTTGCGCTATGCGAAACTCCGCAAAATGGGAAAGAATTCCTGCCGCACTATGCGGAGCTACGCAAGTGGCGGAGAGCGATAGAAAAATGCTGTTCGCATGATTGCACAGTGCCGGATGCTTGTCCGCAATGTGCAATCATTGCAAACGGCACCATGCACAGCGCAAGCTTTCCTTTTCTGCCGCTTGAGTAGATTTTTACTCAAGCTGCAGCTTTCTCATCGCGAACAGGCAGTTTCTCAACGCGAGCAGGCGCAAGCATACGCGACCACTCTCAATGAGAAACTTGACCGCCCGTCGCATTGAAAAATCTCGCTGGGACGTTTATATTCCACGGTCGCGCTCGCCAACTTTATGTTGATGATCGCGAATGAGGAAAAATCTCGCCGGGAGGTGGATTTTCCTCGCTTGCGCTCGCCAACTTGACGTTGGTGAACGCGAGCGAGGCAAAAAATTCTGCTCCGCAAAGCGGAGTTTTTCGGAAACTCCACGAGCCCCGTGTAACTCGGAGTGAGGAAAACTCCACAAACTCCACGAATGGAGCCTGAGTTCACCGCCCAGGGTTACACACAATATTAATGCTAACTCACAATCTAAGGCTGACATTAGCTCAGCACCAATCACTGAAGAATTCCTTATGCAAAAGTCTACCTATGTGCAGATGCCAAACTGAGCTAGGCGATAGTCTCACTCTCCCAGCCAGCACACATATGCCTCCTACCCTAACTGCGCAGCAGGTGACCTCATCTTAAAAGGCGCCACACTGGCGGTAAACCCTTCCAATACATTGTAACAGAGCTTACTGTGAGTGAAACTCAAGTAGTGAGATTTACTCATTGCAGAAGTCTATAAACTAGGTAGTCTAAAAAACAAACAAATCCAGGAGGATTACATGAGCAGAACCCATTTCTGAGCAGGTAGACAGTAGAATATGCTTGTGCTGTAACTAAGTTCCAGGTGTGTCAGAAGTCAAATCTGTAGTAAACTCTACTATGCAACCTTTAACATTACGCAGTAATAAAATTGTGCAATTCATGTTTGGTGAATGTATCTGCATGCAATATTGCACATTCTATCAACTTTCATAGATCTCTATAAATACTTTTGTTCCTTGTGCTTTCCTTTAGGATGAATAGTTTGTGATAGTAAAACAGAAGAATCATCTGCCTTTTGGGAACCAGGCCAACCCAGGGATTCCAGCAATTTCTGTATCTGCACTATATGTTTATTTTATAAGACATCATCCAATGTTCTTACCAAACCTTATTCAACAACTGCTTGCCTGTTGACATTTCTCTATTTATTACATAGTGTAGAACGGCCTGGTTGTCTTTTCAGATAGAGATTTATAGCCATTGTTGCATTCCAGCACTACAACATGGAATCCGTTACAGAGTTAAAAGAATAGTCTTTCAAAATAACTTTTCTAAGACAGCCAGATGGCTTACGGCTCCAAATGTTAGCACCACAGAAGACTGCCCCTCGTGTCTTGACCTGGAAAAGATATTGAATTCAATCAATCAATCATAGCATTTGTAGAGTGCACTACTTACCCGTGAGGGTCTCAAGGCGCTGGGGGGGGGGGGGGGGGGAATGCTGCTACTGCTCAAAAAGCCAGGTCGTGAGGAGTCTTCTGAAGGTCAGCATGTCTTGGGTCTGCTGTAGTTGGATGGGGAGGGTGTTCCAGGTCTTGGCGGCGAGGTGGGAGAACGACCTGCCGCCGGAGGTCGCTCTTCGGATGCGGGGGACTGTGGCGAGGGTGTGGTTGGTGGAGCGAAGCTGAGTCATCTGTTGAGGTACGCTGGTCCAGTGTTGTGGAGTGCCTTGTGTGTGTGGGTGAGGAGCTTGAAGGTTATCCTCTTGACGTTGACGGGGAGCCAGGGCAGGTCTCTCAGGTGGGGTGTGATGTGGCTGTGGCAGGGGATGTCAAGGATAAGGCGAGCAGAGGCGTTCTGAATGCGTTGAAGTCGTTTCAGCCGTTTGGCCAAGGCTCCTGCGTAGAGGGCGTTTCCGTAGTCCAACCTGCTGCTGACGAGGGCCTGGGTGACCGTTCTTCTCGTTTCGATGGGGATCCACTTGTAGATCTTGCGGAGGGTGTTGAAGCAGGAGGAAGAGACGCCGTTGACCTACTTCGTCATGGAGAGGGTGGAGTCGAGGATGACCCTTAGGTTGCGTTGCGCTGAGTGATGAACCCTGGGGTACGCCACAGATGATCTTGGTGGCTTCGGAGCGGAAGGGGGGGAGGCGGACGCTCTGTTTTCTGCCGGAGAGGAAGGAGGTGGTCCAGTCCAGGGCCTTCTATTGGATCCCGGCGTCGTGGAGGTGAGTACATAGTGCGCGGTGGCAGACCAAGTTGAAGGTGGCTGACAGGTCCAGGAGGATGAGGGCCATGGTTTCTCCATTGTCTAGCAGGGCCCTGATGTCATCGGTGGCAGCGATGAGGGCAGTTTCGGTGCTGTGGTTGCTGCGGAACCCAGACTGGGACGGGTCCAGGATGCTGTTCTCCTCGAGGTAACGGGTCAGTTGTTTGTTGACGGTCTTCTCGATGATGGTCGTGGGGGCGGAGGTCTCAGTGGTTGATGGGGCAGTCGCGGCATTGAAGCTGTCATGGATGTCTGTGATCTTGCGATGGAAGAAGGGGGCAAGCGAGTCGCACAGGTCTTGCGAAGGTGGGATGTCGTTGGTGTTGGAGCTGGGGTTGGAGAGTTCCTTCACGATGTTGAAGAGCTCTTTGCTGTTGTGTGTGTTGTTGTCTAGGCGGTCTTTGAAGGATCTGATGAGGTTATGGTGTCTGCGGGTGGCGTTTTTGTGGGCTGCGCAGCTGTCCGGTGTTTGTTCACGGTGCCGGTTCTTCTCTAGCTTTCGGCAGGTTTGCTAAGAGGCCTGGAGGTCTTCAGTGAACCAGATGGCTTTCTTGCTGGTGTGGCTGTTGGAGGGTTTCTTGAATGGGGCGAGGGTGTTGGCGCAGTCTTCAATCCACTGTCTAAGGTTGCGGGTGGCGGTGTCGAGCTGGCCGTTAGTATGCAAGGTCAGCATTAGAACCAAGAGATCTGATTCCGTTCCCAGTCTCATCAACTTGCCTCCCAGAGAGACCATGTCAACAGGATGAAAAGTGGAAAAATACCAAACACAGTGCAAGGCAATGTCTTCAAAGTGCTTTATTTGTAAACCTGGGTACACACCAAGTTTTATTTCTGAAACCTCCGCGATCTTCATCCATCTCTGCATGCTACCTCACACCTGCTCCTACATTTCAGAATCCTTTTCCATCTGAACCTGTTTCCCCTTTATGCTGATTAAAAATATTTTCGCAAAAAAACACCTGACTGAGAGAAACTGAACAATGTATTTAATGGCCTTGAAACCAGCATTGCAATTCAAGAGTGACCTCCCCCTGCATAGAACGTTTTTGGTGCTTTTTAACATTATTCAGAAATATGTGCTGACCAGTACATCAAGCCACATGGATATCCCGTTAGAAGAATCTTCAAAACCTTCCCATCTGGCAAAGTGATAGCTTAAAAAAACAATCATCTTCATGCTCTATTCTCTGCAGTGTCCAGTCATTATTTGTTTTGACTACATACCACTGAAATTCCCTTTGCAAAACATTGGCCTTCATATAAAGTTTGGTGGGCAGCCTATGATCCGCCATGGTGGACACAATCATTACCTCCACCACTCTATTGGACTACCACCCATCATATCTAGATCATCTGGGTTTGTTAAAAGACCCCTCACACACCAACCTGGTTGGTGTCATGCTTCATCATTGGAGTCCCAACCAGGTGGCCGAATGCCCCCCGGTTGTGCTACGACGCCTGATTACAGCGGAGCTGGTGTGGTGCTGAAATGTGATGTGGTGTGAATTAAAAATATCGCTGAGAATCCTTACCTCTTCGTATTTATTATTGGTGGCTCAGGATATGTTTAAAAAGTATGTGTGATGCAACTAACAAAGAATAAATTATCTTGTAGTTGGCTATGTGATGGGTCTACATGTTTTAGCCAGCAGGGATATGTAGGAGGGGCTTTCTTCAGGACCGTGAAAATAAGTGAGTGGCAAAAGATGTGGTGCCATGTGAAAAGTGAAAACAGTCAAATTAGTACCTACACACACGCTAAGGTGTGTGGACTGCGTGTCGCCGTAATTACGGACACATATGAAAAAATTACCTGTGGGGAAAGAAAGAACATCACAGGACATATATACATAAATAGTTATGACGAACAGATAATGCTGTTAAGCAACATAAAATGCAATCTTAGGGGCTATGGTCATCCCAATTGGCCTGCCTGGTGATGGTACCTGCAATAGAAATACATGTATATCTATAGTGCGCATGCTGCATGCAGAAATGGTGCAGCAGCTTTATTGCTTAGAAGGCTTAACGTTGTTATGAAGCTGTCAGGTTTCTGTGCGGTAGTTTAGTGGCAACATGGGGTTGTCACGATGCTGGCCGTGATCACCATCAAATTAAAGTGTTGCAACGTAGCTAGGTGCAAGTTTAGCCATGGTGTGAGTGAAAGTAATGTATATAAATAGGTGGGCACACACGTGAAAGAACCAGCACCGAGCCGTCATGCATGGCGCGCTGTATGGATTAAAACCAAATTAAAAACAAAGCACGGTATACATAAAGCGGCACTTATCTAGAATATATAATTACATTATGGTTGAGTGTGGGTGGCCGATTCGGGTTCGGGAGGAGTTCGCTCCTCTGAAAACCTCTGGGAAGAGAAAAGCGGCAAGTGAGCTAAGGGGTTAGAAAATACTCACGAAATGCATGGAAAGTGTGGCCAGCAGCGCAACCTTACTTTGTCTCAGAGCAGACCTGCATGGAACCTGATGTTGTCTCCCGTCATCCCGGATGGTACTGGGGGCCTGCGTGGGCTAGGTTAATGTAGTAGTTGGAGCAATAGAGTACGTGCCGGTATGGGCGTGCTCTGCAAGGCTAGGTGCGGGAGGGACTTCTGTGCATGTGCAATTACTGGCCACTTCTCTGTGTGCATGCGCGGTGGTCTGACACCGCGCATGCGTGGACAGTGGTATGTCGTATCTATAGCTATCGTTCTAGCTTAATAGAAAAGGTGCTTGTGTGGCACAAGTGGGAAAGGTGCTATTGCAGCACAAGTAGGGGGAGCTATAAAAAACATCTGTAGCGAGCCTGGTAGCTTAATGAAAAAAGTGCTAGTGCAGCGCAAGTTGGGGAAGGTGATTTTGCAGCACAAGTTCTGGGCGCTATGCAAAAGCGGAATGAAACGCTCTGGCGTGTCTGCTAATGAGAGGCAGATTGTGGGTGCTAAACTGGGGGAAGCATCTGTAGCGAGCGTGTTAGTTACATGGAAAAGGTGCTTGTTTGGCGTAAGTAGGGAAAGGTGCTATTGCAGCACAAGTTGGTAGCGCTGTACAGGAGCGGAATGGGACGCTCTGGCGTGTCTGCTAATGAGAGGCAGATGGTGGGTACTGTACTGGGTGCAGGCCAACTGTCAGTGGTTGGCTAGGTGACAAGCACTGTGCTCACGGAGGTGCTTTGCACAGTAACAAGCACATAACTGAGCAGGGCAATGACAAGGGGCTTATTGGTAGTTGTCTAAGGGTGTTGGGTGGTTGGGGAAAAAGGCGGCAGTGGGCTCAGAGGCTCTAACTGGGCGCCATAATCGGTGGGCACAGAAATGTCACGCTTGTGGTGTGGGTGGCATTTGAGGTGTTATTTGCCCAGGGTGAAAACGAAGAACCTACGATCTTCTCAGACTGTTCCAAGGGATATTGTCGTTCAAACCTGTGATATGGCTTGACAGACGGTATATCCATCTCTGTTCTTTCTCAAGGAAGCGGCTTTGGATATTGGGTAAGTTGGAGTCAAGTGCTTCTATGACTACCCATTTCATGTCATTGGTTGTGTGGCCAGTCTCTAGGAAGTGGTTTGTCATTCTGGTAGTGATTTTCTTGCACCGTATGATGCTGCGATGTTCGCAAATTCTGGTTTTGATTTTGCGATTAGTCATGCCAATGTACATGAGGTTGCAGGGGCAAATAATCCGGTATATGACATGTTCAGTGTTGCAACTGGTGTGTTTTCTTAGCTCCCATGTCTTGCCAGGTTCCAGGATGAGGTTTTTGGCAGACTCGGTGATGTGACACATGCTGCAATTCCCGCATGGGTAATGACTCGTGATGCTTGGGAGCCCCCAAGCATTGAGAACTGTACTTGCTGGTCTTGGTGGATGTCTTGGTCTGGTAGACACTATAGCGTCTTTTATGGATTTTGCCCTCTTGTTGGAGAGGAGCGGTGGTTCCCAATCAAGGTTGCCTGTCTTCAGTATGTGCCAATTTTTCCGGACGATCTGAGAGACTTTGTTGGAAATGGTGTTGTAAGTTGTCACGCATGTGAGTGGCATCGGGGTGGGGTCTCGTGTCTGGGTTTCAAACAAGGTTTTGGTTTCTGGCCATCTTGTTTGCTTTATTTGTGATGTGTTTAGGATACCCTCGTTGGTGTCGTTTTTTGCTCAGATCAAGGGCCTGAGATTTGTAGTCCTTGGTTTCACTGCAGTTTCTGCGTAGCCGAAGGAACTGGCCATATGGGAGGTTTTCGCGAAGTAGTCTAGGATGGAATCTGGTGAAGTGAAGTAGGGAGTTCCGAGCAGTCGGTTTGAAATGTGTTTTGCTCTTGAGGCCTCCTCCTACTGCTTCAATATCCAAGTCCAGGAATGTGGTCTGTTGATTGTGGAAGTTATGAGTGAAGCGGAGGTTGGAATCCCATGTGTTGAGCCATTCACAGAATGTGGTGAGTGAATCACTTGTTCCTTCCCAGATCAGTAGAATGGCGTCAATGTAATGCTTGTAGAATTCGATTTGAGGAATTCGGGGTTGATTGTTGTGTAGTAGGTATCGAGTTTCAAAGTCATATACGTACAGGCCTGCTACACTGGGGGCGAAGACACTCCCCATGGAGGTCCCGTACTTCTGGAGGTAGATTTTGCCTTTGTATTCAAAAACGTTTTCTTTGAGTGCAAGGGTTGCACAATCTAGAACAAAGGCTATAGAGGTTCGGTGTTGCCAGTTGGAGTTGTTCAGGGAGCTTGCCAGTACTTTGAGAGTGTCATCTTGTGGGAGGATGGTGTATAAGCTCTCCACATCGAGGCACACCAGCAGTGAAGTGTTTGGATCATATGGTAGAGCAGTTATAAGGCCAAGGAGGTCTTTAGTGTCTTTTAGGTAGGTGCTGGTTGATTTTACCAGGAGATGTAGAAAGTGGTCGCAGTAGCGAGACAGGGGTTCTAGTAGTGATCCAATCCCAGAAACAATCGGGCATCCAGGTGGTGGTATTTTCTATTTGTGGGTTTTTGGAACGATGTAGAAATAGGGTGTTGTTCCCGGTGTAGTGATTAGGAATTTAGCCTCATTTTTGTTGATCAGGCCTCTCGTCTCTGCATCTTCTACAAGGGTATGGATGCGTGTTTTCAGGGCGGCGCTGGAATCATTTGTCAGTCGTTCATAATTTTTGGTGTCATTGAGTAACCGCTCGCATTCCCGTGGTAGTCTGCTTTGTTGAGTATCACGGTGCCCCCACCTTTATCGGCTGGTTTTATTATGATTTTGGTGTTGTTTTTCAATGATTGGAGGGCCAGGCGTTCTAGACGGCTCGTGTTCTGGAAGGTGTTAGGTTCTTCCAATGCTTCAATTTCTATGAATACTGTTTGTTCATACACAAGTATTTCAGGAGGTACTGTGCTCGGTGGTGGAATGAACGTTGATTTGGATCTGAAGGGAGAATCCCCTTGTGCTTTTGGATCCTGTTCCGTGGGGGAGTTCTCAAAGAAAGCATTTAGTTTGAGTTTGCGCAAGAACTCTGCTAGCTCACAATGTAGTAGGAATTTGTCGAGTCTCGCTGTGGGAGCATAGCCAAGTCCTTTTTCTAGGACTGCTAGTTCTGCTGGTGTCAGGGCATGTGTGGAGAGGTTGGTAACTAGGCACAGTGTGTGCTCGGGACCAGTTGTTGGTCTCGTGTTTTGCTCCTCGTCAGTGCACCTTGTTGTGGGTCGTCTTCCCAGTGTACCTGGTTCCCTCTGCGTTTCCTTCCGCGTCCTCGACGGCCTCTTCCTAAAAAAGGTTGCTGTTGATTGGGGTTCATGTATGGTGGTGCTCGTCCAAACGGTGTGTTCCAACCGTACCCAAAGTGTGGGTGCATTGGGGGATACATGGGAGGGTATTGTATGTTTGGTCCCGGTGGTCCTGGGATCCAAGGTTGTTGCCAACTCATGTGTCCGCCTCTTCCTTGTTGTTGTCTGTGATAACTGCCTGTGCTGGAGCCGCTACTTACCGATGACTCGTCTTTGGACGATGTGCCTGAAGTGTCTGCTCTGGTCGGTGGTTGGTAGTCGGCTTCCACATATGGGTAGGTTTTGGCATAGGAGAACTTTTTCAGGTCCTTCTGCAATTTGTTGATTTTGCTTTGAGTGAGGCCCTCTCTGTATTCATTTATTTCCTTGTTGGTTTCATTAAGCCGTTTTTGTGTGAAGATAGTGTGGCTTTGAAATGGGTTTCTGTTGCTTGTATCTCAATGAGGTAGGCGTCTGAAGACGTTTGGATGATGAGAATCATCCAATCGCGTGTGCATCGCCACGCTATTTGGGCCCAGTCTTTTCGAAAGGTAGCATCCTCTAAGAAGATGCGTGGGGCATTGGTGATGATTAGTCCTCTGGGTGCAGTGTTGTTCCGTAAATATTCGGTTAGGATTACTCCATGTAGTATGGTTCTAATACGGTTGTGTTTCTTTTCATTGAGGCTTTCCCAGTCAGCAATCTGTGCGATGGAGGATGCCATATTGAAATCCGCCAGTAATGGAGGATTGTCCAAGATGCTGTTAACGTCTTCCAGAGTGAACCCTAGGCCTTGGTTCTCAGTCATAGTGGCAAAAGGTGCTTCGTAGGTAATAGAGAACAAAAGGATGAAAAAGCTCTCACAGCTGTGCGCTGTGAATGAATGTAGAAAACAATGGGAGAGCAAGGGAAGGAAGGGGTGCTTCATCATTGGGGTCCCAACCGGGTGGCCGAATGCCCCCCGGTTGTGCTTGGATGGCTGATTACAGCAGAGCTGGTGTGGTGCAGAAATGTGATGTGGTGTGAATTAAAAATATTGCTGAGAATCCTTGCCTCTTCGTATTTATTATTGGCGGCTCAGGATATAGTTAAAAAGTATGTGTGATGCAACTAAAAACAGAATACATAATCTTGTAATTGGCTATGTGACGGCCACCCGGTTGGGACCCCAATGATGAAGCATGACACCAACAAGGTTGGTGTGTGAGGGGTCTTTTAACAAACCCAGTTGGTCCCAAACACTGCCTACCAGTGAAAGTACCACACATAGATTGGGTTCGTCCATCATTGTTTAATATTCATTACACAGGGGATACGGACGCACCCCTTCCTTCCCTTGCTCTCCCATTGTTTACTACATTCAAATATACTGCTGCCATTCCACCACCGGAAGCCATGGATTACACTCGTAATCCAGTGGGCGGGACACAGCAGACTTGTCTTTCTCCCTGGGACCGCTACGTTGGCGGTCTGACAGTAAGACAGACAAACTCCAAATCGGGCCCTTAGTCTGGCGTATATATTGTGAAAAGCAAAGCATATGGTAAAGTCATCAAGGGGGATTTTTTTTAGTTTATGAACTTGTGTTGACCATACATTCAGTATTCATTGGAATGTAATTATTATTTGAATTGATGAAATATGCGTTCCAGAAAACCACATCAGTCAGTTTTAAGCTTGGCCCACGATACTCTAGTTTGAGACATTGATACTTCAAGAGGTCTTTGGTTTGCCTTGTGAAATCCCCCGGCAGGTCGCTGTGGGTGGTTAACTGCAACACGTTTTGACATATTTTACCTATTTATTTTATATTTATTTATTTAATGTGATTTTATATAGCGTGAACATTACCCGAAGATGTCAGAGCGCTTTACAAAAGAACCAGTTGCGTTCCATACGGACTTTGAATTATATGAGTTACATACGAGATATAAACAGGAACAAAAAAATTGCAAATGTATAAGTGGAGCGACAGGAGGGAAAAATTGCAAATGTACACATCTACCCCTTAAATACCGCAGGAGGTGGTAATGGACAACGGGCAAATTTATCAATAGATTGCGAACTACACCATCTGAACGGTAGCATCCATGGCCTGTCAGTCTACTTTCTGCCAGGGCGTATAAAATGCATGTCTGTTTTAACGCTAGAACCAATTAAGAACTGTGCACAAATTGCACTTCACGGTGTGTTTTTACAGGAGGTTACCATTGGCTTCTAGTTTTAATTGCCCTTGCAAAGCAATGCTGGGGGGGGGGGGGAATCAGTCCATAATCTGCTTTTTCATTTCTTTGCAAAAATGTATAAATGAGGGGAAATAGCATCAAATGCTCAAACGTGTTTTTGCACCTGCTATTGGCTCTTGAATATAAAACAGGACTTCATGCAACTGTGTGCAGTCCAGAAGTGAGAATTAATATTTTCCTGCGTTCCAACCAGTCGTGGCCAGCATGACATGGGTGGGGAGGGGGCCGGCGGGGCGCACGGGGAGGCAGTCGCGCAGAGGGGGGTTTAATTTTAAATACATTTTAAAAATGTAACTTACCTTGGCGGCCCGGTATGGTCCCGCGTTGTCCCACGTCCTCTCCTCCACACAGGAAGCAGGCAGCCTCTCTCCCCCCCCCCCCAAGCCAACCACAATGCTGCAATGGCAGCGTTCGGTTTGGCTGGGATGCAGACCGCACAGGCATCTAGTGGGAGGCCATTTTCTCCATGTAGGCCGCATGCAGCCTACATGGAAAAAGGGCAGAGAGCGTATGATTGGCTTGATCGGCCCTGGAACCGACCAAACAGTCAGCGCCCACAACAGTGGGCAAGCCACTTCTCCCCTACCCTGGAGCAGGACTGCCCACTCACCCGCCCCCAACCAAACCCTTCTGCTTTCTCACAGTGCAAGAAGCAGAAACATAAAATTGTAATTCTAATACCATTTTATGTTTCTGCTTCTCGCACTGCAAGAAAGCAGTGGGGCGACGCTCCTCCACCCACATGGAAGAGCCGCCCCTGGTTCCAACACGTGATTTACTTGACTACCTGTGTGAAATCAGCATGACTATTAAACCAGGCATGTACTGATACCATTCTCAGGTTAGGCTGAACCCTGTAATCAATCCATTGATTGGCTCCTGCTAAGGGCTGCTGTTGCCTATCTCCTCCCATCGTTTTTCATCATAATCCTGGGGACAATGTTTTTTCTGTGACCAAAACCCATCAAATTTGGAGACAAATTCCAAAGGTTTGATGGGTTCCACAAATCCAGAATTTAATGGTTATATTACCCTTAATGATCACCGATTTAATTATATATCATGTCATACATTACGTAGAACAATACGAAACCCAAATTGAAATGTTTTCGGGGGTGAGACGCCCATACCTGGTAGAAGGCTGCCCACTCCTACGACTTACTTTAATAAAAATCCTATCAGCAATAAAAGGTGCAGGTTTGAAGCCAACTTTGAAAGGAAGATTTATGGATACAGCCAAAAAAAGACAGCAAATTTGATGGTTTATTTCGGTTCAGGTTACATAGAGATGTGTTTATTGGATATAGACACAGGCATTCTGTGATCATATTTTTCCATTTGAGTACCTCTCAAATGGCTTTCTTTAATTAATAACCAATAAACTGAAGTCGGTGGCATTTGCTCCAGCACCTGCAATTAAATGTCATTATTCAGTGCCCACTTCTATAAAATGAGATGAAACCTGAATCCATGCCATGCAGTTCTGGAAGGGCTCATATCTTCAAGAACTGCCTCCTCCATTTTGATTAAACACATTTGAATTCAGCTTTAGCCTTTTGGTTGGAACACTTAATGCCTTAACATATTAATTCTGACAGCCAGCGGCAAAACAAAGCCCGGGAGACTAGAAGCACTTTATTATTGTAAAATACTTACAGCAGGTTCGTGGTGATGGTTTGTCACAACACAATAGGACGCCCTGTCACAGGGGATAGACTGATGTTGGTTTAATAGGCGATGAGTCCAAGAAGGGGGATAACATGACAAGCCGCGAGATGCCCCAATCCTTGAAAGGCTGCCAAGGCGGAATGTAGCAAAGAAAGCCAGGGAGGACCAGATGAAAGCTGGAGGCAGCCGCATGCTCTTTCCAAACTGCATGTTTGTCTTAGCGAGCCTGATAGACGTGCCATGACTGAGCAGCTAATAGTAAGGTTAATTAAAAACAAGAGCTCGTTTCACCAAATGCCTTATTGACCAAAAATATTATCTTCTCAGAAGCTTACTGCAAGAGCTTTTCAAGCTTGATTGCGCATTATTCAAGGCTATTTTCATAACCTCTGGTGCATGTTCGGTAATGCAATGTGGATAGTAGAAAGTTTAATACGTGCATTTAAAGGCCTCTATTCTTTACTGACAGCAAGGGAAAGTGTGAGTTTGTTTTGATTGCTGCATAATGAAGGCTTTGTGAGGCGGTGGCATCAGGGTTAAATAACTATAGCTTGTTTTTCAGAGCTTGGAGAAAGGAAGTCATCATTTGGACGTGATTTTGTCTTAGCAAGTCTAGATGGTTCCATGCTTAGAATTCTGGCATTAGATGACCTCCATGGGAATCAAGCATTGGCAAAGACAATAAGTTTAAACTTGGCAATTGGTGTATTGGCTATATTTCTCCATTTTATATCGCAAACATATTTTCACAAAGAAGAACACAAAAACATGCCACTACATAAAATTTAAAAGACACACAATTGATGAACGGAATGCAGAACAAATCAAAACATTCACCCCCAGTCAAGAGATCTGGGTTAAACCCATCATTCTTTTGCTCACCATGCCACCCCAGTTTAGGCATGGGCATATGCAAATCAGTCTTGAACCTGTGCCTCATGGGAAAAGTCCAGCCCGACCTGCCAAGCCAGGTCCTCCCTGGACCGGAAACAAGCATCCTAGGACCGGTTTCGGGGTTTCACCCCTCTTCAGCCAGGATAGCTGGATTCCAGCGGCACAGTGAGCTCAGGACCCACGTCTGGGCATACCTGGCGCATTTAGGGCGAGAAAGCAAAAGACACACAATTGATGGACGGAATGCAGAACAAATCAAACATTCACCCCAGGGAGGGCCTGGCTTGGCAGTTCGGGCTGGACTGTTCCCATGAAGCACAGGGTCAAGACTGATTTGCATATGGCCAGGTCTAAACTGGGGTGGCATGGTGAGAAAAAGAATGATGGATTTAACCCAGATCTCTTGACTGGGGGTGAATGTTTTGATTTGTTAGGTATTCCGTCCATCAATTGTGTGTCTTTTGCTTTCTCGCCCTAAGTGCGCCAGGTATGCCCAGGCGTGGGTCCTGGGCTCACTGTGCCACTGGAATCAAGCTAAGTGAGTAGGCCATGCAAACACATGACAATACACTCTAAGAACAAGAGAGCGTGATTCACAAAAGTAAATTCGGTCAGAAAGTATATTAAGAACCATATTCAACTTTTTAACATCTGCGAGGAATCCACAAATGGATTCCTTTTGGGCGAAAGGGGTTTTACAAATGGGGTCATCTCTATCATTAGGGAGAAGAGATTTGCTCTCATAAATCCAACGAATGGGGTGGAGAAAGGTGCTTTGATATGTGGTTTGGCTGGAAAGTTTGGGAACATTCATAAACATCTATTTTTGTGATGGCATGCAGTCCATATGCACAATTATCAATTTACAATTGTTGCACAATAATTTTACAAACTCCCTATGAAGACATGGCTCCCCTACATGCATATTCCTAACTACACCTTTAATCTATCAATCCCTACCAAATCCTTCCTACACCTTAATGCTTCCCTTCCCAGAACCCTAAAACCCCTTATCTCTTTACACACCCTTCCTTGAACCATAAAAAACCCTTAGTACATATTAATGCTACCCTTCAATGAAGCCTAAAAACCCCTTGCTGTCTTTCAGCACTGCCCGTCTCTGAATCCTTAAGACCCCATACTACCCATTAATGCTACCCTTCCGTGAACCCTAAACACCCCTTATTGAGCCGTAACACTATTCTTCCCTGAATTCGAAAAAACACTTACTACCCTTTAACACTACCCTTTGCTGATCCCCACTGAAAACTCCCTGGGAATCCAATTTTAGAGTCTCAGCCAGATTCACGAAACAGATTCCCTCCTCTGTTCTATAGCAGAGACCATCAATTTGTTCATCAACATAGCTATAGACCACGTATAAACCCTGTTGTGTTTGTGCACTTTCCTTATGCACATGCATGCTGCCCTGCATAAAGCTTTCACCTTAAGGCATTCCAGGATATGTAGCAGGTGCGCATCTCGGTGCTTCTTGCAATCATAGACAGATGCACTGAATTTTGTGAATTCCCCACCTCCCCTTACTCCACTGTACACAGATTTCTGGATGCTGCAGAGAAGGTCACAATGAAGAGAAGGAACGGAAACACTCGTGGCATTGCAGAACCCGGCCTCTACTGGAATCCAGCAGCAGTGGAGCACGGATTGGATTCCTACCACTAATTTAAGGGTGGAAATCTAAACGTAAGTACTTACATGCATTTCAATGTGCTACGCTTGGTGATGTCAATATGTCACGTGCGTCTCAGAGGAACCTATGTACAAACATGTGGCAATTGTTCACCCACTCCTTTAGTTGCAATAAAGTGGAAGCAAACCTGAACATTAGCAATTTTACATCACAGAACACCTTTATGGGAAATATCAAGCAATGCAATAGAGAGGAGACTTTGGCTTTCTGTTTCGTATGAGTTTTCTTTTACTTTTGCCGGCCCGAAAAACATCTAAAGGTGACTTAATCCAAGCACGGTTTATTCCACATTAGGCGTTATTCTTCTTATTTTCAGCTCATTTTAATTGCCCCCATAAGTTCCAAAATGTCAATTTGAGCACATCAAACATAGTGATTTCCTTTCAAAGTAAAACTGATTTCTAATTAAGAGTAATACAGAAAGTTTGGAAACCTGGCCATCTACTCAATTCATTTTCTCTGCCTATTCTTGCCAGTATTGCAGAATTTCTAGCGGTGCAACTGCTGTTTCAGTATTTTGATTCAAGGTGTTCATTTCATGTGTGGTTTTTCGGGCATGCATTTCTTTGCCTTGACTAGACTTTCTCTGTCCAAATATTCTCTCATTTTGCTTTGACCTACTGTTGCCCTTGACGGTAAAGGTTAGGGTGGTGAATCTCCTTTGAGGAGGGAGTATTGTGAGTTTGTACATATCTGGGGCCACGCTTACCTCAACAAGTATTTCAGTGCAAGGAATACATCTGCTATTATATTATAAACATTCAACTAACTACTACTTGGGACCTGTAGTGCTGGGATGAGTTTTGATTGATGGAGGGTCTGTGGCTGCTTGCCTGGGAGTTGTGTGCAGAGACGATTGGCCAGGAGCAATGTGAGGCCGACTGGGAAATTATGTGAGAGAGGGGTAAACAGGAGGAGGTTTGATTGCATGTGAAGGAGTGTGAGGGTGCCTGGATAGAGCTGTAAGTGGAAATAAATCGATGAACCGTGTGAGATGGGCTAGTGGCAGAGGAGAAGGGAGTTGTGAGAAAAATCGTCTGAGTTAGATCACTGAAGGGACCTTGAACAAAATTAAACTGTGAATAATCTGAGCTATGAGGAGAGATTGTAAGACCTATGCGATGGCTGATGGCTGACCTGCAAGAAGGCTTCGACCGAAAAAATTAGAATGAGCTACTGTTCTTCTGTAGGTCCCGGATTTTCCTATTTTAGGTCTGGCTACAGACAGCTGTAGCTGTTTTACTGAGCTCCTGTCATTAATGCACACATAAAACACACACACAGAGGGGCTTTAGGTCAGCCCCTTTCAGTATTTGGCAAATTTAATTCAGCCCCCTCCAGGCACAGCTTGAAGAAAGTGTCATTCACACGTTGAATTAGTCTCCTTACCATTGCTCGATTATTGTACCCCTCTTTACCTAGGGCTTCACGTTTCCACTCTTTATAGGATATCTAGAATTCAGAATGCAGTTCTCCTGGTTAATATTCCACTTTCTCGTTTCTCTCCTCTCGCCTGCACACATGCCACTTTGCATTGGGTTCCCAGTTTTGCACCTATAACTGAATTTACATCTACATGTAATGTGTGCTACTTAATGTTTTCAACATCTTTGCTGATGCTGCACCGAGTGATTGTGCACATCAATGTACTGTCAACCAAACCTACTGCTACATTTCCTCTAAACAATTTTTCACCTGAATGTGGTACAACACTCAAACTAACTTTGCACCGAGGGGTATTTTCCACACCTTAATATGATTTTCCACAGAGAAGACATTTTGCACAAAGACGTGATGTTATACAACCGTGTAAGTTTGATATATGCTCCTAGATTTCCACACTTGTGATGATGTCGCAGGTCGAGTGATTTTGTAGTTTTGCTGCTTAATAATGTTGTGGTCATTTCCACCTAATATGATAAAACTACCACATTTTCCGTCGGGACTGAGGAATGTTTTGTACCTAAATATGATACCACATGCCTGTTGACTTCGCACAATAGATAATTTTACACATAATTCTATTCATGCACTTAAATGTGATATTCGAGCCTAAATATTTTCTGCACTAATAAGTACAGACACTATTCTGATGATGGCTCCCCAAGGGTGGTATTGCACATAAATGTGATTTTGTTTCACCTAAGGCTGTAATGGCATCTAAATCAATTTTTTGCACCTAAGCATGTTTCTACACTCATACTGATGTTACACAATACACCATACTGATGTTGCACCATGGGATTTTTCACTTACATGTGATTTTGCACATAGGTGTGTTTGCCACTAATTGTGATTTCGACTCCTAAATGTGTTTCCACACTCCTAATGAGGATGCATGATGATTTTGCATTTAAAATGTGAGTTTTCAACTGCGTTTGATTTTGTTTATAAATTTGTTACTAATGATTTTCCATCTAGGTTTGGACAGAAAATGCTTTTTGATGCAAATATGTTACTTAATTTTTCTGTTTTATGATTGTTTCAGACCTTGGCGACAAAAAAAAATTATAATGTATTTTATATTTTCTCCATAGACATTCTAGAATGATAAAGCATTTTATCATAGACACAAAAGAAACAAGCAAAGAAAAACAAACTACTGTACGACAGATTCAATAGTTTATGGAGAACACAATACAATCCAATAACGCTTTATTGGCAGGGCCAGCTTGAACCCCCTGCTTTAGCAGCATAGGTGGGCGACAGAAGGTAGTTGTGTTTAACATAAATAGTTATTAAATTATTCTTTATTTTTCCTTTAACTGTAATGGGAGACGCTGGTCCCCAAACAGACGTTCTTAAATACCAACAATAGAGCTGTGGGTAAGGGGTAACAAAAGGTACAGGAGAGTTCAAGAAAAGAAAAACGAGAATGAAGATGGATAAAGAAGAAAAGGAGTCAAAAATAGATGAACATAAGGAAGTGTGAGTGGATGAATGGAGGAGAAGAGAGGATGGATGGAGAGAAGGGTGTCGCACCTCTGGCATCCAGCCCAATGCAGCAACCCGAAGCTGGATGCATAGCAGTGTAAAAGCGAGTCAAAGCGGGGGAGAGTTGGTGGGCTGAGGAGTTTCCTATTCAGATTAACATGTAAGCGGCCGGCCCACCGTAATAAATGTCACATGTTGTCATTCTTCTCTCTAGGGGGGCCTGGCAGGAAACAGGCCATCATCTTTTCTTTGTTCCTGGGGAATTCTCTGTCCCAGATTCCCTCTACATGAACATATCTTTCCCAAACCAAAATGTCTGTCTTGGTTTCCTTACTTTCCTGAGTCTCCCAATCCAATATGGTGGCACCTGTTTTTCCTGTTTGCAGGTATATAAAGGAGCTAGCCCTTTCTTCCTTGCATTTGTTAAGTGTGTTTCCTTGCTCTCAATTTCTTTTTTTTTTTTCATAATTTTTATTGAGCAAGTTTCAGCACAGAAAATACATGAATACATATTCAATCAAGAAAGTCTTGTTATACAATCAAGTACACAATACAGCCAGCAAAAGAAAAGAGAGAAAAAAAGAAGAGAAAAAAAAAAAAAAAACATCAACCAAGTCGGGGGGGGGGGGGGGGAAATCATTAAGTCTCTGATTTAAGTACCATTGAGAGATAGGAGCCCATATCTGGGTCCCAAGAAGTCTAGATTTATTACCTCTAAAACTATAAATTGAAAGCTCCTGTTTATATATTGCTAAAAAGCGGCTAAGCCACATCTGAAAGGTAGGTGGTTCAGGATCCTTCCACCGAGCCGCAAGAGTAATTCGGAAGATAGCAGTGCCCAAGAAGAGTACCCGTTGTTCTTCGATACTATGGCCAAGAGAATCATCATGACCCATTAAGTACAGAGTTACTGATTCTTGGATGTCACGTCCAAAAACCTGAGCCCAAATTCCCATAATTGCATTCTTTAATACAGCTAGTTTAGAACAATCCGCGAGCATGTGTATTAAATTCGCTTGCGGTTGGCTGCATCTAGGGCAGAAGTCATTAGCCCGGAAACCCCAAGAAAATAGCTTTGCGGGGGTAAAATAAAGATTATAGAGAACTTTATAATATTGAGCTTTGAGGTTCGAGGCAATAAAAAGTTTAGAGGAAAGGGCCAGGCAGAGGTCGATATCAATGTTTGAGTTAGATAACCTTATAGCCCAGGCCTGCTCAACCCGCTCTAAATCGTCGGAAGCGTTTTGGATAAGCAGTTGGTAGAAAGTACCGATTCTAGAAGAGCGTTTTCCAATAATAGAAAAAAGATTGATATTATCCAGTTTAATTCTGGGGGTACAATTGCGAATACTTGTAAGAACCTGGAAGTATTTCAAAAAGTCCGTGTTGGGAATAGAGTATTTCTGCTGCAGCCATCCGAATGACGAAGTGGTTTCCTGACCAAGAAAGTCATCCACTGTATTAATGCCCAAAGATTCCCACCTCCGAGAGGTGGAGTCGTTAAGAAAAATAGAGATAATGGCACTGCGCCATAAGGGAGTATATTTTGTGAATTTTGGAATATCTAAATGTTTAGATACTGATTTCCAAACCTTCCAGGCATCTGTAATTATCTTTAACTTGATTTTTTTGTAATATGAAGGTTCGACCTGCCTTAAAAATAGGCCTTGACATTTAGTCCCAAGGCTCAGCTCATAGATAGATGGAATATAAGATGAGTAGAGTAGTTGTTTTACAGCTCAGTAAAGGGCCCATCTGATGTAGTAGAGTTGCCCATAAATAAAATGTTAAACTGGGGATAGCTAGCCCACCCCTCTCCTGAGGTAGAGTCAGTAATGGTAGGGCTCTTCTAATTTTTCCAAAACTCCACATAAACCTAGACATGGAGGAATCAATGATCTTGAGGAAACTACCTCCTGGCAAGATCGGAATTGCTCGAAACAGATAGAGTATCCTTGGAAAGATATTCATTTTTAGATAGTTAGCCCTACCAATTATAGAGAGATGTAAATTATCTACTCTCCTAAGGTCAGTCTTTATTTTATTAATCAAGGGCGAGTAATTAATATGGTCAATTTGCCCTATATCAGCAGAGAGGCAGACACCTAGATAAGTAGCTTGCTTCACTTTAAGAGGACTATCCCAAGCCGTATTACTTGTACAAAGAATCATAGTTTTATCCCTGTTAAGGGAATAACCTGAAAAGGAGCCAAAGGACTGGGTAATTAATTTTACAATTAAAGGATTAATATAAAGGGCAAATAATAACGGGGAACAGGGGCACCCCTGCCTCGTCCCCCTCTGTATCTTAATAGAGTCCGACTCAACACCACAAATGGAAATCTTTGCCTTAGGATCTACATATAGAGCCTTTATAGCACCTATAAACTTATTCCCAAAGTTATTAGATTCCAAGATACTCCAGAGAAAACTCCAAGAGACATGATCAAATGCCTTCTCGGCATCGAGGAGGATCATCGACATCTGCCCCCCCGTGGATCCCATGATGTCAAATAGGGTAATAACCCTCCGGGTGTGGTCCTTGGTACCCCTACCGGGGATAAACCCATGCTGCCACGGGGAGACAAGATGTTCGACGATCCCGCTCAGCCGATTGGCTAGGATCTTAGCATAAAGTTTTGAGTCGGAGTTTATTAAACTTATAGGTCTATACGAGGATGGAAGATGCAGGGGTTTGCCTTTTTTCGCAAAAATTGCTATATTTGTATGTTTCCAGGATTCAGGTGGGATTGAGTGATACTGAACCCCCAGAAACAGATCCAATAAGTAGGGGAGTATTTGTTTGCCTAGCACCTTATACAAATCGAGCGGGATTTTGTCAGGGCCTGCTGCTTTGCCGTTTGCAAGATCAGAGAGTGCAATCTCCAACTCGATAATTGAGATTTCCCTTTCGAGATCTTCTTTGATAGTCTCATCAATCGATGAAATGAAATCTTGATCCGATAGCCAGCTATTAAAAAGTGTTTTTATGGCGTCATCAGTATATAAGTTATCGTTATGATATAGCTTCTGGTAATATTTTCGGAATACCTCCATGATGTCGAGTGAGGAGGAAAATTCTTGGCCCTCATATTCAATTCGCTTGATCTTATTCTGAGCTAGTCTTTGGCGTGTACGAAGGGCTAAAAATCTACCAACATTCTCTCCTGATTCGTATAGTTTGGAGGGAGGCAAGATGGCGGCGGTGCCCTGACCGCTGTGAGACGCTTTCCTGACCAGTACCGATACTTTCATGGACTGTAGGGTGCTTTTCTCTCTGGTATGAAACGGAATATGAAAAGGCGGATTATTGTGAGCAAATGAAGGAGCAGATGAAGAGGCTTGGGTTACTTATTACACCCCCACAGGTTGAAACTGTAGCCCCGATAAGTCGCCCTCGCTCTCACCTGCATGCTTTGGCATCGCTAATCGGCTTCGTGGTGTTGAGAGCTTTCGGGCGTTCGCGGCTGGCCGGATCCTTTGCTGCTGGTCCCGTTGCTGTCGGTTCCCCGGTTGCTGCGGAGAGTGTACGAAGCGCCTCCCTCTCTCCAGACGCTGCAGGGTCAGAGTGTGGCGAGGCAATGGCACCTAAGAATGCTGCAACAGCCGTCTCTAAAACCCGAGCGGCGAAGCAGGCTCTCAGAGACCGGGAGCTGGCGCTTAAGCGTGGAGGGGCACCCGATTTGGACGGTCTCGGTGGTGTGGATGGTCTGCCTGAGCTGGCTGGGTCTTCGAGGAGATTGCCGCCCACCCCAGCCCCCTCGGTGTTGGAACACCTACAGAAAACTCCCAGGGCTCCTCTCCTCACTCGATCGCCGGCTCCCACTGAAGCGGCTTCGCCGGATTCGGAGTTGCTGCCAGGAGGTGGCGCTCACGTGCAAGTTCAGCGAGAGAAAGCAGCGAGGAAGCTGAATGATGGTGAGCCGGTAGAGTGTGCATCGGATAGCCCAGGGGCCCAGGAAATCATTCACCCCCAAGCGCCGAGGGCTCAAAGGTCTGAAAATCGGGATGGCAATGAAGGTAGGGATGTACAAGGTTTATGTCCCCCCTCTGCTGACTCTCCGTTTTCTGCCGTTTCCATCCCTATCTCTATTCCTTCTTCCGTGATTGATGTGGCTACATCTTCATCTGCATTATCGGAGAGATCTAACTTGGATATGATTGACAATGGCTCAGCGCCTGTCCAAATTGATGCTGTGGATGAATTCAGCTCGACTGATGTTGCCAATGATGGGTCTGCAGGTGAAGCTCCAGCCATAGTTACTACCCAACCACCGGTGCTCCTTTCCTCCTCTAACCCAGGGAATGCTATTAACTTACCTTTGAAGGATCTCGCGTCAATCCCTCCGGGATCTATATTGCAAGGGTCTCTGGATCCTAGAGGGAAAGCTTGCAGGCGCCGTGCCGCTTCTGACTCACTCGACACAGATAGAGACCCATCGGATTTTTATTCGATATCTGAAGGCCCGGAAGATCAGAGGTGGTCATTAGATTCCAACCTGGCCTCAGAAGTCAACACTGGCTTCGATACCAGCTTAACGGAAAGCGATCATGATCCAAACCAGTTAAGGGAAAGCAGAAGAACAGTCCTCAGGAAGAAAAGGAGCCAGCACGGCGCTTCTGGGCTCACTTGAGATTATTCACCAGCAACAGTTTCAATTCCACAGGATCGTACCTCCATTGGCCACCCTGAGCTGTCCGCCACCGATTCGCAAAGTACTACACTGACCTCGGTGATGGATACAGTATTGCAGGCTATTGCCTCCCATCGGGATCAGACCTCAAGAGATGGCCGCAGGGCACAATTAGCCCTGCATAAGGTACAGGGCGTAGTCCGAAAACTCTCCAAAAATGTCACAGCATTTAATTCAAGACTGACGGAGGTTGAAGATCGAATACTGATAAATGAAGCGGAAGCTGTGGTGACTCAGGAGAAAGTGGGAGCCCATGAAGCTGAATTGAAAGACATTAGATGGAAGCTGGAGGAGATGGAAAATCGCTTTCGCCGTAACAACCTCCGTGTACTAGGAATTCCTGAAAAAATTAAAGGTAATGACATACGCTCTTTTATTATCCAGTTATTCAAGGATACACTCCCTGAGCTTGCATCCTGGAACTGGGACCTGGAAATTCAACGTGTCCACAGAATCCCATTCACTACAAGGGCCCCATCACAAGGGGGGTACCCCCGGGCAGTTCTGGTGTACTTTGGAAATTTTTTGCTCCGTCAGGCCATCGCCGAGAAAGCAAGACCTGAAGCTCGGCGTAGCAGAGACACTATTTCTTATTTTGTGAGGCCTGATTTTTGCCACACCACGGTAGAGAGGAGATGGCGTCTTCGCCAATTGATTAAACCTTTTCAGGAAAAAAAAGCTCAGGCATATCTTAATAAACCTGCTAAGCTTAAAGTTATCCATAGCGGCCAGACTAAATTTTTTTCATCAGAAATTAAAGCCAAGGAGTTTTTGGATAGTTTGACCTGAAACCTTAAACTTTATTTTTCTTGCTTACTTGCTTACTAGGAAACGTTAGGAAATGTCCTTATCTGCTCTTTTGCTCGTTCTTGTTTTTCTGTTTCTCAACTCATTGGAAAAACTTGACTTTTTGCACATGTCTTGATAGGGGTTTCCCCAGGTGCTTTATGTGTTGAAATTTTTTATTGAGTTTTATAAGGCGAATACATTAGAGCATATACAGTAATAAATAAAAAGAAAATAAATTCATGTTAAAAGGAATCATGGAATAAGATATTGATAAATAAATACGATATAAATATGCGTTTAAATAGATAAATACTAGTTAATGCAACAATGAGATCAAAACACAGAATGAAATGTAATAAAAGTGAGCTATAGGGAAACAAGAGGGGAAAGACCTAGAAGAATGAAAAGTGCTGAAAATATAAAGAAATAAAACGAAGAAAAGGTAATTGAATAAAGGCAGAAGAATACAACAACGGAGGAAGCAAAGGATTGGAGAAAAACAAAGAGAAGAGAAAAAACAAAGGACAGAAAAAGTGAAAGCTGATTAATGTGTTTGGGTAGAAGTGGAGGCCGGAGAATCAGCAGCATTTGATTTAAGAAATGGAGACCAGATTCGAAGAAAAGTGTCAGCTTGATCCTGAAGGTTATAGATTGTGCGTTCATGGGAGGCAGTTTGCATCATTGCCACCAACCAATCCTCCTGTGAGGGAGGTAAAGTTGATTTCCAATGACGCAGTATACATATTTTGGCAGTAGCAATTGAGGTATGAAAAAGGCGGAGTTGTGGTTTCGTGAGCTTTGGGGAGTGACGTAAATCATGCAGGAGAATGTTAGTAGATGTAAGTGGCAATTTTAGGGGCATAGTGGAATTCAAAGTAACACCAATAAAAGTCCAATAGGATTGGATACTAGGACATTCACAAATGATATGAGTAATATCACAACCTGAATTGGAGCATCTCCAACAATTAGAATGAGAGAGAAGGCCAGCTTGGTGTAGTTTGACAGGAGACCAATGCCAATCATGCAGAATTTTGAAAAGACAAAATTTGAGCCTTGATTCACGGGCTCCCTTGTTTAAATTCTCTAGAATCAAATCCCATTCAGTATCGCAAAAGGAAATTGAGAGGCGAGATTGCCATTTACGCTGGAGATCATGTGAAAGAGATTTAGAAAAAAGATGAGATGAAACATTTTTGTATATACCAGAAGTAACACCCTTAAGTTTCCCCCAAATGTGCAAATAGGATAATATAGGGGAATCTTGCAGGAGCCATGGTGATGTTCCCATATGGGTCTTCAAACATTGTTGAAGTTGAAGATATTTGGAAGAATGATGAAGGGGAAGGTCAAATTCTACCCTAAGCTGAGAGAATGACTTAAAATCCCCATCATGCAGAAGTTGATCCGGACAGAGAATACCTGCAGCTCGCCATTCAGGCCAGGATAACATACGACCATTAATACGGATCCCCGAGTTATTCCATAGGGGAGCCTTAGCATGGATTCTTGAGTTTAAGCCTAATAATCTATGACTTCTCTGCCAGGATTTATGCATGGCAAATAACATCGGGTTTTTTGGGTCAAAACGACTAGTGCCACTACCATACAGAGGAGAGAGGTTCGATTCTGAGGATAGGAGATGTCTTTCTATTTGAACCCATTGTGGTAAATCTTTGATGCCAGGTAAAAAATATGAGATTTGGGAAACATGTAACGCCAAAGAGTAGTGTTCAATAGATGGAAGGCCAATTCCGCCAGATAACTGGTGAGCCTTTAACTTAGTGATGGCAAGGCGAGGCTTAGCAGTACCCCAAATGAAAGTTTTAATCTGGGCATCTACTGATCGAAGTAAAGATAAAGGGATCTGCAGAGGAAGCATACCTAGAATGTATATAAATCTCGGAAGGGTAACCATTTTAACCGCCTGAGTTCTGCCCCAAAGAGAAAGACCCAAAGCCTTCCATTTATCAAAATCCCGTTGCATTCGGGATATAAGAGGAGATAAATTATCTGCAACCATATCTTGCAATCCTTTATTAACGAGGACACCCAAGTATTTAAGGCGTGAAGACTGCCAATGAAAAGGAAATCCAAAAATGGCTGCTTTTGTGGTACCGTTAGAGATGGGTAAAGCCTCACTCTTGTCCCAATTAATCTTATAACCTGAAAAAGAAGAGAAATCATTAATAATGTAAAGAAGAGAAGGAAGCGACCGGGGAAGACGAGTAAGGGTGAGTAGAATATCATCAGCATACAGGTATATTTTAGAATGTCCAATTGGAAGGGGGACACCAGAGACCTCATCAGATTGACGAATGGTAGCAGCCAGAGGCTCCATAGCCAGAAGAAACAGAAGGGGGGATAGTGGACATCCTTGGCGTGTCCCTCTCTTAATCGTAAAGGTGTCAGATAGAAACCCACCACAATTTACCTGAGCAGAAGGGTGATCGTATAATAAGCGTACCTTATCAATAAATTTCGTACCTAAACCGAATCTATCCATGACCTTGAAGAGATAGTTCCATTCGATGCGGTCAAACGCTTTTTCTGCGTCAAGCGAAAGGGCTAACGCGTCATCCGTAAGATGTTGAGCCGACCATAGCGCATGGGACAGAGAACGCAGATGATTCCGGGAGGAATGGCCCGGTACAAAGCCTACTTGAGAATGGTGTATCAAAGAAGGCAAGACTTTACGCAAACGCGAAGCAAGAATGCTGGCCAAGATTTTAATATCAGAGTTCAATAGAGAAATGGGACGATAACTACTGCAGAGCTGGGGATCTTTACCTGGCTTTGGAAGCACAACAATAATAGCCTTGTTAGAAAGGGGTCCTAGTGAAGATGCACTGTCCGCCTCCTGGAATGCGGCATGTAGGGTATCAATAATATTGTGACCTGCCCAGCGATAAAATTCAGGAGGAAATCCATCCTCTCCAGGGGCCTTGTGGTAAGGCAGGGCAGCAATCGCACTAGAAACCTCATCTCTGGTTATTTCACCCTCGAGGATGGCTCTGCCCTCCGCCGAAAGAGAAGGAAGATGCACTTTTGCAAGAAATGCTGTCATTTTATCTGAATCCATTCTATTATCGGAAGTGTAAAGAGATTCGTAAAAGGAGGCGAACTCATTAACAATGTCTTGAGGTTTTGTGCACAAGTGTCCTTGCGCAGATCTAATGGCCGGAATGGCCATAGACGCCTCCCTCTGACGCAGCTGTGCGGCTAATAACCTTCCCGCCTTTTCCCCTTGCTCGTAATGTCGACCTTTCATTTTCTGTAAAGCGTATTCTGCTTTAGATGTAAAAAGGCTATTTAAGGCCATTCGAGCTTGCTCGAGTAATTTACGATTTTGTTAAGACGGAGATGTGGTGTATAAGCGAGAATAAGTTTGTATGTCAGATTCGAGCTCACTTTGTCTCTTTGCATTTTGTTTATTAGCAATTGCTGCATCACGCATTAATTGCCCCCTCAAAGTAGCCTTCGCCGCAGCCCTCCCCAGGTGCTTTAATGTTATGGTTTTACTAGCTTCACTAGTTTTTGCACCTATTCAGTCTCATTGGTTTTTACCGTTTAAGTTTATTCTTTATTGGTACTGGTTAGGGAATATCTCTCCATCATCATAGACTCTCTGAGTCTAAATGCCTTTGTGGTTGGTGTTTGGGGAGGGTGGGGTAGGGGGGAGGGGCGGGTTGAAAAAGCATAAAAATGAGCAATTTCGCACAAATAAGTTAATGTCGATCTTTTTTTATATGGAGTACATAATGTATTGTAGTAACAAGAGAGATTTAGATTATGAATCCTGTTTTGTTTTCTGTTTTCATATATTTTACTGTTCTCTGACGGTTAGGACTAGGATTCTTTTTTCTAGATGTGGAGACTAAAACTTCGTAGCTGGAATATCGCAGGCCTTAATGACAAAAATAAAAGGGCACAATTATATCAATTATTGAGTCTAGACCCTGTTGATATACTTTGCTTACAGGAAACGCATATCGCAGATTGCGATAAAGATTTGCTAAATATTCCGGGATTCAACCTTATCATAGCCACATCACAAACCTCAAAAACACGAGGAGTTGCTATTCTTGCAAAGCCTTTAATAGGTAACCCTACTCGTACATTGGCCGATAAACACGGAAGATGGGCTATAGCTCAACTCAATTCCGGTCTTATAATTTGCGTAATTTATGGCTCAAATATTGATGACCCCCAATTGTTTGTAGATCTTGAGTTAGAACTGGCCTCTTGGCTTGGCCCGCTAATTATATGCGGAGACTTTAATATTTTCGTAGGGAGGTGTTTTGATACTCAATCACCCTCAAACTATAAAGGACGCAAGCCAAGGGTATATACTGCCCTCCGTCATTTGATGGATAGCTACAATCTATTTGATATTTGGACGTTGAGGAAGAGAAATGACGAGGGATTCACTTATTTTTCATACCCACATAATAAGTATGTTCGAATTGATTATGTTATGTCATCATTAGAGGAACAGTTTCTGCTCGATTTAATTAAGTCTCCTAAAACTATCTCGGACCATAACGCACTTACCCTTACCTTTGACTTACCAAGCTATGAGAAGCCAAGAACGCAATGGTCCTTTGATAGAAAACTTCTTGTTAACCCCCAATATATAGCCCATAGTACATCATGGGCTCAGGAGTTTTTCGATTACAATCAGTTTAGCGCTCCTAGACTGATTGTATGGGACTGTTTTAAAGCAGCACTAAGGGGGGAAACTATTTCGTTTGTGGCTAGGTACAAAAAGGCGGAGGACAATATTAATGGGAATCTAATGTTTGCATTGTCTAAACTTGAGACTCATCATGCTGCACAAATTCAACTGGGACTTCCAACTCTCGACACTCTCCAAAAAATATTAGTGTTAAAAGCCGAAATTAATAGCACTTTAACCCGAAAAGCCGCTGAACTATATGAAGTTAATAAAAACTTGCTCTCAATTTCAATCCAGGAGTTTTGTCAGCTTCTGAAGTACTTGTTTTCCTTTGGCACTTTCAGTCCACCTTGGTGACCTCTCTGCCACCACTACAGTGAAGACTTGCTCTCATTTTCCTGCTACTGGGTTGTTGTGAGTTATTTGCCCTCAGGCAATTTCCTCCATTTGGGACTCCTTCCTAGAGACACTAGCTGTGAGGTACTCCCTAGTGTCGGAGGCACAGTGGCTACTAGAAATCGCTCCGATCTCTGGCAAAAAAGGACAATCAAAACTGGGGTCCTCCAGTCTACCCATTGTCAAACTCTTCTAGAGTGGCGCCAAAATCTTGACAAGCGTAGATGGATGGATGGAGAGAAGTATGGCTGCATGGATGGAGAGAAAAAACGATGAATTAAATGAAGCAAGAAGACAAGATAGATGGGGACAAGGATGGGTTGAGTAATGAATGGATGAGTAGTTGAGTGGAGAAAGGAAGGAAAGGTGGATGAATGGCTGAAAAGGAGAAAGATAGACGGATGGAAAGGCAAAGAAGGATAGAGAAAAAGAAGAACAGATGCATTATGAATAGATGAAAAAAGAACCATGGGGGGAAGGAAGCAAGGATGAGTGGATGGATGAGGAAGGAAGAAATGATTGATGGATGATGGAGAGAAACAAAAAAAGAGAAAATGCTTTAATAATGACTTGAAAAAAGAGAAATTGAGAAACAAATGCATGGATGGTTAGATGGAAAAAGCATGAAGGATGCAGAGAAGGAAAGATGGACCAATGGGTAGATGAACAAAAATGAGCATTTTCTTGTGCCTGTTAATTATATAGTATTTTAGACAATTTACATGAACATTCTTCTTTAAAATAAACAATGTGTTCCAATGTCTTCAAGTCATTCTTTAGGTGTTACTCTGTGAACATCCAGGGGAGGAGCAGCCACAGTAGGACGCCCTTGATAAAAGTGATTACCAGAGTGTCCATACTGGGAAAATTCTATCTTTTTGGGAAAATTCTTTAGGAATTGACGTGCAAAATGCACAATTTGATCAAAATGTTTTCCAAATTCACTTCGGGAGAGGACCCACCCTGAATGAGTTCCAGCCTCACTCACTAGCTCATTTCCATTTTGGACATGGTTCAAAGTGGGGAGAATGTTATTGCTCTCCATACTCCCCTATTTATTGGCACAAAGTGTGTTTCCAAGAGGGCCTAAAGCTTTGTGAATTCACAGGAGTATCCAACATTTTATAAATGGATTTGTTTTTTCTCTGTTGGTTTCACAAGCTGGTAGGTAGTATGCTTCTTTCATTGCTATTTCTAATCTTTCATCCTATCAGGACCTTCCTGAGGATAATACACAAGGGCCTAGTTTTAGTAAGGTTTTGCACTGTTTTTGCATCACACAGAGTGAAGCAAATTAGTGCAAAGTCTTGTGTTTAGATTTATTTTCCAGTGCAAATCACAATAGGCCTGGAAAGTTGCTTAAAGTAAAGCAAAGAAGCACTATGAGCTACTTTGTGCTACTTTACTTCAAGGTGGCATCTCATGGGCAGTCAGGGGTATTCCCATGCAAACACCCATACGTTTTAAAGCAAACCACTATCTACTAACATTTATAAACAGAGAACTGCACACAACAAGTATGCTACTTTGAGGCAGGTGTAACAGTGGAGCAAGTTTTAAAAGCCCCACACTTGTTTAACTTTACATGTATGCTGAAGTGTGCCTTTCCTTTACAAAATCTATGCTTGAGATAATGCACACATCCTTAAACTAGTGTACCAGTACATAGGAAGTGAAACACAGCCCCATGTCTCTCTTTCTGTTTTTGATTAAATGCAGTGCAGCAACCTTGGCTCCTGCTTTTCGTTGCATCAAAAGTGTTATTTTATTTTGGCCTAAGGTTTCCTACCAGAGCACGCATGGAGAAGCTGTACATGTCCAACTGCATTCTAGGAGAAGTTCTTGACAGAATCCTTTTTAAGAAGGGGAACGCTGCCTTACCTGGTTGGCTGAATTTATAAACCTTTGAAATTTACTAAATCCTATTGTCAGTGGCCTGTTGCCCAACTACCAGGACTAGACTGAAGCTCTCCTTCTTCTAGCAAGATCTACATGGACCCTTATGTTCGTTTCCGTTTAGGTATGAACATTTCCGAAGACCCTTTCTGAAGGTCTGCTGGCTTTTTCTGTTGAAACTCTAAATTATACGCTGTATTCTATAATCGAGTATGAGATGTTATACTGATTATGACTTTATATAATTTCAATTCTGCAAACACTGAAAAGTCACTTTTTAAGTCACTTGCCTACGGTAAGGAAATTGGCTGATTTCCTTTAACCTACTCACGGTTTCCTCACTTATCCCACCGCATATTACTTGTTTTCTCTTTATTGTTATTAAATTGCATTTATTTTTCTATTAAAGGACACGGATATTTCCAATTTTTGATTGTAGAAATTGTTATACTATACCCATCCCAGTTGAATGGGACATTTGTTGCTTTAAAAAAAAAACGAATTTAAGGCCCAGTCAAATGAAGCAAATCAGAAATGTGGACATATTTCACAGAACACAATTTAACAGAGCACCACCTCAAAAATCTACTGCTTCAAATGCAGGTGAGCTGCATGTAGGCAGTGGCTGCAGCTGTAAATTCTCTGAGAAATGCAAAGTCCTCTTGACAGAATCCATTCCTGGTGAGCACACTTCCTGATTAGCACACTACTTCATTGCACCACTGCAAGGCAGCTGTTTAACATGCCACCATGTTGCTTTTCTTTTAGCTATTTGTTGTCTTCACAATCATCAGGGTTGAAAACATTAAGATTTGCACAGCTGTAACAAAGCACCAGGTTTTGATCTGATAATGGAGAGGCACAATTACACAGTTCATTTCTTATGACCATATAGTGTACAGAAACTTTGCATTTTTTTTTAACATTGCATGACCCTTTACGGAGTCTCATAGTGTCTGTATTGTGTTGCTGACGTGTAGGATTCTTCCGGTATTTCCAATCTAGTGATCAATAATAGTAAACAGTATTTATATATAGTGGCTCTGGGTTTATGACTATATTCTCCATTACTGTGCTTATTGTGTGTTTTGAATTCCATTCTACTTTATGTGCGACTTTTATTTTAACTGTACGCATAAATATGTATACTGAGATACTATTAAAGTTTTGAGCCTTCCCAAAAACTCACAACTCTTCCTGAACACTTACGTCTTCCTTTGGCACCCCCAGGAGATCTCTCCTGAAGCCGCTATATGTACAAAAAGGGCATCTACTCATGTTTGGAGGCATCAGCACTTTGTTTTTCTCGAACAGACATCCAAACGCTTGCAAGGTGTAGAAAATATGTGAGAATCCTGGATGACCTACTATCCCCTCGCCCAGCACCTTCCAAATTGGTTCCCGTTCCTCAAAAACTGATAACTGACTATTTTATGTTTTGCCCCAGAGTTTTACCAACACACTAAGGGGCATATCATCAACGAGGCGATAAAAAATTATCGCCGCTTTTGCGTCCGTTTTCAGACGAAAAGCGGCGATAATTTTATTGCCCTATTAGCAAGGACACGCTAACGCGTGAAACCTTGCATTAGAGCCTGTTTTCTGAATGCCCAGCTTTGCATCTCTAATGAGATGCAAAGTGGGCGTTCTTCACAAGAATTACGGGAGAAATTTTGCTAAGTGACATGTCTCCTATTATCAAGCCTCACGCTAAGAAGCATAGTGACAAGAAAAGTAGCGATAACCTCTGTTATCGCTACTTTCCTTACGCCTGCTTTGAAACTGACTTAGCCATGATAGCCTATGGAAGGTGGATATCATGGCTAAGTATGTGTGGCCCTATCAGCAAATTATCGCCAAAAGTTGTGCGATTATCGCTGCATTTCCAGCGATAATCGCGCAGTTGGCAGCTTGCGCTCGGAATTTTATCGCTTTGGAGATGAGCGTTGCTGATAGCATGCTATCTCCGCGATAAAATTCAGAGTTGGCCAGCGATAATTATCCTCGCGCTAAGTGCTCTTAGCGATAATTATCGCCGGCCCTTGCTGATATGCCCCTAATATTTTAATTCTCTGTAGGGACACTGTGCAAGAATGCCTTTTATGAGTAATGATTTTATCTTAAGTGTGAAGTCTAGTAGAACTACTGTTCCTAAGGGTGTATTGATTGTGCTACTATTGGAATGGTTTTAAGTAACTGTGCAAAGAATTTAATAATAAATAAATACTTTTGAAAGAATAGCATTCCATCTTTGATGCATCTGTGATAAATTATTTTGATTTGATTTGATTTGATTAATATTTGTATAGTGTGACGAATGCCCAAATGCGTCTTGGCACTGACATCTGTATTACAGAAATACTAAGCACAACCAATCAATAAAGAACCTTAAAGAGAGATGGAGAAAAGCATGGTGTGACAGTGTGCGGAGGAAATGTGTGACAGTGTGCACCCATAACAGAGCGCCTTGAGACATGCACCAGTGGTCAATGTGAGTCCACACATTATGCGGGGCAGAATAAAAAGTATAAGCACGCTGATGCTGGAATTTATGTCGCCATGTGTCTGACAAGGGAAATGTGTTGAGAAGGTCGGTAAGGGTCAGTAGGGAATGAGGTTTACCAACAGCTGTGGTACCAGTGGAATCAAGCTCTGGCTGTTTTGTAAGAGTTAGGTCACCGCCCAATACAATATAGTCAGCCTGGCATTGGGTGATTTAGGAAGAGAAGTCAGGGGAGTCTGTGTTTGGTGCATACACATTGACGAGTAAGGTTGCCCGGCCTGCCAACTCTCCAAACACAAACAAATATGGACCAGCGGGGTCCGAGGAAGACCGCATCAGCTGAAAGAGGACACTGCTATGTATCTAGATGCACGCGCAACGTGAATAAGAACTGTAGTGAGAGAAATAATGATGAGTACCCCACGAGGATGCATGATTGCAATCTGGTCTGGGAGCTAGGGTATTTCCTGAAGGAAGGCCACTTGAACCCCGTGCCAGCGTAAAAATGCCAGGACTTGTTTCCCGTTTCAGGGATTATTCACGTCTCATATGCTCTATGTCATGAAAGAGGGTGGGAACACAGAGTGCCTGCTAATATATGGAGGAATAATATCTGGGGACGATGTAGCACATGAGTAAAGATTGTAAGGGTAAACCTGGAAAGTACCATATCAATAGAGAGGCTTCATACTGGAATAATACAAAAATACAAACAACAATACCCCTCTCCCACTCTAACTGAAGCAAACGCTGGAGAACCCAAGTAGCCCCAAAAGAGAACAACGTTACGGACATAGTGGTATACTCCTTGGGAGGCGACAACCCCCTGAGGAGCAAAGCCCAGAAGGAGCAAGAAGTATGATATAAGTCATTGAACACGTGAGCAATGACAGAAATATAGAAAAAAATACAATGCAACGTGGACCAAAAGGCATGTACCGTTTGAGGGCAAACACATCTGAAAACTATGGAAAGGTAACCATATTCATATGTCAGCAAATTGTGGAGGGGAAGCTACATTGAGTGAGCACCAGTCGAAGCCGGCACCAAGACTGCAGAAAGGTCAGCATCAGGGCCTCCACCAGGGGGGGCATATGCCAAAGGAGTGCTTCTTGCAGAACTGAACAGCGTCAATGGGGATGTTGAAAAGGAGGTGACGACCTTCGTGTTCCACATGGAGACGTGCAGGATAGAGCATCACATATTTTAGCCCTAGCTTTTGGAGAGTGCGTTTAACATCACTGAATTTGCGACATGCCTCTTGTACCATTGGTGTATAGTCCAGAAAAAGTGAAATTACGGATCCTTGATACTGCAGCAAACTTTTGTCTAGGGCCAATTGCAATGAAGTATCATGATCTCTAAAATGTAGGAGCCTGGCAATAATCTGCCATGGCGGCGTCCCAGGCACTGGCTGGGGGCCAATTGTTAGATATACCTTTTCGAACACAAAAGTGTCTGAGAAAGATTTCCTGTCAAAAAGCTCTGCTAAAAGATGTTCCACAAAGACATCCATACGTCCTGTGTTGGTGGATTCCAATATTCCAGCTATACGAATTGTATTACGGTGGGACCTCATCTCCAAATCCTCATTTTTAGTTGCAATAGTTTTAAGGATAAGCTCAACCCGTTCAAGGTGCTTCACTGTTTCAACATTGCCGTGCTCAATCTCCGAGATCCTGTGCTCTGCACCATCGATCCTCGCATTGTGACGTTCAAGTCGTTCAGCCATGGCATCAAGTCAATGTGACAGGGTATCGAATCTGGAGTCAATTGCCTTAAAGCTGACTCGAAGTCCGGACATGATTGTGGCAGTGTCATCTGGTGGGGGATCAGCCATTGCATGGTCTGAGGTGCCACTGGAGCCGGAGGGTGAATGCTGATGGCGCGGGGTCCGAGCTGGTTCAAAAGTAAGTTTCTGTTTGGGATCTCCACGGCCCATTGCAGTCTACGCACCATGTCTGCAAGGGAGAGAGTGAGACAATCAAATACAGAAACCGGCAGTGTAAGCATGAGCAGCAAAGGCAGATGTGGCAGAGAGGGAAGAGCCAGGCAGAACAGCGGTAGCAGTGAAGGGAGGGTCAGCAGGTGATGATAATGGATAATGCAAGTCCAAGCCCAAGTTACTGCATCCAACTCAGCTGGGCCGTATGATGTCGACAATGTGAATAGAAGCACCCGCATTACTGCGTAAAGTATTGAAGTACAAGGGGTGAGCAGCTATCACCATGGTCGTACAGTGACAGCAGATGTAGGAAGAGGAAAGAGCTCTCCAGAGGCTCACAGTCAGCCAACCAAACCCACTCTGATGGTGCAGCAATAGAGGAGCCTCTAGGCAACCTGAGCAGGCATGAGAGCAGGAGGGAGGCAAGTAAGCTCTCAAAACACAGCAGAGGCAGCCCAGGAGTATATAGGCGAAGTCCGCTCCAGTCAATTAAATTGTGGCACAAAATAAGGGATGCAGGGCAATGCAGGACAGTGCGGCAGTGTTGCTGGGCCGGTAGCCTGATGGCAGCCACCTCACTCAGAAAATCACAGACACCTCAGCTCTGCAATGGCCCACCATCAGCGATCCGAAGACACATCTCTCGCGTCTCCGGGGCCCAAATGGTTTCCGCGGGTCACTGCCATAACAAGCCAAGCAGGGAGCCCCAGAAGAATGGCGAGACTACAGTATGGGCCACATGCTAGAATTGCGTCATGTAGCTGGCTGAATACGAGTTAGCAGCGCTCCAGTCTGCCGCAGTGTAGGTTGGCATTACCCAGGGCACTACTGGTAGGCACGGCACCATCCAATGATAATTGATATAGGCACTGGCTACTGACACCAGGCATGCCACAACCCTGTCCTCAGGCTCACCCGTGGGCCCTGCCCCTCCAAAGTCTGCGCCAGACTGCAGCGGGCAGATAGTCATGGAAGAGGTCAGTCAGGAGCCGCTCCGACTCAGTGGCATTCGCCCTTAATACGAGTGGAACAAGTTCAGCAGCAGCGAGAAGCTCATAATGAAGCTCTGGAGTGCTCGATGATGAGGATTCACCGGGCAATGCTCAGCAGAGCTTCAAGGCCATGCTGCCATCTTGGTCGCCGGCTTGGCCATGACTCTGAGAACCTCCTTAGCCCTGGACGAGAAAAAGGTTAAAACTGGAAATGTTCTCTTATAAATAAGAAATCTCACCCAGCCAGAGAGAGCCTTTTATTGTGTAGGCAAACAACATACTGGATTCGACCATGTCTGTCACCACAATACTCTACCACAACATCACCGGCTATGAGAAGCATCATACTTTTAACTATGCCCCCAGCAGTTTCTGCCATCACGCTGAAGACTGTGAAAAGTCTACTGGCACGTCCAAAAGTCCTCTTGGGAATAGGATGCCTTTGTAGCTCCTTCATTTTTAGCTGGGCAATATGTAATTGTGCATTAGAATTTGCTTCCTGCCTTCTAACTTGTGCAGACAAAAGCCTGCACAATCATTGCATATTTAATTTATATGACTTACTGATGACTTGGGAGATTCATGTTTTTCTCAGACACTTATTTGCCTCAATCCTATTTGCTATTCAGCTAGTGGAGAAACAAGATTTGGATATTTACAGATTTTGTGACTACTGTTAATAGAATAAAAATTCATCCAGTTTCTAGTGTGGTTTTGTCCCTGATGATGGACAATCCAAGGAGCACGCAGAATGACATTGGATGAACGTTTTGAGTACATTGCAGTGACATGTAGCAAGTTTCTAGTCTGCATTTATTCCGAGGCTCTTTTTTTATTATTGCATGCAGTTCATTGCATCCGACAAGCAATAGTTTGTCCTGATTTTGTGCTTAATAACGTCAAGTAAGCATATGCCCATCACGCCAGGAACTGTCAACTGAACTCTATTAATGGTGTGTTTATTTACGTATAAACTGCATCAGTGGTTTTTTATGGAGTGTCTAAAAAAGCATTAAAGTGATTACTAAAAGCGTTGACATAACGGATATAAAAGGGCATTCAGAATGGTATTGACTGACAACATTTCACTTTACATTTCACTGCACAAAATGGCAGGCCATCAAACGTATGTTATTTTTTAATTTGTTTTCCCATTTGTTTGCATATGCCGGGGAATGCTGTCATGTATGCATCGCTTATTTTTGTAATTTTTTTTAAATATCTTTAAGCACTTATAAAGCGATGTAATCAAAGTTTATCAGCGTTCCTAACTTTAGAATTTGAACATAATTATAGAATTTAAAAAGGTGACTGAAAATCAATGACATGAAACATAAACGTCTTCAATAAATTGACAACTTTTCTAATGCGTGCAGAGTTCTGAGTTGCAGAGGTACATTGTTGAATATCAAAAGAATAAGAACATAACAAATTCCTCAAATAAGGTGCCTTCTCTTAAACCTGGATGCCACGAGGCTCCAGATGGTTAGGGGCTACATTATTTTCATTAATGTGTTGTATGCTGGGCCATTGTGACAAGACATAACCTCCTTGATTAAATTATTGATGTATAGCGGTGTAAGCATTTCGTATGGGGTATTATCAGAATTAAGTAAGTGAGGGTACATGTTGAAATCTATGTTGGGGCAGCAGCATTTTGTCCCTGTTAAGTCTGCTTTTCAGTTGTGTGTGTTTAGAGGACTAGTCTAGCATGTTCCTCAAAGTTCACCAGTACAGTGTAGGAACGACGAGAGCTTCAAACGCTGTTTGGAATTGGTCTGGGGAAATTAGGTGATTAGCTGTTTTGAGTGAGTGAAAGTAGAAATTTACATTCATGTTTACCTGGTGTATATGGGGTAAGAGGCCGAGCTGCAAACCAAGTTGAAGATGGGTGATTTTACAGTGAAAGAGAGGGAGGTGGGAGAGAATTTTCTGATTTCAAGAGGTCCAGTATGAATGGGATTAAATGATGACTGTGCAAGGGAGTGAAAAGAACGAATGTTGTTTTTTTCTGAATTGGGTGTGACCCAGTTGAGTATGAAGAATTTCTCTGACACCCACTAATGCAGTTTGTGATATTGTTATGTAGATATGCGTGCCAGGTAAAAATTGGCACACAGAGATATTGCTAGCCTCTAAGATTAGGATAATTGCCAGTATTTGTTTGTTGAAGGTGCTAGTGGTTGAATCGATCCCAAAGATTCATAATAAGACATTTTAGATCGTCCTGAGATATGTTTGTCAGCCTAAACTGCTTAATTATTGTTGTTGAGAGGGGAAGAAAGCCACCCCAGAGTCTTTTCTTATCATACAACGATAAAATTATCAATTTTCTTGAAACTGCTGAAAATAGTATGATTAAATTCCTGCTATTCAGCTCCAATATGTCCCAAGGAGCGAATGCGAGTTATGCAAATACACATGGGATGTTATAGTACAATAAACAGTTTGTGCTGCGTTTTTAGTGTGACTAAATCTTTGATGTAATAGGACAAAAGTCAGATTAGTAGTTTGCAATGATTATATTCAATTGATTTGCAATGCATTTCTGCAGGCCTTCTGTAGCCAAACAAGGGAAGATTCCAGTTGAAGGCTGAATAACAGGTCTGGACCAAAATTGGGCGCTTTGAGGAGTGAGTAATTGGTCCAGTATTTAAAGAATCTGGACCATACAGATGACACAATATATGATCAGCGCCAAGTCTTTATTGTGCGTCTCCTCTCTCCACACATATAATGATCTCTGTCGCCTGCTTGACAGATTGGAATCTCAACATTCTAAAGCAGGCTGTGCTACAAAACTGTAGGAACACACCAACATGTGCTAAGGGGAGGGGAACTATTTGGGAGAAACATACCATATGTTTACATAATTAAATAATTACCTATTAAGGACTAATTGATATTGTAACACATCTTTAAGGATCATTTGACATTATAACAGTAAGCTGTGCTTTTATTGGTTCACAACAGATAGATTAAAAGTTGGGAAAGATAGTCTCTGGCAAATGAAGGTATTCACTGGCAAATGATAAAGACAATAATACATTTGGTTGAGCAGCTTAGGGAAGATCTTCATTGTTGATGAGAATGCAATGCTTCCAGGTTTCTGTAGGTGTTGGTGGATGGTTGTCAATTGATGAGAGGTCAAACCTTTATTTACTTTTGATTTTACATATCTTTTTTTTTAATTGGGGAGAAAGTTATCACATTTAAAGTGTAACAGTGATGGTATGCGGACAGGATGGAAGATGGTATTGGACTGAATGTACCAGAAAGTGGATCAAGAATCATTACAGTTGGTATTATTTTATTCTTTGAAAGTCGGATTTAACTGATAGGATGGATTTCTTGTAATAGTGTTGATTCTTGTTAGTATACTGTGAAGTAAAGGGAAACTGAATATTCACAATTAATTTGTCACATTCCTCATCAGTCTTCATTCCTTTCAGAATGATTCAGAAACCTTGGTTGACTTTGTATTTTTTGACATTTTATTTGTGGAGAGGAACCAATGAGTTGACTACCTTATGAATATTACTATTGTAGTTCCTGACTAGTACTTACTTTGAGCTGGCTGGTGGTTTCTGGTGTGGGCCACCGGCAATTATTTTTGGGTCTGGCACCTATTTTTACCATCAGATATTAACCCGCACTCATGGGGGAACTCAGCAATGAGAATCTGCAATGTGTAGGTCCCTCCATGAGTGCGAGGCCTCCACTCTGAGTTTGGAGGCCCTTTCCGAATAGGGCCTCCATAAATCAGAAAGATGGAGGAAAAGAAAGACAGAAACAACATCTCTAAGGTAAAAAGCAGGAGCCTGCAGGAGGCAGAAAAAGGGACAGAGAGTGTCTGGTAGTGGATTAAAGAGGCTTAAGGTGGATTTGATGCTTCCAGTTGCTATTCAGCATGGCACACCCATGTTTAATTGCACAGGCTGCGGGCTTCTGGACAGAGCTTCAGGCACCAGCACTCTTTCTTTTACACATCAAGCACTGTTCCTGACTGTGTTGTAGACACCACCCTGTAGGTCCAGTTGCTTTACTTCAGGATTGATGTGGTTTTGGAGCAAAGTGGGTTTTCTACCTAATCAAATCCTACTTTTCTTAGCAGGGTTAATGTTGAAAAAGGTAGATGCGGTCATAAGCATGTCTTGTCATAATCAGTAATGAGGTTGGAGATTTTAGGATGATGTGCTGGCTGACCTGGCTTACAAAGCATATGCATTACATATGAATTGGTACTTGGATTATAAGGCATGTAGGTATGAATGTGCTTGATACTGATTTGTGCAGTGCATATCCCTCAGTGGCCTTACATAAGTATTTAAGGGCACCTAGGGGTATGCAGTGCATACCCCTTGGCACCCTTACATAAGTATGAGAATAGAACATCAAGAACGTTCTACTGCAAACCCCAGGTTTCTGTAAACCAAAACTTCATGAGCATTGGTAAAAATAGAATGTTCTAGCACAATGGTCTTGGGGACAAAGGAGATGAAAACAAAGATATTTGGGAAACCAGAGATTCTCCCACAGTTGAATATATATGTACCCGCAAAATGGGTGGATTGGTTAGTTTCATTGTATAAATATACTAAGAATAGTGCATTTGAGATACTGGTAATGCATGTACCTCAACAAGTACCTGTGAAATGCTGGTTCTAGAGGATTGGTGGAGATTGGTTCAGGTAAAGTTGCCAGTAATCCTGCAGTAGGTCTAAAGACAAGAGACACAACAAAACACATATACATCATAGGTAGAACAAGAATGGAACTATGAAAACAACAACAGTGCAGCAAGGGGAGTGAGACAGGTATAAAGTAAAACAAGAGTTTGTGAAACCCAACAAGATATAAGTTTGCCAGACAATGAGTAATTGCATCTTGCTGCTGTTTATGGTGTCTCTGCCTAGAATGACTCAGTAGAGGAGACAATATCATGAACTGTAGTGGCAGCTGTCGACCTGGATTGGGTAGTACTGTGGTAACATTCAGTGACTCTACAATTGAAACCCATCATCTTGGAATGGAGTCTATGCTCACCATGAGTTCTGAATCTTTAAATATGTTGTTGTTGCCCTAGCATCCAATTTCCCTGAAGAATTAATCTTACAGGAATCTGTTGATGTCTATCTATGGAGTTGTTTGGACCCTATGCAGTTGGTTAGTCCTGACACCATGCAATGTACCACTAGTCAACATCCTCACAATCATGGTCATGGTCAAACACAGTTTTTCTACAAGCCAATGCACTCGTAGTGGTCTCATGACCTACCTGTAATCCCGAGACCCAGCTAATCACAGCTCATCCAACAGGAAAGGTTTCAACATACGGAAGACTTTATTTTCTCAAACAACCTAGCAACCACATGGAGCCCACATGACCTAGTGGCGTGGCACCGCCCCGGCCAGATATGACCTACCTAGTTCTTCCGTCACAAAAAACATTTTTGAGAAGGACAATCAATGTGTCCAAAGCCTCAGTCTATCCCCACAAGCTAGAACGCCATGTTATTTATTTTTACTCCACTGCCACTAGCGGTTTCGACAGCTTTCCTGACAACTGGAACATATTCCAAATGGACTATGATTGTGCACCACAAAAAGCATCAACCTTGCCTCTAAGGCCAGAGGGTTCATGAGGCTCACTTGACCTGCTGCTACTGACTTTCTAATGACTTCACAAGAATGAACATCTTGTGTCAATGGCTGTATAAAACTGGCTAGGTATCAAGACTCAAATGGCAACAAAGATGTATATAAAGACTAGCTTGTACAACATGTTCCAAATGCAATCCTTGAGGAGTACTAGAACTGGCTTGTGAGCAGTGTGCAACTCCATATTCTGAAACTGTCTGACTATTGAGTAAATGGTTGGCAAGTAACTCTGATTACTGCCAAATTGTAATTCCTGAAAATGTCCAGAAATGCAAGCACTGGATGCAATAAACATGAAGGAAAACGGTTTGCACTTGTGAGTACTTCAAACTACTGTTAATTTCATTAACTGAAATGCATGTGCCAGCAATGTATTTCCTCTCCCCCTGTATAGGACAACATGAATACTGATGGTATCTGGTTTGGAAGAAACAAATACACAAGAAATTGCACAGATATACCCTCATGGATTTGCTACATTGTCTGGACTCAATATGTTGATGAACAAAGATTTACCCAGACAAAAAGAAGAAGGGTGATTGGGATCACGGAAAAACATGCCTAGGACAAGTGGCTCAACCCAGAATTAATTGTTCCCTTACCTTTATAATGGCCAGCTCAAGTCTGGAAAAACTTCAGAGAAATGTCAGAGTGCTTTCACATATAAAGGGGCAAAGGATGTACAAAAAAACATATATACTTCTCAATGTTCCCGATCCCGTCCCGAGAAACCCCCCAGACCCCAAAGCGGACCAGGAAAAATGCCATCAGCTAGCTAGCTTTTTCCAAGAAAAAATTCAAAAAATCCTTAATTCCATCCCTCCCTCCATTCCGAGCGACATTGGCGACCCCCCCGGCACTCCGATCTCCCCTAACCTAACTTCCTGGGGGCAAATAACCATCGAAGAAGTCGAGAACACGCTAAAAACTATCAAAAGCGGATCTCCTAGGGACCCCGCACCGCTACGGATCCTCAAGGAAGTAGCTCCCATCATTATCCCCCCCTCATCCATCTGATTAATGCGTCTTTTCAACAGGGAATCGTCCCCCTTAGTTGGAAAGCGGCAGTTGTTAAAGCGCTTTTAAAGAAACCCTCTTTGGATCCAGCGGAATTGGCTAATTATAGACCAATATCCCTCCTCCCTGGGACCAGCAAGATCGCCGAGAAACTGGTGAACAAGAAACTTTCCCAGTTTCTTGAATCTAATAATCTGCTAAAAAACTCGCAGACAGGTTTTCGCCCAGGACAGGGCACAGACATTGCCCTCCTGGCGGCGGTGGAGGAGGCCAGAGCACTCTTAGACGAAGGAGGTTCAGTGGCAGTGATCCTCCTCGACCTGAGCGCGGCCTTCGACACCGTCAACCACCAACTCCTGATCAAACGGCTCAAGAAGGTAGGAGTAGAAGGTACTGCTCTATCCTGGCTTTCCTCCTTTCTGGCCCAACGTTCCTTTCAGATCTGGGAGAATAACACCTGCTCCTCCGAAACACCCCTCCAATGTGGGGTGCCTCAGGGCTCCTCCCTGAGCCCCACATTGTTTAACATATACATGGCCCCATTGGAGGAGGTTGTCATCCCGTTCGGAGTAAGCATCGTCAGCTATGCGGACGACACACAATTAATCGTCTCCCTATCCCACCCCAGTCAACAACCTGCGGACTTATTCAACTGCTTGACGCAGATACAAGGGTGGATGAACAACTCAGCCTTAAAGCTGAATGGATCAAAGACGGACATCCTCCTTCTGGGTCCGAAAGGTCTTACTTTTCCCTTGAACATCTGGCCACCCTGTCTGGGTCCCCCCCCCAGACCCAAAACAGGAAGTAAAAAGCCTGGGAGTATGGATCGAAGCCGATCTCTCATTCACCACGCAGGCCAAAAAAGTAGCCGGTACCTGCTTCGTACTACTGAAATCTATGAGAAAGATCCTGCCCCTACTTCCACCCACATCGCAAAGACTTCTTATCCAAGGCCTCATACTTTCCAGGCTCGACTATAGTAACGCAATCTACCTGGGCGCACCTGAAGCAACCCTAAATAAACTTCAGAAAATCCAAAATGCGGCGGCCCGGATCCTCACTAACACCCCGGCCAGAGCTTCAGCCAAACCTGCTCTGAAGCTCCTTCACTGGCTCCCAGTGAGGGAACGAGTGATTTTCAAAGTCTTATGCATGGCGCATAAGTTACTGCAGAATCAAGGCCCTCCGATTCTTAAAAAATTCATAAAATCTTACAAAGCCCAAAGATCCCTTCGATCGGACAAGGAGTCTCTTATCATCATGCCCAGATTCAAGAAAGCCCGCTCGGGTGGAAGACGCTTCTCGGTCCACACTGCTCGCCTCTGGAATGCTCTCCCCCGAAACCTGAGAAAAGAACCCAACTACTTACATTTCAGGAAACTGCTCAAAGCTCACCTGTTCCCTTAATTTTAACCTTCCTCCTTCGGAAACTTGCCGTCCCCCCCTCTCAGCCGCCCAACCCACAGAGGTAGGGATCTTTAGCGCTGGGATACCTCAGGGTGACTACGCGCTCTATAAAATTTTTTAATAATAATAATGTACTAAAAGATATATTGCAAAAGTTGATTCAGCGTTACTGGACCTGACACAGTTGACAGAACTAAAGCACAAATATGGGTCTAGGTTCTAAAGAAAATTAAAAGAACATTTTAACTACTCTTTCTAGAAGTGTGAAAACAAATTAGAAAATGTAAATTTGCAAAATTTCTGGAGACTAACTCCCAAAATTGACAGAAATGTAACATTTAATTTTAGGAGTGTACCAGCATAAATTACCTTTCACTACCTGAAGGGCTGGACAGAAAGGGTATTATGGTGAAGCAGAGGGCTAGGGTTTGATCAGGTCATGTTCTAGTGAGTCTAACACAAAGGGTCTCAGACTCATGACATTTTCAAAGAAATTGAACTTGTGATACAGTTTTCTTTTTCAACATAAAATGTAAAGGCATCATCCCAAAATTGTCTCACTTCAAGTAAAGGCTCAATCCTGCGTAATGTAGTCTGGAACGCATTGGAGACTTGGGCATTGGTTGGGTTGTTGAGTTGCCTGTAAGACAATCTAGACTGACCTGTGCTTCAGTTATTGATCATCAATTCAGTAGACAGCAGAGATTGTCCTTCAATCTGCTGAACACACGTTTTTAAATCTCTCAAGATGTTTGATACAATCTAGCCACCAGTTGGAGGATTTGGTCATAAATCTAATGTAGAAAGTGGTAATAACTGAATTACAATTTTTGAGGCTGGACAGGATATGGAGCAGTTGCCAATTAAAGACAGAAATCTTTAATCTTAATCCTTCTCACTTTATAAATATTTATACATAGACAATGCTCACTGATTTAAAAACCAAACTAACGTAATCTCTTTATGTTATTTGCAAATTAAAAAATTGACAGTTTATATTAGAAATTGAAAGATGTTTTTCATGCAAACACCTTTAAAGAACAATTTAAAGCACAGCAACAGCTACTGTGCCTTGTAGGTGTTCTAGCAAATCTTAATAAACACTGTATTTCAATTGTGTACATTTGTTTGCACTGGATATGATTAAGAATCATATTGTCAATATCAGGGCAAATCATTTGAAGTCAGACTTTTTTATAATATCATTGTAGTCATGTACAGAGTAGGGTTATTTAAATTAGACATGTACACTTATGTTCAGAAGTAAATTTTAGCATTACTTCACATGCTCTTTAGTGTTTTCACATGGGTTCAGGTGTAAATCTGTCCATATGCCTGTCATATCTCTTATGTGTTTAGTCCTCTGCTGAAAGTGCATAGAACTAAACACACGTAGCTCTACTTTTAATGTGTAAATGTGTAAATGTGGGAGTGGCAACAGCAAGTGGCTGAAAGATCAGAAATATCTGCACAAAATGTGATAAGGAATGAGACATTAAGAAGGTGCACAGAGGGATACATGAAAATACAAAAAAACACATATAAAGCATAAGTTAGTTGCATTTCAGTAGTTGTATAGTTCCACCCACATCTAGTCCAGTAGTACTATAGCCCAAACAGGCTCATTTCTACTCCAGCAAGCTTTTGAATACATAACAAACCTCAAATCAACACTAACAGGTACAGCAAGGGAATCACATTGAAATCAATGCAGGCAGGGAATGACCCTATGAACACAATCCCAACCCCCCAAGTCTAGGCGAAACTTAATTTAAGCTGGTCTAATATGCATTATGTTTGTGAACATGAACACACTCTATACATAAAATTGTTTGCTTTTATTAAATGCACCTTCACACAAAAAATTGAGGCAAAGACGCATTTCGCGCTACAATATTGGGCAAAATGAGAGACTTGTATTTCTCGTAACTCTGACAAAATTGTGCATAATTACAGAAAAGTAAATTACACAAACTTCATATTCTCCCAGCTTGTGGGAAGGATTGATTCAAATTATCGAAACAGTTGTGGTTAAATGGGATTTGTGATAATCATAGAGTTGGTACTACTGTTGCACATACGATTAGAAAGAATATTTAAAAAAAATCTTTTTGGTTACCATTCTTAAATTATTTGAATAATTAGCCTTTTACTAAATTGTTGTTAAATACGTGCATTGCTTTTTATTATAAAACAACATTGTTATTCTTCAGATTCTAGTTTAACTCTCCATTTCTCCATGTCTATACTTCTTTCTTTTCTCTTTCTTTTTTCTTCCTGATGTTTTTCTTACGTTTATTATTAGAATTACTTCCAAATAAGGGCATACTTATGATAGTCAGCAAAAAACAGCATTGTATTTTTTCTTTATATAAGCATTTTTCTTTTGTTTCACTACTTTAGGTTTAAATCTTTTTATTAAAGTTTTCAACAGAGGGCGAACTGGCAACAAGCAATTACACTTTTCCCCACCCCTGCGGGGACGGGATAAACTGGGCTCGCCGCCCCCGTCACTGTACTCTCGGAGCAGCGAAGGCCTACCCGCGAAGCCTATGCCCGCCGCCCTGGTAACCCCCCCCCGAGCCCAACCCCCCCAAACCCCCCCCCCCTCGACTCCCCCACCCCACCCTTCCCCGTGGAGAAAGCAACAGAAAAAAGAAGAGAAAAGAGGAAAGCAAGACATGAAGAACCGAGCTCGGGGACACAGGGACCTGAGGGCCAAGCCCAGATGGCCGCCCCTGGGCTGCAGCCCAATCATGTTGTCTGAGCAGTGTCCTCGTCCCCCGGGTCCGCGCTAAGCCGTAGGAGGCGTAGGTACCTGGGGCAAGTCAGCTCCCTGAAGTCCTGTGTCAGGAGGGACCGGAACGGCTGCCACAGTTCAGAAAATGAGGCACCCTTACCGGCCAGTGTTAAGGAAATACGCTCCATCCCCAGGATGTGCCAGAGGCGGTGCAGCCACTCCAAGTGTGAGGGCACACGGGGCGTGTTCCAACAGGCTAGTAGACATTGCGTGGCCGCCCCCAGAGCTAGAGCAATCTGTTTCCCCCTGCGGGACTTCAAGGGGTAGGTAATAGCGTTGGGGACCCCCAAGATGATGTATGCAGGTAATCGGGGCAGCTCCGTGTCAAAGTATCTATCCACCTCGTCCAGAATCTGCCGCCAATACTGGGATATCAGGGGGCAGTCCCAAAGGATATGCGTCAGAGTGCCAGAGCTACCGCACCCCCTCCAGCACCCCGCGTTGCGTGAGCAGTCCATACGGTGTATGCGTTCCGGCGTATAATACCAATATTGCACCAATTTAGTGAACGTTTCCGTAAGCCCTGTATGTGTAGCCGTGTGCCGGGCCCTATAGCAGCAACCCTCCCACTCTTTTGCGAGCAGATCTCTCCCCAGGTCCCTCTCCCAGCGTGCCCTACCTGTGTGGTATGAGTGAGTGTGCGATGAAAGGAGCATCTTATAGAGGTCCGAGGTCAACTTGTGGTCCGACATCCGCGTGATAAGCTAGCGTTCAAACAGCGTGAGCCGGCGTTGCGCCGCGCTTTTCTCCCGCGGCTGCGTGGCCCAGTGTTTAATCTGCAGGTAGCCGAGCAGGTCCCCGGCCGGGACCCCATAATCGGCGGCCAGCTGGGCCAAGGGGATAAGTCCACCCGCCTCGTACAACACCCCCAGAGCCTTGCAGCCGGTGTAGCGCCAACCCGGGAAAGACGACTCCGGCCGCCCCGGCGGGAAGTCGGAGTTCCCGAACAGGGGGGTCAGTGGTGAGGGAAAGGTCGTTAGATCCTGGCGCTCCTCGGTCTGGTCCCAGATCCGCACCACCGCCTGAGTCACCCATGAAGCATAGAGATTGGGGGGCCGTTGTTCCCGGCGAAGGAACGGGATGGCGGCCAGAGACGTCCCCGCCACCGCCCGATCCTGAAACAGCCAGTGCTTGGTGGAGGCGGGCCTCATCCATTCCGCCAGGTAGCGGAGCTGGGCGGCTTGAAAGTAAAGCGTGAGATCGGGAACGCCGACCCCACCGAGGTCCGGCGGAAGAGAGCTAATGTGGCACTTGAGGCGAGGCTTCCTGCCCTGCCATATAAATTGAGCTAGGTCAGATTGGACCTTTTTAATCCAGCCCCTAGTCCGAACCGTTGCAGAACTGCCTCCAGATAGGGCCAATGCACCCTATCGAACTCCTTTGTTTCACTACTTTAAATGTCTTCTACATACCAATGAAAATATAAAAAATGTCAATAAAAAGTTTAAATCTGTGCTAGAAATGTGACATGTTGGATACAAAATAGCATGGCTTCATAAACTGTGCTTCTTATACAAAAAAGTGATGGATGGAATGTTTGAATTAATCTCAGCCACTGGTAATCACTCGGGCCTCATCCCTGCCTATCGTTAATTAGCGCAACATGCCACCTCGGTTTGGACCCGGCCATATACAAAGCAGTTTTGATCATGCTTCATTGAGAACAGTGTAGCCCAAGCTGCCAGGTTTATTCCTCTCTGAAGTAGACACAAGCAACCCACGACTGGTTTCACCCCTGTTAGGGCGCATCAGTCAGGTCGCAACAGATTTTGCACCTCCAATATTCAGTTCAATTTTAAGATCAATTTTGATAAACTGACCTGACAATTTCAGAAAGAAGACTTCTTTGAAGATTTCATAATGGAATTAGTTGTGTTTGTTTCCTAAATATTTGCAGTTGGCAAACTACTTTAGAAACTATCTGACTATAAAATGCGTTATATTTCCAATTGGCACTTATTGTGCAAAATAATAAGTGCAAGGTAAAAAAAAACATGACTTCAAGATAAAGGAGATTATATGACTGCAGTTAATGTCCAGAACCACACTTGAAAACACCCTGCAGTGACGCTACCCAGCTAAGGTCCATCAACTGGACATCCCTTCAGTCCTGAATCGTGAGCTCGACATCAAGGCTGTGAGGTCTGACTCTTCCAGTTATGGATTAACACTTTTCCCTTTAAATTAGAAACCCTCCTAACCTCTTTTAACATAAAAATAGGGCCCTTTTGACTAGGGATTATTGCTCCAATTTTCAAAAACCTTTAGGTTTATGGAAACTCTAACCATATAGCAAGAAAATCCAATTTCAAAAGGCCAATTGCGTTGAAATGTTTTAGCTAGGGGTTAAAAATGAAAGATTATTTAAGAATACACTCACTGCAATACAGTGAGGTATCCCGTTTCTCTATTTCCCGTGACCAGTAGCTTAGAAGTTAGTGGTCCCAGCAATGAGCAATAATCTATAAGAAAAAAGTTTGGAACCATTCATACGCTGGCCCTTATTTTTCCATGTTTTGCATTGCCCTTGTGCCACACAAGGGGGCGCATGGGTGATTCAAAACATACGTGAGATATATCAAGCCATGCAAGGCTACCTGGATTGATAAATCAAGAGTTACACAAGACAGTGCAAATCGCTGCCTTGCTTTACTCTGCAGGAGCGAAGCATTCCAGGGATGAAGCGTGTGTGTTCCCACACATCCACCATGGATTTTGGCGCATTCAGAGATTTACCATTAGTGGTAGACCTGGGTATGTACAAAATGCTACTGTCAGCACAGGTGGGACGTAACAAGGAGAATTAACTTTATTTCTCCTTGTTCTTTCCTCTTTCTACGTGTGGTGCAATCTGAAACATACATAGAAAGAGGAAAATGCCTCTCAGGATTGTTTTTGTGCAGGAAGGTGTCCCTTACTGCACAAAAACAATCCTGCCTGCATAGCAGGCAACCTTGAAACTTGACGTAAGGTGCTTGCATTGGCGCTAGGTGACCAAAAGTTCGCCATAGCTAGGAAAGGACAGGAATGCACCGTATAATGGTAAATATGGAGCCTTACTGCCCTTTCTATTTCACGCAGTGCAGCAAGGTGGCTCGCTAAATTGCGCTGCGTGGAAGATTGATATATCTTCCCTTTGTGTCTAAGAGGGTGTCATTTTTACCATATCCATTAGAAAATTAACATGAAACCAATTTAAATTGAGATTTAATTTTTATTCCTGAACTTTAGGTTATATCAGAAAATGAATTGAAAAGGGCCCTTAAGCTACTGTAGAGGTTAGCTGAACCCTTAACCTAAAGCAATGTATTTATTAATTGAGGAGTTTATATAGTAGTGTGTATTTCCTTGATAACTTTGAAGCAAGCATTGCTTAGTCATTCTAGGTTTTAAAAAACATCTTCATTTTCACTGTATTATCATTTTAAATTGCATATTAAAGTGTTACTCTTCTCAAGGTATATAGTCTGTACCTCTAATTAGACAGAGAGATATAGAGAGAGTGTTTGCAGTCTTCCATTTAACAGGGCTAGTTGATCCCTCTTACATCAGCACATAGAGAAAATAAAAATGCCACTAACATTGTCTTCAAAAATATTTCTGCGTTTTAAGAAACAAGCGTCCAAGAATTTCTCTAAAATAGGCATAATATCACAAAAGACAAGAATCAATACACGCATAAAAATGCAGCTATCCTGTACCTCCAAGACACTCAACAGACATATAGGTTTCACGTGCATTCTCTAAGGTGAAATGTCATCATGTAAAGCATTACCCCAGTCACCACGGTACCGATCCCTTTATTGGAGCATTTAGACCTCACAAACCATTTCTGTCACAAATCCTTTAACCAAGTTGTTCATTAAAAAAAACGCAAAGTTAAGAAACGCTGACACTCACTCCCTTCCCTTTCCTTGCCAGTGTAAACTAGCAGCAGTGTGTCTGTTCGACCTGTAAGTGTTCTCAATCTTTAAAATCTTGGTTGAACCAGTTTCAGGGTAAATGTGTGAAAGGGATTAATTTAGAAAACAAGTGCGCTCTTTGTCCAAAAAGGAATAGCGTGTATTTTTTAGTACAATGAATCCTTATCTCTTTGTTTAGTTGTGTTATGTCTGTATCATAGCAATGGATTTTTTTTCTGTGGTGGGTGTGTGTCTCGGAGTTATTTTAACCTTTGAATGCACCTGATTCATTTAACGCCATAGTCATCTGTAATTATGTGCTACATATTTGCTCTGCTCTGTCAATGTTTCGCTGAAAACATTAATTTTCCTCATACTATCGCCGATGGCTGACAAACTACAACACAGCACAGGCTGACTGTGTCAGTCAGAGTTCACATCGCTGAGGTATGTTCGGTCTTAAAGCTTTATAAGGGAGGTATTGCCAATAGAACTGAGATACTTTGAACAATATGTCGAATTTAAGCTGTGTCACTTTTCACAGAGGGATTATATGTGACATTAAAAAGACACAGAGGGGCATATGTACAAGCCCCTATCACCACTGGAACCTCACTTTTTGTGATGTTCCCGTGGCGATAGGTGCCTTGCCTTATGTACAAGGCAGTGTTAAGCCACGTTAACGCTGCCTTTTACATAATGTAGCCTTTCACGCTATGTTTAGCGTGAAAGGAGCATGAAATGCGTGTTGTGGTGGGCGTCCCACTGCAACACCCATTGTATTTGACGCTGCCCCCTATGTACCTGGGTTGTGTACATAGGAGGCAGGGCCAAAATTAAGACCAGGAAAACCCTGGTCGTAGTTGGCGAAACGAGGAGAAATGCATTATTTCTCCTCGTTTTTGCTTTTTCCATGTGTGCTGCCTTGTACAGCACACATCGAAAAAGCTAAATACCATGGTTTGTTTCTGTACAGTACATAAACAAACCTTTTCAAAATATGCCATTTCGTAACTTTCATGTGTGCTGCATGAAGCAGCACATATGAAAGATACAAAAAATCATTTCGGATTGCTTATGTACAGGAAGGGACACCTTCCTACACATAACCAATCCTCCCCTGCACAGACACCCTTGCACTGGCCTGCATTGGCGCTAAGTTGTTAATCGCAGGGGGGGGGGGGGGGGAACAAAAGGCTGCTCCACAATCTTGTAAATATGTTGCAGCCTTCCGTTTCCAAAGTGGCGGAGCGTGCCGTTAAACCCAGGAGGCTAACAACACGGTCCGCCACTTCTATTGTACATATCCCCCAGGAGAGTGATGTTCGAGTAGGCTGTGATGTCACATAGAACCCTGAGGGGGCATTTGTTGTGCAATTTTAAAATGTGTGTGCAGTGCCTCATTCATTATTTACGTGGCCTCTTTATCATTTAACTATTCATATTCCATTCTATGGTTAGGATGTTTTGCAGCAGAGGGCCTTGCTTGGCCCGACCTAGACTGATGTGTGCCAAATGATTTGGAGAGTGCAGGTTGTCTCCATTTCGGTGTTCCTTGGGGAGAGGTTCATGTGACTATCCAACCTACTGCATGTGAATGTAGAACATGTAGCTGGCTGCTACTTTTTTATGGTTCACAGTGGGAGCTTGGGTCTTGCAGTTCTCCATTTCATCTAAGTTGTCTACGGTTTGCCTGTCACTTGTTCGGCACTGATGGTTTAAGACACAGGACCTGGCATTGACCAGACCCCTATAACGACATAACTCACAGAATATGGCTGCTGACCATGCCGAGTGGAGTTTGAGTGCAAGAACCGGCTAAAAGCTAAGCCTTGTACCCAGCAGCAACCTGGGCACAATACACATAACACACTTTGCACTGCCTGTTTGGCTGTTCACAGCTGGAGTTCAGCATATGACCTTCATCAAAACCTTGTGTGATTATAACTCACTTTGCACTTTTGTTGGCCATGTGTGGTGGGAGGTTAGCACAGAGTCTGTTTCTAGCTGAGCCCCAGTATGAACATAAAACACTCTGCATGGCCTTTGTCCATGCACAGAAGTGGCATGGCATAGGGTCTTGTCGAAGACAAAGGAAAGCAAGACGCTCCAATTTGATCTTTACATATTGCACAAGGTCTTTAGCTACTGTACAAAATGCTGTATGGGCAAATCTCACTGCTCATGGCCTTTGAGTGCGGGAGCTTAGACAAGCTCAATGCTCAGATTAATTTGAAGTAAGGAAAACAAGGGGACCCCGATATGTGAACCTGGGGTGGATAAATGTTTAGAAAAACAATTGTTCTGATGTGGCCAAAAAAGGTCCAAGGAAGGTAGTCTCCTCTGTGGACACAATGCACTAGAGTCGTAATTGATAATTAATATCTTAGGAAGCGATAAGTAATATGCACAGAGACATGTAGGTCAAAATAACGTCTGTTATTTATTTTATAAAAAATATGCAAGAAAAGGATTCAGGTGCTCACATAGGTCAGTGACAACAAGCGTGACGTGATAAGTGAGGGTGACTGAATCCTTTACTTGCATATTTTTCATAAAATAAATAACGGACGGTATTTTGACCTACATGACCCTATGCATATTACTTATCGCTCCCTAAAATATTAATTATCAATTATGACTCTAGTACATTGTCCCCACAGGGGAGACTACCTTCCTTGGACCTTTTTTGGCCACATCAGAACCATTGTTTTTCTAAACACATTTTTTGAGCCTTGTAAACCAATAAGGGTCGTCTGGACTTTCTATATAGTGTACCTCATTTTGGTACAATACATAAAAAGTCAGCTTCCTACATTGGTGGATCAGTGGTGGGCACAAGACTTTGCATTTGCTGATACCACACAGTCAATGGGGATTCCACACAAAAACCCACAATTAACCTTACTCAAAAATCTTTTAAACACATTTTTGGAATTTCGATTGTTTCCACACTTTTCCAGTCTAAACTGCCTTGTTAAGTCCCTTAGACCAGTGTATTAGAGCTTTGAAAAACATACTAGTAGTTAGGTCTTAAAAGTCTATTTTAGAATTGTTTATTTTTTCTAAAAAGGTCCCAACTACATTAAACGTGTCAATCTCAGAGGAGGGAGTCGGGGAACTCAACCTGACCCCTTACCTGCAACTTAGTGTGAAGCAGTTAAAGGACCTCTGCAAGGCTTGTAAAACTGCAATTGGGTCTAAACCAACCGAAGCACAACTCCAGGTGTTGCTTGCTGTGTTTGAAAGAGCCCAGGCAATAGTAGAAAATGCTGGCAATACTGGAGATGACCTAGTCAGTGAAGATGAGACTGACAACAGTACTCATAGGGGTAGCTCCCCTTCCAAAAACCCCAAAAGAAGAGCAAGAAACTAGGAATCTCTTCCCAGGGGCAGCACCACTATTGGAGCAGAGGAGTGTCGCCCCACTTAATTGCCCCCCCCAAAACCCCATGAAAAATGAAATGGTAATTTGTTACCATTTTATTTTTCATCCTCCCTTCCTGAACCGAGCGTCAGTCAGGGCCTACTGAGTGTCCGCAGGGAGGAGTGGTGGGCTGCCTTTGTATTTGTTCAAAGTACGCATGTCTTTTTGGCCGGCCGACATGCGACAGCCAGCCAGACGTGCGCACTTTAAACCTCTCAACCCAGCTGTCTGTAGACAGCTAGGGTGAGAGCAAGTGCAGACATCCAGTGCCCTCGGAAGCGCAGAGAGAGGCCGCTCCCACCAATCAGGGCTCTGCTTGCATGCTGGTTAACAGCACGTGAGCAGGCCAGGATTGGTTGAGTAAGTTTGCTGGGCCTGCACTGCAATCCCAGAAGAAGAGGTCAGACTGAGGAGGGCATCGTCCATGAGGATCAGATAAGTGTGTTTTTTTTATTTCTTTTTTAATTTTCTTTGTTGCTCTCCTTCCCTCAGTAGATGACAGCTGTCACTGCCTCTTTCCTAAAACTATACCTGGAGGTAGGCAAGGCCCATAGGAGGATTAGGAGATCCATACCTAGATCTGGAGATGCTAGCCAAAAGAGTAGCCCTTTAAGCCAGAATCTTGGCCATAGAAAAAAAAAGAGCTGATATGGGTCTTCCACACACAATAGTGGTATCAATACAAACAAGCATTGGCATAGCCAATAGGTCTCGCCTTTGGGGCCTTATAAGTGTTTAGCCATGCAGCACTTGATGTTGTTGCACCAAGGATATTGTGCTGGATAACTAAACACTTATAAGGTCCCAAAGGCAAGACCTATTGGCTATGCCAATTCTTGTTTGTCATTTTATCAACCCTGGTTTAAATTTTGCTCCTAATATTATTAATTTATTTTTTTTAACTTTGGTGATGTCGCTACTTATGATATCATCAGGATCAAAAGCCACATGTCAGTACTTACTTTCTGTAATGCTATACGGGGTTATGATATGTGATGTCACTTCCTACGAAGTCGTCTCAAGTCAAAGGGAATGTGATGTCACTTCCGCTACCCTTCCCATTTTGGCAAATCGACGTCCGTAGTGATAGCTAATGCTGTTCAGCCGACAACTTTTTATTTTGTTTAGTTAAGCAATTTTTCTACCACAAAATATCAAATCCTTGTAATATATTAAATTGTTACAGGATACTGTCACTTGGTGCACTTGAGTATTACTGGGGTAGTTTATTTAGTCTAAACATTTTCTAATGATTAAATCGAAAGTACATGTATTAAATTTCAAAAACGTAAAATAAGATCGGTGAGGTGGTTACGTCTCGCATGGACTCTCGGCAGCCCTGATAACCAACCAAGCCTTGAGACCAGCCGTTCACCACCCAGCAACCTCTACCTCAGGGTCAGAAAAGCGCCCGTACAACAAGGAGTTTAAGCGCTATACAAAAGAACAAATATAGGCAATAGACACTACAACACTTGAGGGCGGATACGAGTGGGGCCTGGCGGCACAAGGGGGCGGGGGGTAAACCCTCTCTCCTGCCTAAGATGTAAAGATGAGGAGGTTGCTATGCTGCAGTGACCCACAGGGCGCCTTGGCAATGCGACGATGCTCGTAGACCATGAATAGCACCAATCTCCCACGATACGCGCTGCATTGTAGGCGCAGCAGTGAAACAAGTCTGTTGTCTCACCTGGAGAACGCAGAGGCCTGTGGGTGTGAGCACACAGAGCGAGTCAGGATATGTCCCAGCATTCCTGCCGGGAAACGGAAAATACACTTTAATCACCTCTACAGAAAACTTCCAGGTGTGCAATTATGAAAATAGGACCGCACACCCTCAAGTGTTCCTTTCTTCTCACTTGCAGCACCTCTTTCAGCATAAAAGAAAGCATGCGCGCACCTACGCACGCAGGCGCGCTGGCACCAGACTCCAAAGACCTGTCACTTTAAATGACTGACATTGCGGATCCGGGCCCAGAAACGGTACGTTTGTGTGCGGCGGCCTTTTGCATTTAAACAGTTAGCAGCCACAGCACATATATATTTGTCATATTTATTTTTCTGTGTGTTTTGTTTTCTTATGTGCACTTGTATAGTGCCCATTCTGTCACTAGAATGGCCTCGTAGTGCTTTCGGTGGTCTTGGTATAAATCCATGGCGTGCCAAGGCCCCCCCCCGCAGAGCGGAGCGTGAAAGCTCCAGCAATGAAGAGTTTGTTGGCGCACACACCTTTCACTGTTTCTTAAGATATGTAACTCTGACCTTGTATGTGAGCATATCAGTGCCCAGGTGTGGATGTAAGCTAATTTGTGGGTGTGAGGGATGCCAGCCAGCATGACGTGCTCGACCACTCCGCTGGCACTAGAGCGCGGGCGTCCTTCTGCCCTGAAGTCAGAGTCAGAAAGGGGTGGAGACGGAAGTGCTGGCACCGTATCGGATCTGAAGGGGGGGGGTTCTGTTGAAGAGGCACGGCCCACCCACTGTGCCATCTTGGCACATCCCCAAAGGGCAGGTGTGTATCTACCATTGGTGCAGTAGGTGCAGTGGCACCAGGACCCAGAGCATTGAGCCCTGGTAATTATTGCAGCTTATCACCCCAACAGCAGTCAAAGGGACCATTTTCCGTGCTTGCACCAGGGCCCGTGGCATCCTTTCCCCTCTGCTGGATAAGGGATGCTTTCAGAGCCGAAGGGGCTGCCAGAAGCCAGACAGGCCTCTGACGTCATCGTAACCGCAGCCTCCTGTGTTTGGGGCTAGTATGAGCATTCCAAGCAGGGCTTTAAGTGGGATGAAAAATTGGGTGGTCTCTCAAATGAGCGTGGCCAATGCAATTAAGGGCGTGGCTTAAAACAATTTGGCTTTGCCAATGGCTGTTAGTTGCATAAGCAACAAATATGACTTCATTGAATATAATATGACAATCCTTCAGTTCTGAAATGGTGAGACTGTGAAAGAACTTTAACGAGCCTCTCCGAAGTTACCCCAAAGGAAGTGAAGGGTGAAAGTGCTGCAGAGTTAAGAATTTTTTTTTCACCGAGTGGGTGATGGCAAAAATGGAGAGCACGATAGGGACCGGTGTGGGAACCTGCTGTTTAAAACTGCCTGAGTTCAGCACCGGCGGGACCCACCCCACTTAAAGCCCTGCTTCCAAGTCTGACCTGGTTTGGTGTCTGTGCAGTCTCTCTCACACAATCTAGCATCGAGCCGGCTTGCGTTTGAGGCGTCTTGTCTTTTTAAATGAACGGCTCGAAGAACAGACATGTGAATTAAAAACAGACACCACACAAGAATGTGTTTTCACGGATTGAGATCTGAAGAACCTGGCGTGGTGGGCCCAGATCTTGCACAAATACTGCCCCAGTGTACCGGCGCGAGGACAGGAGGTCTCTCAAGTTCAACTTTATTCTACCTGCCAGAAAGGGCGCACACTTAGAAGGTGGAGATAAAACGATGTGTTAGACTGAAGCCATTCTTACTCCTAACAAGCAAGACGAATAAAGCAATCCAATACCTTCGGGTCGAGTTTGCGCTATATAAATCTGCAAAAAAGAAACCGTCATGAGAAATGAAAGTAAAGTCTCGTAAAGGAGCTGGAGGTGAGCCCGCGAGTGGTGAGCATGCGTGCGCTTGGGAGAGCAGTCTTCACTTTTCTAGCACTGCACTCGTGCTTGTGGCGCACCGCTGCTCACTGCCGCAAGGTGGATGCAGCCACAAGCACGAGCGCAGTGCTTGAAAAGTGAAGACCGATGGCTAAAGGCCCTACTAGAGTAGCGCATTTGCGCTGCTTAGGCGAGACCTAAAAATAGGGAGAGAGAGAGGAAACCGTTGACCCTAAATTCCTCAAAGGGATTGTCCCTAAATATGTTGAGGGTGATGCCATTATCAAAGGGTGTACTGCCCTTGGGAGGGCCTGAAAAATGAGGAGGTTACACCAGAGACACTGGGGCTCTCTACTTTGGGACTTATTCTCAGGGAAGTGCAGGGAAAGGGGTAGACTCCTGACGCTGAACGAGGCAAATGTTGAATCTTATCACCTGATTGAGGGATTTGGACTCACCACTGGGGAGTACAGAATTAAGTACATGGAGATTCATAAAACCTTTGAGTCAAACATGGGTAGACGTTATTGATTTCTCAGTTGAGACACTAGGTGGCTGGTTGACAGGTAATCCGGTGCAGGACTATGATGAGCTTTATAATTTGATAAAGAAGGAGCTCATGTTAGCCCACTGTACGTCATACAAGTTACACCAGCATCTGGTAGGTACATCACTTTCTAGTCCCGGAGAGCTGGCTAAGAAAGCTGATGAGTGGATTGGGACTAATTTTCTCAAAAAAGCATCAGTGGAGAGAACTTAAGAAAGGGGAGTTAGGCCACAGAAGGGAAAGAAGAGAGGTGGTAAACCTACCAAAGAGACTCCCTCAGTAACCCAGAACCCTAAGATTGTCAGCAGGTTGGGCACCACAGAAGGAACTTGGCTTGTCCCAAGACAAAAGTAGGCACTGGAGTTGTCAGTGTAGACTATGAGGATTGCTCCTCAGAAGAGGACAGCCATTAACTGAGAAGTGGGGCCAGAAGGTGATTCCAGAGGGAAGTAGGCACTTCCATCACATTCAGGTGAATGGAATCTTAATCCCTGCCTTGAAGGATACTTGTGCCAGTCACACCATGGTGTATGACAGGTTGGTATTCCCAGCCCAGTTTTTACCAGGATAGGCTAGAAGAGTAAGAGTTGTCCCAGGTGAGGTTACTCTTAGGCCTGTGGCCTTAGTAAACTTAGAAATAGCTGGGTTCCTTAGTTTGCATAGAGTGATAGTGAATCCAGAACCCCTGTTGATGTTCTCCTTGGAAATGACCTCCCAGAGGTTGGTCTGAGTCCAAAGGTGGTACTGACCCAGGGTCATACCTCCCCAAGGATTCTTGCGGTGCTGAACTGACTGTTAGTAAAAGTAGGCCCTTTTTGAGAGGCAAGAAAAAGTGGTGTAGGAAAGGTGGTCAACTTTCAGAAAAAGTTCCAATGAGCCAAAAGATTGTTTTCCAGTAAAGAAGAACTCCAAAGTTGGCACTGGTGAGGCCTTACCTGGCCCACAAGAAGTCCTGACTGGTCAGGCCACTGTTAAGCAGGAGGTTGTGGAACCCCAGCATATAGAAGACAGAGTGGAAGAATGATGTTTGATGCAAGATGTAGTAACCCCTCACTCAGACAAAGAAGAAAGACCACTTGAACCCAAAGAAACCTATTCCCTAGCCCCTCCACCTGTCTGTGGAGAGCTAAAGGTGTGGTTCTGGGTACTGACCGCTGCCTGTAGCCTCTGCTAGGTGTTAGCTTTTATGGCTGCACTGTCACTGGCATGGTAGTCTGACCCCATGTCAAATAGCAAGTTAGTCCCCCTGACCCTGCTGGCCATGGTGGGTTTACTCCAGTTATGGGTAACTTCTTTGGGTAAGCTGGGTGTTGCCCCGGCTAAGATAGGTTTAGCAGAGGTAGGTGCCTCTGACAGCAAAGAAAAGAGAATGGGGGAGTAACCAAAGAAGCATTTAGAGCGCAGTTCAAGATGGGTCCCATTACTGTTGAGATGAGTCAACTGCCGAGAGGCAATGACATTGACAGGAGGATGTGAGGTGGAGTAGGCTCTGCAACAATACAGCCTGCTTCCTTACTTCTCTTCCGCGCCTGACAGACTAGGAAAACTCTTCCAGGGTGGGCTGAGTCTTCTATCCTGTTGTCAGGGAGAAGTTCTATTCTGTATTCTATTCTGTAGACCTCATATAGTGCGTAGATACCCAGAGGCCTCCCAGTGCTAGAACAGTCAGAAAGAGGTCCAGAAGTCATATTAGCCAGCACGCAGCACGGCTAATTGGTATATAGCCATGTTTTTGTTCCTTATGGAATGTAAGCTCAATGGAGTGCAGGAGTAGTTCCAGAGGAAGAGTGTTCCAAAGTTTGGGGGCCCGATGGGAGAAAGAACAGCCACACCACCGGAATCTACAACATTTTGGAACCTGCAGAAGATGTGCTGTGGATGATCTAAGTAGCCTTCTAAGGGTGTAGGGGATAGCCAGCGGTCTTAATAAGATGGGAACTTTCTTGTTAACCGATCTGTGTGGGATGCAGAGAGTTTTAAACTGGACTCTCTGCTCACTTGAGCGCTAGTGGAGGTCCTTTAAGGATGTTTTTACAGACTGGTGCCTCGGAACACACAGAAGAAGCCGGGCAGTGATGTAGATAGGCAAATCTAGATAGAGGGCATTTCCACCATTGAGGCGGGAGATGATAACAGCCTGGACAATTATTCTTTGAGCTAGGAAAGGGAGCAGTCTTTACACCTTTCTAAGCATTCTCAGGATGCCAAAGCAAGTGGCTGCAATTTCTTTGCCTGGCAGTCCATGGTGAGATTGGCATCTAGCCACATTCCAAGGCTCTTGATCGCCCCCTTATGTCTGGGGAGACTCGATAGACAATCTGGCGCAGAGAGGGGGAACTTTTTGTTAAAATTATTGCCCAGCATCATTACCTCAGTCTTATCTTCATTGTTTGTGGAAAACTGGAATTTTGTTGCAGGGTTTACCCCCATTAGAACTACAAGGTGCTGTTTTTTAACTCTGACAGTGCACTTTGGCCTGCTAACCAGACCTCAGTGCCTGTGCTATTTCCCATAAAACAAGTAAAGTCTAATTGTATCCAACTGGTATAGAATTTAGCACCCCTGTAAGTTTCTAGTACATGGCACCACTGGTACCTATGGCATGGGTACTAAAGAGCACCGTTATGGACTGCAGCATGTCATATGCCACCCTAAGGGACCCACACACAAATTGCATGACTGTGTGTCATGTTGCAAACAATGAGGGAAAACAAAACATGGCACACTCACTGTGTGCCATGCCAAAGTCACTGAATGTCATATATGTAAATCACCGCTACAGCTGGCCTTGTAACCCAAGGCAGGGTGCTTTATCTTACATGTGAGGGCATATCTGCATGAGCAGATATGCCCCTGTACTGTCTAGTTCCAATACTAGATGGTACAAGGGAATAGAGAAGCCATCTTAAGTATATGTACTGGGCACTGGTCACTACGAGCTACCCAGATACATGATGGCTTCACTGAAAATACTGGTGTTTGGTATCAAATACCTTGTCTTAATAAATCTTTACTGATGACAGTTCTAGATTTATTATGACATGCACCCAGAGCACACCTTAGAGGTGTCCCCTGAAACTTTACCAGTCTTCTAGTGTGCTGGCTGACTCCATTCTTACAGCCTGCCATCACAGATGTATTTTTGGTCACCTGCAGGTGAGAGCCCATGCTCTCAGGAGGTCAGGAACAATGCTTCCTATGGCAGAATGTGTTATCACCTCCTCGAGCAGGATGGCTAGTGAATTTGCAAATCAAGGCAAAAGTCTTCAAAGCCTCCGCTCCATTTGATATGCGTCCCCAGACTTAGGGAATGCCACCTCTTGCCCTAAGGCCCATTTGGCACTAGGACAAGCAGGAAATTAAATTGCCAGAAGGTTTGTTACAGTATCAGGCATGACACACCACGAGGGTGGGCAGCCTTAAATGGACAGCCAAGAAAGGATTTCACCATCTTGGTTGCAGTTAAATTAGGACCTCTGGGAGAGGGTGATGCCCACTCCTCACAAGAATTGATCATCTAGGGGTTGTAGTGACGCCAGGGGTGGATGTATGACGTTACAACGCACACTATTACAACGCATGCACTTACAACGCATTTTTTACAACGCATAATCCATTACAACGCATGACATTACAACGCATGACACTACAACGCATTTTAAAAAAATACCTTTACAACGCACTACCATTACAACGCATACTACCTTTACAACGCATACCATTACAACGCATAATATTAAATTACATTTAAGGTAAGTATTAGATAGTATAGGGGTAAAAATTACTATTCTAACTCCAGGGGGTGCAACAGTAGGGTAAGTGTTGGATAGTGTAGGGGTAAAAATTACTATTCTAACTCCAGGGGGTGCAACAGTAGGGTAAGTGTTGGATAGTGTAGGGGTAAAAATTACTATTCTAACTCCAGGGGGTGCAACAGTAGGGTAAGTGTTGGATAGTGTAGGGGTAAAAATTACTATTCTAACTCCAGGGGGTGCAACAGTAGGGAAAGTGTTGGATAGTATAGGGGTAAAAATTACTATTCTAACTCCAGGGGGTGCATCAGTAGGGTAAGTGTTGGATAGTATAGGGGTAAAAATTACTATTCTAACTCCAGGGGGTGCATCAGTAGGGTAAGTGTTGGATAGTATAGGGGTAAAAATTACTATTCTAACTCCAGGGGGTGCATCAGTAGGGTAAGTGTTGGATAGTATAGGGGTACAAATTACTATTCTAACTCCAGGGGGTGCATCAGTAGGGTAAGTGTTGGATAGTATAGGGGTAAAAATTACTATTCTAACTCCAGGGGGTGCATCAGTAGGGTAAGTGTTGGATAGTATAGGGGTAAAAATTACTATTCTAACTCCAGGGGGTGCATCAGTAGGGTAAGTGTTGGATAGTATAGGGGTAAAAATTACTATTCTAACTCCAGGGGGTGCATCAGTAGGGTAAGTGTTGGATAGTATAGGGGTAAAAATTACTATTCTAACTCCTGGGGGTGCATCAGTAGTGTAAGTGTTGGATAGTATAGGGGTAAAAATTACTATTCTAACTCCAGGGGGTGCATCAGTAGGGTAAGTGTTGGATAGTATAGTGTAATATTATGCGTTGTAATGGTATGCGTTGTAATGGTAGTATGCGTTGTAATGGAATGCGTTGTAATGGTAGTTTTTAAAAATGCGTTGTAGTGTCATGCGTTGTAATATCATGCGTTGTAATGGATTATGCGTTGTAAAAAATGCGTTGTAATGGTAGTGCGTTGTAAAAGTTGCGTTGTAAAGGTTGTTCCCCGCCAGGGGTGCGTAGCCCATTGACTACTACCCTACACTCCACTTAACACCCCTAAATTGAGTATTTAGGTGGCCCCCTAACACCAGGAAAACAGATCATGTCAGGACTTTGACTTCTGGGAACGGAGTTAAACGTAGACGAACCTACAGAGCAACAACATAATACGTGCACCAAAGATTGACGCCAAACCCTACCAGGCTGCTTATACTTTGCCAATAGCCGAGGCCAGATTCACAAAGAGCTGGGCACCCTCCCCTGATCATATAGCACCACAAAAACTGGGAAAGATCTCCCTTGGGGTGGAGAAACCACTTGCCTGCACCAGCAGGCACCTGCTGCATATCCCAGTTCAAGCTTTCTGTCGACCCCCAGACCCACCGAGAGAGCAGCACCCCAGCTAAAGGTTTTTGTGCTCCAGGAGGTCAGATCTGTCTCCCCACCAAGTCTGGAGATTCCAGGACCCCAGGATCCGCCCTGCACCAATACCTTGTGTACCGCAGCAGTTGCTGCGACAAAGGCTTGTTGTGGGTCCAGTCCAAACACCACCAACGCCGACACCGACCTACCGACCTACCTCCGAGAGACAGTATGATCCACAAAGCCAGTACCAAGAGTGGCACTGCTGCCATTTTTTACCCCCCCCCCTTCACCATGTCTCCAATACGCAGTGACAGCCTCTGACACCGCTACCTCGCCGGACAAAACACCTATGCACCTGAGCACCACAGCCCAAGTCCACGGAAACCAGCGGTGTCCTTGTGTTCTAGGGACCCTCAAGAGCTAAGCCACCCTTTTGATTTGCTCAGACTGGTCCTCCAGTCCCCTCTTACAGCATCTTTCTTACAGGTAACTTTCTCCCGTTCACTTTCGTGTGTAGCGTTCGAGGCTACCACCGCAAGCAGCACCTATGCACCCGGACACCCCAGGGCAGGGGAAATTGAACTGCTATTGGTTCCTGGGACCTTGGCCCCTACTTTCCTTACATCTAGAAAAAAGTCCATTAATATGATTGTTAGTGACCCTATGCAGTGAATGTTTCTCCCATAGAATAAAATTACAGCGTTCAAGGCCCATGCCTCAAATCTGACAGCTGTCATTTTCTATTCTTTCTACTGTAAAATTTGATAACATCTACAGTACTTTCCCAATTATGAAGTTCTTGGTGTCTAAAATTCTATAAAAATATATGTTATTTATTTAAATTGGTCTTGACTTTCCTCTTGATTGTGTGTCTTATTTATTGACTCTATGTATACAATAAAAGCTTAACAGAACCCTCTAATAAGCCTAAACTGCTTGCCCACACTACCCTACCATAGAACATTTGGGATTATTAATTTAAGCCCTGTAAGCCAATATGGGTATTCTGGGATTTCTACATAGTGTACCTCATTTTGGTACACTACATAAAAAGCTAGCTTCCTACACGAGCAAACAAACCTGGCTCAGCAAGACTGAACAGAACTAATGTAAAGAGAAACGAAAATGCAAAAGCCAAATTCTTAGGTAATATTGGTTATTATACTACTTCTAATTTGGTCTGAGGTACTTTTAATCAGGCCAGTGACAGGACAGAAAGTTGATAAGGTGGCCTGTGATGCAACAGTGATTGGATCACAAACAATGAGGTGCCCAAGATGGAGTATACATACAGGAAAATAAAATTTTGGTTAGGATGGAAGGTTGATTGAGAACCCTATGGAGCACATGCATGTTAATTAATGACATTGTATCTTTCTTCATTGAGATATAAACAATGGTAAAGATTAAATCAAGAGTTCTGAAAGAAAGAAAACATAGAATGACACAGTAGAATATGGCTAAAGAAGTGTAAAATAACATTAGAACACCTACAAATCAGTTAGGAGATGTGCATATGGAAGTATGATACTACCTCTCACTGCACTGCACTGAATACTAATTCTGTTAGGGTTCCTTGGACCTGCATCATCACAAGTACCAGTGAATACCACTCCTCACTTACAGGTGCTTATATTTCCTTCCATTCTCCTCACTTCCCCCCAGGGATTCCAGAGGATTCTTGTGAACTGGGATCATTTTCAATACATTTCAAATGTATGTTTTATGCGAAGTTTGACTGCTTTCCACAAAGATCATTCTTAAAGTTACCTACATTCTGCAGTATCTGGTGTAAAATGTGGCAAACTGAGAAATAACTTTTGTGGGAAGAAATGTACCTATATATATCTTATATAATATCATGGTCACAAACAACACACCACTACATCAGATACTCATAGTGTGCCAAGCTACCCAGGTTCATGCAAGATGAACTTCTCCAGTCCATGTTTTTTCCTTAGAATTCTGGGACATGTAGTCATAGCTTTAGGATGAAATAAGACTGCAAATACCAGAAATCAAAGAAAAAGCTTGGTAAACTGGCTGGGGAGGATACTGACCTGATGGCATTGAAGAAATGTACACATGAAGCTGATCAGTGATTAAAAGTGACTGACTGGCTGGAATGAAAGAGTGCTTCCGTATTATATATATATATTTTTTATTTTTTTTACTCTTCCCTCATGTCACCGAGAAGCGTCTGCAAAGCAATGAAAAATCCGCATTGTCTAACTGTCCGCCCAGTGGTCACTGCACTCGCCCTGGTCCATTCCATCTGGACCCTCACCTTTTGCAAGTGAGTCGGTGTAATCATAGGGACGGTTGACCAACACCCAAAGATCGAGACTAAATCAAAAAAGGAGACCAGATAAAGACGATTATTAGTGAAAAAATGGTTACGCTTCAAATTGGCCGGTTTAACCATTGAATAAAGAGTCTCCAGAGAACTATCCCAAATTAATTCAAAGCCCTCCAATGGGAGGATTCCTCTCCAGACCGCATGCAGGGGTAATAGCTTCCTCTATTCTGCCCCTGAGAATTTATCGTACCACCTTGCGACTTCCTTGTTCTTAGGTCTAACATCTTGAAAGGGCAACTCCAATTCAAAGTTACCACCAATATCCCTTTTTGATGCTACAAACCAAGAAGATAGTTCGATGAACTTAAATCTGGACCTCTCATGATTAGTTTTAATACTCAGTACTTCCCGGGGGTGAACTCCTTCCGACGAAATTAAGTCTGGACAATTGGAGACCCCCTCCCTTCTAAGTGGAACACTGAGGTCAACTTTTGGACTTTCTGGTGATCTGGGGGAGTCCCAGACTGGAGCAAAATCAGAAAAATATCCAATACCCCACCTCCTCCTAAGTCCATACTATAGATCCAAAGCAGCTCTCAAAACCTTTAACCGGACCTTCCTAAAAACGTACCAACCAAATTTATATAAGAAACCCTCTGCACTTGCAGGCCTTATCATTTCCCCCAGAAGATTCCCCCAAGTAGAATCATCTGTTTTACTCAAAAGCATTTGAATATTTTCAAACTGAAAGGCAAGACAGTACCAATTAAAATCAGGTAAGGCCAATCCCCCTTCATTCAATTTAGGTCTAAGCTTTTTCCAAGACATCCTGGCCCCCTTCTGGGCCCAAATAAAACTCGACACCCTCCCCATGATTTTATTGATGTCTTTTTTGGGGAATCCTAGCGGTATAGCGTTGAAAAGATAAGTCAATTTGGGAAGGATAACCATTTTTATCAAATTAATCTGTCCATAGATGGTCACCAGGAGGTTCGTCCACCTATTTAACAAACGTTCAATCTCATTGGAAACCCTAGAGAAATTCAAATGTGGGATTATCTCAGTATCTTTTACTATTGTGATACCTAAATATCTGAACTTAGAACTTACTTCTCTCTCCCAGTCAGTAATATTCCAACACATGACCTCAGTTTTGGCAGCGTTAACCAAATAGCCAGAGAGAGAACCAAATTCCTCCAGTAGTTCTTCTACTCTTGGGACCGAAGTCAAGGGATCTGCTGTGTAAATTAATAAGACATCAGCATAGAGCGCAACTTTGGAACTGTAAGACGAGCAGCTCAATGGAACCACTAAGGGATCCAAATGCAACTGTTGCGCAAGAGGCTCTATATAGTTATAGCAAAGAAGGGGAGACAACGGGCACCCCTGCCGAGTGCCTCTTAGAATATTAAAACTAGAGGACAATGTGCCATTAAGACAGATCTTAGCCAAAGCCCCGGTATAAAAAGCCTTAATTGTATGAATAAAGTTGGTGCCGAACCCCATGGAGCTCAAAACCTCCCAGAGATAGACCCAGCATACTCGGTCAAATGCCTTTGCGGCATCAAGTGCCACTACGGCAAGAGGGGCAGATCACTCCTTTGCAAGGTCTATCATGCCAATTAACTGCTGGGTCTGATCCTGTATAAACCTCTTAGGGATAAAACCCTTCTGGTCAGGGTGGATAAGCTGGTGGGCGAGCATGGCCAATCTCCCTGCTAGAATGCTCATAAAGATCTGATAATCTGCATTAAGCAGAGAGATTGGATGGTACGAATCGGCCCTGATAGGATCCTTAGAGGGTTTTAAGATAAGGACTATTGAGGCCTCCTTCCAGGACTGAGGAACCTTGCCACCCTGCCTATATATATAGTTGTACAGAGCTTCCAGAACAGATCTCAGTTCATCTTTTAAAAGACTATAAACTTCATTAGGAAGGGCATCAGTGCCCGCAGCTTTGCCCCTCCTGCCCTTACTTATGTTCAACCGAATCTCCCTCTTAGTAATTGGATCATTCAGAGCCTTACAACTTACATCTGTTAGATTAGGGAGCTGCAGCTTCCCCAACCAGCTCTTAATATGCTCTGGATCAGGAGAGATCTCTTCTTGATATAAGCTGGGAAAAAGAGACAGTAAACAAGCCTGTATATCCTCCTGCTTCCCTGAAGTGTCACCCATATCATTACCAACCAATTTTTCAATAAAGTTCCCTGACCTGTCTGTCTGAGCCTTCCAGGCAAGTAGTGCGCCTGCTTTCTCCCCATACTCAAAATCCTGCATAGACTTATCACCCCACTGAGCTCTACATTTTTTTATCAATAAAGACTCTGTATTCCATCCTCGCACCCTCAAGTTGCTTCCGCAACCTTATCTGAGCATCAGAGATTTTCATTCCAGCTTGAAGCAGGCTGCCTTCTAATAAGCCCACTCTGCCCTCTAGGGTTTTAAGGCATTCCTTAGAGGAGAATTGCTTCCATATTATATTAGATTTAATGCGGGAATCTAAAAAGTATTGGCCCAGGTTGTAAATCCATCAAGTTTTTGCTTAGAAATGATGAATCTAGTTATTCAGTTAGATTAGTGTTTGGTACAAAGGTGTTCAGTTTCGAAAAAACACAAAATAAGGTTTGTAGTAGTGAATCTGACTAAAAGCGCTGCTGGAAAGCACAAAATATCTACGATGACAGAACCTTTGCAAATAAGAGATGAAAATTAACCTCTTGCTGAGGAAGAATGACAGAAGAGAAGAAAACAAAATTGATATATCTACTGTGGTATGCCTTGTCATTTTATTAAAGACTGCAAGCTAGACTGCAAACTAGACTGCAAGATTCCCTGAAAGAGATGTGCATTACACTCTGGGGCAACAAGAAATTATATGGACATTAGGGCACATATTTATGAAGCCCTTGCTTTGCATTGCCATTGCATCACACAGGGTGGTGCAAGGCAGCGTAAGTGCTTCAGTGAGATTTACTAAGCCACACAAAGCCACCTTGTGTGGCTCTGCGAGACATAGTAAGTTTGGAGTAATAAAAGGCAATGCAAGTTGCTTTTTTGCATTACTATGCATTGGGAAGGCATTCCATGGGTGGAGCGTGGGTGCTCTCATGCATCCATCCATGGAGTTTGGTGCATTCCCTAGATTTACTAAGAATAGTAAACCTGGGAATGCGTCAAAATGCTACGCCTTCACAGGTGAGGCGTAACAAGTAGAAATATGTTTATTTCTCCTTGTTGAATGAATGAAAAAATGTATTATTCAGTTAGTAAAAACTTACAATATAACACATTTATACACATTTCATACATATTACCATTATTTTTTTTTTTTTAAAACACATTAAAATAAGAGTTAGTCCCACAATAAGAACACTCAATTCATCTAAATAAAATATGTAAATAATCTACACGTGAAGTGCATTTACTGATGACACAATCTGCCTACTATTTACTCCTATCTACGGTACCCCGTTTATTCTGTTCGTTACTAACTTGCTACACACTATGAGTAGATCTAACCATTCATAATGTGTAGAATACAGGCTCCTAGCCAATTTATTATTGACACCTAGTGTTACAGAGCAAACCTACCAGGAGCAAAGCTTTAAGGTACAAAGTGCCTATTTTCAAAAATCCTCTCAAGGCTTGCCAATGCTAAGCCCCAATTATTTCACAATGTTCTGTATCGCAAGCACCCTAGCACCATGGTGCCAGGCTGCCTGCTTGCCGCTAGGCTGTACCTAGTGCACCGGCGCAGGGGGAGGGTAAGAATTCTCCATATATTGGTAGATATGGCACATTCCTGCCCTCTCCCTGTCACCTAGCACAGCATAGCACAGCAAGCTGTCTTGCTGAGGTATGGTGTGTGACTTGTTAGTAAATATGTCCCTTCGTTTGTCCAAAAGTGTACACATACTGGAGATCAAGACGAGCAGGTCAGAAAACATTGAAGCCCACTGCTGATGGCAATGAATTGTACTCTGGGCCTGCCAATTGGATTTTATGAATGACCGATAATTAGCTTCATCGTGGGCATGCCATGTCTTACATACAAATGGAGTACATTTCCAATTAGATTTTGTAGATGCCCAACAGTTAGATTCATCGTGGGCATGTAGTCCGATCACTGCAAAGCTTATTGTCTAGGCCTTTTCGTCCTATAAAACTTTATTTTTTAAATCACATCTCCGGTTTCCTTAAGTTGATAGTGGTAATTGTGATAATTTCTTTAACTAATCTGTTCTACCTTTTGCTGAATTGATTTGGAAATTTAAATGTTTGGTTTTCTGATCATTTAGACTCTTTACTAATATGTATAATAACCTGTAAGCATTTTCTCTCTTTGATACCTGCTATGTCCTCCTTCCCCTTTCCAAAGTTTTTAACTTAATTAATTTATTTATTTATTTGAACTTATAACGCGCAACAGCTACCCACAGTGGGTTTCCCGGCGCGGAAAAGTTAATGGCAATGAATCAACATTTCAGCAATTGTGATTTACTGCTGAGAGTTGAAGAGAACATTGCTAATGTCAACATTGAGTACACGATTTATGAAGACATGATTAACTCTCATAAGCCATCATTTACATATGTTCATTTATTAGTTCCATCTGACTGAGCTATTAAAAAAAGTTTTCAACCCCAAATGTAATCTAAAACTGATTAAAAGAATGGTGTATGTATATGATGCTCATGAATAAAACACAATTGTTGGTTCTCTAGCCCTAAGTGTCAATAATGAACACTTTACCTTATGATGAGAAAGTCATTTCTATTTTAATATAACTTTTGAAATTCTTTTTCTTTGCAGTATTTAACATTTTTCCTGACATGAGTCTTCTCTCTAAAAACCTATGAGGGTGCTAGAATAGTTTTTGAACTTGCAATTTATAAGACGTTAGTTGAATGTGTTGCATAGCAGTGGGTGTTTGCTACATTTGGATGCTTGATCACTATTGTGAAGCAGCCCAGGGAAAACCCACAACTCTAATTAAGACTATGTGGTTGTTTACGATGTCGGGTGGAAAGCCTTCTCCCGACAGTCGGAATCCCCTCGACCGTGTCAGAACCTGTCCGACCAACTCGGTCGGTTTACAATCCGCCCGACTGATTACTATGTTCGCGGTCAGATTGTAAACCGCGCGGTATTTCCGAATCGGATCTGACTCGCTGTCGGAGCACCTCTATGGACAGCGTTTCCGACCTCACGATTATGATGCCCGTTTCAAACAGCCTTTCCGAGTCAGCCTGTCTGACACGGAAAGGCTGTCCGAAACTGACTTTGGGGCCCCTAGCAGGCCCCCTTTCATCCTGAGGCCTCCAGTTGGTGGCCAAGGGGGCAGTTATGGGACCCCCCTGTGAAATCCTGCACTGTGTGGCTGGCACCATGGGGTGCCTGGTACAGGGTTTTCCACACAACCCCCATTTCCCCATAGGAAACAATGGGACTCTGAATGAACAATGTTCGGTCGCATCGTAATCGGTCGGGCGGACCTGCCAATCATGAGTCGGTAGGTCCGGAATTCGAGACGGTGTCGGGCAGAAAGTTTCCGCATTACATTGTAATCAGCCCCTAAATATGACATGTATGTAGTTGATGTAAATCTCAGTAACTTGCATTCTTGTTTTTCAGACACTTACTCCTCTACATTCCTCTTAGTAAAAGCAGGTTTAGTTAACAAATTGATTTTTGAAAACAACACACCCATCCAACAATCGTCTAATATCATATGCCGGCCCTAAAAACATTTCAATCTCTGCTTTATATTTTCAAGAGTATAGCATGTAAATAAAATATTTTAAAAGTCACAGTTTCTTCATAACTCCTACATATGTGTGGTACTAAGTAGCTAACTTCTGAAGAAGAGGACTAGTCAAGAGTGCCTGGTTCAAACAGTTTCTTGCTCATAGCATAGCATAAACTAAGTCCAAAACCAACTAATGTTTAATTACATTTTTGGCCGTGCAGAATCTATGTATTGAAAATGGGCCTTTTGAAAACTCCTTGACATTGTCCAGTAACTGTCTGGAATCGCTATATTTTCAGCACGCATGTTTTATGTGCCTGCAGAAATGCCAACCTGCAGCAATAGCTTTTTTTTAGACTGTTTTACGTTTTCATGAATGCATTCCAGCAGAAAAAGCAACATGGCATGCTATTTGAAATGCAGTCACCATTAAAAGGCAACAAAAAGAAAAACATGGCAGACAATTAAAAAACATTTTTTTTCTATTGGTATCATTAATCAAACACACAAGCAGGCAAAAGCCAGTGACACCTGGCACGGTTAATGTGTAAAAAGAACCTCGCAATTAGGAAAATGGGTTGGCTCGCAAGACATACGAAAAGCCAGTGATTAGAAAGGAAATAGGAATTAGCAGAAATCAAGCAGCCAGCCAGTAGAAATACTCTGGCATGCCAGCTGAGGGAAAGACAAAACTTGGGAGGCTGTTGAACTGATGTGAGCTCTCCATGGGCGGAGAAAACAAAGGTCTCGGGGGTCACCCTTAAAGCAAATTAGTCGTGTCTGTCATTTGAACCCTGGGCCCCCAATTAAACAGAAACAGAAGTACACGAATTTCATTACTTGAATGGATGGCAGTCGTCCCTAAATAGGAGGAAGGCCAGGTGCAATTAGTGGTTAAGTTGTTCCAGCTCTAAATTCAGCCACAATTCATCGCCCTTTCGATAAAATCGGTGACAATAAAGCGTTCTTTATATGTAACTTTGAGTTAATTAAGGAACTAAATGTGGAGGGATCGTGTCTTCTGAACTGGCCTCTATAATATATTGCCCCCGTTTGGCACCATCCCTCACCCACAGCATTACGCAGCTTTGGTAAACAGGACTAAAGCAATCCAATCCGCTTGTGGTTGACAGCAATTTGTGTTCTGCCCATATTTTAAGGTGATTAGCAGGAGGGAAAGTATGCCAGCCATATACATGCTCCAAATAAAAAAAGGAAAAGTCAACAGTGCTTTCTACAAAGAGAAATTATTATTTAAGGACACGTTTAAAAAAAAAAAAATTGAACTCATAAAATAAATGGAGGAGACTGGCGTCATTTACTTATTGGCTAAGAAATGTTCATTTTTTAGGTCTCGCCTAGCGACGCAGCTCATGCGTTGCTCGCCTTGACGAGACCTATTGTTGTTGGTTTGGTGGCCGAAGGGGGACAGGAGATGTGCACGCTCACTGCATCTCTTTCAGACAGCCGATGTGCAAGCTCATGGCGTCTCTTCCAGCTAGCACCCGGACAGCCCATGTGTACGCTCACGGCGTTTCTTTCAGCGTGCGTCTGGACAGCTGAGGTGCACGCTCACGGCATCTCTTTCAGCGTGCACGACCCCAGACACTGCGGGCATGCAGAGGTATTTTTTTGTGTGTCTTATAATTCTTTATTAGCAGTTTTAAAATATTATTGGCATTCTGGTACTGCCTTGCCGTGTTGTGTTGCAGTTTAGATGTGGAACGCACACAGCGCGTCTTCTTGGAAGTGCAACGGTCTTTGTTATGAGCCATTGTTTTCGCACGCAGGCCATCGTCCCTCGTGGAAGCCTTTCACGACTGAGCCGTTCCCTCAGTCGGTGGAAGAGTCATTTCCCCCAGTGTTGTTTATTTTACAGAGATTACTCAAATATGCATGAAAGATGTTATCATTGTTATGCTCATTGCAGTCCAGATTACAAAGAGAGTTAGGGGATTACGGGGAGGGGCTGTGTGCACACACACGGACACAGAGACAAAATTGCCGCCTTGTGCTATGTTTTCTGACTCTTCAAGTAGTAAAAAAAAACCTGGATTTGAATTTAGGCTTCCAAACAGAAACGCGTTGGGTGGTAGTTAGTAGTCAGTTCCCACCAGCGCCTTATGTCATCACTAGGTCCTCGTATTAAGAGCTATGTTAAAAAACAGGTGGTTGACTGGGCAGGTATGTGATTGGGCGTACGCACTGCGGCGGGGACCCCGTGGCTCTTCCTTGAGTCACAGTGAGTCGGGCGGATCACGCTCAGACAACGCTAGGCTCTGATTATCCTCTGAAACCCCGCACGCATGCCTGTGCTGCTGCTCAGAAATGACCTTGGAGGAGAAGCGAGTCAGGTAGCTTTGCAAAGAGAATGCATGGGCATGCGTAGTAACCGCATGCCTAGGGCTGACACGCGCAGCCTGGGAGTAAAGTTTGAAACTTCCTCTCCCTCTGTACCGGGTTTCCCAAGTCTCACGTGCCTTCGTACTCCCAGCGTTAGCATTGAAGCAAGACAGCCTGACTGCCAGTTGTCTACTAATACAACCTAGCAGAGTAACCAGCAGCACTCCGTCAGAGGCAGCCTTCCCGGAATGTTAATAGAGGATGTGGCACTACCGCCAGAGCAGCTGACTTTGATGCTGGGGGACCGGGTTCAACTCTCGGCGACGGCTCAAGCATTCTGTGATTCTGGACAAATCACTTAATCTCCCCGTGCCTACCACAGAACAAGCATAATAAATACGAACCTCACCACAGAATCACCAATAACCGTACACGTAAGAAAACTCAGTCCACATCCGACATTGCCTACACGTAGGCACAGTGCTGGCATTGGAAACATCAGTGAGCCTCCTCCCTTCGCCTGACCTCAAAATGAACAAGCATTTGCAAAGCAATAGGTCTCGTGTTTGTCAGAGTTTGAGCTATTGGCATTTTAAATGACAATGCCTTTTATTTATGTGTAGGTTCAGAAAACAGATAAATAAAAGGAATCGTCATTTACAATGCCAATAGCTTAAACTCTCGCAAATGCGAGACCTATTGCATTGCAAATGCTTGTCAACTGTGGCCCAGGCAGTTTTATCCGAAAATATTAACGGAGTACTTCAGGGCCTGATTTTGAGTTTTACAGGTAGGGTGTCCGAATAGGACACTTTACCCCACATGCTTTTACTCCGCATGCCATTACCCCGCATTTTTACACCGCTAAAACTTTTACAATGCAGGGCTTTACAACGCAATCTGTTACAATGCATTCCCCATTCCAACGCAATTATTATTCTAGCTCAACGGGGGCATTACTTTGGGGAATGCGTTGTAACAGTTCTCTGTGTAAAGCCTGTGTTGTAAAAGTTTTTGCGGTGTAAAAAGTGCGGGGTAATGGCATGCAGAGTAATGCATGCATTGTAAAGGATGTTTCCCAGAGTGCCCTACCTGCCAAACCCTTGGTTCGCCCCCCTGATTTACAGGGAGCTGACTCTCAGTGTCTCTAGGACTGTGCTTACTCCAGCTCCTTCACCAAGGCAGTGCTCTAATGGCCCGATGGAGTACTGTCCCATGGAGTTTTTGGTGATTCCACCGCCTGTTCGATTTAGAATTTGCCCTCAAATGGGCAGTTTTCACTGTTCCTCACCACCGGGTAAACCCTGGACATAAGGGGCAGTGAAAGCTTTTAAATGAACCCCACTCCAACTCCCAACTCCCACGGTGTCATTACATTTTGATTTTTCAAAAAGAAACTCCTGCTTTGGGAGTTTGTTTTTGAAAAACCAAAAACATGTTAAAAGTTTGGCAAAAGTCCATCAGATTGAAGCTACCATCCATCAAACCTTTAACACATTGACAGAAACTGTTGTGACGGCTGTTCCTGCCAATGACTAGAGATGCCCGCAAGGCCGGTGGACTTCTTTAAATGTGGAGACAGGTACTCCTTCTAGGCAACATACAATGGCGGTTCATCTATATGAGGGGAGGAGCATCACCCCCCTCACCCCCCACTACTGTGCAGAAAGCTGGATAAAATAAAATGGTAATAAAAGTTTTTTCAGCTTTCTGCCAAACGCACAGGGCTGGGCGGGGCCAGTGCATCATTGCTGCTGATTGGCAGCAATGACGAGTGCCCCCTTCCGTATGAATTGCCCATGTCGGTTTGGCCGGCTACCTTGCTACGGCCAAACCGAAATGCACAATTCAAGCTCTCCAACCCGTCTCTTAGACAGCCGAGTTGGAGAGCAGGCACAGACTTTCAGTGCTATTCAGAGCACTGAGGAAGCCTGCTCCAGCCAATCCAGACTCTTCAAACATGCTGCTTAACAGCATGAGAGCAGTGTCTGGATTGGATAAGGCCCTGTGAGAGCTGTGAGACCTCACACTCGGAGGAGTCTGGAGCCGGGGGCTGGACGTGCTGCAGGCTAAGGTAAGTGTATTTTTTATTTTTTTAATGTTCTTTACTTGTATGTATTTTTGTATTCTGTTTATGACGTTGTGTGAATGACTGTGTGCATGAATGTAATGATGTAATGTGTTGGTTAGCGTCATGTGTGTGAGCTATATACAACAATCACCTCACCATTTTTGCCGGTCGCCAACCGCCACTGACGGAGTGCAAACCATACTTCACACTTAAAATCAGGCCCTTATTCTTTACTGTTCTTGTTATTTTGATAAGAGACTCTGCTATTGGTTCTCACTTGATTGAAGAAGAACACCTGACTCTTTTTTTGATATCAGATGAGTTAGATTTGCAGAACTCTTCAAAGAAATAATCAGTTATTTAGGGCTCCCGGTTTGATGGTATTTAATTTTTGGCCATTTCCGTCTGTATTTATCCATATTTATTTTTTGGCCCTTTTATCTGTGTTTATCCATATTTATTTTGTGTTTTGCGAATAAATGAAGTTGTACAAATGTACATTTCCATATCTATTTAACCGATAGACGCGCATTCATATTTTGATGTCAGTCATGTTTTAGCTACTTAAGCTGCCAAATATTACATGACAATACATCCACTGGTAAATACTATCATTATACCATAAATGTATGTTGACATATGCCGTTATTTGAAGAAATGTCAACCTGTTTTTTTATATCCGATGCTGTCCATCTGCTCAGCTGCTGGCCGATAATTAATGAAAGACACCACAGAGTCACTTAAAAGAAGCACAATTTTCTGTATTTATCCACTTAATAAAAATAAATGCAGACAGAAAATGCATTGTTTTCTGTCTGTATTTATCTGTACAAATCCGTAAAAACGGAAAACAGGGAGGCTTAGTTATAATTTATGCAATGCACTCGCTGGAGAAGTGTGTTCAAAGAACCTCTCCATTGGGCCAATCAAGGAAAATAATCAAAATGTGTGCTATTATTTAAGGATGTCAGCAGACTATAGTATCTAAGACTTTAAGTGATTTTAATGCCAAAATCTTCAATAAAAAGAGCAGCAGTGCCGCCTGCTGTTTGTTCCCTTGGCCCTGAATTTCGCCCCTATATTTTCCATTCCTCTCAAGGGTGTACCCTTGCTTGCTTATCTCAGATAAAGCCTTGGTAGGAGGAAGCATAATGCATAGTTATAATTCAGATACTCTAGTAGTATTTTTGGCACAATATAAAACTTAAACCAGAGGTTGACATCACTACAAAATATTTTTACAGAGATAGGGCACACAAAATGTTAAGGGTCATATGCGTTTGGGAATACGTGTGTTTAAACCATTCTGGAGAAGTCTGTTTCAATATTATAAGTTATAAAGGTAGAAGGCCTTTAGGTGACAGAGGGTTTGAAAACAACAAAGAAGTATGAGAGGTGCACATGGATTTGTGAAAAAAAACGGGCCATTCTAATGGTTCTTGAATAAGTAAAAACCTTAATTATCATATAGACTAGGACTGGGATGTCATTGGAATGAGGCCAGATCCTATTTTACATCTACTGTTTTTTTGGATTGGCTCCATGCTTCTCTAGACTGTGTCCGGTAATTTGGCTACAGCCAATAGGGATACAGTCACCTTTGTCAGACCATTTGGGGATGGAGATTCTTTTTACCATCTTGAAATCCTGACACCAGACCAAACTTGGACTGACCTTAGACCGCAACCAAGTCATCACTTTGCCTCAAGCTTTGTGCCGTGAAGCCTTAGGAACGTTTGTGATTGTAATCTTCCTTTTGTTCCAGCCATAGCCCTCAGTTTCTTCTCAGCCACTCTTGACATCTTCCTGTGGTTTCTAAAGCATTTTCAAGTGTTTAGTTGTTCTCATTTCCTTCGGGCAATTCTTTTTTATGTGATCTTAAGTTCAATTCTGTCAGAATGGAGTGGTGAGCTGTATTGGGTTTGAGCTCTTTACAGATGTTCAAACCTCTAAACGATGAAATAGAGCATATGCTTACATCTTCATGTTTGGACATTAATGCGATCGTCAGGCATTTGAGAATGGGCTAATATGGATATGGACTGCTTGGGTTTTTGTGGACATTTTGCTTTTCTCACAGCTGCATGGCAAGTCAACACCTGAACACCATCTGAGTTGTGTGGCTGGCTGTCATAGTTGTTGGGCCTAAGCCTGTGGCTGGGTTAGACCTTGTATTTTTAAACTCTCTCCAATTCTAACTGTTCCTAGAGCTTAGCTATTGTGTCTTATTGGGAGGTGTAAAAAAGTGGGTTATTGGTTGAGGGGGTGAAACCCTACTCTAGCAGCAACCACAATCCTTGTCAGGGATAAATCACAAGCCAACCCCAAATTATCTAGTGCTTAGCCCTCTGGTAGCTTGGCACAGAGCAGTCAGGCTTAATTTAACGGCAATGTCTAAAGTATTCATGCAAACACAACAAGATAAGGGATGGAGTGCTGAAACTTTTCAATCACTCCCCCCAGTCAAGAGATCTGGGTTTAGTCCATCGTTCTTTTGCTCGCTAAGCCACCCCAGTTTGGGCCCAGCCATATGCAAATCAGTCTTCGCCCTGCACCTTAAGGGAACAGCCCAGTCCGAACTGTCAAGCTAGGTCCTTACTGGACCAGAAACAAGCATCCTGGGACGAGTTTCGGGGTGTCACCCCTCATTAGCCAGACTAGCTTGAATCCAGTGGCACATCAAGCAAGGGACCCATGTCTGAGCATACTCTTGGCCGCTTAGAGCTAAAATAGCAAATAAAACAAAATGACGGATGGAGTGCTGACACTTTTGAACCACTCACCCCCAGTCAAGATATCTGGGCTTAATCCATTGCTCTTTTGCTCAATTTGCCACCCCAGCTTGGATCTGGCCATATGCAAATCAGTCTTGATCCTGTTCCTTGGAGAAGTGTGGCTCAATGGTTAGAGCGGCAGATCTCGATGCAGAGCACTGGTCCGGGACCAGGGTTCGATTCCCGCCGCGGCAGGGTCTCGGGCTATAAATTCCTTGGACCCGATATTCTCGCCTCAGTGCCTATGCTAATCATGGGTCCCACGCTGCAACTCTGGGCAATAGCTTGCTTAATCTCCACAACGGCCCCAACAGCGCTGGGATGCCTGGCTTCACCATGGGGGTGCCCAGGAGTGGACACTTCACACGGAAAGCCAGGAAGGGTTCCTTCAGCGGTATGAGTACAGTGCTGAGATACCCCTAGGGGTGATTCGGCGCTATATAAATACATATACATTTACATTCCTCATGGGAAAAGTCCAGCTCGATCTGTCAGGTCAGGTCCTCACTGGACCATAAACAAGCACCCTGGGACCCGTTTCAGGGTATCACCCCTCATCAGCCAGGCTAACTAGAGTCCAGAGGCACAGCAAACAAGGGATCCACGTTTGGGCATACCCTCGAACGGGTATGCCCAGACGTGGGTCCCATGCACACCATGCCACTGGAGTAAAGCTAGCTTGGCTGATGAGGAGCACATCAAGCTCTCAAGAGCAGGGCTGTAACATAGCATAGACCATCTGTGGATGTGCAGGTTGGCGTGCACGCAACGCAAGTCAAACTATAATAGGAAATAACATCCCTGACCAGGGCTGTGTAATGAATGGAGTCCACTGGTAAAAAGAACTTGCTGGCCCGAGAGTGGTGGAGCGAAATGATAGATCTTTGACATGGTTGAGTCCTGGCTCTAGTTCACTTGTGTAAAGAATATGCTAGACCCAGGAGGGGCATAGGCATTACAAATGAAGAACCCTCATCTAAGGAAGAAGATATATTATCCTGTGTAGAGGTTCATTGTAAGGAGCTAAAGCAAAACACCAGGGAGGGGGTGCTAAAAAATCATGATAAAGAGGATCTCATATACTGTGTGCCTCCTGGAACTGGTAAACTGAGGTGGGTGTAGGACGATATGACTCCGACCGCCTTTATAATCGAATGCGCGATGATGGCCATGAATTTCTTCTATGAGGAGCACCTTTGCCCCGAGCATGGAAAATCTGTATATGCACAGTTTTGAGCCAACACACATTTACGCAGCAGACAACCCACACTCTGAAAAAAAACCAAATGTGTGGAGGAGGTATATAGATTATATTTTGGTGCTTTGGGAAGGGGATCTTGAATCTTTACAGGGTTTCTCAGGCCAGCTCACACAAGAAACCCCCATCTCAGGTTTATCTGTGAATTCAGTAAGGTATCCCTTCCCTTCCTGGATCTCCTGTTATATCCAAAGGATTTAGGCATCTGCTCTGAGATATACAAAAAACAAATGGCACAGAATTCCCTCCTCTGCTATTACAGCTTTCACCCACAAGCCCTCAGTTACAATTTGCCAGTAGGACAATTCTCAAGCATTAGAAGAAATTGTACTGAAGTAGCAAAATTCAAAGAACATGCTGCTACACTTAGTACCCACTTGTCCCAGAGATTGTATCCTAAAGATCTTATACTCAAGACAGTGAAGAGGGCTAGAATAATAACAGAGACACTCTCCTTGAGACACATCCTAAACGCCAAATGGACAGATTGGTCTCTGTAAGTACATACAGTCATCTTACTAATACTGTTAAGAGAGCAGTAAACAAGAATTGGTTGATTCTCAATACAGGAGGAAGAACATTTCCTAAACCCCTGTTTGCTTTGAAATGTAGCTGGAATATTGGAGATATTTTAGTTCACAATAGACCTCCTCTTATTTCCTCACGAGGCATCAGAATGTCTTGTGGTCACTTCCATCAGTTAGGGGCCACTTCCCATGGGGATCCTTTTCAGTTTGTCCATACACCCAATCTTCTGTTCAGGTTGATCTAGGCCTTAAGACTCCATGGGAACTCCTGAATCATACCAATTGCAACACAGAAGGAGTAATATGTCTCCACAGATGCCTGTACAAACATAACTATGTAGGTATGACTACCCATAAGATCAGGACTAGGATAGTAGAACATCGTAGTTCAGTGAGATGATAGACTTCTATTACCAAACTCACGAGACACTACCTTGACGATGGTCAAACGGAGAATGATATCACATGGATGGTTGTAGATAAACCCTGCTGTCACACAGCCATGGGTACTCTCGAAACAGTCCTTTTTCATAGAGAGCAGGTTTGGATTTTTAGACTTCATAGTGATACACAAGGTCTGAATAATGGAATCCCTTGGTCCAGCCTGGGTCATTGAGAAGACAGCACGGGTTTTCCTCCCTGCTTTTCCATACCTAAATCTATTCTAGCTATGGGTGTGTCTTTTTGGGGGTAGGGCTCCCCACCACAACCACCCTTGTTTAGCAGATCCTGGGGGCACACACTATATGAGATTCTCTTTACAATGATGTTTTAGCTCCCCTTCCCTGGTGGTTTGCTCATTATCCTTATTGCACTCTGGCCCTCACTGGCCCTCTAACAATGCTCATTTTTCAAAAACACCACAGCTCATTCTCTCTGGGGAGTTGTAGCCCACACCAAGGACCTTGCAGCCTTGCTGTGTGGAGGGAACCCAATGATGAAGCATGTCAACCTTGGGTGAGTTAGGGCTCTTGTCTTTTAAGAAGCTCTTTTCTGATAGCTATATAACACACTATGATAGTGTGGTAAATAAAATATTACGCTCTCAGAATTTTTAGTCTATAAATAAGATCATGCATAAAGCAAGAGGCTGAGTCTGTGGTATCAGGTTCATAAAGGGCTTTATTCCAATAACTCGAGTCAAAGGGAGAATATTACCATCACCAAGAAGGATCTGGAAGGGGACTCAAAAGTATTCTCAATATTCTCAAAACATTATTCACAGAGTACAGTATATATACATTTATCAATTGTACGTAAGCAAAAGAGCAAGAGAGAATGAGATAAGAGCATGTGGGCGTGTAAGTAGGCGTGAAGGTGGGCGTCCATGTGGGCGTCCACTTGATGATAATGGGTAATTTGTCATGTGTGGGTGGATACCTGGAGGGGGTTGCGTGATCTGCTGGAATTGTACTGGAACTTTGCCTTACTTGTGCTCAACTCGAGCATGACGTGTAACTGACGTGGGGAGGGTTGCTATGCAACCGGACAAGTCTGGAAGTGAGGCCTTCAGTGAGTGAGGCCTTCAGTGTCAGGACGACCAGCACATCTTGTATTATCTGATATACGATGTCTGGAGCAGGGACTGATTTGTGACATAGGTTGCTCATCACCAAGAGCCGATGTGGCATCTATTTCTTCATTTACTTCATTTACTGCAGAGGCCTTACATGGGGGCTATGGGCTTTTTACTGACGTGAGCTTTGCAATCTCACAAAGAGAGACAGTAGGGCTGGGCTCCCTCCTTGCAGATGGGTCGCGTTCATTCCTCCTTCACCAGGCAAGAATGTGGTTTCAGTAAGAGTAAGCAGATAACCGTGCTCAATACTGTCTCGGCACCTCGGTCGGGGCCCCTTTGGCTGAGGCCCAAGTGTGCAAGGCCAAGGAGACGTAGCTGCAGCTTTCAGAGCGTTCTGAGGCATGAAACCTCTTTTCGGCTCTGGCTGAGCCATAAACATGGGCTTCATGAAAATGCAGGAAAACATGATGAAAAACGTGTAGGCCTCAATACAGATTTGTCGTTTCTCTCATGGGAGACTGGATGATGGCAGGCCACGTTATAGCATAAGCATCATGATAGAAAGGCCATGGAGGGGAAATACATAGGTTACATGTATGTGCATATAAGCGTTTGGGGGGGGCACATGGGGACACATAGGCCTCATAGATTTTTATTTTCCTCATTCCCTCCTTGTACCCTAGTGAACCCCCTATGTAACGTCTATTTTCATGAGACAGTCGATCTGTTCTTGCAGCATTATTTTTCCATTTTCAATGCTTTGTAAATAGGGATGTGGAACACATGCAGTAGCACACAGGCCACAAATGGCCGGGCCACACTGCAGACATAGGCAACAACTGAATATCATTAATAGTATCAACCCACAGACGGTCAACACTTTCCATCCCCAAGCCGATATTAATCCCCAGAGCCAACCGGACCATGTCCACGTGCCTGGGTCTTGATGTATGTTTTGGGCAATCTTGTGGAGCCTTGTTATTGCTTTGTATTCTTTGGCATCACCGTTGATGGATGTAATGAAGGCAAACCATGCTCCGCAAGAACCATTATGGGAGAACGGAAAAGGAAAAAGAGGCAACACTCCCTTTACCTTCTGATACGGGGGAAATCGGCCACAGACCCAGCAGTCTGTAGCATTGCTAGTCTGATGTGAATGGTGCAGTATCTGAATAAAGGTATTGTTGCGTAAGGCAAGTCGATATGATAACTCATGGGATGGCAGATCACTAAACGTGTGTTTTGTGGCATCATTAGTGGAGGAGTATAAGAGTGAGGCAATAGGAGGAAAAATAGCATGTAGTATTAAGCTGATACATATTATCGTGATGCACAGAAGAGATAGAAAAATTACAGTCACTATACATCTACCACGTAATATTTTACAGTATTTGCCTTTTATCTTGCTCTCTTATTTTTGCTTTATGTTATTGTCCAAGATCTTGTGCGAGCCAGAATACATGTTCAACCGCTTCACCACCTAGTGGACTTAATTGATCAAACGGGTTCTGACTTTTTAGATCAAAGTTTAGCTTTGTGGAAACTTCTGGGGAGTCTCCTCTAGAAAATGGTGTTCAAAGTCTTTCCTTTGTAAAAGAGTGGTGAAGGTGCAACCATCCTTTCCGCCCTTTGACTTTAACGGCCGTCCCCGTGGTCCAGAGCACTGACTTTGGCGCCTTCCATCCAGGAGCGATGGAGTATTCTTTGACCTGGGTGTTGTCAGGGAAGGCGGCAGCAACCTGCGAACAACAAGAGAGTAGTGCAGACATCAAGGAAGCCAGGTAATCTGTCAGCATGTTACTATCAACATCAGTAATCTTTTAGGCATTGGAGTGCCCCACATATTTGGTAGTCTACCAAAGACCACTTCATAGGGAGATAAGCTTGTTCTAGAATGGGCCACCATTCGCATGTAAAAGAGGGCAACCGGCAGGGCTACCATCCAATCTACACCTTTGTCTGCGCAAATTTTTAATGTCTGATTATGTCTTTCTACAAGGCCTGCTGCTTCAGGATGTCGCACACAATGGAATTTCCAGGTATACCCTAACAGAAGGGACACCTGCTTCATTAGTACCAGGACATATTTGTAACCTCTACATCTGTTTATTTGGATATAATCCATTTGGAGCACTTCAAAAGAGTGGTCAGGTGGATGGAATCCACCTTGTTCCATCGGAATGCCTTTACCTGGATTGAATTGGCAACAGATCATACATGTTCTGACCTTTTGTTTCGCTGCTGCACGCAGGTGCTTGTTGAACCATATATTCTGTAAGCTATCTATCATTGCTTTCTCTCCTAAGTGTGCAGGACTATGTGCGGTATTTATAATCACTTGTACCATCGAATCAGGAAGAAACCATGTGTATTTGCCCTTATTCATCCAACCCTGATCAGTCAGTACCCCTCCTTGTTCCGACCATTTCTTTAATTCGTCCATAGTAGCATGTGTCTGAATGTCTTGTACATCCCTGGAAGGATCCCTAACTGTCATGGCTTTGGACAGTGATAGTATCTGTGATTTTGTCATGTCTAGTGGGGTCTGAGCTGTCTGTTTAGCTGTTCGGTCTGCCAGATCATTGCCTTGGGAAATGGTATCTGTGGCTCTAGTATGTGCTTTACATTTTAGGATAGCTATGGCTGTTGGTAAATGTATTGCTTCCAGTAGGGCTTGAATAAGGGGGCCATGCTGTATCTTGGCCCCATGAGAGGTCAAGAAACCTCTTTCTCGCCACAGAATCGGTGTAAATGTTTACTCTCAGGTGCTTAGCTCTTATGCACGCTTGTGTCAGGGCGATGAGCTCTGCTGCTTGTGCTGACAATATGTCTATTCTTTTAGTCTCTATTATTACAGTATCAGTAGTCACTGCATATGCTGCCACTAATTCTCCCACCCCTGTCCTCATGCATGAGCCGTCAACTTATAGTGTTAGGTCGGGGTCTGGGAGTGCAACGTCTGTCAAGTCTTGTCTTGGTTTAGTCACGGTATGTATTACTTCAACACAGTCGTGTGGTGAAACGCTTTCTGTACTGGAAGGCAAAAGGGTAGCAGGATTCAGTATGTTGCATCGTCTGATCTCTATGTGTGGTTGAAATAACGTTGGCTCATAGCCTGTCAGTCTAGCTACAGTCAGGTGTTGTGTTTGTGTCCGGTTCAAGAGAACCTCTACTGCGTGTGGTACTTGTACTGTCAGAGGGTGGCCCAGCACTATCGAGTCACTTTGTCTTATGGCTAAGGCCGTTGCTGCAACTGATTTTAGGCACGCAGGCAAAGCCTGTGCTACTGGGTCTAATGTACTAGAAAAATAAGCACAGGGCTCGTGTTTTCCTGCATGATCTTGTGTTAGGACAGATAGTGCTGTTCCATCCCGCTCTGTCACAAAAAGCATAAACGATTTGTTGTAATCAGGGTTTGCTAAAACTGGTGCTTGACATAAAGCTCTCTTTAATTCTTCAAATGCCACAGTGTGTTCTTGTGTCCAAGGGAGGACTTTAGTAGAAGCTGTATTAGGGGCTTGGACTAATTCCCCTGAAAGATCACAATAAAACATGAGAAAAAGGGGAAAGCACCATACCTATTTCCTCGGCTTAATTTCTAAGGGGGCTAATTTCTAAGGGGCTTAATTTCTTAAGGGGCTAGCGGGAAGCGAACCTCCTCAGGGGCCAGCAGAAAGCCAATATTCTCCTCCTTCCCCCCCTTTTTGACAGGAGGAAATCCGAAACAGATTTCACTGCTGTCAAACACTATCAAACCCTGTGTCTTGTCAACACTATTAATCCCTGTGTGTAGCTACTGGGCGTAAGCAAAATTATAGGAGATACACAGCGTATTTGAAACGGCGAGAAATCCTTCAAATTAATGTACAAACCTCATTGTGTTAGCTCATAAGCTGGCCAAATGACATCTCATATGCAAATGTCCCTATTACATGAACCTACACCAACCTGAAGTCAATATTAATGCTAGGAGGCCCTAATAGGAATGCTAAATTACCTAAATATTCGGAAAACCAAGTTTAAGAACAGTTGTTAATGTTGATAATTAATAATTCATCTGCTAAAGAAATCAGTCATTTTGCAATAATTTCCACCTATACAATAAACAGCCTAATTTAAAAACAAGTCAACTTTTGGGGCCACCACTTACAAGAATGAGCTTACTAAAACAAACTTTAAAAAGGAAATCCTGTCAGATATTTTCTCATTACCCTAAATACCGAGCCTCATTTGTCACTCTGGGGTGGCAGTCCTTATTTAAAACAGGCCTTTCAAGAGGTAAGATGCGAGTGCACAGATCATAATGGTTCCTTAATGTCCAATCTGGAAACATATGACCGAGGCTGCCTGTCTATAAGAGAAAGGCAGTCATGTGATACATATTTAAGTCTTGCATAACTATTTTCTTCTTTTATTCATCACCAATACCAATTAGACATACACTGATAACGTGTTGTCCGCTATTTTGACAGCATGATAAAGGTAATATCATGTCTGTGAAATTTAGTAATTGTGAACAAGTTCCAGCCAAGCGCTGCGCAAAGATTTACGTCGTCACGTCCATCTCCGTAACGCCCAGGAGAACTTGTATTAATGCCAAACATACTGGTCAATACAACACAAAAACAAAACATATATAAAATACATATGCCAAGCCATCAGTATACCAAGCACAGAAAGCATAGACAATTACACTAACATATATAAATGAGCAGCGATGCGCAATTATAGTACCTACAGCTCAGAGGCGAACACTCTGGCCTGCTTAATTTGTCAGGCTTATAATCAATAATTGATTTACCTGCCCTATACACCCCCATCTGAAATCACCGTGTCAAGTCTGACACACAGAATCAGCAATAATAATCAAAAACGAAGAACACACAAACCTGTTTGTTTTCTTTTATAAAAATGAGCTATGCATCTTCGTCAACACAATGTACCCTAATGTCCCAGACGAAGACGCACCTCTCATCTCTCCTCACAGACTTTTAACCACTGGATCATTTATCCAATGCAACTGGTGGCAGCTTGTGGCCACAATTAAAAAATGTCTGAATTTGAAAATCGTTTTTATATAGGCATATAGCCCTTAAAATTCCAAGCAAGAGCAACATTTTACTTTCTGGCCAGAAGCAATATAACATTTGCTAAAAAATAAAACAAATCTTCTCCATAGACATTTCCCCGGGGCACTGGTTTAGCACAGAATAGACCAAGGGAATCTTTCTCGACTTACATTTCTCAGCTGCCCTGTCTTATCAGAGAAGCTAAAAATAGCCCCTCAGCGCGGCCTGAGCCTGGGCTGCCAGCCAACTTTTTTGTTGTTCCTACTCCTGGCCCCCAAGGCTCTCCGGCTGCAGGCATTACACAGATGCGATGTCAGAGAAGCTTTCTAAGCAGTGCCTCTGTTCTGCTCCTCTCACCGGCCCCCACCTACACTGGCTACAAGGTCAGAATCTGTCTCCGATTTCTGTATCACATACTGCTCTACACAGCCCCCACCTTCTCCTCACTCTGAAGCTGTCAAAGACAAAAAGACTACTCAATTCCATAAAAACTGCAATAATTCGCCCAATTGAAAAATTATTTTTACATACAATTTGCACTCAGGGGGTCACAATCTCACCGACTTGACCCAGCACATTGGCTCACTGGACCACCAAGAACACAAACCTGTATTCTTGAACAATTTGCAAATTCGAAATACCCACAATTCTTTTTTTCAAGCTAAACTTTTCACTAATTATTTTTTCGTTAACACTTTGTACATTAGGGGTGTCATCAAATCACAGGTGTTGCTCCTTCTCTAGCTACACCCCTCTCAATTTCCTATTGACAACGTAGTCAAATGTTGGACCATGTAAACACCGGCTATGCGCTGTTCGTTTGGTGGGAGGCTCAAGAACCTTTGGGCTACTATATCATTATTATATGTATCGTGGTACTTGCGGTGGCACTCTAACTGGTCTTTCTACTGGGGCCACTCTTGCTAGGTCCTCTGAAAGGACGGGATAAATACCAGCAACTTCAGTATTTCTTTCTCTGTCAGCCTGCGCTCATTTTACCTGCTCCACTTCCTCCTGTAACATCTTTTCCTTGGCTTTTCCAGACTCCTGTCTACTTCTCTCTGCTTCGTGAAACACTTACTCTGTCCTCCTATGTGACTCCTTGCGCCAAAACTCAATGGCATCCTTCCGAGCTGGTCTACATTTTCTCTTTCATAAGAGTGTTTCGTTGTCTGTCTACTTGTTCTGCTTTTACTCGGATACCTTCCTCAACTAATACGTTTTCTCGGACTTTGTCTGAATCCTCCCTACTTTTCTCTTCTTTTCTGAGCGCTTTCTCTGTGCGTCTATGCAATTCTTTACGCCATAATTCAATGGCATTTTTCTGTGACTGTCTGGCTGTCTTTTTCCATAACTCTTCTTCTACTCTCATGATGCAATCTGCATCCCAGGTCCCAGCTGCGGGCCACCTCTGACTTTCTGGTAAATCCTTGGTGTAGTCCACCCATAAATCAAGAAATAATACGGCATCTAGGCCATGCTTATGATACATAAAGTACCCTGGAGTGTCCCTAGGTGGAATGGGAACAGCTTCCTCGAGTACCCCTTTTCTAGTTTTGATCTGTCTTAATTTTGAAAAGAACGGCATCTTTAAACTTTGCTACTTGATTTTGAACACAATAAATTACAATAAACACAATAATGAACACTCATTCATACCACAATTTTTAAAACATATTAAAACATTTAACATTTAACATTTAACGAACGATGATAACTAATAGGAAACTAGTTACTGACATAATACTAACACTAGAGAATACTGAATTATATGCAAGACATACTAGATATACTGCTAAACAGTACAGATACACTGCTGAAACAGTGCAGACCGGATTTGTGTACCCAAACCCGTCTTGACCGGCACAACCTAATGTGCACGTCTAACTGCCTCCCCAGCAACGGTACTCACCGGGTAGCACGGAACGGAAGGCCTCGGAACTGAACTGGACTAGACCAAACTGGACTGGACTGGACTCGACTCGTGACTTGGATACTTCGGAACTTCGGAATCTGGTGGGCCTCTGTATACCTCGCACACAGCTCTCTCGCAGGTGGGCTCTGGGTAGGACAATCTGCGTTCCTCACCGCCTCGTATGGATGCCTGGTCGCAGTCTGTCCCCTTCGTTGGCCTGAGGGAGTTGGCGGGAAGACCCGCGACGTGCGCGCTTGAAGTCCGTCACGGCTATGGAAGGGGGCAAAACTGGACCTTCATCTCCGGCGTGTGGGGAAAGAGATGTCCCTGTTCGGGCGCCATTATGTGGTAAATAAAATATTACGCTCTCAGAATTTTTAGTCTATAAATAAGATCATGCATAAAGCAAGAGGCTGAGTCTGTGGTATCAGGTTCATAAAGGGCTTTATTCCAATAACTCGAGTCAAAGGGAGAATATTACCATCACCAAGAAGGATCTGGAAGGGGACTCAAAAGTATTCTCAATATTCTCAAAACATTATTCACAGAGTACAGTATATATACATTTCTCAATTGTACGTAAGCAAAAGAGCAAGAGAGAATGAGATAAGAGCATGTGGGCGTGTAAGTAGGCGTGAAGGTGGGCGTCCATGTGGGCGTCCACTTGATGATAATGGGTAATTTGTCATGTGTGGGTGGATACCTGGAGGGGGTTGCGTGATCTGCTGGAATTGTACTGGAACTTTGCCTTACTTGTGCTCAACTCGAGCATGACGTGTAACTGACGTGGGGAGGGTTGCTATGCAACCGGACAAGTCTGGAAGTGAGGCCTTCAGTGAGTGAGGCCTTCAGTGTCAGGACGACCAGCACATCTTGTATTATCTGATATCCGATGTCTGGAGCAGGGACTGATTTGTGACATAGGTTGCTCATCACCAAGAGCCGATGTGGCATCTATTTCTTCACTTACTTCATTTACTGCAGAGGCCTTACATGGGGGCTATGGGCTTTTTACTGACGTGAGCTTTGCAATCTCACAAGGAGAGACAGTAGGGCTGGGCTCCCTCCTTGCAGATGGGTCGCGTTCATTCCTCCTTCACCAGGCAAGAATGTGGTTTCAGTAAGAGTAAGCAGATAACCGTGCTCAATACTGTCTCGGCACCTCGGTCGGGGCCCCTTTGGCTGAGGCCCAAGTGTGCAAGGCCAAGGAGACGTAGCTGCAGCTTTCAGAGCGTTCTGAGGCATGAAACCTCTTTTCGGCTCTGGCTGAGCCATAAACATGGGCTTCATGAAAATGCAGGAAAACATGATGAAAAACGTGTAGGCCTCAATACAGATTTGTCGTTTCTCTCATGGGAGACTGGATGATGGCAGGCCACGTTATAGCATAAGCATCATGATAGAAAGGCCATGGAGGGGAAATACATAGGTTACATGTATGTGCATATAAGCGTTTGGGGGGGGCACATGGGGACACATAGGCCTCATAGATTTTTATTTTCCTCAATAGACAAACTGACACATATTTGATCACACATATGTGTGCACTGTGTTTTCTTTTGTTTCCTTTTCTTAATGACCAGACATACTTTTTGTGAATTGAATGATAGACAGGCAGTATACCGTCTATGGTTGGGTCTCTTGTATTAGATCCTCTGTGTGGTACCACTATCTGTTTCAACATATCCTTCTTGTTTCACATGCAAAGTAGAGATAAATTCTACAAACAACTTAGGATACCTTAATCCATTGTAAGAGTCACTCCTTGACAAAATTTACTGTAACAAGCGCATTCCCTCCCCTTTCTCTATTGATCAGCCACACAAATAACCGGCCCGGTGTGCCATCCTGTTCATATTGGATCTCCTTATATGTCTTGCAATCATGGTGACTTCGAGTTTCATGTGCCTCATCTAATTCCCTCTGTAATCTGTATCTATCCTCCCAGATCGCTTCTGAGCATGATGCCTGCCTATCTATATCCCCAATTTGATGCTCCAGGTTTCTAACCATGTGCGTTAAAGACTGACACACTCCAGAGGTGGTAGCCATGCACTTGCCTCATACAGTGACTTTAAAAGCCTCCCAGAGGATCCCAGCTGAGGTTCAACAAGCCTGTATTAGTTACAGAAAATTCTCTAACCGCTTCACAGATTACCTCTCAGCATGCTTGATCTTGTAAGGCCCGGATCCCCCCTGTGGTAATGGGGCCACATATGCTGTCTTCACAGTGTGGCATGATCTCATAACATGCGATCAAGATATCACAGCTCCCCAAAATATGTGGCTTTCCCAAGGTGCACAAGCATATAATCAATCTTAGAGAATGTACCATGGGGAGGAGAATAGAAGGAGTAGCCCCTAGTGTGCGGGTTAACTGCTTGCCATAGATCTATCAAATTTAGCATGTCCATACAATCTCCAATGCTTGGTTCCAGTCCAGGGAGGACCTGGCTTGGCAGTTCGGGCTGGACTCTTCCCATGAGGCACAGGGTCAAGACTGATTTGCATATGGCTAGGTTCAAACTGGAATGGCATGGTGAGCAAAAAACCGATGGATTTAGGCCCAGATCTCTGTACTGGGGTGAATGTATGACATTGTTCTGCATTCTGTCCATCAACTGTTGTTTTTGCATTTGTCATCCCGAGTGGGACGGGTATGCTCAGAAGTGAGTCCCGTGCTCTCCATGCCACTGGAATCAAGCTATTCTGGCTGAAGAGGGGTGAAACCCCGAAACCAGTCCTAGGATGATTAGTTCCAGTCCAGGGAGGACCTGGCTTGGCAGTTCGGGCTGGACTGTTCCCATGAGGCACAGGGTCAAGACTTATTTGCATATGGCTGGGTTCAAACTGGAATGGCATGGTTAGCAAAAAAACGAAGGATTTAGGCCCAGATCTCTGTACTGGGGTGAATGTATGACATTGTTCTGCATTCTGTCCATCAACTGTTGTTTTTGCATTTGTCACCCCGAGTGGGACGGGTATGCTCAGAAATGAGTCCCGTGCTCTCCATGCCACTGGAATCAAGCTATTCTGGCTGAAGAGGGGTGAAACCCCGAAACCAGTCCTAGGATGATTGGTTCCAGTCCAGGGAGGACCTGGCTTGGCAGTTCGGGCTGGACTGTTCCCATGAGGCACAGGGTCAAGACTGATTTGCATATGGCTAGGTTCAAACTGGAATGGCATGGTGAGCAAAAAAACGATGGATTTAGGCCCAGATCTCTGTACTGGGGTGAATGTATGACATTGTTCTGCATTCTGTCCATCAACTGTTGTTTTTGCATTTGTCATCCCGAGTGGGACGGGTATGCTCAGAAGTGAGTCCCGTGCTCTCCATGCCACTGGAATCAAGCTATTCTGGCTGAAGAGGGGTGAAACCCCGAAACCAGTCCTAGGATGATTGGTTCCAGTCCAGGGAGGACCTGGCTTGGCAGTTCGGGCTGGACTGTTCCCATGAGGCACAGTGTCAAGACTTATTTGCATATGGCTGGGTTCAAACTGGAATGGCATGGTTAGCAAAAAAACGAAGGATTTAGGCCCAGATCTCTGTACTGGGGTGAATGTATGACATTGTTCTGCATTCTGTCCATCAACTGTTGTTTTTACAATCTCCAAAAGCACACTAGATGCCCTTCCCAATGGTCTCACCACCAGTAGAGAGCTGTTGAGTTCCTTTTCTAACACCATTGTAGTCCCCCATCCAAATTATATCATTGTGTACATAGGGTGTCAAAACCCACATCAACTCCCCAAATAAGTCAGGGGTATCTATGTTGGGGGCATATGAAGTAAGAAGCACCCTGGGGATACCCTCTATTTCTCATACCACTCCCATATAGCACCACCTGCTGCTTTCAATTCTGTGATTACTCATAGTGGAATGCTGTTATCCACAGCTACATCCCTCTTGCTTATGAAGTAAAGCTTGCATTTCAGAGCCGCCCCCCCCATTTAGCTCATAGCGTCTCATGTTATTGGGGTAATAAATGTGGCTGCAGCATAACTATCTTATCTTTCTGTCTACGGGTGTCAGACAATATTGTTTAATGCTTTCCAGGATTTTGGATTCCCTTAACATTCCACAATAGAATTATCACCTCCATGTGTGTACGTGTAAGTCATCTCACATGTACATATTATATGTATTGCTAAGAATAATAATAATAAACACTGTTCCGATTGTATTCGCTCCTTCTCAAAACACGTGTAAGAACATTACACTCCTCCTTCATCCCACATGGTCTGTCCCAACCTGGCCTCCACAATTAACATAAAAGGTGTCATTTACCCCTTTAACAGCAACAGAATCAAACTTCCCTATTACAGCGCAGTGTAGCCCGGGCCCCTCGAGCAGGTTCCCCCAGGCTCGACATCGCTATTGTGAACAGGCATGCCAAAAACAGACCATGTATCTCTCTCATCCCTGCTTCGGGCCACATTTATTATTCTCTATCCTTTTCATTATGCCCCTCCTCGGTTACGTAATATAGTGCCAGCCCACCCACCCTTATGCATCATCATGCCAGGCTGCTGAGATAACATGCACCAATATATCGGCATTAATTACTCTATAAACTGCATGTTGGTCAAAATAAATCTCTTCCCTTGCCAATCAATCCTTAAATGTGCCAGAGGCATCAGAGCATAATTCCATCTTTTGTCGCTGAGTTTCCATTTGATTTCTACAAAAAAAATTGAGTTTTTTTGGTTTGCCACACCATTATCTGGGTAAAAGGATGTTTTGTTACGAGCCGCTGCCAAGATATCCTCTTCATCTCTATATCTTAGCATACGTGCGATCAACATGCGTGGTGGTGCACCAGGCTTAGGCTTACCACCAGGGGTTCTATGAGTTCTGTCAGCATGTAACTCACCCTCCATATTTAATCCTGGAAGCACCATGGGGAGCCAGCTCTCTAGAAACAGTTCCACTGGTGCCATCTCTGTGCCCTCACGTAATCCAAGAATGCGCATGATATTACGGCGGAACCAGTCCTCCAAATCAGCGAGTTTTGCCACCTGCTGCTGCATGCATTGTTCCTGATCCCTTAGCTAATTAGAATGTGCACTTAAAATTTCCTTTGCACTCTCTGCTCTCACACCCATGTCCTTAACGCGTTCTCTCAGCTTATCCATATCCTGGCACAGCAGTCTCACTGTTATTGCCACATCATCAATCTTTTCAGTAATTGTTTTATTTCCTCTTATATGAGATATTTAATATCCCGGTTAGATGGAGAAGCAGCCTCCCCCTCTGCATTAGCATCATTCGCAGCCCCACTCTGCGCCATTTGAGCAATACTGTCTTTAATAGTGTTGCGGGTCTTTGAGGCTGCGACCGAGTACCTCTTGTGTTTTGGTGGCATGCAAGTAGAAAATGGCCCCCTTCGGTGTCCCTCCAATGGGTAGTTCGAAGCCAAACATGGCTCTGCCCTCCACCACACCAGTAAATACTGGGCTCAGAGTTATAGTTTGAAATGCACACTAGGTCCCTTCAAGTAACTCACAGACCTGACCCCCTGGTGCACTATTTAGGTCATTACTGTCTTCCAAGTGCCATATGCAAGCAACAATATAATTTAATGAGAGAGACAGATGGGGGGAAAGGTTACCAAATCCAGTCTCACTCCAGTAGTGTAAGCTAACTGCCACAGAGCTGCCACCATCTCCTGGGCCCCATAGAGCTCCTTATATGAATATGTGCCCTGAAGTAAAGTTCTTTTGTGACCGCACACCGATTCTCTGGTGTTTAATAATCAGATCAGGCCATTGCACAGCACATAAAGCGGACCTGCTCATCCTCCACCCTACCGCCGATGTGGACGCTCGGACTGCATTAGGCACCAGGGGCACAGTGTTTGAAAACTCCAGCGGAAGGGAGGGAGTCGCACACTTACTCCCCTCAATCCGATTGATGTGATCAGTCTCTGATGCAGCACACACAGTCATGCGCATCCATTGGGGTCCACATGTTAATCACCGTGCCATCTTTTGGGTCCAGAGAAGGGGCCCCTCACAAACCCAGCATTGACCCAGCTGTTCTACGCCACTCCAAAGTCCAGCTGGCCTCACCTCCCCACAGTTACCAGGATGGTGCCTACAAGCGGAACCTGGCATTGCAAGACCCAGCTCAGCAGACCCCAATATGCCTCACTCCTTCACTGCTCCAGTAAACTGCCACAGAAGCCCCCAGTCCCTGCTAGCAAGCTCAGTGGGTGGGGGTCGCCAAATTCCATCTCCGCAGTGGCAGAGAGCAATCCATGGGACCGAGGGAGGGGCGTTCCCACGGTCTGCTAGTTAGCGTAGCTACGATCAAGATTGGCTGCTTAGTCGCCCATCTTGGCTCTGCCCGAAATCACATTAATTTTCTCAAGCAACAGAAGTGACAAGCACAGTGGTGGAGAACGGTGTCTCCGATTATTCTCTTATCTCATTCCCCTTTCGTCCCTTCTACCACAGGCCCTTTTATCCCTATGTAGGTGGTATGTGATGGGGTGGTGAGAGCTGGAATTGAGCATCAACCCCATTTTATCCTACGCAAAAGTCTTGTGCAAACATGCCAGATTGCCTTGTCCACTTTATCACCCAAACTGAGCAATAGAATTGGACTCTAATTTCTCAAAAAAATGGACTAAATTACAAGTCAAACTCAGTTTAGTTAACTCATTCATTTTGTTTCAATTCATTTAGAAATTGCCACAATAAGGAGATAGGTAATCTGATGATGGCAGAGATAAACGATGCAAGCCAAGTACCCTTGCCCACAGATGCTAAGAGCATAGGCTCATGGGCATTGAATCCTCCCTTCCTTGAGAGATACCGTTTCTCTGCATAATCGTGTTCTTCAGTGACTGACATCATGGCCTTAGCATCTTCAGAGAGATTGTCTGTAGATCCTAATAAGTTTGCATTATTTCTTAACTAGTGTCAGTTACATTTTTTGTGCAAGCCTGTCATCTTCTCAGATGCTCAAATCAAGGTGGTCTTTGTTATATTTGAGTCGAAATGCAGCCAATTTGAGAATTTCTTTGCTAGAGAGAGATGATCATTGGCTTCATGACATTTCTGCCATTTGTGACCAGATATTGAAATTGTTTGTTAGGAGCCTTTGTTTAGGTAAGGAGTAAGCCCCGGATAAAGACATGCAATTTCCTTTGTGGATTTGTTAATGTCTCAATGGCTACCTCATTAAATTCAAAGTGCAAGGCAGCCAAGTGCAGCTAACAATGTGTTGAACATAATTTTATGCCAGGTGTGCATCTCAGTGGTTTTGACTCACCTGTGGCTACTGGGCTACTACACAGAGCCTCCAGGTCCAATAAAATAACTGGTGGTCAGTCCAAGGCAGAGCAATATATTGGCAACAGATCAATATTCACCACGTTGAAAATATTAAATCAACTGAAAGCTTTTATATGAGTAGTTTCGATGACAAATTGATTGAGCTCAAATGACAGACAGGTTTCCAAAACTTGACATGAGTCCTCTTGAGTGGGGCAATCAACCCAGCGATTAAAACCACTTAATACTAATAGATTTTCTGAGGTTAATGATTGATGATAAGCACTCAATAAACTGATTTGCAAAATTGGCGTCAATCCACAGGGGTCTATATGCTACAAAGATAATATGTAAACAAGGGGGAGATAACTTCACTCAGAGGCCCAGAAGCTCTTAAAAAATAAATTCCTCCAGGCAAACTGGCTGGAGTTGACTACAACAATTACTTCACCCCCTCTTCCATTGATACAATCCAATCTATAATGAAATTCCGGAAGGACCACCATTGCAAGACACTTTACATTTGATAAAGCACCGCCCATGGCCATTTCAATTTGCTTACTAATGTTGTTACCACTAAGCATCTTAGCAGTAGCTTTAAACCACTCAAGAGAGATATCTCCAGCTTTAGATCCTGCATTTGCCAGGGATTAGGAGACATTAGTTTGTTCCTAGAATAAGTAATTCGTACCTGTTCTGTATTTAAATGAAAATCATGACTGGCGCTGGTTGCTGAGTGGTTGCTTATGGGCTTGTCTTTGGCACTTCAGTGTTGCACCCACTTCACAAATGTGCTCATGCTTGATTTAAGTATTGTATACTAACACCATTGGATATACACCGACTTGCCCCAAAAGATTAGAGCACTCACCTCAACTTCCCACTTTTCAAAAGAGTATGCGAATTACGCCAATTGAATACAAAGTACCACAAATCACCCTATACAAATTAGTGTGTAAAAATAATACACGGCTGTGCGGATGTGCTACAGCCTGATGCAAGTATCGTGGGCAGGTTCTCATGCTCAGTCTTACCCCGAAAGACCAGAACACTGTCCTAGACTGCAGCTATTCACAAAGGGGCAGATTTACAAGCCCCTTGTGCCACTTTTGCATCACTTTTAACATGGGAAAAGTGACGCAAACGTGGCGCAAGGAGCTTGTAAATCTGCTCCAAAGTGTGCTCTTTTATCCAACAAGTTAAAAATTGAGCAGCAGTGTTGAAAATCACCACCCCCAATATAATACAAATAATCACATGTCCACCTCAACAAAGTAGTATGTCAAAAAGTCAATTAGATGTGCGGATGCAGTCTCGCTCAAGCTAAGCATTGCGGACTCACCCCCATAACACATACTCAGTCATTCTGCAAAACACCAGAGCGCTGATCTGATTGCCACTTATCATCAGAGCATGCAAGTTTAGCCAACAAGCTAAAAATTGAGCAAGAGTATTAAAAGTCACTAAGTTGAATAAAACGAATCACCTGAAACAAAGTAGCATGTGCAAATGTCAATAAATCCAAGTAAAATTCTCTTTGGCCAATCAAGTATTCTAGTGCCAGTATCTTTATTTTTATAGTTGTTGACATTTTCTGTGTTGGAGTATCTTGCACCTGTGTGCTTGATTAATGTAGCAGATGTGTCCTGAAATGGTTATGGTGTTACCACTGATGGTTGCTGCTTTGACATGCTTCTGGACTCGGAGCCACCACTGTGATTTTCAGTGGCTGATGAGTACAACACATCAGGCCTTCTTTACCATTGGAGCTGCAATCCTTCAGCTCCTAGTTCACTTGCTTTCTTGATGATCCAGTTTTTATAAATGGAAAAAGGAGTGAAAGTTGATAGCCCTTTTTTGTACCATGAATCCAGTATGAGGGCACAGATGTACTCTTCACAGGGCATAATATCTTTTTGAAGCTATTACATGAAGGATTAAGCTGTTGACCAAAGCAGTTACTTCTTTTTTGAACTTGTACATGATTTTTCTACCTTACCGAAATGGTTCTTGTAGCATGTGCTAGAAAAGAATGTCTTAATTCATAATACAATCCTCCTTATTGACTTTTCTTGTAAAAATCTCAAAGAGCACTTGCATTTGGATCAGGCACTCTATTAGCTCCCAATTTCCAATCATTGTCATGACTTTGGCAGTTGCATCCACTCTCGCTTGTAGCTCATAATCATCTATAGTCCTGTCCTGCTCAAACAGCCATTCCAGTATGTAGAAGGTGGAGTTCTAACAGGTTAGGGACTCCTGTATGAAATCTTTGAATAGAATAATATTAGCATTCAACTGCTTCCAGGCTTTGAAGGAATAGCACATATTTTTGCAAATCCTACAACAGATGAGCATTATTTTGTTGACCACTTGCTCCTTTGTAACTCCTGTACAATTAGGTTGAAGCAATAAGCTAAATAGAGTATCCTAAGTATCCTCCATCAGCCATGGTGTTCTCACTATTATGTCTATTGTCAGTTGCAACAAATCCAGTGTTGAGACTTCAGGGCCCAAGCCATTCATAGACTTTTATATTTATATTCAAGGATACTGGCAGCAGTATGTGTTGTCTTCATTGAGAAAATTGCAACTGTTGCATGCTGATGAATGCTGAAATGCATCAGCAGTAGTGAATCCAGTGGCTAGTGTTTGCTTAATCACTTTGAAGGAGAGCCAGTGTGCAGTGATACACATGTAGCTGTAGCTTGACTACTGGTCCACTGCCTGTTCTGAGCTGGATGGATAGATGCATTGTGCTGTCCTTCATTACTTCATCAATCAGTTGTAGCACCTGACAAAGCAGCTTTAACACAGAAACAGTCGTAAAATAATAATTTCTTTAAACCTCCATTTTAGACAAAAGGTCACTGCAAATACCAGAAACCCCTCTCTGTTTATGAAGGAAAAAGGGTAGAGATGAAGCACCAGCACTTTGGCCAGTTTCCTAATGTATAAATTTACCAGTTCATGGGTATGGTGGTACAGCAATACCTTCCTGAACACAGACTTGTTAGTGAATATTATGCCTTCTCTATTCTGGGTTTCCTTGCTTGAGTTGCATGTGCTAGTTAATGAATCAGAAGCAAATACATGTGATTAATGAAAGTTTTGATTATTTTATAAATTTGTGCTTATTAGGCTTATGTAAATATATTCACAGTATTTAATCTAAATGCTGGCTGCTTTATTTTAAAGTGTTTTGGTATTGATTTCTAAGAGTTTATAGAAGATTGACAGTTATGTGCGTAGCTATGAAAAAGAGCACAAGGCCTGATATAGGCTTTATCGGACAAAGGTAAACCCGTCAGTATAGCGTACATTTCTTCACATTGAAAGGAACTACTGTGACTGCAGCTCCTGTCAATGTATGAAAAGTTTGACGGACGGTACTGTCAAAATGACAGACGGTAAAGTCATTTTTAGTGTTTTCAAAAACAAAATCCCAAAGTCGAATTTTTGTTTTGGAAAATACAAAAATGAATGACCCCCACCCATGGGAATTGTCTTTCATGGTGTCGGGGGTCATCTTATAGCTTTTCACTGTCCCTTACCACCAGGTTTTACCTGGAGGTAAGGGCCAATGAAAACTGGGCATTTAACCGCCCACTCTAATCTGGTGGGCGGATGAATCACCAAAGCTCAGACAGCCCTTACTCAGTCGGGCCATCAGAGGCATATGTCAGCGTTGGAGATGAAGCAGTCTCCATGGATGACATACTTAATGTCCGACCAACTGTGAATCAGGCAGGTGAACCTTCAGTTTGGCAGAGAGGTCACTCACTTGTGAAAGAGTACCCTCTCTGCCAAATTCTAAACAGCTGCATAGTGCTGTAACATTTCTGGATAGTGCAGCAGAAGTGATGATAGTTCTCAAAGCTCTAAAGGAGTATATGGTGGTGACTCCAAATACTTACAGGTTGAGCCCCTGGGTGGACATGTAAACCCTCCAGATTGGGTTTATAATGCGTTACAATTTGAGAGGGACATACCACACAAAATAATAACTGTATTCTGAACTCATGTGGTAGATGCTTATAACATAATTATTGCAAATGATGACTGCTTCCTACATTTATTAGGGATGCAACTCAAGGTGAAACAGTTATAATGCAAGTGTTTCCTTCCTAGTACTTGAAGAATTCAAAGAACAATATGCAGCTGAGTGGGAGCCTGCACTGTACAGAAACCAAGTAGGGTGGGACAAAGGGCATGTTCTGCATGTGACTCCTTTATAGCGTGGACATTAAGTACAGACTCAATATTCTTTGAAACCATAAGCAAAGCACAATATAAACCCTATTTTAGATCAGCTACAATATCAAGGTATAATAGTGCCTTGTAGTTCCACAGTGAATACCTGTCTTTTTACGGTATTGAGGCCCGATAATACATAAAGAATAGTTTTGGATTATAGAATTCGAAATGCACATACCTATACTCTACAAAGCACACATAGTTCTGGACTAATGGTGAATTTAGTGAGGCAAAAATACAAAAGAACTGTGTATAATCCGAGTGATTTCTTTAGCTATATTATAGCCCCTGAATCTCAGTATCGAACCGCTTTTTCCTTCAGCGGTTTTCAATACACCTATACAAGATTTCCAGTGGAAATAAGAGTAGCCCAGTGCTTTTTGCAGCAATATTTACAGAGATATTCCAGGAAGATCCACAGGCACTATCCCATATTGATTATATATATATATATATATATTACCTACTGGCGGTCGCCAGTAGGTAGTTATAGTTAGGACCCTGTTTCCATAGGAAATCCGCAACATTCTATTTGGAATAACTTTGGCGCCGGTCGACGAATCCTCGCGAAATTTTCAAAATAGGTGGGGCGCTACGCTCCGCTCCTACCCTGAAAGTCTCGGGGGGATTCGTCAAGCAGGGGCCGAGAAAAAAGGGGGGTCCCAAAACGCGTTTTCCCCATGCATTTTTCCATAGGACCTTTAGACACAGCTACAGCCCGAACGGCTGAACAGAATTACTTGAAATTTGGCAGAGAGGTAGCCATAAGGTCAAGGAAGTGCCTTTTGCAGGTCTGGTGTAAATCTGTTCAGTATTTCCTGAGAAAATAGCATTTAAAAGCATATATATATGTGGGCGGAGCCTAACCACACATCTCATCCTGAGATCTGATTGGCTGTCAGCACTTCATCCAAGAAGTGTTGGCAGCCATCTTGGGACCAATATACATGATAGCACCTCATTAAAAAGCATTGCAGTTAATAGAAGGTTTTAAGACTTTAGTTACATTATAAATCATTTGTTGATGGTACCATACTCATTTTAGGAATTTTGGTATGTTCTAAGGTGATTTCACCATGTGAAAAAGCCTTCTGCTGGGATATCATGATTGAGAGAAAAATATTTTCTCATGCTTTTACCACAGAGGTTTGGAAGGTGATCTATAGGCTAAACTGAGAGCTTATTTTCTGTAAATTCACATTATCTTTCTCAGTCATGTGAGAATGAAGTCTGACATTCTCAGTAAAACATGTACATCCAACAAGGGCAGAGACTGTCAGTTGATTCCTTTGTGTTCTACTGCAGCTTCCCAGAGTGTTCCAAAGAACTACTAGAGCGCTAACAGTCCTACTTATGATAAACGTATGGCACACCTGAAGCCATCTTGCTTGGATTAAAGTGGTAACTCTTAAAACATTTAATTTAAAAAGGAACAAAATGAGGGGGTTCATTTTTCCATAAAAAGTATGATTAGTGCTGCAGAAAGAAAAACTAGGGCACATTTTGAGTGACTTCTCAAATCCTCTTCTATTTCATTAAAAAATTCTGACATGCAGACTGAAACATGCACTTTCAATACCAGCAGCAGTTTTCCCTGGTGAGCAGTAGCTTTACTACAGTGATCTAATGAGCAAAAAGAGTGCTAACATTCTGAATTTATGGCAAATGTGTGACACATCTGAATGCCTTCTTGATGGAATCAAAGTAAAAAACTGAAAGTATTTCCTACTGAGGAGACTGCAGTAAATGAGGATATTAGGAAACTTCATAACAAATAAGTCTCCCAAGATGGCCACCTGAGACAAAAGAGCCCAAATGTAGCCCAAATATCACCCAGATGTAGCCCAAGTATAGCCCAATGACAGAATGTCCCAGAATGTTCTTAAAAACAACTAGAGCGCTTACTGTCTTCATTATGACAAAAGTATGGCACACCTGAAGCCATCTTGATTGGAATAAACTGGTAACACTTAAAACATTTAATTTAAAAAGGAACACAATGAGGAGGTTCATTTGCCATAGAAATTATGATTAATGCTGAAGAAAGAAAATGAGGGCACATTTTGAGTGACTTCTCAAATCCTCTTCTATTTCATTAAAAAATTCTGACATGCAGACTGAAACATGCACTTTTAATACCAGGAGCAGACTTCCATGGTGCAGTAGTTTTACTACAGTGATCTAATGAGCAACTAGAGTGCTAACATTCAGAATTTATGGCAAATGTGTGACATATCTGAATACCTTCATGATGGAATCAAAGTAAAAAACTGAAAGCATTTCCTACTGAGGAGACTGCAGTACATGAGGAAATTAGGAAACTTCATAACAAATAAATCTCCCAAGATGGCCACCGGAGACAAAAGAGCCCAAATGTAGCCCAAAATCACCCAGATGTTGCCCAAATATAGCCCAATGACAGAAGTGTGCAAAACACTTATTATTTTGTGTTTTTGCAGTGTTATATAGTGCAGACTTGTCAGGTATTGGAGTGCTTTACATGAGCATTGGTTACATCACACAAGAACAAATTCATTTTGGTTGTAGACATGGGGAGACTAAGTGATTTGACCAGAATCACAGAATGTCGAGCTGAAGCAGAAACTTCAACCTGGTTCCCCAGTTGCAAAGTCTGCAGTTCTGGAAGTAACACCACATCCTCTCCCCTAAGTGCAACATTTAATCAAGTGGTCAACTGGATAAAAAAACATAAAGATAACAAATAATTTAAAAGTGCTTTGTCGCTATTTGAAAACTCAGAAAATATGTCCTTATTTTAGTCTTTTAGAGCACTAACCATAATTTTGATGCCAATAAGACCCTCTCATATATGTAATTTCTAAAGGAAATGCTCTAGGTATTACAGTTTTGATTACATCAAGATGATGTCAGGCGTTCGACACTTTTGTAATAAATATAGAATGTTAGCAATCTAGTTGTTCATTAGGATACTGTTGAGAGGCAGAGGCCAGGGGCACGGACTCTGAAAATTGAAGGCAGGTAGGAGGGTGCAAAGGCAACAATTTAACCACACTGAGCAGGCAGGAAGGGCCGTGGAAGCACAACAGACTATGGAGGGCAGTGGAAAGTGGGGCAGGGGCAACAAACCAACAATACAGGACTTGCAAGAGAGGCTGTTGGAGGGAAGATCTATTACGGGTCAAGGAAGCTAGGGGCGGTCCCCAGATCCCCGGGAGCCACCACAGAACTGAGCAGGAGAGTGAGTCAGGGACAAAAGGGGCACCTTAATTTGAGCCGGGGTGCCTAGGAATGCTTGCTCCAAAAATGAAGAAAACAGACATATGAGACATGGAATTGGAGGCAGAATACAATGGCAGTTTAATGAGAAGATGCAACTTCAAAGAAACCGCAGAATAGAGACATAAAGTACAAAATACAGAATCCAGATAATCATACAGCTGTCATAATATTCTCTGTATCTCAATTAATGTACTGACAGAGAGAGAGAGAAAACACATCTATAAATGCATCATGGGAAACAAGTTACACCAAGGAAAATGTTACCTAGGAACACTCACGTTTACTCTTAGAGCAAGCATTCCTGCAATTACAATACAAAATCTTTTAAATGCAAAAGTAAAGAGAACAATGGTTAAACATAACATGACATTTCATATAGGTAAAATAGAATAAGATACTTCAAGCAAAGCAGAGCAAGACATTTTAAGCAAAGGAAGACAAGAGCTCCCAGCTCTTGGGGAAAACCTGCACTGCCTGTTAACCTACATACAGACGGCGAGGTAGTCCGTCGATATCTGTGGGTGCTCCCTTTTTATATCATTTTGTGGGCTCCTTTGCACGCTACATCTACCTACGTATGCTACCCAAAAGCTTCGTCTGCAGATTTTACCAGACATTTCGTCATTTACCCACTTAATGCTGACAATGGACTGGGTGAAAAGGTCAGTCTCTCAGGCCAATCGCTTATCGTAAGTTCCATAGAGCAAGCAGAAAATAATGGGTATTGTACGGGAATTCAATATATTCATGTATAAAATCTCCTCAGTTCTCCTAACTTGACGCTCTGCGGTTGCCACTTCCTTAAAAGCAGGAAACCTGCCCAGGAAGCAAGTACCAGTCCAGGATGCAGCCTACTGTATGTCGACAGCTTCAGGGGGATGTTGAACTTTGATACCGAGCACGGAGCACTCGGGTAGGGTGGGGGCTACTAGTTTGGATCAGAAGGCCTCGCAGACCTGCCTTCAGACTGCTATACACTAAAATTGCAGAGCTATGGTCAATTTAACAAAGAGGCCTACATATTGAACAGAAGGGCCTACACAGGGGTTTTATGCTGGCTGAGTGGTAAGGATGTCTCAGGATAATTATATAGCAACACAGGACCCGCTGGTCAATTTAATACGGCCTACAAATGCAGCTGGCAGGGCAAGGACAAGGGTCTCATACTTCAGGTGTGGACAGAACGGGCCAGGGGCCCCCTGTTATACAAAATCTACCCTCCTTCAAGGCTGTGGCAATGTAATAGACCATTGTGGGCAGAAGGAAGAGGCAATGGTAGTAAAACCATACATGCCAATAGACCCGATTCAGCCAGGAAACGTCCAATGTTTTTAAGCTCAAATGGGCTTTATTTGATCTGTCTCCTGTCTACAATATCCTCTTTTTCAATGTAACTCAAAGGGGAAAATCAATACCCCAGTTTTTTTTCAAAATCTCCCTCTTACCAAGTTCAAAATGTTCGCAAGTATGGTACATTGGATCATGGAAGGAAATGGGATAGGGACATGGACTTGGATAACAGAGGACAGGAGGGACATGGAGAGGTGCACCAAACTGACCCTGCAGGGCAGGCATCAGGGTTTGCAGCAGCACAATACACCACACAGGGCATGCAGGACGGGAGTGCAGCACAACAATCCATAGAAAGCAAGAGGGAGGGGACAGGACCATGCACATGGACAACAGAGAACAGAGGGGCAAGAGGCAATGGTAGCTAGCTGACCATAATGGACAGACAGGAGAGAAAGCTGCAGCATAACAGACCATAAAGGGCAGGAGGGACGGATCAGGGGCATTACAATGGAACAGACAAGCCAGGAGGGAGGGAGTAGGGCTGGGAGCAAGGGGGCAGGGCAGGAGCAGCAAGATAGCCATGGAGGTCAGGCAGGATGGGCACTAGAAGCAAGACACACCATGAAGAGCAACAGTTAGACTGTGATGGCATACACACAGACCATGGAGGGAAGGTGGGAGGGGGTCAGGGGCAGCTAACTGACCACACAGGGAAGGTGGGAGGGGCCATGGCAGCACAGAAGACCATGCATGGCAAGTGGGAGGGTTAGTGGCAGCACAATGGCTTTGATGGGCAAGAAGGAGGGTGGAGGGGCATGCACAAAGGACGATGGAGGATAGAAGGGAGGGTCAGGACCTGTGCACAGACAAGAAAGTTCAGGGGAAGGGACCTCACAACAGACCACACGGGGCAGGCAGGAGGAGCAGTTGCAGCACAACAGACCAGGGAGGGCAGAAGGGTGTGGCAGTACAATGGACCATGTAGGACAGGAGGAAGAGGATAGGGGCATGGCATGTGAACAGGCAGGGTGGAGGTGGCAGGGACAGGTTACAGTCATCTGACAATGCTAGGCAGGTGGGAGGGGAGTGGCAGCTCAACAGAACACTCAGAGTAGATAGGAGTGGCAGGTCCATGGGACATGGTGGGCAAAAAGGATGGAGCAGGGGCATGCACAAAGACATCGGAGGGCAGGGGGAAGGAGAATAGGGGCAGCAAGCTAAGCACAAAGTTTAAGCAGGAGGTCAATGATGGGGCATAGAATTGGGCAATGGAGGGCAGGAGGAGTGGACTGGTACATCATACTAAATTGAGGGCAGTGGCAGCACATCAGACCATGCATGGCAGGAGGGAGGAGGCTAGTCCATGGATTCACACAACAGAGGATAGGGAGGAAGGGGATGGGGCAGCAAGCTAACTGTTCAGAGAAGGCGGGTATTAGGAACTTTATTGTTTTTAAAACATTGTGTCTGTGCGAACTACTTAAAATATGAACAAGTATGCAGCATAATCTCACTTTTATTCAGGAAGAAGAGGACGTTTGTGACTGTGACTCCGGGCTCACTTGGCAGAAACACCCCCTGACCCTCCACCCCCTATCGCAAAATGTAATGCCCGTGAAAAGGGTAGGTGAACACAGTGTTATATAGAACATAGTCCTGAGAGCACGATTGAAAATGAAAACTAGATATAGTGTATGGTATAAACTATGCACCAAAAAGTGTGATATAAGATGAACCGGGCGTGAAATATAATATGCAATACATTGTGCGCAATGACAGATTCATTGGAGAGCGCGAGATAGCACAGGCACTAGCGCGTGCTATGCGATATGCGCCTTGGAGTGTAATATGCACAGGGCAGTGTTGTGTAACCTAACTAGTCTCTAAAGTTGTAATATAAAATATGTGCTGGGGAGTGTAACGTTGCATATGCACTGTGACAAAGATATGGATCCCAGATTGTAATATGTATGGCATAGCACTGTGCGTTATAACATAGGCATCGAGAAAGGCACGTTAGATGGGGCAATATAACCCGTGCGAAGACAAGTGTGGCATGACATATTCACGGGGTGGTGTTACAGTGCACATGGGCTAGAGAGTGTCATAGCATATGCACTAGCTAGTGGAATACAACACAGAGGTGTGTGGCACTCGGCAGGCAATGGTGGGTGTAACACAGCATTGGGCTCTGTCAGGAGCACGCTGTGACTCTCAAGTGATGTTCGTCCCCTTTCCAGAGAGTAAAATAAAAAGTATTACACATCCAGCAGTGGATGTGTGTTTTATTAACCGTGAGGGGGGTTTCTTGCATAGTTTTGGTCGAATTTTTGTCGAATCCCCTTTGAATGGCTTGGTGTGCATGTGTATTAAATGTGCCCGTCAATAGCTACCCATGTTTGTATAAATAAACGACAAGGGTGTCTACCAGGATTAGGCACGGTAGGGCATCAGACATGTCAGAGCTTCACTAGTGGTGTAAATACATTCCACGTGGATTCATTGCATGCATAGTCGCCTTTTAATGAATATCACGCAAATCGTCATGGTGATAGGTACGTACGGTTTGTCCAGCATGTCCTAGGTGTGTCTATAAATATATATTTTTTAAAAATAATAAAAAACAGTGGCCGGCCCTGGGGATTGGGGTCAAAAAAATATAATTAGGAGACTGGCACTGGGGGATGGGGTCATCAGGGCCAATAAATTAGAATAAGAAGGGGAACCAAACAGCCCCCCTTCTTAAAAAACTAAAATAAATAAAAGACTGGCATCGTGCCGGAGGCCATGCCCCCTCCGTGCAGCACTCTGCAAACGCGCCCCCAACAGGCATCTCCAGTATGCGCCAGGGAGCTGCGCTGCAGCCAAGTGTTCTGAGGCCAAGCCCCTTTTTACACCTCTCTGCAACGCAGCTCTGTGGCGCTTACTGGAGGTACCTAGTGGTCTAGTTTGACCCTAGGGACCCTTAGGATTCAAGGGGACTTAATCTCTCAACTTAGAACAGCCACAGGGCGCGTTTACACAGTGGTGAAGGGAGGGGACGGGGCCTGAGGTGACGTGTGCAAACACGCACTATGGCACGTTTTAAATTGGGGATATAATTTCCCTTCAATACTGAGGGCCCCTGGGGGCTAACTAGCCCACCAAGTGCTTCCAGTAAGCGCCACTGAGCTGCATTGCAGAGAGGTGGTCCAGGCCGTGCCACTTTTTACACCTCTCTGCAACGCAGCTCTGTGGCACTTACTGGAGGTACCTAGTGGGCTAGTTGGACCCTAGGGACCCTCAGGATTCAAATGAACTTAATCTCCCAACTAAAAATGGACACAGGGCGTGTTTACACAGTGGTGAATGGAGGGGACGGGGCCTGAGTTAACGTGTGCAAAAACGCCCTGTGGCCTGTTTTAAGAGGTAGTTTTAATCTCCATGCCCTATTATATACTAGGGGCTTACAGAGGAGGTCATGCTAATCACAGGGGGACCCCAACGCATAATGTTCCCTAGTGTATGTAGGTGTTTTCACTGAATTCTAAGTGTCTTTTAACATAGCACTGGCTCTAGGACTGGTTAGTCAGACTCAGTTACCACCAGTATCCGTGTGAAAAAGTTGAGGGTACAGGATGATTTTGCAACAAGGCTTCTTTCTGCTCTTCTTTTTGTTCTTTCTGCACGTTATCCTTCTTCCTGCACTTATCTTCGTATTTGAGGACTTCTGTTGCTTCTTTCTGCACTTCTTTTGTTTCTTTCTGTGCATTTTTTCTTCTTTCTTCACATGTCCTATCTCTGTAGGCATAGTTAGAAATTAGCATTTAAAAAACCTTTGAAATTCACAGAAAAAACCATAGGTTTCAGGCACGTTATAGTTAGGAATTAGCATTTAAAAAACCTCAGAAATTCACTGAAAAAACCATAGGTTTCAGGGGTGTTATAGTTAGCTGGACTTTTCACTTGTACAAAACCATTGAAATTCCCCCGTTATAGTTAGTTCAGCTAACTATAACTCGCGCGCCCGCAATGCACTGCTGATGACGTCACATATTACATCACTCATGACATGGTCAGTGACATCACTCATGACATCACTGATGACATCTCAAATGACATCACTGATGACATCACTGATGACATCATCCTTGTGATAGAGTGGCAGACCTCCTCTCACCCTAATATAACCTTTGATACACACATTCAAAAATAGAGACTAAAATTTTCAAAACAATGGACATACCAATACCAGTTACAACAACCTCTTCAGTAATTCTAAGATCCACATACACATCCACTCATTCACCAACAGTCCTATACAGTCACTCATACATGTACTCACTCATCATATGTACTCATACACCTATACATCCTGTTACACAATGCCACTCATCCATAGAGTTACTCACACACATAGTCACTCATGCTAATAAAGAATCAAACATACATTTACTTGCATATACAGTTATACACACACCACCATACTTACTTCTACGGAAACTTACACATACTTATTCTTTTAAACAATCACTTATAGAAACACATACTTATTCATACAGGAACTCTTTCAATCTCTCACTCTCACATATACTCACATATATACACCAATAGTCACATATACTAGTTTAAAACATATGTAGTTACTCATAAAGACACTATTGAGACAGTCATTCACTCACTAACACACCCATACACACACTCATCCACCCATACAGTCCTGCACACATGCTGTGTTCAACACATACAAACAGTGAGTCACTCATTCATGCTCCTATGCACTACGTAATACCCCCCACCGAACCATGCAGACACTCAGACTGATACTCAAAAAACCAACTAATAACCTATATAGACACCCATGTAGCTACTCACCAACCCATGCAGCCACTTATACACAAAGTGAGAGACTGATACAGATATTTACATATTTAAACATTACTCACTAAGCCATGTATTCACTATGATACACTTAATCAGTCAGTTACACAATCAATTTTTCAAAAACAAATCATCCATTTAGACACTTATATACCCATTTATTCTTCCATCGACCTTGAGATATACATATATAAAACATATTTAATTTTCAGAAAAACACACATTCACTGGATGATGTCATCAGTGATGTCATCAGTGATGTCATTTGAGATGTCATCAGTGATGTCATGAGTGATGTCACTGACCATGTCATGAGTGATGTAATATGTGACGTCATCAGCAGTGCATTGCGGGCGCGCGAGTTATAGTTAGCTGAACTAACTATAACGGGGGAATTTCAATGGTTTTGTACAAGTGAAAAGTCCAGCTAACTATAACACCCCTGAAACCTATGGTTTTTTCAGTGAATTTCTGAGGTTTTTTAAATGCTAATTCCTAACTATAACGTGCCTGAAACCTATGGTTTTTTCTGTGAATATATATATATATATATATATATATATATATATATATGTCGCAAAAACGGGATTCCACTCGTGCTCTCAAAAACCTCTGACACAGTAGACCAGGTCTCTAGTTCATATCCAAGTGGGGGTTTATTATATTCATAAACCCACCGTGACGCGTTTCGCCACCGTGGTGGCTTGTTCACACAGTGGTTTTCAATAAAGATGCCGATACATATACTTCCGTATTGGTAGTCAGTAAACATGGTAGAAGGACATCGTTAGTACAACAGGTAGCCGTGTTTTTTGGGCGCCATCTTGTAACGTCTTAACAAGATATAAAACAATGCATAACTGTTCTTAATTTTCCATAAATTAGTCCACAATTGTAAATCTAAACTGATAATCGGATCATGTCGAAACTGTCCTATGTACATTTATATCTATGCGTAGTGAATTGCTGTGAGGTCGTGCTAAATACCCTAATAGTGGGTGATACTATCATAGTGAGTGAGCAGCCTCGTGTGGGTTGGACTAAGTGACCATTTAATCTCGCAATTGCACTCAGGGTATGCCAAATTGCAGATGAATAAAAATGAATAAAAATGAAAAAATGAAAACCCTGGCTAGTGGGTATAGTGCGGACCTTCTTTTACGTATTACTCGTTTCATATGGAAAAAATGCTCGGATACACACATCCTAAAGTCATCTAGGTTATTTGTGAAATACCCTGGCTAGTGGGTATAGCGCTGTCCTTCTTGTAAGATGGCTCATTTGTACAAACATATAAAAGTATAGTAGTCTTGATCATAGGCAACGGATAAATATATATGCTACCCATTGGTCCTTCAATAGACTGTAAATGAGAAGTAACGAAACTGATACGCCGGCATCCAACTTAATACCCCCTATTCCTAAGAGTAACCCGTGGCTTCCCAATAACACAATCAAAGTAATATAATCAAAAGTGTGTGTTAAAATCTTATCTCCATGTTGTAACTTCAGGATGATCTGAAGAAAAGGGTAGGGATCGCGTTGGCACCATAGATGACAATTCCCTTCCTTTCCTCCTGTGGAAAATAGAAATGTAGTTGTCAGACTCATGAGGTAATATTAGACAAAGACCTTTAGCAGCCCACATTTTTTCAGAATAAAAAGATACAAGATAAAAGATAAAACAATGAATAACACAGATATACTGATATGTACAGTACTATGCATATTAGTTATATAGCGATGTGAGTCATGACTGTTTATCATAGCTTACAGATTGAGCATCCAGTATCATGAAGCTATCATTCCTCTTGTAAATGAATGGCCATTTCTTCATCCAAGTTATGGCCTTCGGGAAAGAGGGTGCACATACCTATGATGTGTCTTGATTCTCGTTGCCTAAGTCTTAGCACACGATTTCCACCTCTCACTTTCGGGAGGACCTGCTCAATTGCGTAATATCTTAGTTTTTTGTAATCTGAAAAATGGTGACTTGCAAAATGGCGGGCTATCGGGTATTGTTTATCATTGTTAGTGATAGCCCTCATATGTTCAAGTACACGTTTTTTTGCCATATGTGTTTTTTTTTTTTTTTTTTTTTTTTCCATATGAAACGAGTAATACGTAAAAGAAGGTCCGCACTATACCCACTAGCCAGGGTTTTCATTTTTCATTTTTATTCATCTGCAATTTGGCATACCCTGAGTGCAATTGCGAGATTAAATGGTCACTTAGTCCAGCCCACACGAGGCTGCTCACTCACTATGATAGTATCACCCACTATTAGGGTATTTAGCACGACCTCACAGCAATTCACTACGCATAGATATAAATGTACATAGGACAGTTTCGACATGATCCGATTATCAGTTTAGATTTACAATTGTGGACTAATTTATGGAAAATTAAGAACAGTTATGCATTGTTTTATATCTTGTTAAGACGTTACAAGATGGCGCCCAAAAAACACGGCTACCTGTTGTACTAACGATGTCCTTCTACCATGTTTACTGACTACCAATACGGAAGTATATGTATCGGCATCTTTATTGAAAACCACTGTGTGAACAAGCCACCACGGTGGCGAAACGCGTCACGGTGGGTTTATGAATATAATAAACCCCCACTTGGATATGAACTAGAGACCTGGTCTACTGTGTCAGAGGTTTTTGAGAGCACGAGTGGAATCCCGTTTTTGCGACATATTGTTTACCGGTACTCCGCCGGTCTCGCGCCACCCCTCAACGGATTGGGAAAGCTTAAGGAGGAACTTGGATTGATATATATATATATATATATATATATATATATATATATATATATAAATATATATATATATAACAAAAACTCCGTCTCGTAGGCTGAAGATGTCTCCTCAAGAAACAGAAGCAAACCCAGGGTGCGGTGAAAAGATCCAATTATTTATTTTAATATAACAGACACCACCGCCGCCATTACGCGTTTCAGCCCGTCACAGGCCTTGGTCACATGATGCGTAACACAACGAGTCCACCACTTAAATATGCTTGGAGTGAGTCACATGCACAACTGGGGATAAATTATGGAAATAGAAATCATGCAACGCATACATTGTTAGTTTGTCTTCACAAAACAATGCCCATCACATTTGCAATTGCCTATTGAATACACCGTATTTACAAATTGAATACTGTATACCATTGCGAAATCGACAATTGTAGGTTACTTTGTTTAATAAAATATATAATATTATAATATAAACAAATTATCTTAAAAACACACAAATGGCAATAATTCATCATGTTAAACCCAATTGTTTACATAATGCGATTTAAATTTTACCATAATGGTTGTTTTAAATGATGTTTCAACGAAAAAAAGAGAGAGGAAAAGACAAGATTAATCAGTCCTAATCACATTATATAAACAGGACTTGTTGCCTTTTTTCACTTTTCTTGATACGGCCCATGTGGGCCCATTCCATAAAACCCCATGTTGTAATAAAGTGACTGTGCAAATTGTGCAAATTTGTATAAGTACATATATCTATTACTAAGAGCCACATCCGTGACACCTATTTACAAATAACTATACAGTACCAAATTTATAAAAAATCTAATATATATTATCTATAAAAGCATTAACCCATTGTGCAAAAAAGTGTATATATAAAAAAAAAATTCACATTAAAATTTCAGTGCAATTTTCGAGACAGGGAAATAGCAGCATACATTTTGTATTTATTGAAACTATGTGTTTCTTCTCTAAATGGTAAAGTGATGAATATCCAGTTTACAAATCAGTGTGGAAATCCTCACTCGAATTCAATCCTTTGGGACTCTTACTATCCAACTCTAGTTATATATTCAGTTTCCAATCTCCTTAATAAGACCTCCCGGTTCGCTCCCCTTCTTTGTGTGGGAATTGAGTCTACCACCCAGTAGCTGAAAGCCTCCAGCTTACTGGCATGGTGCTCCTTAAAATGACGTGCCACCGGGTAGGTCAAATCCTTATTAGTGATTGCTCGGATGTGCTGGAGTACCCGCTTGTGAACCTGCAGCCTGGTACTGCCAACATACCGCAGGCCACAGGGGCACTCCAGCACATACACCGCAAAATCTGTCTTACAATTAAGGTATTTGGAGATAGGCACAGGTTCAGGAAGAAATGGAGTCAGATATATTTTTCGATTAACTCCATATCTGCATGCTTTGCATACATTGCAGCGGTAGAACCCTTTTCTTGCCAACAACCATGATTTGGATTGGCTCAATTCAGGGCTACTACTCACTAGCAAATTGCTCATTGAGCGTGCTTTTCTGAAATCTATCTTTGGTTTCTTTGATAGAGAATTACCCAACACTGGGTCAGCCCGGACTAGTCACCAATTGTTGTTAATGATTTTACGTACTGCTCTGTGCTGTGTACTAAAGGTCAATATAATCCGTGTATCTTCAGTGTTGATGACTGTTAGATCATTTGGTGGGGCTACTTTAGGTGCCAGTGCCATAGTTCTAGTAATGTTATTAACTTTCAACACAGCCCTAGAGAGTATAGATTCTGCATACCCTCTCTCCCTGAAACGTTCCCTGCATTCATTTTGGGCTTTAAGAAAATCAGCTTCTGTGATACAAATACGACGCATCCTTAGCATCTCACCAAAGGGGATACTATTGATCAGATGTTGTGGGTGGTGGCTGAGTGCATGTAACACCTTATTTCCCGCAGTGTCTTTCCTGTGTAGTCTAGTCTGTAGTTGGTTGTTACAAACAAATATTTCTACATCCAGAAAAAAGATTGACCTATTGCTGATTTCAAAAGTGAACTGCAGGTTCAAATCATTGATGTTAATTGCTTCAAGAAATTGTTTGGCACTGACTTCATCCCCTCGCCATACCAAAAACAAATCGTCAATGAATCTATACCAGCAAATGATATTCGACTCTCTGATAACGCGGTGTCTGGCCATGAGGACCATCTCCTCCCAGTAACCCATGTGCAAACATGCGTAACTGGGAGAACAACAGGCCCCCATGGCCACACCACGCGTTTGCTGGTATACCTGATGCTGAAACAGAAAAAAAATTGTTCTCTAAACACATAGATATCATGGTGAGCAACATCTTGTTATAAGAGTACATTCCCATAGATCTCCGATTGAGATAATATTCACATGCCCTGACCCCATCCAAGTTCTGAATGCTTGTATAGAGGGATGTAACATCCATAGAAATGAGTAACAGGTCGGGGCTCCATGGGACTTCGACCAACTTTCTCAAAAAGTCCCCAGTGTCCTGTATATAAGATGGGAGACTTTTCATATGTTCCTGGAGAAAGTGATCCACATACTTGGAGATATTTTCCAACAGACTACCCCTGGCTGAGATAATTGGCATACCAGGGGGCTTGTCCATTCTTTTGTGAATTTTCGGGATGAAATAGATAACTGGTGTAATGGGGTGGTCTACTTTAAGAAATTTAAATTCATCCATTGAAATTAAGCCTGACGATTTCCAGGCTATTAATTTGTTGTAACAGTCCTGTCGTGCTGCATTCATCATCTGGTGCGTGCTCAATTTGTAGCAGTTGCGGTTGTTGAGATGAGCAAGGGCTTCTTCCATATATTGGTCCCTGGGCCATAGCACCACATTCCCACCCTTGTCTGATTGCCGCACTATGATGTTATCATTCGTTTTTAATTTCTGCATGAGCTGGAAATACTGATTGTCTTGCTTACTGTATTTCTTTGGTGAGCAATATTTACAGAGATATTCCAGGAAGATCCACAGGCACTATCCCATATTGAATATATATATATATATATATATATATATATATATATATATATATTTTTTTTTTTTTTTTTTTAAATCCACATCCTTGAAAATACCGGGACACTTTCACCTCGGTGCAATCCCAGGGCACATTTGGTGTGCTATCACGATTTTGTTTATATAACAATGTACCTTTTCTATTTTCATTATGTTCACGTCATGTTTAAAAATTGGAATTGTGATGGCGGAACTTACCCGTGAGCAAGGCGGTGACGCCGAAACGCGTTGGGCATGTATGGCTGGTTTCTGCTGAATAAAACCACTTTTAAGCCCTGATCTCGTAATCGTGCTTTCGACTGGAAGGAGTGCATGGTGTGCTTTGGCGCAGTGTGGGACGGCATTGAAACAACAGGGAACCTTGGACCCTGGGATTGCACCGAGGTGAAAGTGTCCCGGTATTTTCAAGGATGTGGATTTAAATTAATTTGAGTAACCGGTGGACCGCGACGAAGGACAATTGATCAGAACTTTGGGATGAAGAATGGGAACTCTATACTAATAACCTGAAGCGTGATAGAAGGCTTAACTCGTTTACAAGAGGAGAATGTGAGACTCTGGGATTTATACGAGGAAAAGCCGGAGAACATAGCCTCCAGTGAATCGCTGATACACGCCACGGGTGAGTCCCCATTAACTTTGGATGAACTTTTACAGTTTTTGTGTCCCTAGTCGCTACCTTCTTCTTACAAACGAATGTCAATAGTGGACTTAAATGTTTACAGAGAAGCTTCCAAAGATCGCGCTTTGCACAAGATCTGCTTAAAACTCTGACTGGGCAAGCCTATAACGGCTGACCTACAGGGAGTGTGGATTGGATATATGAATCTTAACCAGCCATCATGGAGGATGATATGGATGCACGCAGAAGACTAAGAGCAAAGTCTATGTTTGTCAAAACAAACGACCAGTTACCCGTTCAAGGATCAGAGACGATACCTACCTCTTTGAACCAAAAATACCAAAAGTTGGAAAAATTAATCAGAAAAGAAGTTTCAAAGTGGTGGGAAGCGATAACATTAGAAAAGTATCAAGAGGAGGGAAGAGTCCCAAGAGGGCTCCGTATCCTCATTGCTCCATCGTATGAAGACCTGGACCCAGAACTAGCCAATGAGTGGGCAAGCAATCTGATGGAGTGTTCTAACAGGATGTTATCCATATTAATTAAGTTTGCATGGAAAGCACGTGCAACTTTATTAACAGCAATCTCTGATCTCAAAGAAGAAATACAGAAGGAAGAAGATAAAGAAAAATTTACAACAAGAATGGAAGAGATCAACAAAAGAATCGTAAAACATGAGGAGGAAATTATAGCAAAAAAAGAACGAAAATTTCTCCGTGACAAAATTGATTATCAATCGGGTAGGATCTTCACTTTTGGTCGCAGATTTGACAATGTCAAAGCCAAAGAGACAGGTACAACTGAAGAGAGAATGGTAGGTAATACGAGAGAAGACAGTGACAGAAGTGATGTAAGTGAAAGCGATATATCGGACGATGGGACATCAGCGGAAAAAATCTTACCGAGACCAGTAAATTTTTGGGAGGAATTCCGCCTAATGAATCAAACACAGAACCAACAGGGTTGGCAGAAGGACCGTGGTCGGGGAAGGGGAAGGGGGTACAGAGGACGAGGCAGAGGAAGAGGAAGAACTATAGGAGGACAATCATCAACTGTAAGCAAGCCAGGCGTGGCGGATGGAACAAGAACCACAACAACCTCATTGGGAATGGAAACAAGGGGTCAAAAAAATCGAAACTGATGAATTGTCAAAATGTGGTAAATCTTTCTAATCATCTTTTAAGTTCCATTGAATATGATGTTTTACAGTATGGCCTATCTTTCTGCCCCACAGCCTCTTTTTCGTACCCCAAAGAAAGAGTTGACTTGTATCATTTCACTAGGAAATTACGTCTACATAAGTGGCACAAGTTGAAAGTAAAAAGTACTCAGCCTCAGAATCTTTTAACTAAAATTTGTCCTGTGGACAACACTATCAATGAGGTTAATACTTTGATTGCCCTAAAAGAACTAGACTGTGAGGACAATGTTGACCCTAGTTCCATTACAGCTCAATCATTGGGCTTTAAAACAGACCTCAATTGTCCTAACAACTTTGCACCTAAATCGACCTTCAATCCTACTATGCCTCCCAGTGGTATAGATATTTTTGAAACATTAGTAATTGCCGACTTAAAAACTTTTGCCAAAGGAAAGAACAAATGGCGTAATGATAATCTCAGTAAACAACAGAGAATAGCCATCAAATCCTTACAAGCAGATAAAAACATAGTGATCCGTCAATCGGATAAAGGGGGTAATGTAGTCATACTAAATACAGATGATTACCTTCAGGAAGGGTTGCGGCAGCTAGGAGTTAAAGAATGCTACGAGGTTATAGAAAGAAATGTAATTGAGGATTCCAACACCCAATATTATACCTTGTTAAAGATCTGGCACTCACAAGGTATCCTAGAATGGAACCAATACTCCTTTCTGTTCAACCGCACACCCAAAGTGGCTCTATTATATCTTTTGCCTAAACTGCATAAGGACATGGTGAAACCTCCAGGGAGACCTATTGTGTCATCTATAGGCTCCCTGTTGGAAAAAACCTCCAAATATATCGACTTCTTTCTGCGTATTTATGTAGAAAATCTACCATCTTATCTGAAAGACAGCAGGGATTTTCTTTGTAAAATCAAAAATGTAAATTGGCAGAAAAATTACTTGCTAATCACTTTGGATGTTTGCAGCCTGTATACCAGTATTAAACATGCTGATGGTATACAGGCTTGCAAACATTTTTTGATGTCACGTTCCATTTCTTTTCTGCAACACACAGACATGCTGTTGCAAATGATCAGGTTCTGTCTAGAAAACAATTTTTTTGTCTTCAATGATGTATTTTATAGACAGACACAAGGAACTGCCATGGGCACTTACTTTGCTCCTAGTTATGCCAACCTTCTTATGGGGCACTGGGAGCAGCAGGTGCCCAAAGTGCACAGCCTATATCGTGACCATGTTAAAACATGGTTACGATATATTGATGATTTGTTTATCATCTGGGAGGGCAGTGAAGAACTTGCCAGGGACTTCATTAAATCTCTAAACATCAATGAGGTCAATTTAAGATTTGAAGGCACTATCAGCAATTCTTGCATTGAATTCTTGGATCTACAGATCCAGGTAGTTGAGAATACATTAACAACTAGGTTGCATCGTAAAAAGACATCTGGTAACACATTGTTACATGCTGATAGTGGACACTCTAAGGCTCTCATAAACAGCATTCCGTTTGGTGAGTTCCTTCGGGCTCGAAGGAATTGCAGCTCTGATTTTGATTTTGAACAAGAATGTATCATTATGAATGAAAGATTCTTGGAAAGAGGCTACAAACCAAACGTTATAACTAAAGCATATATGAAAGCATCTAATTTTAAACAAGAAGATCTACTGGTCCCTAAGAGCAACCCAGATGACACACAAGACAAGAATGAAGTCATAAGGTATATAACTACCTACAATTTGGGTTCCTACTACATGAGAAAGTGTCTTAAAAACATTGGGATATCCTCAAAACTGAATCTACATTAGAGGAAGTGATAAAGGATATGCCCAATATAACATACAGAAAGGCAGATTCCTTACGCAACAAATTATGTAAAAATGAAGTCAGCCAGACGAGACCAGGAATTTCAGGTGTTCAAGGTTTTTATACCTGTATGTTATGCAAAGCTTGTAAATTCAGCTCCAATGTAAAACAAGTTCATTATCCTATCACAGATGAAAACAGATACATTGATAAACATCTTACATGCTTATCTGATCATTGTGTATATGTTCTGACCTGCCCGTGTGCTAAGAGATACGTTGGCAGTACCATGTTTGCTGCCAAGAAACGTGTCTTGGAACACATGAGGGCGATTCAGAACAAAGACAAACTATCCCCAATAGCACGACATTATGAGGAATTCCACAAAAGCAACCGCAATTTGTTGAAATTCTTTGTGATAGACCGTATACCTGTGACTATTAGGGGAGGTGACAGAATTCGCAAGCTGCGCCAACTGGAATCCTACTATATCCTGGAGCTTAATCCTAAGATTCCAGATGGTTTGAACTCTGAGGAAGAGTTATCTTGGTTTCTAGGGGATTAGCTGATTTCTTCAAGACTTGACCTTTTTGCACTTTGCTTTGTTTAAAGTTTGATGCCAATGAGTTGAATGGATTTTGTTTCTGATTCTTCTGCAAGACATCCGTGTTTTTAACAATCACACTATAATGTGTTTATATTTGCACACCTATTGTTATTTAAACCTATTGGGGAGATGGTCTTTTTCAATCGATAACTGAATTATATTTTGTCTAACTATTTTTTCAGATGGTGTTGACAGGTGAAGGTTAGCCGAATATGAAGACATAGATAATGTCTGATCTAATCAAGTTATCCCATAATTTGAGTTTTTTGGTATATAGACTAACTTAAAAATGTATGATGACCCACTGGGGTCCAATATTGATGTATATGGTCTTCATAGATTTATTCACTACAATCATGCACAGATATAGTGTGCGATGAGATCAGACGATTACACCCACTAAGGTTCCATTTTGCACATATGGCATCCTGTTCTTTACGATTATATTCAGAATAGGATTTATTTGGATATCGTTTACTTTGAAGGTCATATCATTTTTCAATTTTGTGAAATTCCCATTTTATTTTTGCCCACTGGGGCCTAATTGTCATCGCATTATGGGATTATCGTACCATGTAGGTATAAATTGAATGCTAACTTGGATACGAGCGTTCCGCTTGTCAATAAAGTTGTCTTAAGACAAAAGAAAAAAGAAAAAGAGAAAGACAATACAGATACAACTCATAAAAAAATCCACTCCATTGACGGTATATACTATGATACATTCCTGATAAAGTGCGAGAACCAGTACAATTTATACAATTCATCTCTTTATAATATTTATCTGTATGTACCATATCTGATGAGATTTGTACTGAGAAAATATACTCGACAAGTTTTCTTTGAAATGTTTTTTCAGTTTTGATGAATTTAACTCAATTACACAAATACAAGACTGTGTAAAATGAATTAAGAAATGAAAAACGAGTATATACTTCGTATTAAGGTTGTATATATCATGTATATTGACCGTTCCAATATGGCCGCAACATTTGGTGTGCTATCACGATTTTGTTTATATAACAATGTACCTTTTCTATTTTCATTATGTTCACGTCATGTTTAAAAATTGGAATTGTGATGGCGGAACTTACCCGTGAGCAAGGCGGTGACGCCGAAACGCGTTGGGCATGTATGGCTGGTTTCTGCTGAATAAAACCACTTTTAAGCCCTGATCTCGTAATCGTGCTTTCGACTGGAAGGAGTGCATGGTGTGCTTTGGCGCAGTGTGGGACGGCATATTTATATATATATATATATATATATATATATATATATATATATATATATATATATATATATATATATATATATATATATATATATATATATATATTCACTGAAAAAACCATAGGTTTCAGGGGTGTTATAGTTAGCTGGACTTTTCACTTGTACAAAACCATTGAAATTCCCCCGTTATAGTTAGTTCAGCTAACTATAACTCGCGCGCCCGCAATGCGCTGCTGATGATGTCACATATTACATCACTCATGACATGGTCAGTGACATCACTCATGACATCACTGATGACATCTCAAACTTTTGGCCAGCTCTGCTCCGCTCCTACCCTGAAAGTTTCGTGGTGATTCGTCAAGCGGGGGCTGAGAAAAAAGGGGGGTCCCAAAACGCATTTTCCCCATGCAATTTCCCATAGGATCTGTTGTCGAAGCTACAGCCCGAACCGCTGAACGGAATGACACCAAATTTGGCATAGAGGTAGTCCTCAGTTCAGACTCGTGCCTTGTGCATAAATGGTGTGAATCCGTTCAGTAGTTCCTGAGAAAATTAGAGTTAAAAGTACATAAATATCTATCGCCGGGGAGGATCCGCGGACCCTACACGCACCGTAAACGCACCCTTCCCGAACCGAGCGCACACCCTCCCGATCGTGCACTGAATGCTAATTGGCTGTCGAGTGTCTGTCTACATTCGAAACCAGGAACTGTTGGCGGCCATTGTCTGCCTCGGTAGAAGCGAGGCTGAAGAAGCAAGGGGAATAAGTGTGTAAAACATATAAAGGGGGCAGAGTGGAAATACTCTGACCCTCTAGAGGTGCTTAGGGGTCCCAGAATTACCCCCTGGGGCCCCCTTTTTTTTAAAAAAACGGCGAAATGTGCGCACGGTGCGCGCATCCTATCACGTTGGGTGCGCGGATCCACAGAATTTTTTTTTTTTTTAAAAAGACAAGAAATCATTGGTTGTATGACTACTTTGTACACTGAAAGGTAGGGTGTATATTTCTGTTTTTTAGAGGTATGATTCTTATTGGTTAACAAAAACAGATTGTAAGGAACATTATATATGATAAGCTGATATGTTGAAACGTGAAGCACACTTCCTCTCTTGTTTAGCAACATTGTGTGCTGAACTTCTGACCTGTGTGCTCAGTGCAGTGTTCCATGACCTGTTTCTATGGTAACAGGCAGAAGGCAGATTGGGGGAAGGGTTGAAATGTACTTCAGTTGGAAAGGGTTGAAATGTTTAACCAATAGAAATGTGTGTTTGCTTTTGAGTTTATGTGTGAATTTCTGAGGTTTTTTAATTGCTAATTCCTAACTATAACGTGCCTGAAAACTATGGTTTTTTCTGTGAATTTCAAAGGTTTTTTAAATGCTAATTTCTAACTATGCCTACAGAGAAAGGACATGTGAAGAAAGAAGAAAAAATGCACAGAAAGAAAAAAAAGAAGTGCAGAAAGAAGCAACAGAAGTCCTTAAAGACGAAGAAAAGTGCAGGAAGAAGGATAACGTGCAGAAAGAACAAAAAGAAGAGCAGAAAGATGCCTTGTTGCAAAATCATCCTGTACCCTCAACTTTTTCAGACAGATACTGGTGGTAACTGAGTCTGGCTAACCAGTCCTAGAGCCAGTGCTATGTTAAAAGACACTTAGAATACAGTGAAAACACCTACATACACTAGGGAACATTATGCGTTGGGGTCCCCCTGTGATTAGCATGACCTCCTCTGTAAGCCCCTGGTATATAATAGGGCAGGGGGATTAAAACTACCTCTTAAAACAGGCCACAGGGCGTTTTTGCACACGTTTACACAGTGGTGAAGGGAGGGGACGGGGCCTGAGTTAACACGCCCTGTATCCGTTTTTAGTTGGGAGATTAAGTTCATTTGAATCCTGAGGGTCCCTAGGGTCCAACTAGCCCACTAGGTACCTCCAGTAAGCGCCACAGAGCTGCGTTGCAGGGGGCCTCAGGATTGAAGGGGAATTATTTCCCCAACTTAAAACGCGCCACAGGGCTTGTTTGCACACGTTAACTGAGGCCCCGTCCCCTCCCTTCACCATTGTGTAAACATGCCCTGTGGCCGTTTTTAGTTGGGAGATTAAGTTAATTTAAATCCTGAGGGTCCAACTAGCCCACTAGGTACACAGAACTGCGTTGCAGAGAGGTGTAAAAAGTGGCGCGGCCTGGACCACCTCTCTGCAACGCAGCTCAGTGGCGCTTACTGGAAGCACCTGGTGGGCTAGTTAGCCCCCAGGGGCTCTCAGTATTGAAGGGAAATTATATCCCCAATTTAAAACGTGCCATAGTGCGTGTTTGCACACGTCACCTCAGGCCCCGTCTCCTCCCTTCACCACTGTGTAAACGCGCCCTGTGGCTGTTCTAAGTTGAGAGATTAAGTCCCCTTGAATCCTAAGGGTCCCTAGGGTCAAACTAGACCACTAGGTACCTCCACTAAGCACCACAGAGCTGCGTTGCAGAGAGTTGTAAAAAGGGGCTTGGCCTCAGAACAACTGTCTGCAGCGCAGCTCCCTGGCACATACTGGAGATGCCTGTTGGGCTAGTTGGGCCTCAGGGACTCTCAGTATTGAAGAGGAATTAATTCCCCAACTTACAACTCGCCAGGGGGCGCATTTGCAGAGTGCTGCAAGGAGGGGGCGTGGCCTCCGGCACGATGCCAGTCTTTTATTTATTTTAATTTTTTAAGAAGGGGGGCTGTGTGGTTCCCCTTCTTATTCTAATTTATTGGCCCTGATGACCCCATCCCCCAGGGCCTGTCTCCTAATTATATTTTTTTGACCCCAATCCCCAGGGCCGGCCACTGTTTTTTATTATTTTTAAAAAATATATATTTATAGACACACCTAGGACATGCTGAACAAACCGTACGTACCTATCACCATGACGATTTGCGTGATATTCATTGAAAGGCGACTATGCATACAATGAATCCACGTGGAATGTATTTACACCACTAGTGAAGCTCTGACATGTCTGATGCCCTACCGTGCCTAATCCCGGTAGACACCCTTGTCGTTTATTTATACAAACATGGGTAGCTATTGACGGGCACATTTAATACACATGCACACCAAGCCATTCAAAGGGGATTCGACAAAAATTCGACCAAAACAATGCAAGAAACCCCCCTCACGGTTAATAAAACACACATCCACTGCCGGATGTGTAATACTTTTTATTTTACTCTCTGGAAAGGGGACGAACATCACTTGAGAGTCACAGCGCGCTCCTGGCAGAGCCCAATGCTGTGTTACACCCACCAGTGCCCGCCGATTGCCTCACACCTCTGTGTTGTATTCCACCAGCTAGTGCATATGCTATGACACTCTCTAGCCCATGTGCACTGTAACACCACCCCGTGAATATGTCATGCCACACTTGTCTTCGCACAGGTTATATTGCCCCATCTAACGTGCCTTCCTCGATGCCTATGTTATAACGCACAGTGCTATGCCATACATATTACAATCTGGGATCCATATCTTTGTCACAGTGCAAATGCAACGTTACACTCCCCAGGACATATTTTATACTACAACTTTAGAGACTAGTTAGGTTACACAACACTGCCCTGTGCATATTACACTCCAAGGCGCATATCACATAGCACGTGCTAGTGCCTGTGCTATCTCGCGCTCTCCAATGAATCTGTCATAGCGCACAATGTATTGCATATTATATTTCACGCCCGGTTCATCTTATATCACACTTTTTGGTGCATAGTTTATACCATACACTATATCTAGTTTTCATTTTCATTTGTGCTCTTAGGACTATGTTCTATATAACACTGTGTTCACCTACCCTTTTCACGGGCATTACATTTTGCGATAGGGGGTGGAGGGTCAGGGGGTGTTTCTGCCAAGTGAGCCCGGAGTCACAGTCACAAACGTCCTCTTCTTCCTGAATAAAAGTGAGATTATGCTGCATACTTGTTCATATTTTAAGTAGTTCGCTCAGACACACGTTTTAAAAACAATAAAGTTCCTAATACCCGCCTTCTATGAACAGTTAGCTTGCTGCCCCGTCCACCTCCTCCCTATCCTCTGTTGTCTGAATCCATGGACTAGCCTCCTCCCTCCTGCCATGCATGGTCTGATGTGCTGCCACTGCCCTCAATTTAGTATGATGTACCAGTCCACTCCTCCTGCCCTCCATTGCCCAATTCTATGCCCCATCATTGACCTCCTGCTTAAACTCTGTGCTTAGCTTGCTGCCCCTATTCTCCTTCTCCCTGCCCTCCGATGTCTTTGTGCATGCCCCTGCTCCATCCTTTTTGCCCACCATGTTCCATGGACCTGCCACTCCTATCTACTCTGAGTGTTCTGTTGAGCTGCCACTCCCCTCCCACCTGCCTAGCATTGTCAGATGACTGTAACCTGTCCCTGTAATCACAAAAGAGGCACTGTTCCAAGGGGAATCAGGTCAAGAAGCGACCGTCATCCGCAAATAGAGGTGAGACAGAAGAAGAAGAGGATTGGGTCAGGGTTTAGGTACTATGGGTGACAGGGGAGACACGTTATTGTCTCTTGTTGCCCTCACACACCCCGAAGGATGTCATGCTTCATCATCGGGCGTTTGCTCCTCGTCGGGCCGGCGGTGCAATGCCCTACGGGTCCCCCGAAGGGTCTCTTTGGCGGAGATCTTTTAGAGAACTGCCGATGGATGCATGCGGGTATGTGGAAGGGAAGTACCAAAGTGAGCAGTGCAAAGAGTGTGTGCTATGTGAATTTAAAAATGCCTAAGGATACCAAACAAGTTATCATTTAATAAAGAGATATCCTTGGTATAGTAAAAAAACGGTAGGTTAATAGTTATCTGTCGAGACGTTATGTGTCTGGATAACTTAGAGGATGGTCGACATGTTTCACGCCTTGGGTGGTCACAGTGATCCTTGGCGTTTCATCAGGACCAGTGGTGGTGGTGAGATGTGAATAGTGCACAGACTAAAAAATGCGGGTAGGGTGATATTAGCCCTCTCGCTATTAAAGGGAAGGGGGGGAAGACGGTTTAGATTACCTCCATAGGTAGTGTGTGTAAAAACCAGTATGTTATGCCCCCTTTGGAACTGACCTGTAAAAGAGAAGAGAGAGAAGACAAAGGAAAAAAGCATGTTTTTAAGGTGCAGGCCACTGACATGGCAAAGGCGGGGCACACTTGTCCCCGCACAGCGCACCGGGTACCGCAGAAACATACACTACGGAACAACATGGCAAAGGCGGAGCATACTTGTCCCCGCACAGCGCTCCAGGTATCAAAGAAACAGACATTCCGGACATGACAGAGGTGGAGGCAGATAAACACACGGTGTACAAGGTATGCGTGCATTTTACACAGCGTCAGCTGTCACTGGGTGTGCGGAGGGAAGTCGGGCCCCTGCAACATGAGCCGGGTGGGCACGGAGGCAGAGGCCAAACCAGCACACTCCAAGACCATCCAACGCAGGCTCAAACACGGGGTAAAAAATCACGCTCGTGAGTGCGTACCGCTAAAAATATATATTCCCGGTTCAAAGTTTACCGAGCCCCCAACCGAAGCGTCGGGAATGCGAGCTTACCTAAAAGAGGAGTAAGTGTTTCTCCATGAGTCTGCGGCATAGGATGCCCACACCATCTAGGGCTGTAGGCAAGGGGAACGAATTCCAGTTCAGCAGGACCCACAGGGGAGGAGGGAGGAAGTACAAGGAGTGGAAATAGCATGAGAAATTACATAGCCTAGGTCACACTCGTAATGTCGAGACTTACTTTGTGCGGGGAGGTAGGTGGAACTTCTGTAGAATACTCACGGGTTACTCAGGTGACGGCACTGGAAACCTGCCCAGTCCAGACGCCAGCTCGAAGGTGGATTGTGAGTTGCAGATACGCTGTATTTAAATGCGGTGGGCTAGTGAGAGTGGGGAGGTGCCCGTTTCCGGTTTGGCGCGAGGAGTAGTGTCTCCAGAGATCTCGACGCTCATGCGTGTTGTGTGACACTTGCCCAGACAGTCTCGCGCATGCGTGGAAATTAAAAAACAGTGTCTGCGTATGTTAAGAGCTGTGACGTACGACGCAATTCAAGTGGAGGCTGAATAGTGGTTAAAATAGAGCGTGGATTAAGTGCTCATCAATTAAAGGTACATGCACTCACGTGGTGATCGAGAGAGTGTCGTTTAACACGTCGTGGAGCCCACGGCATTGGTGGTTGAGAGACGTGTGTCTAAAGCCAAGAATGGTTAAGGGAGTAGGATGAAGATAAGGGTATAGGTAGACAGTGATCCGGGGTCACACGTCCGCCTTACAGATGTTGTAATCCGAGACGAGGGTCTCCAATAGTATATGCGTGCAAAGACAGACGTATAGTCCAGAGGAAGATGGGAAAGGCGGGTACTGGACACAGTGGTTGCCCTGGGGGTCAGTCTTAAAGTTCTGACCACGGGATGTCATCGTTCAGGCCCAGTGTGTCAGTGTGTAGGCGATGGACCCAGCGTTGTTCTTGTCTGAGGAGGGACTTGCAGCTCCAGTTGGAGTTTGTTTCCAGAATAGTCCATTGGATGGCTTCACATGGGTGGCCCTTCTCCAAGAAATGGTTCGTCAATTTTGTGGCTGCGCGTGCTCGTCTGATCGTACTTTTGTGTTCACTGATCCTTTTCTTGATAGCTCTAGTCGTCATCCCTACATAGTAGAGGGTACAGGGGCATGAGATTAGATATACGCAATTTGTGGTATTGCAATTCGTATGTTTTCGTTGTTCCCATCTAATGTTGCCTAGTTGTAGTACTTTGGTGTGCTGGGTGGAAGCACATGCGCCACATGAGCCGCATGGATAGTGACCTCTGACGGCTGGAAGGTTCCAGAGGGTATTTTCTCTCGTCATCTGTGCAGGCCGGGGTCTGGTGTTAACAAGTTGATCCCTAAGGTTCTCTGTCCTTTTGAAAGCAAAGCGGGGCGCTGGAATGTTCAGGTTATCGCTGTTAATGATGTGCCAATTGCGACTGATGACCTTCTTCAGTTGATTGGAGAGTGGGGTAAAGGTGGTTACGCATGTGATCAGTTTGTTGGTTTTTGGCTCCCTTGTCTCCAGGAGGCCGTCACGGGTATTATTTCTGGCCCGCCTTTTGGCCTGCTTGATCACCTGTTGAGGGTAATGCCTTTGCTTAAGGTTTTCTGCTAAGTTCTTGGCTTGTAGTTCGAAGTCCTGTGTTTTGCTACAGTTGCGTCGTATTCTCAAGAATTGCCCGTAGGGAAGGTTTTCCCTCAGGGCTTTCGGATGATGGCTTTTGAAGCTCAGGAGGCTATTGCAATCCGTATCTTTCTTATAAGTATTGGTGTGTAGTGCTCCATTCTCAAGGCTGATGGAAAGGTCCAGGAAGGCAATCCTTTCCTTGCTAGTTGTCATGGTGAACTTGAGATGCTGATCTAGGTTGTTAATCCAATTGTAAAAGTCTTTAGTCAAGGCTAAGGGACCATTCCAAAAGACCAGAATGTCATCAATGTAGCGTTTCCAGGTCACCAGGTGTTGTTGGAAAGGGTTAGTGTCCGCAAGAATGTGAGTTGTTTCGAAATGGGACATGTATAGGCCCGCCAGGCTCGGCGCGAAGGTGCTGCCCATGCTGGTACCCTGAACCTGGTGGTAGATGGTGGTTTTATACATAAAAAAATTATTGGTAAGTGCCAATGTGATAAGTGCTGCGATGAAGGTTGCCGGGGTCTGAGTAGGGAGCTCGGATTCCTGCAGGAGGTTACTCACCACCTCGATGGTAGCACCTTGTGGTATATTGGTGTACAGTGCTTCAACATCGAATGTGAGTAGTAGATTGATGTTTTCGGTGTTCTCCTCATTGATGTTCTGGATGAGGTTGAGGACATCCCGGGTGTCCTTGAGGTATGCAGGTGTAGCTTGGACCAAAGGGCGCAGGAAGACGTCACAGAACTGACTGAGAGGCTCCAGTAAGGACCCAATCCCTGAGACAATTGGGCGGCCTGGACAAGGGGAGACCCCCTTGTGGATCTTAGGGAGGATGTAAAAGTAAGGCATTGTCGGTGTCGAGTTTACCAAAAAAGCTGCTTCTTTGGGTGTAATCCATCCTTCCAAGGAGGCTTCGTTGACCAGAAAGCGGATCTGCCCCAGTAACGTCATTGTGGGGTCGGTCTCCAAGATTGCATAGTATTCTCTATTGCTTAATTGGCGACAACATTCCCGGTCATAGTCCTGTGCATTGAGAATCACTGTGGCACCCCCTTTGTCCGCCGGTTTGATAACAATGGTGTCGTCATTTTTGAGGGACGTCACCGCGTCTCGTAGTTTTCTCGAAAAGTTGTTAAAAGTCCTGGGTGGTCTTAGGAGGTTAATTTCCTTCAGGACTGCTTTTTCAAAGGTGAGAACCTCCGGTGGAACCATCCCCGTGGTGGGGGTAAACCTGGAGGGGGGTCTCAAACCTGTGTCGTCCTGTGCTGGTATTTCCGTGTCCTTGAAAAACGACCTCAATCTCACTTTGCGAAAAAGTTGATGAAGTTCTTCATTAAGTCTAAAGTTGTCCTCTTTAGGGGTAGGAACAAAGCCCAGACCTAGTTCCAGTGCTTCCACCTCGTCAGGATTAAGTACTTTTGTAGAAAGGTTAACGATCAGTTTTTTTGCTGAGTCATACTCCTGGTTGTCCTCTGTTGGTTGTTCTGGTCTTGCCATTGAACTTGTTTGTTGCCTCTTCTTCTTCCTCTGCCTCTGCCCCTGCCTCTGTTCTGAAAAGGAGGTGGAGGGGTTTGGAAGAAAGGTTGCTGGAATCCCGGTTGGGGTGGGCCGTAGGGAGGGTACCACATAGGTCCAGGGTGTGGAAATGGTTGGGCATGGAACCCGTAGAATGGTGGCAAACCTGGTGGAGGTAGTAGGCCCTGTTGGTTGGAGCGTCGGCCCCAACTTTGGTTGCTCGAGTTGCTGCCAGAGGACCGGCCTGATTGGTTAGATGTAGAGGAGCCATCATCAGAGACTGTATCATTCTCTGTGGGTTGGAAGTCCTCTTTAGTGTACGGATAAATCTTTTCCCGGTCGAATCTTTTGAGGTCCTTTTGTAATTTGGTTATCTTTTGGTTGAGCAGGTAGTCTCGATGGTCGGAGATCTCGGAGTTAATCTCCGCCAAACGGGTCTTATATGCCGAAATGCTAATGCCTGTTTTTAGGCCATTCTCAGCAATGTTAATTTTAATAACCAGAGCCTCAGATAAGCGTTTAGCCGTGCTAATGATCAAAACGATCCAGTCACGGGTGCACTTCCATGCTATCTGACTCCATTCTCTTCTGAACACAAGGTCTTCCAGGAAAATTCTTGGTGCCGTCCGTACCAGCAATCCATTGGGTGCTGCATTGGCTCTCAAGTATTCAGTCAAGACCGATCCATGGAGGGCGATCTTTACTTGTAGTTTTTTAAGGGATGCCAATGAATTCCAGTCTCCTTGCGTACTTGTACAGGCCGTGTTACCGTCACCATCTAGTAGTGACGGGGTTCTTAGGATCTCTGCTACTAGATCCTCGCCAAAGCTAAGGCCTAGGTTATCCCCCATCGTGGATAGTGACATGTCCGTGAGGAGTGAGGAGAGAGGGGAAAGAGATGGGAAGAGAGAGAGAGAGAGGGTCCCTCGGCTGAGCCGCCGTGCTTAATACTATATCAAAAAAAGAGGGGGGGACCAGGAGCTAAATGATGGTCCAGTGCCTATGCTCCAAAAATTTAAATCTTGTAATCACAAAAGAGGCACTGTTCCAAGGGGAATCAGGTCAAGAAGCGACCGTCATCCGCAAATAGAGGTGAGACAGAAGAAGAAGAGGATTGGGTCAGGGTTTAGGTACTATGGGTGACAGGGGAGACACGTTATTGTCTCTTGTTGCCCTCACACACCCCGAAGGATGTCATGCTTCATCATCGGGCGTTTGCTCCTCGTCGGGCCGGCGGTGCAATGCCCTACGGGTCCCCCGAAGGGTCTCTTTGGCGGAGATCTTTTAGAGAACTGCCGATGGATGCATGCGGGTATGTGGAAGGGAAGTACCAAAGTGAGCAGTGCAAAGAGTGTGTGCTATGTGAATTTAAAAATGCCTAAGGATACCAAACAAGTTATCATTTAATAAAGAGATATCCTTGGTATAGTAAAAAACCGGTAGGTTAATAGTTATCTGTCGAGCTGCCACTCCCCTCCCACCTGCCTAGCATTGTCAGATGACTGTAACCTGTCCCTGCCACCTCCACCCTGCCTGTCCACATGCCATGCCCCTATCCTCTTCCTCCTGTCCAACATGGTCCATTGTACTGCCACACCCTTCTGCCCTCCCTGGTCTGTTGTGCTGCAACTGCTCCTCCTGCCTGCCCCGTGCGGTCTGTTGTGAGGCCCCTTCCCCTGAACTTTGTTGTCTGTGCACAGGTCCTGACATTCCCTTCTATCCTCCATCGTCCTTTGTGCATGCCCCTGCACCCTCCTTCTTGCCCATCATAGCCATTGTGCTGCCACTAACCCTCCCACTTGCCATGCATGGTCTTCTGTGCTGCCATGGCCCCTCCCACCTTCCCTGTGTGGTCAGTTAGCTGCCCCTGACCCCCTCCCACCTTCCCTCCATGGTCTGTGTGTATACCATCACAGTTTCACTGTTGCTCTTCATGGTGTGTCTTGCTTCTAGTGCCCATCCTGCCTGACCTCCATGGCTATCTTGCTGCTCCTGCCCTGCCCCCTTGCCCCCAGCCCTCTGTTTACATGTGCAGACCCCTACTCCCTCCCTCCTGGCTTGTCTGTTCCATTGTAATGCCCCTGATCCGTCCCTCCTGCCCTTTATGGTCTGTTATGCTGCAGCTTTCTCTCCTGTCTGTCCATTATGGTCAGCTAGCTACCATTGCCTCTTGCCCCTCTGTTCTCTCTTGTCCATGTGCATGGTCCTGTCCCCTCCCTCTTGCTTTCTATGGATTGTTGTGCTGCACTCCCATCCCGCATGCCCTGTGTTGTGTATTGTGCTGCTGCAAACCCTGATGCCTGCCCTGCAGGGTCAGTTTGGTGCACCTCTCCATGTCCCTCCTGTCCTCTGTTATCCAAGTCCATGTCCCTACCCCATTTCCTTCCATGATCCAATGTACCATACTTGCGAACATTTTGAACTTGGTAAGAGGGAGATTTTGAAAAAAAACTGGGGTATTGATTTTCCCCTTTGAGTTACATTGAAAAAGAGGAGATTGTAGACAGGAGACAGATGAAAAATAAAGCCCATTTGAGCTTAAAAACATTGGACGTTTCCTGGCTGAATCGGGTCTGTTGGCATGTATGTTTGAACTACCATTGCCTCTTCCTTCTGCCCACAATGGTCTATTACATTGCCACAGCCTCTCTTGCAAGTCCTGTATTGTTGGTTTGTTGCCTTTCCACTGCCCTCCATAGTCTGTTGTGCTGCCACGGCCCTTCCTGCCTGCTCAGTGTGGTTAAATTGATGCCTTTGCACCCTCCTACCTGCCTTCAATTTTCAGAGTCCGTGCCCCTGGCCTCTGCCTCTCAACAGTATGAACAACTAGATTGCTAACATTCTATATTTATTACAAAAGTGTGGAACGCCTGAAGTCATCTTGATGTAATCAAAACTGTAATACCTAGAGCATTTCCTTTAGAAATTACATATATGAGAGGGTCTTATTGGCATCAAAATTATGGTTAGTGCTCTAAAAGACTAAAATAAGGACATATTTTCTGAGTTTTCAAATAGCGACAAAGCACTTTTAAATTATTTGTTATCTTTATGTTTTTTTATCCAGTTGACCACTTGATTAAATGTTGCACTTAGGGGAGAGGATGTGGTGTTACTTCCAGAACTGCAGACTTTACAACTGGGGAACCAGGTTGGAGTTTCTGCTTCAGCTCGACATTCTGTGATTCTGGTCAAATCACTTAGTCTCCCCATGTCTACAACCAAAATGAATTTGTTCTTGTGTGATGTAACCAATGCTCATGTAAAGCACTCCAATACCTGACAAGTCTGCACTATATAACACTGCAAAAACACAAAATAATAAGTGTTTTGCACACTTCTGTCATTGGGCTATATTTGGGCTACATCTGGGTGATTTTGGGCTACATTTGGGCTCTTTTGTCTCCGGTGGCCATCTTGGGAGATTTATTTGTTATGAAGTTTCCTAATTTCCTCATGTACTGCAGTCTCCTCAGTAGGAAATGCTTTCATGCTTTCAGTTTTTTACTTTGATTCCATCATGAAGGTATTCAGATATGTCACACATTTGCCATACATTCAGAATGTTAGCACTCTTTTTGCTCATTAGATCACTGTAGTAAAGCTACTGCTCACCAGGGAAAACTGCTGCTGGTATTAAAAGTGCATGTTTCAGTCTGCATGTCAGAATTTTTTTATGAAATAGAAGAGGATTTGAGAGTCACTCAAAATGTGCCCTCATTTTTCTTTCTGCAGCACTAATCATACTTTTTATGGAAAAAAGGAACCCCCTCATTTTGTTCCTTTTTAAATTAAATATTTTAAGAGTTACCACTTTAATCCAAGCAAGATGGCTTCAGGTGTGCCATACGTTTATCATAAGTAGGACTGTTAGCGCTCTAGTTGTTCTTTGGAACACTCTGGGAAGCTGCAGTAGAACACAAAGGAATCAACTGACAGTCTCTGCCCTTGTTGGATGTACATGTTTTACTGAGAATGTCAGACTTCATTCTCACATGACTGAGAAAGATAATGTGAATTTACAGAAAATAAGCTCTCAGTTTAGCTTATAGATCACCTTCCAAACGTCTGTGGGAAAAGCATGAGAAAATATTTTTCTCTCAATCATGATATCCCAGCAGAAGGCTTTTTCACATGGTGAAATCTCCTTAGAACATACCACAATTCCTAAAATGAGTATGGTACCATCAACGCATGATTTATAATGTAACTAAAGTCTTAAAACCTTCTATTAACTGCAATGCTTTTTAATGAGGTGCTATCATGTATATTGGTCCCAAGATGGCTGCCAACAGTTCTTGGATGAAGTGCTAACAGCCAATCAGATCTCAGGATGAGATGTGTGGTTAGGCTCCGCCCACATATATATGATTTTACTTTTGATTTTCTCAGGAACTACTGAACAGATTGACACCAGACCTGCAAAAGGCACATCCCTGATCTGAGGACTACCTCTTTGCCAAATTTCAAGTAATTCTGTTCAGGCGTTTGGGCTGTACCTTGGACTAAAGGACCCTATGGAAAATTGCATGGTAAAAACGCGTTTTGGGACCCCCCTTTTTTCTCAGCCCCCGCTTGACGAATCCCCCCGAGACTTTCAGGGTAGGAGCGGAGCGGAGCGCCCCACCTATTTTGAAAATTTGGCGAGGATTCATCGACCGGCGCCAAAGTTATTCCAAATAGAATGTTGCGGATTTCCTATGGAAACACGGTCCTAACTATAACTATCTACTGGCGACCGCCAGTAGATAATATATATATTATGGATGATGACTTGGGCTGCAGACCTTGCTAGAGTGGTCAAAATAATGACTTTACTAATTCAATAGGGTTATGTATGAATTATTTGGGCTATATATTACCCAGTGAGGGCAAAGTTGTGGGACCAAATTTCCTACAGAAGTGAGCTACTTTACAACCTCCAAACACACTCAGAAAATTACAAGCCATAATGGGATTTCTCAACTTCAGTAGAGCATCCTGGCCACACTAGGCTGAGTGAGCGAAACACTTGTACAATTTAAAAACGTTGGGTGAAAACACAAACAGCTATCCTCCTGGCATTGCAAGCAGTCATGTTAGAGACTAAATATTTACAGACTCAAAACAATAAAAACAAACTTAGTTATTAGGGTCATTTCTAGAACCCAAGGCTACATTTGCATAGTTTTCAACGAGGGATAGACAACTTCCATAGCATACAGATCACATCCCACGTACCATTCCGCAGCTGAGGAGCCTGCGCAATCTCCAGCGTCCATGGATAATCTGATGCAGTGATTTAAACTAGCCCAACTGAATACACTACTTTTGTAGTTATTTTGAATCACAGACAGAGCCAACTTCACATGAAATGATCTAGTTAGAAGAAACTGTGCTGTATGATTCGGATGAAGATTTTGAAAGAGAAGAAATAATAAATCCTACTTCAGTTAATCAACACTACAGACGACTTCTTGCTTGTCTGTTTTGAGACAGCTACCTTCTTCCACTCTGTTCATATATCTGGAATGCCACAGGAATCTTTTTCCTTCAATTGTGGATGATAATGTTGTTTGCGATTTTACAGAAAATTGCAAATATTTTATATTGCATTGCAATTGCATGTTTTCAGTGTCTGCTGCTTTAGCTCTCATTCTTTGCAAAATCTTGCCATCTAGTGTTGGCTGCAGACATTGCTAGCTGTACCTGTTCGAAGTAGAGGTTTGTTGTTCAGGGTGACTGGTGACCCCTCCCAAAAATCCAGAATTCACTAGGAGAAAGACACCTTGTTTTTTTTGCGCAGGTTCAGACATTGCTTTAACAGCCTGGGATTGTCATGCTACAGAAGAACTGGAATCGCCTCTCACAAGACACCATACCACCATCAGCCACTTTGGAAGTAACTTTGACTGGATTATTTCAATGAGAGGGATATATGACAATGACTCTTGGTAGGAGGGGTTATGACCTTCAAGTTCTGCCCTAAATGCAGCAGCAATTTGCTGTGGTCAGACTAGTATATAATATGAAACCTTTGTCTAACAAGGGCCCACGAGGATTCTAATTGTTCAGCTTGCCAGACCTTCAAAATTAAGAAGGCTATTCATTATGTATTTTATTACTGATACATCAATGTTCTTTCTTATGTTTCAGGAATTGTGGCTGCATTCTTTTTTTTCATGTCAGCATTATTATGCCTTGAATAGCACTGCATAGCATTTGCAGGAAGGTATTTTTTCAAAAAAGGTTCCTTATGACATTATGGGTCTGACAAAAATGTTTCAAGTTCCATATATTTTAAAAGTCTCTGTAGATGATATTATAATTTCTGCCCCAATGGCAAATATATAAAATATAAAAGCTGTTAAGTTTTTAATCTCCAATCTATCCTCATTTGCTAATTTAGATAATGAAGATCTTTGTTAAATGCTTCAAATCGCCAGAAGCTGTTTTATTTTCATCATGATGGCCATCATTACAATAATAGTTTTACCTGCAAATTGTTGGCCACTCCTGACCCATCCATTCCTTCTTATCATACTTTCCTAGTAAATGATTCGTAGCTAATAGTGGGTTAATGATAGCTGTTGTGGAATTATTCCAGGGTTCACCTTTTTTCCCAGGTTTTCTTAGACCACAGACGGTGTCAGCCTCCCTGAATTCCCTTGCTTCTGCTACACTCCAGAATGTGTGCACTCAATCTTAAAAGTCGACAACCCGACTGAAGATGTTGAACTCGGCTAGTGCTGTTCAACAAGCTGTTACTACCCTGTTATTATCATCAATGGCTCCACTGCCATCTGCAGGTTTAGCATCTGTATTTCTTGGAAGATACTTGTCAGTTCTGCATCTGGGAAAAAGTGATTGTGACAAGATTGCATCACGATGTACAAATAACTGTGCTCCATTTTCGCAAGGTGCATGCAGAAAAAGTTCATAAAGGACAGCTTTTATGTTTTCTTTTTTTTCCCAGGTTTAATCTTTGTACTTAGCCACAATAATTAGAAAATGCATATAAATACCTAGCTTCCATCATTTATCATTGCACATATAGATCTACATTAATCTACAAATATATTTATCACCAGTATCTTTCTTTTCGGGGATGTTATGAATATGTTAAGCTATTCACCAAGGTAACTAATACTTGTGTGTATTTTTAGATGCATTTTACTCTAACAATTTTGAGTAACTCTGCTACATTTGGCTATTCATAAAATGAGAGTGTGAGGTTACTAAAAAGTGTAAACACAAGAAGATGATGGACGGGATGCTGAACATTGCAAACACTCACCCCCAGTCACAGATCTGGGTTGAATCTATCATCGCTCTTTAGCTCACTTCAGACACAGCTATATGCAAATCAGCCTTGACCCTGTGCCTCCTGGGAACAGTCCAGATGGAACTGCCAAGCCATGTCTTCCCTGGACCGGAAACAAGCATCCTGTGACCGGTTTCGGGCTAACAGCCCTCATCAGCCAGGCTAGCTTGAATCCAGTGGCAAAGTGAGCAAGGGACCCACGTCTGGGCATACCCTGCCAACTTAGGGCGAACAAAACAAACACAAGGAGATGATGGACGGAGTGCTGAACATTGCAAACACTCACCCCCAGTCACAGATCTGGGTTGAATCCATCATCGTTCTTTAGCTCACTTTGCCACCCCAGTTCAGACAGCTATATGCAAATCAGTCTTGACCCTGTGCCTCCAGGGAACAGTCCAGACGGAACTGCCAAGCCATGTCTTCCCTGGACCGGAAACAATCATCCTGGGACTGGTTTCGGGCTAACAGCCCTCATCAGCCAGGCTAGCTTGAATCCAGTGGCAAAGTGAGCAAGGGATCCACATCTGGGCATACCCTGTCAACTTAGGGAGAACAAAGCAAACACAAGGAGATGATGGACGGAGTGCTGAACATTGCAAACACTCACCCCCAGTCACAGATCTGGGTTGAATCCATCAGCGTTCTTTAGCTCACTGTGCCACCCCAGTTCAGACACAGCTATATGCAAATCAGTCTCCTTCCCTCTCCAGGAGCAGGCCTCAGCCGAGAATCCTGGGACTTGGAAGTATCAAGTGACATCAGTCCTTTCCATGAAACAGGTCAAGTAATAGCCCTATATAGTGCAAGTTTGAAAAGTGCATACCTCTTTCCACCCCTTCTCATGCAGGCACCAGCAGGGGATCCAGGGACTTAAGAGCCCCGAGCGGCGTCAGTCCTCGAATGTAATAACATTACTTTTAATTAATTCAACACATCTCTTTTAATAATTATCAATGCAAAATTAAAACAAATATTTTTTTTTCTTTTTTTACTTTAGGGTAAAATTTATTTTTTAATTAAAAATTAAGAAAAATGTAATCTAATATATTTAAATGAATTAAAGTTTTGATTTAAAATTAAGTTAATAGCATAGTAGTATGTTTATTTTATTTAAAATAAATTCATTAATTAATTTACATTAATATTTTTTCTCACTTACTTTAAAGTTTAATATACTTTTTTAAAATGTTTTTCATAAACGTTATAATAGGGGGATCTCCATCCTAACTGTAGAGTCTTCCTTTCATAAAATGTAGAGAAAAGAAAAAAAGTTTAATTAACTCAAAAAATAGTAAAACTATTTTTATGATAATGTCAAATAATTGTATAGACTTACTTTAAAAGTAAATAACAATAAAAATACTACGGAATTATTAACTTGGATTATAATGAAATCTTAAGGGCCGCATTACGATGGCAGACGGACTTAGGTCGGTCCGGCATCGTCTCGGAATTGGGACCAGCCGCCCATGAGGCGGCCACCCACACTCCGAATTAAAATGCGACTGCCACCAAGGCGGTCACATTGCCTATATTTGGTATTGCGGCGAGGATGCGGCGGTGCCTGCCACATGGTACAGGGATATGCAGGGGGGCACCACCGGTGCCCCCCAGGTCCCATGTACCGGACCCAAGGGGTAAGGGGGGTCCGCTTAGTGCCCCCAGATCCATTTCCACCAGCCGTTTCACGGCAGTTTGACTGCCACAGAATGACCGGTGGAAAGGGATATTGTAATCCCCACGGCAGAGCCTGACAGGCAACACTGCCATTCTGGGAATAGAGAGTGGTCCGCCAGGCAATCGGAATCATTCCGACTGTCAGACCCTCAGCGGTCGTTCATTCCGACCGCCACACATCCACCAACTATTGTAATATGGAGGGCGGTAAACTTGGTTACGATGGTGGGGAGACCGCCACCGACACCCTGTTGGTGGCAGTCTCCCCGCCATCGTAATCAGGCCCTTAAATATTGTAAGTATTCTAAATAAAAAAATACTTTTCGAAAGTTTAAATGAAAAATTCTTACCTGAAGCGCTAAAAAATATTTGTATTATACATTGGTAATTTTGAAAAGGGATGTAAAGAATTAATTAAAAGTAATTCTAATTTACAATATTAATTATGTTACATTCACTATAAATTCAAAAACATTTTTAAAAATATTTTATAGTTAAAAAATATGGTTTATTTTTAGATTTTGTTACATTAAAATCTATTTATTTAAAATGTTACCTATTTTAAATAAAGTAACTTAATCTACGATTATTTCCGTTTTATTTTAGCTTCCTCTCTGCATTATATTCTGTGAGAGGGTGTGGCACTACTAGTGGTTGGCAGTATGTGGTGCGGGACTTTTCACTGCTGTTTTGGGGTCTCTTATTGGCTGAACATTTACGAATAGCATTGGGCTTACTCTTTTGTTAGTGGCTGCATGCCCCTCCTTAAGCCCCTTGCAACCCTGGCTTTGTTCTTGCTAAAGCCCTCCCATTTAGTAGTAGTAATATGTGTGCCTTTTCTCCAGATACTCCCTCAAACCCTCCCACATTTACTACCAAGGAGTAAATTTAGATGTGTGCGGATCACCCACCGAAAATACAGGCAAGGTGGTGATAGAGATATGGAGTCCAGTGTACTGACATTAGAAACACACATTGTCTATTTGCAATTATCTTACTTGTGGTTCTATCGAAATAAGGTAGAAGACTAGGGTAAATTGTATTCCAAAGAGGGGAACCAGATTCAACCTTTCATAAGCATGGGGCCATTTTGTTTAGCTGATGCTGTTATGGCGACATGTGTGATTACCTTGGTACTGCAAACAGAGGGGATCAGTATTAGCCATGTTGTGTTCAAAGTTAGTGATATGCTATATGCTGGCAAGTCAAATACAAGTTAGCGCAATGTCAAAAACTTATTTCAGCTTTTCCAACAATAGAGTAATCCTAGGCTCTAAGCAAACTTTGCTGTGGAAAGTGCACCAATCTCTGTTGCTGTAGGTACATAAAGGTGATGTTGGAAAAAGGGGGATCCAGAAGACCCACAGTTACAAATACGAACCCGGGGTTCAGATTCTGACAAATTTTTGCCTAGTACTGGGTCTAATCCCATAATGAGGAATGTCCTCCCGCATAACACTGGCGTGGTGCTTAAGCGCCATCTTCATGGCCGTGTTATAGTCCATTTTTTGTGTCAATGTGGCGGGCAAGCTCCCAAGACAGAACTATGATGGGGGCGCCATTGTGGAGTATTTTCTGTATGGGATTAGTAGCATCAGGCAAAAGTAATAAACAGGATTAAGTTCAGAAACCACCCCGTATGAGAAATCTAGCTTTGCAGAGAAAAAATAGATTATGATCAGCACATGGGCGTTATATCCAAGGGTTACCTTATTCATCAGGGTGTTAACCTTAAGGACAAATGGTGAGGGTGATGGTTATTGAAGTGCTTCACCAGTAGCAGCTTTTGAGCATTTTTGGGAATATTACGGTAATGCTCTTGGATTCTCATTTTTAACAGTCGATGGGACTACCTAGATAGTGCTGATTACATGGGCAAGTTATTAGGTAGACCACGTTTGTGCTCTCACAGTTTATAAAAACATGTATTTTGTAAGGGTGACCATTTATTGTAAGCTACATAGTTTTTTATGTACTCAATATACAAATTTGGAGGAAGGTTGTATGTTTCTTTTTATCTTGAAGAAAGGAAGGGGACAGTTTGTCCTTCAAATTCAGGCACTCATTTAAAGCTGAACTGTGGAAAAGTTTGGATGTAATATTTTATAGTGGGATTACTGATGAGAAGGGACCAATGTTTCTATAGTGTCTTATGGATATGGTGATGTCCATGACTATATCTGGTAATGAAGCGAATGGTTGGCTTGCTTTCTTTCATCTGGGTACAGTGTAGTATAGGGGTCCAGTTAGACACTAAGAAGAGATCTGGGTTATAACCAGTTGTGTTTGGTCATATCCGCTTCAACATAGTCGCTTTCTTGATTTTGATTGCTTTCTGATCATAGTCTGCTTGTCTGCTGCAGTTCCTTCTAGCACGTCTGTACTCCACAGTTAGAATATTGGTAATAATGTTGTGGGGGAGGCAACTGGAACCATGTAGAATACAATTAGCTGCTGTATTTTTTTTGTATATCTTTCTTTCCAAACAGTGTCTCTTGACATAAAGTATGAGGTCTAAGAACTCAATTTATTTGTTGGAGTTGGTGTGCGTCACTTCAATGCCCCATTTGTTTGGCGAGGAGCTGTCAATGAATTGTTTAGGATGTCTCTCAGGACCATGTCATAGAAGCAAAATGTAATATATATAGTGTCCCCCGGAAGACAACATTTATGTAGAGAAGTTCATAATAGTCATTCCATAACCAGTGTCTTTCGACTTCTCCCATCAGGAGACAGGCATATGGTGAAGCACAGTGAGCCCCCATTCCCAGTTGCTGTAGGTAGAACTCACCTCTGAATAAAAATACATTGTTTTTACATAGAACTTCAACATTTCAATAATCATTTAATTTGTTCCCAGGAAGTGGGCAAATCTCGTAGACATTTCCTTATTGCTTAAAATCCATCCTGATGTTTAATTAAAGTATAAAGACTTACTACATTAATTGTTGCAAGTAAATAGTCAGGTTGCCAGTCAATCTTTTGAAGTTTTTGCAAAACGCCCTTTGTATATTTAATAAATGTGGATAGGTCCTTCATAAGTGGTGGATTTCTTCATCAATGTATTTGCCCAGGATGGAACAGACCGAATCAATACCTGCAATGATTAGACTGCCCTTAGGCGGTTTGACTAATTTATGAAATATGGGAAGTAGATATAGGGTTGGGGTCACAGGGTGTTTAACAAATATATTGTTTCTCTTCACAGATGAGTAGGTTCTTGCTGTACCAGATGTTAAGGGGTTCTATCAAGTTGCTTTGTATCTCTTTGGTTGGATTGTGATGTAGGTTCCGGTAGCAGTTGGTGCCCCCAAGTTGTCGATAGGCTTCAAAGAGGTAGCCCTCCTCATATTGAATGACAACGTTGCCACACTTGTGTGCTTCCTTTAATATTATGATTTGAGCCTCTTGAAGTTCCTCTAATGCTTGTCTTTGTTTGTATGTAATGTTGGAGGGAAGAAATTTCCTTTTGTACAAGTATTTCTGGTGTTCCTTGTTTAGGTCCTTTATCACAGCTGTGAAAAACAAGTAAGTTGTATTGCCAGGTTTCATGATGGGCATAAAATTTGATTTTATAGAAAGTGTGCAAGGTTTGGAATGTTGAGTGTCCATTCCAAGTTCCGATGCTGTGCCACATACTGACTTGGACTGTTCAAGTTCATTGTCTTCTGATACATTTCTCAGGTAATGAACAGTGTCAAACTCTTGGACGATGAGGCTGCTTGTTTTTGGTTGAGAAACAAATGATGGTCTAGGGCTTTCCTTGCCAGCAAAAAGTAATTATAGTTTCAATTTCCTAGTAAATTTGAAGAGATCAATCTTTGTCTGTACAAGGTCCCATCTTGCCATTGATAGACAATGTTTTTTTTTCATCAAATATGTATTAACTCCTGCTAGGTTTGAGAATGTTTCTGGTGATACACATTGTTTGCTTTCTACATATTTAGTTATCCTTGCTAGCATGGAATCAGTCAAGACTTTGCTTCATCAGACTGTAATTGAGTAACTTCACAAGTCATATGGAAACCAAATGAGTATCTTTGTACCTGAATGAGGTATGTCATGTTGACTTGCTCAATGTTCTGTTTGTACCTTTTTAAAAAAAAATATTGTCACTCTTATTTTCCAAAGCATGTCATGTAGCACTGTTTGGAGAGGTCCTAGCCTACTCCTTTCACTCACTTATCTTCACTCTAAGCTTAAATAAAAAGGTACTATCATTATACATGTTCCACTCAGCATGTTTCTCTCCATCTCCTCTTCCTCTGATCGTTTTTACAGTTTTATCAAGACCTGCCTTCTAGCTCCTTCTATTGGGATGAGCCTTTTACTAAAGGAAGCTATTTGCATGAAAAATAAGTGTTCCCTCACATCCTATCTCTGTACACCGTGATGGCTTTACTGGACTACAGACTTTTAATTGCTCAACATTGTTTATTCTTGTTTATTTTTTCAGCCTTGAGAAAACCCCAGGGGGAAATCCAAAGGGGGCGAAACAAAAGTTGGCTGCCTGTTCATATATTACTCTGTGGTACATGTTAATACTGATGACCTAATGGAAATACTCACTGAAAAAAAGGATGAAGGATAAATAACGAATGGAAGTTATTCCGTTTTATTCAAATGGAAGGATGCACTTAACTCATCTTTGATTGAGTGCAAAATGTGTCCTTGTGTCCCAATTAGAGACAAGGAGGACTTTCACGCTAAATCATAGCACAATCCATATGTTTTTTGCCCATTGTGCATAATTTATACAAAGGAAATGTGCATATTTTACCTATAGACTGGATGCTGATTTTTCAGAGGTACAATTTTCCCCCTGTATTATAATGTCCACCTGGCTTCCCTCAACACACTGGTCTACAGCAAACTGTAGTCCACAATGTTGCCTGCATGTAGTCTAAGTTTATGGAAGTCCCAAACCAGGTTGGAGAGCTTCCTTACAGAGCCAAAGCTAGAAGTTGATGTGGTGGAGATAGGCGATAGTATTTGTTTCTCAATAGGCTTAGTTAAATGCTGTATGGGTGGTCGGTGGTCCTGGTTTTGGGGGTTTTGAAATGATAGGAAGAAGTGGTGTTTATAGTGGTCCAGGACCAGGTTGAATAGAGGTGATATGCACTTACACTGTGCCACTTAAGATATGCACAATTACAGCATCATCCTTCTTACTGCCAACTAGACTTTCTTGATATTTTCTTTTCTGTGGTCTTCAACAGAGGCCCGCCGGGGTCCACTACAAGTCACCTTCATCAGAAGGAAGGTTTTTAGAAGACGGGGGTGTGGTCTTTCTTTTCCTCGCAGGAGATGGTGGTAAGGATGATGTGTTAAGTAAACATTCTGCTGTGCAGCAAGCTCAACTTCCTGCTCTGCTGCTACCTCTAGAGGACCAGGTGTGGCATTAGTGGACTCTTGTTCCCATTTAGTTTCCTGAGAAGGTTAAATTTGCTGGGACAACCCCATTATGGACTCACTAGTCTCATCCATAACTGCAGTCACTGGAGCACTGAGGGACATTTGCTTTGGTTTTATTGGTTTTTGATATGGGGTAACTTCCTGCTCAGAAGAGGTGCAACAGGTTTGCCATGTTGAGGACCTTGGTGGAAAAAGGTTGTGGGATGATTCCTGGAACTGGTTGCAACAGAATCCTTATCCTCACTGGTGACTTTTTTGGCAGGAGCTGTTTTCACTGGTGCCATCTTTTTTACTTCATGATGGTAAGTAGCAAAAGCAGTAGATCTTAGCAGATAGGTCTTTAGACTTTGGTATCAGACAATTCATGGATGTCTTTCTATCTTAGACTCATTCCCATCTCATGCACCAACAGACAACGAAAAAGTAGAAAGAACTAAAAGTTGTAACAAGATTTTTGTAGATGAAACCTGCAGAAGGATCATTAGTGGCACAGTGGCCTGAGTGGCTGAACCTAGGCACAGGGCTCAGTCCACCCTTGGTGTGCTGGCAAGTGTATTGAACCATAGCAGCCAGATGCTTGGTCAAAGAACTAGGTGTGGGTAGGGTTCCTATACCCCAGATGACCCAACCAACAGGTGAGGTACCAGGAGCTCTCCGTCCAGATCCTCTAGCAGAATCACTTGGGACAAGACCCAGGCCCCTCAGGGAGGGGCCCAATGTACCAGAAAGCCTTCCTGATATGGAACCCACTTTCACCCTGCATGACCCCGGGGAGAACTGAATCCCGATGTCCCAGTAGACTGGACTCCTTCAAGGCCCTTCCATTTGGGCACTCCCACATGGCTTGATTATTTTTCAAGCAACCGAGGAATGGCTGATCCAAGGTGGAGGAGCAGCCTATATGAGAAGAAGCTGGACCCTTGAGGGAACCCCAGCTCCTCCTGTCAGAGGCACTGTGCCCCATGAAGTCAGTATGAACTGTGTCTAGGGAAAGGACGAATGTAGCCCCTGGCATCTCAGGGTTCCTCACATGAACCCCAGTGAGAGTCGCAGGAATCAGTTTGATGGTGAGGGGGATTCCCAGATGTTCTCCACTGAAATCTGCCCCCGGTGCAGTGGGGGTGAGCCCAACGACATGACTCTAGCTGCTGCATAAGCCTGGGACTATTGATGCACAGGTGTGAAGCCCTGGCTCGCACAGGTCCTGGCCGGTAGCAGAAGGCTGAAATGCAGGTGAGGATACCCTCCCTCATTGCCAGGTACCTGGTTGCTGGGGAGCTGCCTGCCGTGGCTGCTGTGGGAGTAACTCACCACCCAGTGCAGTCGCATGGCGGCGCTTCGGGCTGAGTACCTGGAAAAACTCTTTGATTCGCAGAGGACAACTCTCAGAATAGAAGCCTGTAAGGGTACAGGGCTGTCTCGGAGGTGCTAATTTCCTCCCACCTCCCTGTGCCTGCAGGTAAGCAAACATTGTGAAAGTTACCTGTGATTCTTGGCGGTAGATCACTTGGCTTGTAAGTCGATGAAGAACACAGCTAGTTGCTAGAATTGGTGTGAGTTGCAGTATACATTGATCCTTGACTCTTCTAATGACCCTGATCAAGGTCAGTCACCAATCATCTGTCACAAGACCCCTGGGAGAGGTTGGTCCTGATCTCAAAGGCATCAACTGCTGACTTCCAGGCCTATCCAGGAGGTGAAAGAGCAGGCCCTATGTGAGGGTACCTGTCCCCTCCCTTCAAGAGTATCAGGAGGCCAGGGTTGCAGCCTGCCAGGTGGCAGAATGCCTGGGATGGGGTTTGACAGGGCCAGGAGGCTTCCCCTCCCCAGCAGGGGGGACGCCCTGGCAGGGCCCTCATTTAGAGTTTCAGTGGTAAGCTAAATTTGCAGGTCTGTTGTGTCACAAACCATCTGGGGCATAGTTCTGTAGGACCAGGCAGGACTCCCCATCTCCTGTGCAGAGCAGCCTGTTTCAGAATAGTCTAGCGAGTACTGTACTCTTTTTGATTGGGCATACTTGGTTTATTTGGCAATGGACTGCTCTAAAAGCCCTGACCGTGCCCACAGTCAGCACTCCGGTGGGACTGAGATCAGGACCTATGAGTCTTAAAAGCATATGGGAGCATTAGGGTCAGAGATTCACCAAGCCCGGGTTGTGTGTCCCATGGCACTGGGCTCTCTTTGCAGGTCAGCCAAGTCACTTAGAGCCAAGCACAGAGTACCATAGGCACCAGGATAGCTCCCCTACTTGGCAAGTTTAAGAAACTCTGACTCTGCCCTGGGTCAGACTTCTGGCTGGCTCTGGGGTCAAGGTTCCTTGCCCTAGTCTCTATTTTTCAGCCTGCTGTGTTACTTAGAGTCCAGGACGTGGCCCCACTGGCTCAGAGAGGTATCCCAGTTGGGGGGATGGGGGTTCAGAAGCTCTGATTGGATCCTTCGTCACCGCTCCAGCTGGACTGAGGGTGGAGGGCCCCATTCTTGGTCTCCTTTTTCTGTCAAGCTAGGCTACCTAAAGGCCAGAACAGTGTCCCAGAGGCACAAGCAGGGCTCCCCTGCTTGGCTAGGTTCAGAAGCTTTTACCAGTACCTGGGTAGGAGCTGTGGCTGACCTGGTGTTGAAAGCTCCCGGCCTTGTCTCCAATCTCCAGCCATCTATGTCGCAAAGTGCCCAGGACAGCGTCCTACACGCACCAGGAGTGCTTATCTGCTTGGCTGTATTAAGAGGTCTGACTGGGCCATGTGTTAGAGGTCCATCTCGAGCTGAGGTGGATGCTCCAACCCTCGGCTCCATTCTCCAGCCAGCAAAGTCACTTACAGCTCATGCCATAAGCGATGTTATATGTCAGGACGTGGGCTGTGCATGATGGGGGAGTAAGTTATAGTTAATTCACTAAAATATAACTGACACATTTCAGTGTTTTTTAATGTGAGCTTGTGTCTTATTCAAAACTTAACTATGCTTTAACCATTCTTAACCATTCCTTTTTCAGTCACCATTGTGTAGTTATAGTTGAACCTTAGTTATAATAGGAAATGGATGTTTAGTTTCAGTAATAACTTTGGTGCCATTTGACAAATCTTCACTAAACTTTCCAAAACAAAAACAAATATTCATCTACTTCCTAAAACATTTTGGGGTGCCCCAACAAGCTGGGGGAAGAGAAAAAGAAAAGGGGACCCAAAACACAATCTCCTCATGTATTTCTGTAGGGATATTTGAACAGCAGTAAAGCCAAAATGGATTAGTTGAATTAAACTAAATTTGGTAGAAAGAAAGAACTTTATCCGGAGAGCATGCTTTTGCGAATTTTTGTAATTCGGTTCAGCTACTTTTAAGAAAATAAGGTTCAAATGTATAGAGATCTAGACCGTTGCCTGAAATTCCAAATTGCAAGCCTTCTGATTGGCTGAGAGGTCTTTTTAAGAGATGGCACTCTGGTTGACCGCAATATGAAAAAAATGTTGCACTGACCATTACAGGACTCATGAATTTAGGTTAGGTGCATTCTTTTACTTATTTTAAGTGAGGAGGGGGCATAAGTGGCCCTCCTTCAATCGCTAAATTTGAGGCCCGAAGCAAATTTAATATCCCTGGGACTCCATTCCGTAGCACAGCACAGGAAATAATGTTCTCCTTGCTCACGCAGAGGGTCTTCAGCTCTCTAGCCCACAGCGGGATCAGAAAAGTAAGTGCTCCTGCCCAGCAGGAGAAGAATAATGCCAGCTCCTGCAGAGTGCAAAGAGCAGGCAAGGTTGCAGGTCTGGATGCCTTTAAATTCCCCCCATTGTACACAACCAGAAAAGACGCCAGCTCCTTCATATTACTGGAAGCCAGTGGATCGCTCTAGCTTTGAGGTCCCCCCACGAACTTCAAACAAAAAAAAGAACGTCGGTGCATGGGTGGGATGAGGACAACCGAAAAAAAAAATGTGGCTCATGAATTATTTACTGCTCCCAGCCAGGAGTGCCCCATATTGCCCTTTGTGGACTAATTAACACATTTCTTACAGCTTTGGTGTGACCTAATTTCGGCAAAGGCACCACCAGCATTTTTTCAGGTAGTTGTTGGGGTCTGTGGGTATTGCGGCAGGTCCTCCAGAAATTATTAATTCAAAGTAACCCTATATTTCTTGCAGTGTATACAATGTGAACCCAAGAAAATGTCACATTGTTTTCAAGCTTTACAGAGCTGCAGCTTTTGCTCTTCAGATGAGGACTGCATGATTCCCTTGTGATTGGCCTTGTGCCTGTATTATGTGGCTTGGGGAGTGTAAAACAAACACCATTAATATTGGTTTTAGTGCTGAATCCTAACATGTGATTGTTATTTTTTTCAAGGTAGCGACTTCATGACAAATCCAATAGGCTTGACTGCGTACATTGGCATGGTGAGCCCTTGACAAAGCCAATAGACATGTATTGTATATTAGTGTCATCATCCTTTGGCAAAGGCAATAGGCATGCCTTTCTATGTTCATTTGGGAATTCTTGACAAAGCCTGCCTTATTTAAAATGGCACTGCTTTATAATGGGATGTTGCATCAGGTACAAGTGGTATTAATATACACAGCCTTCACGCTGTCCAGTGGTCTTGATGGATAGGTAAGATCCAAATCAAAGCCTACTATGCACAAGCCTCACCCTGCGTAGAGGTGATTGTGGACAGGCCAGTCCCTCACCAAACCCTACCTTGCACAGCCACTGTCCAGCAGAGAGGTCTTTGCAGATTGGCCAGTCCCAAAAAAAACCTTACTATACACAGCCTTCACCCTGCACAGAGGGGTAGGCAAGAGTTCAGTCTAACACCAAACCCTACTACGTACAACCTTTGCCATGTCGATGGGTCTTTGCAGCCAGGTTATCCTCACAAAACCCTACAACACACAGTTTTCACCCTATAAAGAGGTCTTCGCGAAGAGGCTAGGCCCTCACTAAACACTACGAAGCACAGTGTGCACTCTGTGTGTACAGTTCACTCCCTCCAGAAATCCAACCTCCGTTAGGTGGGAAATCCCTACTACACTCACCCCGCGCTCTCTGAGTTGCTCTACATGGCGAGCCCATTCCCTTCAAACTCTCAAGCTTTGTATTCAGCCAAGCCCCTGCTACGTACAGTTAAGTTTGGTAGTAATATCTAACTTTACATTAAAGAACCCTATAGATATTCACGGAAAAAACACACAGGTTAACATGCTGTTATAACTAGGTGTGGTGATAATATTTCTTACTTTACATTAAATAACCCTAGAAACACACTGAAAAAAACTGAAAAAGATAAAGGTTATAGTGATTTAATAGTTAGGCGACAATGCAAGTGATAGCATAATGTTTTAAACCAAAAAAAAGCACAGCAATTCACCAGTTATATTTCAGCAAGCCTACTATAACTTGTGCCCCCACCATGCACGGCTTAGGATGTCACATATAAAATGACTTATGACATGTTCAATGATATCACTGATGACATCACTGATCACATCCCAAATGACATTATTCACGAGGTGCTCTAGAGTGTGTGATATTTAACCCCGGGTGGAGCTGGCGTAGTGCCACTATGCGGAGTTCCACGGAGTTAGGAAAAAACTCTGTGGAACTCCGCTCCGCTCTGGTCCCCGCCTCCACCCCCCTAATAAAATAGTTTTAAAAAATGGAGAAAACACTTACCTCTGCTGTGACGTCTCCGGGCTGCCCTCCTCCTCGACGTGGTCTCTCTCCTGTAAACCCCTACGTCGGACGTGTGTCTTGGAAGAACTGCGCATGCATGTACGCGCGTGCATGTGCAGTCCTACTGTTAACTAACAGTGGGTTAACAGCTGCCCCAGAACCAGTTTTCAGTGTTCAGTGAGGGTGAGAGGGTTTGTTCATTTCCTTATCCCCATCTCTAAGATGGGCACCTGAACTCTGCACAGTGTAATGGAGGCTCTACCATCTTGGTTTTAGGTACAGAAGGGCACTGTAGGATTGCTTGCAGTGGGGCACACAGGAACTTCTGCAAAAGTTGGTAGGCTTAACTCTGGGGACTTTTTCCTATTGGTCAGGAAGGGGTCAGGAGTCACCCTTCTCAGAGACTAATGCAAGGTATAAATGTGCAGCACTGTGCACTTCAAATGTTTCCACTGAAAATCAACCCTTTTTTGCAAACTGGGAAGCTGTGTAATTTGGGCCCATGCTCAGCCGGTACCCAGGGAAACCTACTAAACTCATACATTTCCGAAAACTAGATACCCAATGGAGTCCAGGATGGCATGACTTGTGAGGTTCTGACCAGGATTTCTTACCCGGAAGGCCTTGCAAGTTGCATACTTTGCATAAAAACACAATTTTCCTGACATTGTTGTCAAGGAAACTTCTGAAGTCTGTGGGGAGCCACACAGTGTTCCACATCTCCTGATAAAAATGGTACCTCACTTGTGTGGGAAAGGCCCCAACATGCAAGTCCCATTGGCCCTAGTCCACTCCTGTTGTGGGCACTAGATCCAGCCACATATGTGGGGTTTTGTCCGGACCAATAGAAGAATACTGGGTGAGCAAAATTCTGTGAAACCCTGCAGATTGTGGAAAGTTATATCACATAAATGCATGGAAAATGTGCGATTTCATGTAAAGATTGAGGTTTGCCGGGCATCGTAGGTAAGAAAATGGCATGAGATACACATAAAAAAATTCTGAGCTTGGTAGGTTTTCTTGGGTTGCAGCCATGTCCTGGCCAAAATACCACAACTACCCGCATTGCCAAATCTTGTCACATTTGGATACAAAATGGTGATGTCTCCACATCGGATTTTGGGTTGTTCCTGTCACATGCGCTAGGTCCACGCATTAGAGTGACATACCATTTTTATTGGAGGCATGTGTGAATGCTGTGTGGTAGTAAATGTGTGGCTTCTCACAGATTCAAGTACTTTCACTTACAGAAATGTGAAGAAAATATGTTTTTAGCCAATGGTTGAGGTTTGCAAGGCCTTTTGAGTAAGGAAACCTTCAGGGATCGACGTGAGACACACCACCCTGGAGACTTCTGGTGTCTAGTTTACATGAATATTTGGGGTTGGCTTGTTTTCCCTGGAGACAATGTACACCCTGGCTGTGAAAGTCAGAAAATACAAATATTACTGCACAGACATATAGAATTCAAGTACACACAAATATATTGGTTGGATTTGGCATGAGGGTGATTGGAAAAATTTAAATGCACATTTTATTAACAAATGAGCTCACCAAAATAAAAATGTAGAAATCACTGCAAAATAAAAATTGAAATTTGAGAATACTGAACCTGTGACTCACAGCTCATAAGCAGTAAAGCCACAACAGGGCATCAATCGCTTTACAGACATTAACATGCCCTTCATGCATTACACACAGAAAACCATTCACACCGCCAGCTGTGGGTCCAACACTTACCAACACTCACATGAAGAAACTGCACTACTCGAAGGCCCTTCACTTTCATACACCCACAGGACTGATATGCCAATCATTCTACCAATCAACCAAACAGCAACCAACTTACAAACACATACAAAAACTGCCAGAGAGCCACCACTATGCACAATGTCAGTCAGCTGCCACTACACACACCCCACCAGTGAACCAGCACCACACACACTAGCACACCACCAGTAAAACCTCCACTACACACTGCCAGTCAACACTGCACACACACACACACCACTAGTCAATCACCACTACACACAAACCTCAGGTCAATCGCTATTACACACATGCACACACACACACACCATCAATCAACTGCCATTGCACACACACAAACGCCCATCAACCACCACCACACAGACATAAGCACACTGCCAAGCACCACTACACACACAATCAACTGCCACTCTATGCACCATCAGCTGGCCACCAGCACACACCCATACTGCTAGCCAACCGTCACCATGAAGCCTCATGCCACTTTCATGTGTAAAACAATCTGAGACTGAACAGATTACACACAAAAAGCAGATACATTAGTAATAATTAAACACTGAACATTGACCTAAAGATGGCCCATTATTATTATTTTTTTTTCAAATGTTAAATATCCCACCTATTGGTTGAACAGCATGTGTTACTAAACACATAAAACAATTGCCATTCTGGTGTCAAAAAAGAAAACATACAGCAATAGAGACCACAGTGTCATTTCCCTTTCACTCCCAGGGTTGCACCCAATACTTGAGTTGCATAAGGGACAGTTTAAAACATGTGGGCACATCATGGACAGGATTCCAAGAACACTGAGGGTGGTACATACGATTCTCCTTCTGTGCTTCTCTTTGGATGCAGGGTTTTGGAAGAAAGCATTCTGCAAAGTGGTGATCTCTCAATCAAGCCACATCCTCTACAGCAGCAAGGATGCCTATTACAGACTGCTGAAACTGTGAAAATGTTCTATCAAAATCAGGGGAACAGTCATTGAGAAAAACATAAGAATTGAAGGATACCTAATGAAGCAAATGAACAGCCAACTTCGTGTTCTAGATGTAAGGCTTATAAGGCTTATGCCTTTGATCTACTAGATTTACACCTCTACGCTTTTTGCACACTGGTATGTATACTACTGCTACCTGAATCCAAACAGTCACAAGTGTAGGGCTTTCTTGTGATTAGTTGTAAGCAAGTCGTTATATCAACCGTCAGAAAGTTTCAAAGCAAGTTGTTCATTGCTACGCAAGGCACTGCTCTGTTCCCTTTGAGGTTTTTTACACACAAGCTCTTTAGGGTAAACTTTGTGTTAAGAGTAGATTATGCCACATGCCACAGTGCCTAGTTTTCACAGTTCTTTAAATAATTGTACTTCTGTGTCGAAACTGCTGATGTGTAAATGGTAACCAAGGGGAACAATGAAGAATCCCATCCAGTTTACATTCTGAAACTATATGCATACCCAGTGGGACTTTGACAGAACATATGCAGCTTAATACCATTAGATGGTCTCTTGATGGGTATGTAAAGTCTGAAAAACAAGCAACCCTTAAACAGGACCAGAGAGTCGTCCACAGATATATCTTGACTTGAAAAACTGATCTCTGAGAAACTATCAACTAAATGTACAAGGACAGGCAAAATCATGAAGAAACAGTCATAATCAGTGTGATCTCATGGCAACACTGCAAAATGCAGCATCAGCTGTTGAAGCAAATACCAATCTCAATTGGTTTCCGGAAAAATAGCTGTTTCCATCATAGGACTATTAGACCAATATAAAGAAAATAATGGGTTCCTTAGCAGTCCTATCAAAAAAGTTAAACTCGAGAATTGCTTCAGCTCATGGAGATTTGTGAGAGTTTATCAGGCAGCTCTAGATTGGGTCTTACGTGTGGCGCGGTTGTCCCTCAAAAACTACTCTGCATACAAACATGTCTGCTCAACAATATCATCCAAAAACACATCATCAATAAACAGCTGGAAAAAATTGATAGACAAAAAGTTCTCTGTATTAACTCTACACCCTGCAACTCCATTAAAGGCAGGCAAAATAGGCTGTACCATTTTGGGGGTAACCCAGAGTTCAGCTCTTTCAGTGGGAAGCATTCCGGCCCCTGCCTGAAGTCCAGCTTGTTGATGCTGCCCTACAGCACACCAAGGTCCTCCTCTAAATGAGGTACTAAATGGGGTGCTCTTGGACATAAAACTTACAGCCAGAATCTTGTACTTGGTCCATTGCCACAGATGCATTCCAGAGCCAGTTTCAGAGGCATGTTTACGGGCAAATTCAAAAAGCAAACAAACAACCTGTTGGAGGGTCGGCCTGTGAGCAGCCATAATGCTTACTAATAAAACTGTCACACAAAAAATAAAAAAAAACAACACCGCATCGAATTAGAACTCAACAAACTGTGGCTACATCAAACAGTAAATACAATGTGTGAAATACAATTATATGGAAAGAAACTATCAATACAAACCACACAATTAACTTTGTCCAAAAAAAAATACTACTTCTTGCCATGGACAGCTGCACAGAGGATCAACTGCACCACTCTGCACAGCACAGCAAACACCAAAGATACCCCACTAGAACAGATAAACAAAGAAATATTGCACACAAGACAGCATATTATAGATCATGTACATATTCAAATAGGAATTTAAAAGTCAATAAAACCTAAAGTAAATATGCTAAAATTATTACAACAGTATAAAAAAAATCAAGCTGGGCAATCATATAAATTTGAAGTAAATATTACAAAAAAGTCTTCTTACCAAACGCATGCAACTACACAAACTGCAGATCTACCAATGCGGAAACCACAGGCAGGATATGTCACCAAGAAAATCAACAGCTTTGCACTACAATAAAAAAGAAAAAACATAAGGTCACAAATGTACATGATAACAAATAATACAGTTACTATTACAAAACACAACAAAGTCGGCTCGAGGAGCAGATTTAAATCAAAACAGATTGATCTATACCATGGGTATTCACAACCATCTGCCATGGGGCCCCAAAGTATGGTCTGTGGTCTGACCGAGGGCTGCACTTATGCCAGCATAGTTACGGTAGCTGGTCTGGGTGGATCAGGGATTGTGTAAGGAGGTCTAACATTTTTTAAATAAACAGGCAAGTATTTATTTGCAGGTTAACTAACTAAAGTCAAGTGGTGCAGGACACCACCATAGTTACTTCATTACTTCATTACTTCATTTAACCTGCAAATAAATTCTTGCCAGTTTATTTAACATTTTCTGTGAATGTTAGTGCTCAGCAAGTAAACAGCTGCTCGTGCTGCTGTTCACCAGGGGGCCCCATGTAAACGTCAAGAGGGCCGCAAGTGGCCGCTGGGCTGTACTTTGAGTAGCACTGGTCTATACCCAAGGGGGGGAACAGTGCAAAGGAAAAAATGGTCACACTAGAGGGGCGAAACATTTACCCCAGGGGCAACTCCCCCACGTACAGAAACGTATTCCCTAGTGTCTAGTGGGATTCCACCCCCTCCCCCCCAGGGAGCAGATAGGCCAAAAACGACTGATCTGCCTTGGGTGGGGATAATAAAAAATGCCCTCCTTAGGGGAAGTACCCTTGCCCAAGTGGTCCCTCACAGTAAATTAATTATATGGAAAATCCTTCCTGGTATCTGTTATGTTATAAGGATTTTCTGAAGCGCAAGTACAACGGTTGGTTTCATAGCGCTGAGTCTAGAATTAGCCGAACCCAGTGGAAAGATTATTCATAGGCCTGCACAAACAGCCATGTCTTAAGAGTTTTTCTGAAACGCAGAAGCACCGTGACTATCACAACCTGTATCAGTGCCGCTTATGTGAGTAATCGGCTAATCTTTCTGATCTTTCGCAGCTGGAAGAAGCAGGACGAGATCACCGATCCAACTTGCGATCTTAGTGACAGGCCATTATTTATAGTGACACCAAGGCTCTTGGCAGAGGAAGAGGGGTTGGGGGGGTTCCGAGTTCTGTATGCCAGGAGTGTGGACCCCAGAAATTGTGGCTGCCCCCATCAGAACTAGTTCAGTCTTGCCAGGATTGAGCTTTAAGTGGTTATGGTCCATTCAATGACGGATGTACAACATAGTAGCCTGAAATTCAGAGACTGATTTAGGTGAGTTGTCGATGGTAAACATTAATTGTAAATCATCGGCATAGTTGAAGGTGGTCACTTTCCTTTCCTTCAGGGACTGAATCAGGGGGAGGAGGTAGAGGTTAAACAAGTGGGGGGATAGCAAGGATCCCTGCGGGACCCCACATGTTGTTCTTATCTTAGGTGCCGTAAACTGGGCTATGCGAACTGACTGGGATCGATCTTCAAGAAAGGAGCTGATCCAGCGAAAGGCTGAGCCCTGGATGCCAGTCTCCCTATCACGGTCCGCCAGTATGTCATGGTCGACCGTGTCAAAGTCGGCAGAAAGATCTAATAGCACCAGGGCCTGAGGGCTCCCTCTGTCAGCTATGTCTCATAGTGTGTCCAAGACCACCAATATCACCGTCTCCGTAGAATGACCGCGACGAAATCCTGCTTGGTGTGAGTCTAGGTGGTTGGATTGTTCCATGAAGTTGGGCAAGGACTTCGCCACATGGGCCTCCAGTACCTTGGACTTGTACGGGAGCAAAGAAATAGGGCGGTAGTTCGTCAAACCCTTCGTCTGCTCCTGGTTTTTTCAGAAGGTGGATCACAATTGCTTCTTTGAAGGCTTTAGGAATAAGGCCCTGGGAAAGGGACTCATTCAAAAGAGCAAGGGCTGAGCTCGGGAGAACAGAGAGGGCATTTTTTAGGACATGTGGTGGACAGCAGTCCGTGGGGGATCCGGATTTTACTTTGGACAGAAGGTCCTGGAAGGCCTGGGTACTGATGGCCGGGAAATTTTTGAAGAACGGAAGGGTTCTGTAAAGATCTTCCCCAAACACAGAGATTGAAGTTGGTAATCTTTATTTGTGGTACACAGAACAGATACCTCCAGCTTACTCTTCCAGCTTTGCAATATCAACAACCCCACTTCAAACATCAACATTCTATCCTAGCAACAAGCCTTACATTCTACTATTGAATAAACTCTACACATCTTCCCCCTTACATATACTACAAAAATAAAATGAATAAGAAAATAAACAATTTATGCATCAAGAAATGTATCACATTAACACTCCTGGAATAAGATTAATCATGTACATCCCGATCAGGAGCACGACATTTGGAAACATTTCCTGTACTCCAAGCGGAACCATCTGTCAGAAAAAGAATGTTCTTTTTCACCACTTTAACTTGCATAGGCTGTGAAAACTTGCTCTCTCCTTTGATAACAATTCCCCCACGCTTAATAGCCATCCAATCTCCAACATTTATGTCATGATCTTTAACACCTTTTCTGGTATTATAATGCCATGCTACAGTTTTCTGTTGTTCTACAACATCATTCTTCACTGCACTACGGTCAACCCATACACACTCCTTATTCTTAAGCCAACCTGTATTCTCTTTAACACCCGGTTCTCGCCCCTTAAGAGAGATAAAAGGAGAAACACCTGTCACTGAATGTGGTGTAACTCTATACGACCACACTAACTTTTTAAGTTCTTCCGACCACGACAAGCCATTGGAAATAAAGAGTTGGATGTTCTCCATTATCAACCGATTGATCCTTTCTACTAAACCATTGGCCTGGGGTCAGAAAAGTGCAACTTTCTCATGATTGATTCCCATTTTGGAGAGACATTCTTTCATCTTGTTGGAAACTAACTGAACTCCATTATCTGATACAAGTGTTTTTGGCATACCTCCATTTATGAATACCCTTTCCATAAATCCAATTACCTTCTCAGTTTCGATGCAGTCCGTACTCTCAACAACAAACCACTTAGAGTGGTAATCTACCAGAACCATTAAGAATTTGCTGCGATGCAGTCCGTACTCTCAACAACAAACCACTTAGAGTGGTAATTTACCAGAACCATTAAGAATTTGCTCCGAGAGCCAAGTTTCAAAATGGGACCCAAAAAATTAATTGCTACTCTTTCCCATGGACGACTAGGAAATTCCGGACATGCAAGTGGTGGTTGCCTTACAATTTTCGTCTTGCCGCTTCTGGCACACGCATAAAAATCCTTGACAAGCTTTTCAACCTCGTTATCCATGCCCGGCCACCAAAATGACTGCCGGACACGTCTTTTGGTCATATTTCTACCTAAGTGTCCTTCATGAGCTATGTTTATTATCTTGCGTCTGAGACTATCTGGCGGTACCAATTTATTTCTTCTCCACAACTTCCCCTCACTTACACTCAATTCTGTCCCTACATTCTAATAACTTCTGAAACGAGTGTCTTGACTATAACTCTCCTTCCATCCTGCCGACAGGCATACCATTCAAACACCTTATCATCTAACATTGCACTCTCCCATTGTACTTTATCAAATGCTTGCTCTTCATTGAACTTAATCACATCTACACCATCATCCAAATCTCCTTCAATGGCATTCACTGGCATCCTAGATAGATAATCAGCGATTTCAAAATTATATTCAATCACAGATAGAAACCACCTAGATATTCTTGGAGTGACATTTCCTTCCAATCCCCTACCACCCTTAAACAAATACACTAAGGGTTTGTGGTCTGTGCAGACCTTAAAAGGCAACCCCCAAACAAAATAACAACATGCCAAGGCCTCCTTTTCAATGACCGAATAAGATACCTCTGCCCCTTGAAGTCTCCTTGACGCAAATCCAATAATTCTTTCATCACCATTATATACTTGAGTTAAAACTGCTCCAATGCCAACAGCACTAGCATCTGTGGTGACAAATGTCTTGGCGTTTACGTTGAAATGTCCTAGAGTAGGAGCATGGAGTATACAGTACTTTATACGTTTGAATGCTTTGTCACACTTCTCATTCCAATCAAATGCAACACCATTTTTCATTAATTGCCTTAAAGGTTCTACTATTTCTGTAAATCCACTCACAAATTTGGAGCAGTATTCCGCTTGTCCCAGAAAGGACTTCAGTTGTTCCTTATTGAGTGGAATAGGAGCATCATTAATGGCCGACACAATGCTTTTCTTAGGTTTGATTCCTGCCTCAGATATCTCATGACCCAAATACGTCACACAACTTTTCCTAAGTTGACACTTTTCTCTTTTTATAGTTAGCCCATGCCTTTCCATACGTTTTAAAGCTTCCTCCATTACTGTGTCATGATGTTCACCATTTCTCCCTACAACTAACACATCATCCTGAAAGAATAGAACATTCTCAACCCCAGCAAATACTTGTTGCATGACTCTTTGGAACACCGCCGAGGCAGATGCCAGGCCGAATGGCATCCTGCAATAGCGGAAAGCACCTAATGGAGTTACAAATGAAGTAAGGTGCCTTGATTCCTCACTGAGGTCAATTTGGTGATAAGCTGTCAACATCTCAGAAATGTTAGGTAGCGGTTGCCTATCTACCCATATGTTCCTATTCAAGACGCGCAAGTCCACACACAAATGAATTTTATTTCCATCCTTGGGGGCGACTATTATGGGCGCCAACCATTCTGAGGACTCAATAGGCTCGATAATCCCTTGGTTTAACAATGTATTCAACTCGTCTTGAAGAGGACCTCTCATTAGGTGGGGAACATTCCTCACTTTATGGACAACTGGCACAGCATTATGTTTTAGAACAATTTTGTGAGAAAAGTTTACAAATTTCCTAATTTATCGGAAAAAACATTAGAAAATGTTTCCATCACGCTTGCTTCATAATTATCAATATTATGAATGGCAGCAGATTTAACCGGCTAATTAGCATTTGGATTTAACATTACCCCAAGGTCCTTCTGATGGCGCCAACCCAGCAAATTAGATCCCTGTTTTGTCAGGTATACTCGACCGTAAATTCGTTCCCCTGCAAAGCCTACAGGTTCCTATGTGTAGCAGAAGGTGTCTTGTTGGAGATGTGTGTGAGAATACTAGCTTTAATAGTGGAAATCTGTTCAATAAAGTAGTTGTTCAGGAAGTCACAGAGTGCTTGCGTAGGTGTGGGTTTGATTAGGAAATCTGTCTGAATTAGATAATTCATTAACGATTGAGAAGATTTCCTTCTATCTATTATTAGAGTTTAAGATTCTGGAGGAGAAGTGAGTGACTTTCGCCGTTAAAATGGCCTTTTTATATTCTTTCCGTGCTGCGAGGTAGAGGTATTTCCCTTCTGGAGAGTAATTCTGTCTCCACGTCCTATCCTGTTGGCAACGGGCCAGTTTTTGTCGTTTCAGTTTGTGGGAGAACCATCTCTGTGCATCAAAACGGCGTGCCTCTTTTACTTTTTTGAGTGGAGCATTCTTATTACTGGCCGCTAGTAGTCAGGCTGAGATATTTTCCTCAAGAAGATTGATATCAGGATCAAATGTTGGGGCTGTGCTGGCCAATGTATCATGGAATTAATTTTTGTCAAGGGAATTCCATTTCCTGGCAATTCCCCCCTCAGCCGTAGGGGTTTTGCCCGTGGTAGGGTTCATTATAGTGAACTTTATTAGGTGATGATCCAACCATATACATGGGATGATCACAGGTGCAGAGACTACTCGGTTATTGGTCCAGACTTTGTCCAATATGTGCCCTTTAATGTGGGTGGCTAAAGATACCTGCTGAGCAAAGTTTAAGTTAGTTAAGAGATATGTTAGCTCAGCGGAATGAGGCCCACCAAGTGTGTCGTTAGACCAGTAGTTAAAATCACCTAATAACAAGATTTTAGCGTGATTAGTCACCAGGTTAGCAATTTGTTCGCTCAGTAAATGAGGCAACAGGGGTATGTGCTGCGGGGGTCTATAGACTAGAGCACATATGAGCGGGGCAGAATCAGACTCCAATTTAATTACAATAATGTCTACTGCAGGGAGACAAAGAGAGGTAAGGGGAGTGAATCTAAGGTCTTTGTGAATAATGGCTGCTACTCCGCCGCCCAATTTTCCTGTCGGGCAGTTAGCTTGAAGGATGTAATAGTCATTAGGTAATGGAGCCAGAATGTCTGGGGTAGAGTCAAGTGTCAGCCAGGTTTCCGTAACTAAAAAGATATCTGGTTTTTCAGACGCTAAGAGGAGAAAGATGTCAAGCTGATGCTTGACTAAAGAACGGGAATGTAAATAATAAATTGGTAGAGCCAAATGCCTGTGTCTGTTCGGTCCCTGTGGCTGAGGGATATGGGAGATAGGTTCTAAAACTTCAGGGAAACATCTCCGTGACAGCAGGATATCATTTTGGCTCAGGCTCGCGCGGGCGGCAGGATTGAGTGCGTGCAGCACAGAGTCTAAGTTCCTCAGAAGTGTATATGAGGAATAGAGCATGGTGGCTGGTTCCTGGGCCCGGATGGCCGTGGACGGGTGCAGACAGGCTTCCCTTTGGCACGCAGCCGGTGCACCAGCTGCACGCGTCTGCTGCGCTCCAGCGCTGCGGCCGGCATAAATGTACGGTCTCAGCCCAAGGCTCCTCCCTCGCCCATCGTGATTGGCTACCTCAGAGGGGTGTGATCAGGAAGCAGCTGGGGAGCCAGAGACGCCAGAGATGCCAATGGAGCTAAACGTTGGTATTTAAAAAAAAAAAATTCAAATTCATACAGTGTTAAAAGTATTTAACAGCAAGTTGAAAGAGCAGTAAAATAGCTGTCCGCAGGGTAGCGGCACAATCCTAGAGTGCCCGCTCCCGCACTGCAGCCGGCATAAATGCCAGTCTCAGCCTAAGGCTTCCCCCTCGCCCCTCGTGATTGGCTACCTCAGAGGGGTGCGTTCAGGAAGCAGCTGGTGAGCCAGAGACAGCGGAGACGCCAATTGCACCGAGGGGTAGACCAGCCTAAAAAATGGGGGGCAAAAACAAAATCAAAACGTACCTTGAGGAAGCAACCCTTTCCCAATGGGCTCTCCCTATATATAAAATATATGTCTTCCCTGGTGTCTAGTGAATTTCCACCGACCCTGGGAGACACAGCAGCCTAAAAAATGGGGAGCGGAAAAAAAAGAAAATTGCCGCTTTGAGGAAGAAACCCTTGCCAAAGTGGCTGCTCCCCATAATCATAATCAGTGCATTCATCCTGGTTTCTATAGGAGTTTACACCCCTCTGGAGACAGATCGGCCTAAACAATGGATGAAATGCCCCACATGGAGAGTAGAAAACAACCAAAACCGATGTAGAATAGGTAAGGATAATATTTATAAAGCGAGCTTATATGCGAGGGTGTCAAGGAACTGAGCGGACGGGGAGGAGGGAAAAGTGCCAACACCCAGCTAAGAAGTGAATACCCAAGTTTTCAAAAGTTTTCTGAAGACCTGAAAAGAGTCTGCCTTGGAGATGGAAGGGGACAAAAGTTTGGTAGCTGCCACAGAGAAGGAGCAACCACCCCATCTGGATTCTGGACCTGTGACATCTTAGAGAAACCAGTTTGTTCTGTGAGGAGGATCTCAAGGTCCTCCACAGAGTGTACCATTGAAACATGGTTTTAAAGTGAGATGAGCCTTTGCTATGCATAGCCTTATATACCATATTCAGTACCTTGAAGGGCATGTGCTACCTGATGGAGAGCCAATGTAAGGCTCGAATCCCTTCCCTGGCTGACTGATACTTTGGAATCTTAAGAATCAGCCTTGCCGCTGCATTCTGTACCACCTGATGCTTGTTCAGGGAAACTGTGTTGATGTTGAGGTACAGAGCGTTGCAGTAGTCCAGCCGGGAGGTGGCAAGTGCAATGATGGTGGACCAATGCAGTTCAGATATACGGCAGCATCTTTCCCAAGGTTCTGAAGATGAAGAAACAGATGCTGACTGTGCGACTGACCTGAGCTTTGAAGTTTAGACCCTCTTCAAAGGTAACCCCCAGATTTTTTGCTGTCCTGGCCGGGTCAGGAAGGGGACCACAGTCTGCAGGCCACCAGGCATTTCACCGGATTGAGTTTTGTGGGCCAAAAACTAGCACCTCAGCTTTGTCTGTATTGATCTTTAATGAGTTGCCCTTCATCCGACATATAATGCTTGGCATACATACATTGATTAAACCTTTGTGCATTTGCGATGGAAATAATGATTTGTGTGTCGTCCACATAGGAATACTCTCAACAAATCGGTCATGGGGGTGACATAGAGGTTAAAAAGAGTGGGACCCAGCGATGATCCTTGGGAGACCCCACAGGGTAGGCCAAAGGGCTCCACAATTAATGATGTGCGTTCTGCCGGTCAAAAAAGAATGTAGAAGCTGCAAGGCCCTACCAGTAACTCCCACTTCCCACACTCGCTGGACCATGCACACTGGGGAGACGGTGTCAAATGCCGCTAAGAGGTCGAGCAAAATCAGCGCCACAGATCTGCCTTGGTCAACCTGCATGCGAATACAGTCAATGGCCACTACTAGGGCAATTTCGGTGCTGTAACCAGCGCGGAACCTGTCCAAAATTTCCTGGGATTCAATGTTTTTCATCAGTTCAATATTGATGAATTTCTCCAAGATTTTAGAAAGAGCGGGGAGAAGGGAGATAGGTCAAAGGTTTTTCAAATCTGAGGGTAAGTGTTAGGTTTTTTAAGACGAGGTGAAACAATTGCTTCATTTGAGGTGGCTGGGTAGTTGCCAGACAGGAGTATGTCGTTGAAGACCTTGCACAGGAAGTTGGCTATTAGGTCAGGAGCAAGTCTGAGTATGGAGGGCATACAAGGGTCTGAGGGAGTGCCAGATTTTAGGCCAAGTGGGAGTTTCTTGTTTTGCAGAGCTGTGATTTGTGGAAAAGAGGACAGGGCATACTTCCTGAAGACCTGGGTAAGTTTCCCCTTAGATGGATCATCACTTTCCCCTTCGGCTACCCCAGTGGTTGGTTCATCATTTTCAGTAGGGGTGAACTCATAAAAGATCTTAAGGACTTTGTCCTGGAAGTAGATTTCTACTCTGTCACAAAAGTCTTGGGAGGGGTTCAACAGCTGTGTCCCTGGTGGCTCAGCAATCTCCCTTATGACTTTGAATAGCATGCTGGAAGAGTTGTCTGCCGACATGAACTTTTCAGTGAGGAGACGGGATTTGGCCTGGAAAATGGTGTGTTTCCCCCCAAAAGGTTTTTTGCTTGGCTTTTTCCCTAGAGCAAGGATCAGCACGCCATTTTCGTTCTTGTCTACAGCATTGATGCCTGAGAGCCATGAGCTCTTCCGAGAACCACGGAGCAGAGGGTTTTGCTCTTTTAATGGCACAGTTTTTGAGTGGAGCAACTATGTCTAAGGCCTTGGTGATCCAATTGCAAAAGCCGTTTGCCGTGGGAGGATGAGAGTTGTTGCTCCCATGAGAAACTGAAGCCAAGGCGGCCTCCCAGTTGGTGGCTGTGACCTTGTTCAGTCCCCTGCAACCTATATGTTTTAGGGGGGAACCCTTGTCTGCTTTAGTGAGATGAGGGAAAATGATTTTGAACTCAACCAGCCTGTGGTCAATCCAACTGAGAGGCTGAACTGCCTAGATTGTTAAATTATTGTGTTTAACAAAAATGCCATCCAAGGTGTGGCCAGCACTATGGGTGGGAGAACGGACTAGTTGCTAAAACCCCATAAGCTCTAAAACGTGAGCAGAGTCATTACCCTGTTTGTTTTCAAGATGAAAATTGAAATCCCCAAGGATGGTGTAATGAGCTGTGGTGACAAATGGTTCTAGAGTTTTACACCATGTCTCCAGAAACTTGGCTCTTGGCCCTGGATGACGATATACCAGAAGGCCTGAAAGGTTGCAGTTCTCGGATAGCAAACGTAGCTGCTTCCAGTAGAGAGCGAGGGAAACTTTCCAAAATGCTAAGGGTACATCTAAGGGAGTCCCTAGCCACTAGGGCTAGGCCATCTCCTCTTCTGTCAGGGTGGTCGCATCTAAGAATAATATAATGTCTCAGTGATAAAAAGACAGTCCAAGTTGAGGGTTTGAATGATTCGAGCAATTTCGGTTTTGTGTTTGGGCATTGAGCAAGCGTTTATCAACGCCCCACCGGATTGAGCTAAATTTAAGCCCAGCTTTGCTTTTGGACTTGCTCACCTCTTCTACTCCCAGCTCTTGGGGCCATCCCAGGGAGCCTGGGATGGAAGCCCGACAGTTAATAGGGCAGAAGTTGCCGTGCCGACAGAGCTCCGCCTCCCCTACTTTGATATTTACCATATCCGTGCACCCCCCCATGCTGAAATTTAGGGCGCAGCTCAAGCAGTTCTGTCCAAGAATAGGTTCTTTACGGGATACTATTGTCCCCTGAGAGAAAATGGGCAGCATGCCTGGACCCTGGCGCAACCCAGGTGCGGACGGGCGCAGACAGGCTTGTCTTTGGCTCTCCGGCGGCGCACCAACTGTGAGCGTCCGCTGCGCGCTCGGGAATGCATGCTCATTTAATGCCCCCCAGAGCCGGAAGTGCAAAATGGGCTGGACCCCCAACTTTCAAGATGGCAACCAGCTCGAGGTAAAAGTTGAAGTACAGGAACTCTCTCCGTACAAACATGTTGCCCTGCGGCGGACCAAAGAGTCTAGAGAGAAGTGAAGGTAAAAGACAAGTAAAAGTTTAAAGCTGCTCACTCGGTCACAGTGAAATGTTAAAAATATGTGCTGCGGTCACAGTAAAATATTACAAATAGTCCAGTGCAGGACGCGTCTTACTGCTCCGTGTGTCCACTGCGTGCTTGGGAATGCATGCTTATTTAATGCCCCCCGGATCCGGAAGTGCAAAACTTGGTTGGACCACCAACTTCCAAGATGGCAGCCAGCTTGAGGTAAAAGTTGAAGTACAGGAACTGTCTCCGCATAAACGGGTTGCCCCACAGCGGACCGAAAAGTCTAGAGAGAAGTGAAGGTAGAATACAAGAAAAAGTTTAAAGCTGCTCACTCGATCACAGTGAAATGTTAAAAATATGTGCTGCGGTCACAGTAAAATATTACAAATAGTCCAGTGCAGGGCTCATCTTACTGCTCCGTGTGTCTGCTGCGTGCTCGTGAATGTATGCTCATTTATTGCCCCCTGAAGCCGGAAAGGCAAAATGGACCGGACTGCCAACTTCCAAGATGGCAGCCAGCTCGAGGTAAAAGTTGAAGTACAGGAACTATATCCGCACAAACATGTTGCCCTGCGGCAGACCAAAGAGTTCGGAGAGAAGTGAAGGTAAAAGACAAGTAAAAGTTTAAAGCTGGTCACTCGATCACAGTGAAATGTTAAAAATATGTGCTGTGGTCACAGTAAAATATTACAAATAGTCCAGTGCAGGACACGTCTTACTGCTCCGTGTGTCTGCTGCGTGCTTGGGAATGCATGCTTATTTAATGCCCCCCGGATCCGGAAGTGCAAAACTTGGTTGGACCGCCAACTTCCAAGATGGGTGACAGTACAGGAACTGTCTCCGCACAAACGGGTTGCCCCACAGTGGACTGAAAAGTCTAGAAAGAAGTAAAGGTACAATACAAGTAAAAGTTTAAAGCTGCTCACTCGATCACAGTGAACTCTTAAAAATATGGGCTGTGTTCACAGTAAAATATTACAAATAGTCCGGCGCAGGGTGTGTCTTACTGCTCCGTGTGTCCGATGTGGCCAAAATTGGGGATCAAACCTTTCTAAAGAGGCCATTCCACTCAGCAAAAATAATCCCTAGTGGCCTCCTTTAGGCATTCCTGCTGCCCAATCACGGTTCCACACACTATCACTCAGCAAAAATGCATGCAAGAGAGACACCTGTGGAAAATAAAACATGTTCCTTCCCACTGTGTTTCACTTGCTGCCTGATCCCCCTCACAAGTGAGAGTGCTTTCCCCAAACATCCTTCTTGCCTGACACGCTGGAAGCTCATGGCTTCTAGCGCAACCCCAGCAAGTCTTATACTCCCACTGCAATCCCTGTTGAAGGCATGTGGGCCCACCAAGAGAGCGCTTGTACATCCCTTGTGGGTGAGTGCTTAGATGTGTTGGAATCACCCTTGGCACCCAAGCACGAGTGCTATGGACCTCTCCAGTACATCTTTAGCACACAAGGAGATAAACACAACAAAACATCAACAATGCGAATAAAATTAACAATAAGACTGGATTTCGATCTTGGCAGATCAGGTCCTGTTGTTACTTTTTCAACAGTCTTTCTGCCCACTGGGTTACCAGTCCACCCACCCTATTTAGATGTAGGCTGTTCCAAAGATGAAAGACCACCATGATCCCGCCGATTATACCAGGAATTCCCAACCCATCGACGGCGGGACTGCAGGCCATATTCCTGCTGAGCTGATTACGCTGTGCCTTACAGCCATGGCAACTGTGTTGGGAATCCCTCCTACTTCTAGTTGGCGTAATTGGAGGAAATGAGGTAAAAAATTACCTTTTTCCTGCTTGTCCTATGGATCTTGTAGTGACAAGTGCTGTAGCCTCCTGTATGTCTGCATTGCTCTTACCTGCAATATTTTCCTTATGTGAAATGCAGGTGTGCTCAGTTTCCTGCCAATCAAGGTAACTTGAACACATCTGTGGTGACACTTCTAAAAATATTTGTGTTGTGGTGCTTGGGGGTGCTCTGCTAGTGGTGCCTGTGGGTGTGCTTTCATTAGTGTGTCAATGTTGTGTGAGTAACATGACAAAAGTAAAACAAAAAGGGCATATCACATTGACTACATATGGTTTACATGCAAACATGGAACATATGTGTAAAACGTATAAATAAGTTGTACTTACCAGTCTCCACACCCCCATGAACCTCACGCCATCAGAACTCCGCTGCCATGACACTGCCAGCACAATGGAAACATTTAAATTGGCTCGACACAAATCCGCCAGCCTGATGGCAACAGAGTACTGTTAGCCAGCACAGAAGACAGCCGCCGCCGCAGCGGTCTTCTTTCTATAGCTGCAACATCTAAATATTGCGGTTGGACCACTGTCAGCTCAATGGAGTTCCGAGGGCCGCCACCATGAATGGATGGCTGTAGTCCAGCCAAGATTAAAATCAGGCCCTAAGACTAAGACTAACACCTAGTTTAAGAATAAGAATGAGAATGAGAGCGAGATTGAGATTGACATTGAGAGTGAGAGTGTGAATGAGAATGAGAATAAGAATTGTTGTTATTAACATTATGTATGGGGTGCACTATCCCAATATTGTTGTCTCGAAGCACAAATGCCTTAAATAGAATGTTATGAAGCACTAAATGTTGCAGTGATTTCATGTCCATCTATCCTTGAAATGAGAAAGAATCTTCGAGTAAACAAGAAGGTTCTAAACACTTTTTAAAACTCCACACATTGGGCTTTCCTGACCTTCTCCTGTAGTGCGATTCAGATCTTACATTTGACTCTTAAAACGTAGGGTACATATTAGTTGATTTTATCCTCATGAGAGCAAGTGCCAGATCCTTCAGGCATGTAAAGGTTAAGGGCCTCATTTGGAGTTTGGACTGACAGGAGCACCACTGTAAACCGGTGGTGCTCCCCCTCCACTAAGTCTCCAGTTCCCTACTCTGTTTAGGCCTGAGGGAAATGTGTGCTTATACTGGTGCAGTCTCACTGGTTACACCAGTTAAAGCCTCTGAACCAGTGACCCATCCATCAAGAGGTCACCATTTTACGAGAATGGTCATCCTGTTCTATTGACAGCAGATCAACCTCACCTATTTTTCCTGCCTGTGCCTGTCATGCAATGCAAGCCAGATAAAGGTAGAAAATTATAGAATGTCTCACATTCACACGGATAAAACTCTGTGTGCCTTGGGGCCATTTGTATTGAGAAAACAAACTCCTGCTTGGGTAGCTTATCATATGAATACAAAAATGTTTGCAGAGCGGGCTCCTTAAAATGGTTTGTGCTTGGCAAAGTGTCAGTGCTGTGAGGGCAGCAACCATGCTGGGTGCTTACTTCACAGCACAAAGATTTCTCTCCAGGTTCCTGAGGATTTCTAAATATGGCATGCAGGCCAAAGGTCCACCAGGAAACCGACTGCACCAAGACCTAATTGACCCGCTGGAATTCTAGCTTAAGTGTAACATATTTAGACAGTGAAGGGACTTATAGAAACAATGTCAAATTTGCCATGGTGAAATACAAACCTAGCTTCTACATTGTGAGCATGTTGTAGTCTTGCAATCTGACCCTGATTACATCCTAAAATATAGCATTCTCATAGTCTAATATAAAAGTAATGAGATACACAAATATGCTTTTATGGCAACATTTTCAGCTCAGCTGTCTCAAGAAAAAAAAGGGAACACATCTGTGATGTAGGAGTTAAATTCAAGGTTAGTCTCCCACACTACTCCAATATATTTCAAAGATTTTGCAAAATTGGTTGGAAGACCAAACAATTCAAGGGATTCCGGTAAAATGTTGTTATGCCAAAGCTTCTGGTATAAATCCAGAAGGACTTTTTCGGTCTTTGCCCTGGTCATTTTCAAAATATACTTCTATTTACCCAAGATGCAACCTCCTTCATGAGAAATCTGCGTGTCATCAGCTTAAAAAAGTAATGCAGCCCTCAAGCTTTGATAATGGAATCCACAATGCCATTGACTTTCTACTTTTGAATTAGTAGTAGTAAAAGGGAAATGCATTTAATAGAATTGGCCCCGTGGGGGCATAAGATTCCTATACCAGCACTTTATTGGATGAGGGAAATCAATTAATGGCCAAGCTTATCCGCAACTAAGTTTTTCATGAAGGATGTTTGAGTGATGCACTTGCTCTAAGAAAATTTGCATGCTGTGTGTTTGTCATATGTTGTGACACTATCATTAAAAATGTCATATGGCGCTTAGCTCAGGTTTAAGCATTGTGTGATAGGTAGTTTGTGTGCCAGCCTAATACACTTTCATCTAAAGCAGATGTAACACTTTCGAAGGACTTTATTTTTTTTGCAACATTTATTTATAGAGATTCCTACAGAAGAAGCATGAATTCAACAATATCTGAAGGCCCATCATGTGGACAAAACAGTGGTCATCGATCAAGTGAAAGAAGCAAACATCAATTGTATGAAGCTGTCTCTCTATATAGTGCACAAAAAAATGAAGTACATTGTGCAGAGAGTCCAGTGGGTCCCCAGTTGCTATACAGAGGCAAAAGTAGATAATACTAACGCTCTATTAGTGATAGTGTGGGCGAGCAGGTAAGCTTATCAGAGGGTAGTGCTAAGCAGTTGTAATCACGGAGGCAAGAAACAAGGCACAATCGCAAGTATAAATCTGAGACCAATTTGTAAATACAACACAGATTTTTATATAATTTTCAAGACAAGATCTTTGTTCACAGGTAAGTACTATTTTAGTTATGATCCAAAGTTCAGGAAATTTGCTCACTGTTTTCCGCGATTACGTACAATGAAAGTCTATGGAGAAAAACACAAAAATGCATATACATTCATACACCCAGTTCTAGAGTTGCACCTTTAAGGATCAGGCTAGCAGCAGGCCAAGGTCCAATATCCCACCAGCGGATCGTCGGGAGCATCCCAGATTCGGCCAAGAGCAGGCTGCTGAGGTCATTGGCAGCTGGTGCACTACAAAGAAGGGGGCCACCCCAAAACAGGCTGCATAAGGGACTTACAGGTAAGTCTTGGGAACCCCAAATGATGGATCATGTCACAAGGGCCTCAGGACCATGGGAGCACAACTGGTTCATCGGTACCCAGGCCAGGCGGACTGGGGGCAGAGCTAGGTCAGCCAGGCTCTTTGCGTCAAGAGGGTCTTCGCAGTCAGGGGAAGACAGGTTGCAGGGAAGATTTCTGGACAGTGGGGCCACTCACAAAGTGGGTGTTAGGGGTATTGATGACCCTCAAAGGATGCTTGCTTCCTAGGCAGTTGGAGTCCGGATCGGCCACTTTTTCTCGGTGTCAGTTGCAGGTGGTTCGGTACCTTGGGTATTGCTACGGCACGGCTCCGGTAGGTCCGGGTGTTCTCTCGCTTGGTGGGAGGGGGGGGTCAGATTCGACCCTCCATTGCTAGTGTACCTCTTCTTGCTTGGGTCCTGAAAGACGTCACATCCTGGATGAGCAGCAGCTGCTTGAAGCTCAACTCGGAGAATACAGAGGTCCTCTGACCCTTCCCCTCAGCATGGAACAACACCTGGTGGCCCACCGCCCTCGGTAGACCCCCTACTCCGATGGACCACACCTGGAACCTCGGCATCGTACTCGACTCCTCCCTCTCCATGACCCAACCGGTCAACACCGTCACCTCCCCCTGCTTCAACACCCTCCGCATACTCCGGAAGACCTTCAAATGGATCCCTCGAATCAAGGAAGACCATCATCCATGCACTCATAACCAGCAGACAGGACTACCGAAATGCCCTCTACGCCGGTATCAACAAGTCTCTGCTCCGCAAACTCCAGACCATACAGAACACAGCAGCCAGACTCGCCCTCGGCATCCCTCGACTCGAAAACATCACCCAACACCTGTGAAACGTCCACCAGCTCCCAGTCGAGAAGAGAGTAACCTTCAAGATACTCACGCCTACATTGCCTCCACAACCCAATATCTCAACAACAGAATCTCCTTTCACGTGCCCAAGAGAAACCTCCATTCCGCCAACCTTGCCCTCTAGGAACCCCCGCACATCCGCAGAGCCAGAACAGGTGGAAGAACCTTCTCCCACATTGCGGCCAAGACATGGAACGCGCTCCGGATCGACATCAGATGTGCCCCCACCCTGCACATCTTCAGGAAGACCCTCATGACCTGACCGAAGCTGCTCCCCCCCAGTGCCTTGAAACCCTCACAGGTGATAGAGCTCTTAAAATTCCTGATTGATTGATTGATGGCTGCGTCGGAGTCGCCAGGGAGCAGCAAGTCAGTAAACCGGACCCTGCGGGTTCCGTGCCTGCGGAATGGAGGGGAGTCGCTACTCTATTCCAACGGAGGTCTCTGGCAATTGGCAAAGGGCTGAGGATGCTCCGGGGTTCTTGGAGGCCTCACAGGAGCAAGATGATACAGCATACCATGGTAGTTGAAGTTGAGTCCCTGCAGACAGCAGGCAGGGTTTTGCCCCAAAATTCTGCAACAGGTACCCTATTCTCGGGTCAGCAGCTCTTCTTTGTCTGTTTTCTTCTTAGGTCCTTCAAATCTAAAGTTCAGGGTCCATGGGTGCCACTTAAATACTAAATGTAGGGGTGTTACTGAAGCTACATACCTTTTGGGTGTCTACACCCTCTATGTGACCACTGTCTTTGGGGAGTGGGCACAACCCTTACCTTAATTGGGTAATTTCCTCTCAAAACAAGATGGAGGAAACTGAAAACTGGGCTAAACATCACCTGCCCCACCTTAGGGGTGTTGCTGGCTGAATGGAGACCCACCTCCTATTTTAAATACATGTCGCACCTGTCCCCCGCCAAATGTGGAGCAGAACAGGGGGTTGGCATTCTCCACTATCTGGAAATGCATGGTTTGCATTTCAAAGGCGGCATCGCTTTTTAAGCTTCCCACCTTGGAAAGCCATTGCAGCCTGGAGGAGGAGTGAAGGACCTTCCCCCAGAGCAGGCTTTGTACCTGGCCTCTGAGAGAGCAGGATCTCCCCCATTAGGTCAGAAACATGTCTGATGGTGGCAGGCTGGCTGACACTATTCAGAGACTACACTAGTGTTTGGTAGGTTTTATGGGGACCCTCTAAGGTGTCCCCTATGTGTGTAATTATTAATAAATCCAGCACTGGCATCAGTGTGGATTTATTGACACAAGATTAACACGAGATGTGTGCCTTCATGGTGCTGGGGAACTCGTAATGACGGGTGTCCAGCCCATGTACTCTCCATGGCTTCCCTGTGCACTTATAATATCCAAGAATGGACTTAAATATTGTAGGGCCATATCTGCTAATGCAGATATGTCCACCCATAGGATATAGTACACCCTGCCTTCTGGCTGTAAGACCTGCAGTAGGGATGGCTTACCTATACCTCATGCAGTGTTTGTGGTCAGTTTTCTCTGCACCAAGACCTGCAGCCTGCAGTGGCAGTTTGGATGGTCTTGGTGAGGGGTCTCTAGGGTGGAACCATTTGTGCTGCAGCCCTAGTTGACCCTCTCCAGTCCCAATTCCCTAGGTACTAGGGGTACCATTTACTAGGGACTTATAGGTGTTGCTGAGGTTGTGACAATTGTGGTACAGTTTTGGGAAAGAGATCGGGCACTGGCAACCTGGTTAGCAGGGACCCAGTGCTCTTTCGGGCAAAATCACATCATGTTCAGGAAACGTTGGGGGCTAACCATGTCAAAAAAAGACACTTCCTAAATCAATTATCCCTGTAACAGGGATGGTGTGTGTATAAGTGGCACTCAAGCTTGGACCCTAGAGTATGCCAATAAAGTCTCCAAATGATGGGATTAGGATCAGGGAATGGGGAGGAAAGGAAGCCTATTGGAGAGGCTAGAAAGGGGATGGGAGGAGGGCAGAGGGGGACAGTGACATGGGGGAAAGGGAGAGAGCACATACTAGGTAGATTGTCTGTGTCATGCTGGAGGGATTGGGACAGCAATGGGTATGTATCTACAAAACCTACCAGTCTGCTTATAGAGGAGGTTACCCAACCTAAGGAACATATGGTAATGTCTCTCCTCCATGGGGTGATCAGGCACAGGGCCATTATGTGGTTATCCTGTCAATGGTCAGTAAGGGTCCCCAGATAATGTCTAACATGCTGAGCTTATAATTACGTTTCTTAGTTCGTTCATGGCTTGCCACTCTATGTAGCTCGATAAGCCATTCTTTGAATGTCGGGGTGAGTAGCTGTCATCAGTGGTAGAGAATAAGCACTATAGGTACTGCAAGTGAGGTTGCCAAGAGACGTTGTGAGACTGTCGTTGTTAGGCCAGACATCTGTGGCGTGGTGTTCTCCCAAACCTTTTGCCTTCACTTCCTACTTTTTTGCTGTACTCATTTTTGTTAGCATTAGGACTCAATTCATGTTACCCCTGCTAACCAATGCTAAAGCGGTTGTGCTCTCTCCTCAGAACATGGTAATATTGGGATCGACCTAAATGGTGTATTAAATTTACTGAAATGGCAATCCATGTACCCAGGGCCTGTAAAATACATGTTACAAGTGGGCAGCAGCACTCATTATTCTACCCACCAAAGTAGCACTTTTAAAGATGTCTCTGGCCTGCTAATGCAGCTTGTAGTGCAGTTTTAAACTGCCATTCGAAACGCCAAAATAAACCTCTTGCCCGGGCTAAACCTTCTTCCTTAACACTTATATGTTACCCCAAAGGGAGGCCTTTACCACCTCTAGGGCTGAGTGCATGAATTTACAAAGTAGGACATTTGTGTTTACGTTTACATGTCCTGACAGTGAAAAAACCCTAATATAATTTTTCACTATGGTAAGGCCTATCTCTCTTAGAGACTAAGGTGCCGATCACGATCCGGTAAAAAATTCCCCCGTGCGACTCGTATCGGGTCTTTTTACCGTACGAATCGTACAAGTGCCGTACGAACTGGCAATCACGATTCGCATGGTAAAAAGTCCATACGAACCGCACCGGGAATCATTCCCCACACGTCCTCGGGTCGGAAAATGTGTCCGACACGTCCTCGGACGATTTACTTTACAAACGTAAAAATCCAAGTCCGACCGAGGAATCACGATCCATCCCGTGCGTCCGAGCCTACAACCGTATGGAAAAAACACCGTCCGCACCGAACACCAATAGCAACCATGGAGACATGTGCCCGCATACGCGCCCAACACTCCCCCCAGCCCCCGTACGTCCGACACGTACCCCCGTATATGTATACCCCCACCCGTCTATGTACACCCCAGTACGTTCCAGTCGCACCCCCACCCCAGTACGTGTCGTACCACCGTCAATGTACACCCCCCCGCCCCTGTACGTGTCGTACCACCGTCTATGTACACCCCAGTACGTTCCAGTCGCACCCCCACCCCAGTACGTGTCGTACCCCCCGTGTACCTACACCCCAGTACGTTCGAGCCACACCCCCACCCCAGTACGTGTCACAGCCCCGTCTACCTACACCCCAGTACGTTCCAGTCGTACCCCCACCCCAGTACGTGTCGTACCACCGTCAATGTACACCCCCCCACCCCTGTACGTGTCGTACCACCGTCTATGTACACCCCAGTACGTTCCAGTCGCACCCCCACCCCAGTACGTGTCGTACCCCCCGTGTACCTACACCCCAGTACGTTCGAGCCACACCCCCACCCCAGGACGTGTCACAGCCCCGTCTACCTACACCCCAGTACGTTCCAGTCGTACCCCCACCCCAGTACGTGTCGTACCACCGTCAATGTACACCCCCCCACCCCTGTACGTGTCGTACCACCGTCAATGTACACCCCCCCCTGTACGTGTCGTACCCCCGTGTACCCCCACCCCTGTACGTGTCGTACCACCGTCAATGTACACCCCCCCACCCCTGTACGTGTCGTACCACCGTCTATGTACACCCCAGTACGTTCCAGTCGCACCCCCACCCCAGTACGTGTCGTACCCCCCGTGTACCTACACCCCAGTACGTTCGAGCCACACCCCCACCCCAGTACGTGTCACAGCCCCGTCTACCTACACCCCAGTACGTTCCAGTCGTACCCCCACCCCAGTACGTGTCGTACCACCGTCAATGTACACCCCCCCACCCCTGTACGTGTCGTACCACCGTCAATGTACACCCCCCCTGTACGTGTCGTACCCCCGTGTACCCCCACCCCAGTACGTGTCGTACCACCGTCAATGTACACCCCCCCACCCCTGTACGTGTCGTACCACCGTCTATGTACACCCCAGTACGTTCCAGTCGCACCCCCACCCAAGTACGTGTCGTACCCCCCGTGTACCTACACCCCAGTACGTTCGAGCCACACCCCCACCCCAGGACGTGTCACAGCCCCGTCTACCTACACCCCAGTACGTTCCAGTCGTACCCCCACCCCAGTACGTGTCGTACCACCGTCAATGTACACCCCCCCACCCCTGTACGTGTCGTACCACCGTCAATGTACACCCCCCCCTGTACGTGTCATACCCCCGTGTACCCCCACCCCTGTACGTGTCGTACCACCGTCAATGTACACCCCCCCACCCCTGTACGTGTCGTACCACCGTCTATGTACACCCCAGTACGTTCCAGTCGCACCCCCACCCCAGTACGTGTCGTACCCCCCGTGTACCTACACCCCAGTACGTTCGAGCCACACCCCCACCCCAGGACGTGTCACAGCCCCGTCTACCTACACCCCAGTACGTTCCAGTCGTACCCCCACCCCAGTACGTGTCGTACCACCGTCAATGTACACCCCCCCACCCCTGTACGTGTCGTACCACCGTCAATGTACACCCCCCCCTGTACGTGTCGTACCCCCGTGTACCCCCACCCCTGTACGTGTCGTACCACCGTCAATGTACACCCCCCCACCCCTGTACGTGTCGTACCACCGTCTATGTACACCCCAGTACGTTCCAGTCGCACCCCCACCCCAGTACGTGTCGTACCCCCCGTGTACCTACACCCCAGTACGTTCGAGCCACACCCCCACCCCAGTACGTGTCACAGCCCCGTCTACCTACACCCCAGTACGTTCCAGTCGTACCCCCACCCCAGTACGTGTCGTACCACCGTCAATGTACACCCCCCCACCCCTGTACGTGTCGTACCACCGTCAATGTACACCCCCCCCTGTACGTGTCGTACCCCCGTGTACCCCCACCCCTGTACGTGTCGTACCACCGTCAATGTACACCCCCCCACCCCTGTACGTGTCGTACCACCGTCAATGTACACCCCCCCACCCCAGTACGTGTCGTACCACCGTCAATGTACACCCCCCACCCCTGTACGTGTCGTACCACCGTCTATGTACACCCCAGTACGTTCCAGTCGTACCCCCACCCCAGTACGTTCCTGGCGCACCCCCAACACAACCTCCTAAGTACGGAGCGCACCCCATGCCCCAACATCACAACCGCATGTACGAGTCGTACAAAGCCACACACAAGGACCAAATCGTACAACCAAATGGCCCATGTACACACCGTACACACGCACAAAACGCACGTACACAACAAGGACAAAACAAAACAACTCAACAATACACCATTCGAAAGGCACACAGCCACTAAACATGGCCAACAACCACTAAAATAACACAATCACTGACCTGCAACTGTCAAAAACAAACAGAGGCCCAATACACCACCACTCCTTATAACACACCCACCCAAAATTCAAACACTGCCACACCCACCCATGGACCAATAAAAAGGGCCCACACACACAAACCATGAGCCTTTGCAACAGACCCACTGCTGCCAGACACCACAGAACCAGACTACAAGCGACACCACATCTTACACTTGCACACCTTCACACGACCACCCTCACAAACACCCTCTCATCACATTCACACACACACACAACCATCCACACCCCCCCCAACATCCACACACCCCCCACACCCACACCATCCCCACCCACACCCCTCACCATGCCCACTACCAAGAATCCAAAGTTCAGTCACCGAGAGTTGGAGGTCCTTGTTGATCAAATCCTCAGAGTCGAGCCACAGATCTTTGGAACATTGGTCAGAAGCACCAGCCAGGCAGCCAAAACAGCCATGTGGCAGACCATCGTCGATGCTGTGAATGCTGTTGCGGACACCAGGAGGACCAAGCAGGATTGCCAGAACAGGTGGTACGATCTGCGGAGGAGGGTCAGAGCCAAGAGACAGGAGGAACACGACCAGGCCAACGCCACCGGAGGAGGGCCCTCCCGCAGACCCGTACAGTACCATCCCTGGGAGGAGAGGGTGATGGCCATACTGCCGGTGGAGGCAGTTGAAGGAGTAGAAGGACTCCGAGACCCGGGTGAGTACACAAACAACGCACCTCACATGGGGGGAACTGCAACCACAACCAAAATTAATAACAGGCACGCAACCACCACAAGCCATCGCATTACTCAACCACACTCCATGAGCAGGCACATGCCACTGCTGCCACCATGCCCCATGCACCCAGCTGGACAATGTCAAGTCACAGGCCACAGAAGACAACAACACATGACACGGTAACCCGGATGGCGGGAGGCTGGGCACCAAAAATCACATAGTGCGACTCCAAAGCAGACAACAATGCCCTCTGCCCATATGGCCTAGGTCACAGCCAGACAAACACTGTGTCCCAACACAGGAATGACTTGCCAGCAAATGGCGGATGCCTTGCATCAACACATGGGGGTGAAGGCACTGTTTTGCACATGCCAGCAGCTAATGAACAGCCAACAGTGTGAAAGAGTGGCAGCACACACCACCACAGCAGCAGCGCACAGACACACAGCAGACAAAATGGGTGCCTGGAGATCAGAAACAAACTCACATCAACAGGCCAAGGGCCACTCAAAGATCTGCTAACAGTGTGTGCCCAGGAAGCTGAGCCAAGGTGACAGAGGGTGACACACGGAGGGAGGGAGAGGGGGACACAGAGGGAGGGAGACACAGGAAGATGGACAGAGGGAGGAGCCTGACACACAGAGGGAGGGAGAGGGGGACACAGAGGGAGGGAGAGGGGGACACAGAGGGAGGGAGAGGGGGACACAGAGGGAGGGAGAGGGGGACACAGAGGGAGGGAGAGGGGGACAGAGAGGGAGGGAGAGGGGGACAGAGAAGGAGGGAGACACAGGGAGAGCAAATCAGTCCTGTGGTGTGTGGGAATGTCTGCTCGTCAGCAGGTGGACTGCGTGCATGTAGACAAGGGTGGCCAGTGCCAGAACCCCCCCTCTTCATCATGGCAAAACGCAGGGCCATGTCACAACCTGTACACGAGCACAAGGACAGCCACCTGCATCATATGAGTGTGTGGATCCACTCCATGTGCACATGTACAGTGCTACAAGGAAGGCGCAAATGCATAGCTCGGCACACATGCACACTCCACTGCTGACTGCAGTCACACTTGACGCAGCAAGTAAGACTGTGCCACACATAGTTAAAGGGGCCAAATTGGTGCCCAAGGGACACACACATGCACAAGTGCACTGTGAGTGGAATGCAAGACAGATCCTAATTCCAAGAGGAAATGTGCCAACTTTGTAACGGATGAAACATGGATGTTGCATGGATCCAAATTAACATTTTCTCTCTCACACACAGGTCAACGTCGTGCTGCACCCCCCAACACTGGGGGGGAACACTCACAGGACCCGGATCTGCAGGAGACCGATCCCACCGGCAGCGACCACTCTCACCACTCTGCGGACGACCCCGAGCGACCTGGCCCCTCTGGTGTCCAACCACCTGCAGCACCTGCGTCAGGTACAACCGTGCCAACCACCACCCCCACTCCTGCCACTTCCCAGGAGACACCCAGGATCCCTGCCCCAACACCACAATGCAGCCAGGCTCGCCAGGAGGGACACGGTGTCCCGGGCACCCAGGAGGAGGCAGGCGACAACGCCAATGCCACCCCTCAGGGGTCCCGGAGACCCGATGTGCCCACAAGTGCAGGCCAGACGCAAGTGGGCAGGGGTGGTGGGAGTGGAGGACGGCGGAGGCGCGAGCCTGACCAGTTGGCTGGGGATCCGGTATTTTCACATGTCCGTAACATCCTGGACTCATACCGGCAGGACACCACGGGCATGGCCCAGGTTGTGTCCGTCCTCGAGGGGATCAAGGTCCAGCAGGCCCAGCAACATGCGGAGCTAATAGCCTGTCTACAGCTACACCAACGGAGGATGGAGGACAGACAGGCTGAGCAAGTGACGGCGTCCCAGGGGATTCACGCTGAACTCCGTCGGATGGCCGACACCATGGCCGACCCTCCCTGTGCCAGAAGGCGGAGAACATCACCACCCACAGGGAGGGATCATGAGGAGGAGGAGGAAACATCCGACGGAGCATCCCAGACGTCGTCACGGCCTGCTGCTGAGGTTCCCCGCAGGAAGCCGGGTCGTCCACGGAAAGGACCGTGAGGGTGGCTGCTACATCACCATCGCCCAGGACACCTGGCCTGGCACCTGGCCCACTGGAGCAACAGCATCACAGCATCAAGAGACATTCTCTGCCACATGGCCCTGCTGGTCACTGGCTGACCAATGTTGACAAAGACTGTGGCATGGACTCTGAGGATTTCCAATGGCAAGGACACCAACTCCCCTACTGAACTTTGGATTCCCTAATCCCGGAAAGCCCCCCACTTTGTCCCCCCCCCCCCTAATAAATCACACTATTAAGAGTAGATGCCTGCTGGTAGCATTATTACCTAACATGTGTCTTGTACAGTCTAAACATGCCTGAGTCATCTGTTCACTTCAACCATCCACACCCTGGGGCCTGAGTCTGGCACAGGACACAGGGGTCACAGTTTATTAGGCAAGACAGACATGGAGCACCATACACACCCGTGATGTGCAGAACCAGCTGAGGGGGTGGCCGAACAACCGTGCTGACAGACACATTGAGTACAGCAACAGTCATGCGCAGAGGTCAGGGAACCTGGCCCGTGTCCTGGGGGGCACCCAGGTACGTGTAGACAGGTGGCAGAACCATGTCCTGCAAGCTTGAGTCCGGTGGATGCAGAGAATGGGGGCCTGGACAACGTTGGATGCATGGGGATGGCACATGTCACACTACCCACACAGTCATGGACATCATGCCCAATACACAGTCTCAGCACACACACACAGCTTGCATCTTGCCACTCGACACATTGACACATAGCCACAATCTGGGAATACCATGCCAGACATGCAGGATGCACCGTGCCAACACACCAGCATTGACTGAGCAGAGGCACCTTGGAGGCATAGGGACACCTTTAATAGTCATGTTTTTGGGATTGCAGAGGCAACTTGAAGTACACATGAACACATCATGTGGAGTAACATGTGGCTCAAAAACTGGCACCCCCCTTCTGCAGCACAAATGCGTGATAGCCATGGTACTGGCACACAAGCGTCGGCTAACAGCTAAATACCCACAGCTGCACACGGAGAGCCTGCCATACACCATAGATCCGCTGATGTGGAAGTCCCACGCCATGTCAAGCCAATGTCAACCGTATGTGTCCGAGGGCAGTGTCACACACATTGATGCCATCATCACAATCCACCATCCCATCACTGATGACTGACAACCAGGCAGCCCATCTATTCTGGTGTACCCAGCTGCATGTCGTGTCCCATGGGGATGCCACATGACTGCAGAGGAACCAAACCCCGACCTGGGCAGTGTGCACACATCGTGAACAACTGCCACACCCAATACACCCCAGATGCATCCCTTACCCCATGGAGACTTCCAAACGTGTCCGTGCCTGTAACGCTGAGTCAGCCCACGATGCCATGTCCATGAGGAATAGCAGTGCCACAACAATGCAACCAGCAGATGGCATGCGCAGGTACCTGGGGAAGAGAGACACACAAGAAGTCAGCCACAAAAAGCACAGCCACTTGCATGTGCATTGACTCGACACATGTATGGATGACAACATGCTAGGTCACAATTATGACTGGGGAAATACCACCATCACTGCCACCATCACTCCAGTGACACACCCACACACACCTCTGACTCACGTGCCATACATGCAGGTGGACACACACATCACAACACATGCCACACGGGGACCAAGGCGTGCACACTCAGACACTGGTACTCACCACTAAGCAAAGAAGTCGCGTATGAGCCGAGTCCGGATGTCCTCTTGCGGCTCCACATCCTCCACATCACTAGCCCCATTGCCAAGCCCTTCGTCCTCCACGGGTGGATGGTCCTCGTCATGTTGATTCAGGATGAGTGGCACAGCTCTTTCAACTGCCATGTTGTGCAGCATGCAGCAGACCATGAAGATCTTGCAAACCTTTGCCGGGGCATATGGGAGTGCGCCGCCGGTCTTGTGGAGGCACCGGAATCGGCTCTTCAGCATGCCAAACGTCCTCTCTATCACTCGCCTTGTCCGGCCATGGGCGGTGTTGTAGCGGAGCTGGGCCGGCGTGATGGGGTTGCGGAGAGGTGTCAGCAGCCAAGGCATGTTGGGATAGCCAGCGTCCCCTAAATGGAAAGCACATGGATATCGTTAGAACTGCCGAAGCGGTAGTGCTGCTCGGCCAAACAGAATACAGGACAGACAGACTGTACCCACCAACAACACATGCTCGTTCGTTGCGCAGCTGCATCATCATATCAGGCATCCCGCTACGCCTCATGATGTAGGCATCGTGTGCTGATCCTGGGAAACGAGCACAGACATGTGAAATCACCATGTTGGACAGACACACCACAAGGGCATTGATGGAGTGGTAGTGCTTCCGATTGCGGTACGCCACCTCCCGTGCGTGTGGTGGTACCAAACCTACATGTGTCCCATCTATGGACCCAATGACATGGGGCATCCCTCCCAGGGCATAGAAACCACGCTTGACCTCAGTCATCTGTTCAGGGGTTGGGAACTTGATGAAGTCATCCAGGTGAATCAACATGGCCTCTAAGAAATCATGCAGCACACCGCTGAACATGCTCTGGGACATGCCACCAACATGAGCTATGGTATATTGAAAGGTACCCGTGGCAAGGAAATGTAGGGCAGACATTACCTTCAGCTGGGGTGTCAGTGCCGTGGGATACCTGTGCAGCGGTTGCAGGTGTGGTGCCAGTCTCGCCGTCAGCTCCAGAATCAACGGTTGGGTGAAGCGGTAGAGCCGGATACTGTCATTCTCCTGCATGGTGGCCAAGTCTGGAATTCTTCGGGCAACAGGAGGCGCTCTGCAGTAATTTGGAAGTGACAAGGAAGAGTGAGTGCACTACGATAACAACTCATGTCTACTGAGCACATGTAAATCTGGCAATACACACATGCCACATAGGGAGTCAGGCATGTGCTACATGCCCAGGACACGTATGGATGCAAGGTGACACTCCTTCCAAGACCCAGCTACACACGGTGATTGAGAACCTCCCCATGCCATGCCATGGAAATAGCTGTGTCCCAGTGCAAGTGCACTGCCCGACGCAAGACAGGAGTGACATACACCCACACATCAGCAGAAGTGTGATGCCGATTGCAGAGACTGGCAGCGGAACACTTGAGCCACAGGTCACATGACATTACACTAGTCCAGCCCACACACCTTGCCATGAAGGTGCACATGTCATGACTCACCACACATTCCTTGTGAGTTTGCTGACATGGCCTTGTCACGCTACTCCGTGTCCCTTGCATACATGTGCACCTCACATCCGAGAACACATGTGGCATGGTGTTGGGAACAGTGTGCAATGACAATCTACACACAGCCACATGTTGGTTGCTGCAACGGCTGCAGCTTTTGAGGGTGCTACAACATCAACCTGATGTAAATCCCGGACACATATATGGCATAGTCACATTGTGCACTGTGGGTAGTGATAAGTCATGTGTCATGACCCCTGTACCTGGCATCATGGGACACTTCCGTGTGTTGGTGTCGGTGCCATGCCAGTGACGCTCACCCCAAGTGCGCAGTCCCACATGCACACATGTCAAAGGAGTCAAGGGCATGCCTGGCACACATTGCACCCTCACACAGTACACATGTACACATCTCATCATACATCTGGTGCCTTCTCCACTCAGGAGGCATGTTCCACATCACAGCCTGTGACACCTGTGCCCCACACATGTGGTAATGCACAGACGATGCCTTGATGTCCATTCCTGGACAAGTATGTCCATCCATGGACAAGTATGTCCGCCCTATTCCTACATGTGTGTCGCCTATCACCACAGTGATGTGTAAAATCCGCCGTACTGCTGCTGAGAGGGCCTGTGCATGTTCCCAAATCACTGTGGGAGTGCTGCCGTATGTGTACCCATCGTGATGGCGAGCGTAGATGCGAGTGTACGGTCCGTGTCACTACGGGTACGCATACGCGTGCAGACCCATAGTGATGGAGAGCGTAAATGTGAGTGTACGGTCCGTACCACTACGGGTACGCATACGCGTGCAGACCCATAGTGATAGAGAGCGTAGATGCGAGTGTACGGCCCTATCACTATGGGTCTGCACGCGTATGCGTACCCGTAGTGGTACGGACCGTACACTCGCATCTACGCTCACTATCACTATGGGTCTGCACGCGTATGCGTACCCGTAGTGGTACGGACCGTACACTCGCATCTACGCTCACTATCACTATGGGTCTGCACGCGTATGCGTACCCGTAGTGGTACGGACCGTACACTCGCATCTACGCTCTCTATCACTATGGGTCTGCACGCGTATGCGTACCCGTAGTGGTACGGACCGTACACTCGCATCTACGCTCTCTATCACTATGGGTCTGCACGCGTATGCGTACCCGTAGTGGTACGGACCGTACACTCGCATCTACGCTCTCTATCACTATGGGTCTGCACGCGTATGCGTACCCGTAGTGGTACGGACCGTACACTCGCATCTACGTTCACTGTCACTACGAGTACGCATACGCGTGCAGACCCATATTGATGGAGAGCGTAGATGCGAGTGTACGGTCCGTACCACTACGGGTACGCATACGCGTGCAGACCCATAGTGATAGAGAGCGTAGATGCGAGTGTACGGTCCGTACCACTACGGGTACGCATACGCGTGCAGACCCATAGTGATAGAGAGCGTAGATGCGAGTGTACGGTCCGTACCACTACGGGTACGCATACGCGTGCAGACCCATAGTGATAGAGAGCGTAGATGCGAGTGTACGGTCCGTACCACTACGGGTACGCATACGCGTGCAGACCCATAGTGATAGAGAGCGTAGATGCGAGTGTACGGTCCGTACCACTACGGGTACGCATACGCGTGCAGACCCATAGTGATGGAGAGGGTAGGCATGCATGTACGGGCCGTTGCCATGCATTTGGGGTGCCCTAGGCCCCCCACACGCACCGTACCTGTGTGTGATGCTCCAAATTACATAGGGGACAAGTATTAAGGCCTACATGCATGCTGGTTGTCATGGAGACCAAGTTCAAAATTCGAAATTGTTCTGGAAGGTGCACAGCAGAAGTCAGTTGGAATTTGTCTACTTTGTTGCAATGTGTTTGTGGGGCTGACATCATGCAGGAGAATGAAACCGATAGAGAACACACAGACTGCTAGGTTTGTAGGGATTGGTGGAAACATAGGATGCAAATGTGAGTGACCAATCTCTCTGTACTCCTGTGCATGAGACTGGGCAGAAGGGCACATATAAGGCAGCCTGGTCCCATGAGGGAGCACTTGCCTGCACATCTTTGCATTCGTCGACCCAGCTGCTGCTACTGATTCCCTGGAACCATGTCAAGGGCTGTGGAGAGGACACAGCCATTCACCCTGGAGGAGAACATGGCTCTGCTGGATGTGATCCTCCCACAGTACCCCATGCTGTATGGGCGACCAGGGTATCAGGTGAGTGCATAGGCCACTGCCACAGACTGTCCCTATGTTGTGACTGTGACTTCGGCCATTGCGTCCAGGTGTAACACACATGCCATGTACTGTTGGGGGGGTCCCAGGGGGGGGGTGCCTGATGTCTCCCAGCAGTGCCCTGAGACAGGAGGGGTGTGTGCCTATCACTCCCAGCAGTGCCCTGAGACAGGAGGGGTGGGTGTGGAGTCCTCCCAGCAGTGCCCTGAGACAGGAGGGGTGTGTGCCTATCACTCCCAGCAGTGCCCTGAGACAGGAGGGGTGGGTACAGTGTGCTCCCAGCAGTGCCCTGAGACAGGAGGGGTGTGTGCCTATCACTCCCAGCAGTTCCCTGAGACAGGAGGGGTGTGTGCCTATCACTCCCAGCAGTGCCCTTAGACAGGAGGGGTGGGTGTGGAGTCCTCCCAGCAGTGCCCTGAGACAGGAGGGGTGTGTGCCTATCACTCCCAGCAGTGCCCTGAGACAGGAGGGGTGGGTACAGTGTGCTCCCAGCAGTGCCCTGAGACAGGAGGGGTGTGTGCCTATCACTCCCAGCAGTTCCCTGAGACAGGAGGGGTGTGTGCCTATCACTCCCAGCAGTGCCCTGAGACAGGAGGGGTGGGTGTGGAGTCCTCCCAGCAGTGCCCTGAGACAGGAGGGGTGTGTGCCTATCACTCCCAGCAGTGCCCTGAGACAGGAGGGGTGGGTACAGTGTGCTCCCAGCAGTGCCCTGAGACAGGAGGGGTGTGTGCCTATCACTCCCAGCAGTTCCCTGAGACAGGAGGGGTGTGTGCCTATCACTCCCAGCAGTGCCCTGAGACAGGAGGGGTGGGTGTGGAGTCCTCCCAGCAGTGCCCTGAGACAGGAGGGGTGTGTGCCTATCACTCCCAGCAGTGCCCTGAGACAGGAGGGGTGGGTACAGTGTGCTCCCAGCAGTGCCCTGAGACAGGAGGGGTGTGTGCCTATCACTCCCAGCAGTTCCCTGAGACAGGAGGGGTGTGTGCCTATCACTCCCAGCAGTGCCCTGAGACAGGAGGGGTGGGTGTGGAGTCCTCCCAGCAGTGCCCTGAGACAGGAGGGGTGTGTGCCTATCACTCCCAGCAGTGCCCTGAGACAGGAGGGGTGGGTGCCTATCACTCCCAGCAGTGCCCTGAGACAGGAGGGGTGGGTGTGATGCACAGTGTGAGCCTTGATCACTGATTGTGACATTGCCATCATTCCACCTGTGTACCCACTATGGCACGTACAGCTTTTTCCCTCACCAGGGGATGATGTCCCAATGACAAAGGTGCAATGCGTTGGCTGCATGACATGCCTTGTTGTAACCAGCTAATTTGTACCCATATGTCTCTCTGTGACATGTGGCTGGTGTATTGATGTGGTGTCACTTGTTCTACCTCACAGGTGGGCGCCACTGCCAAGGAGCAGATCTGGCTGACCGCCGTCAGTGCCGTGAGGCGTGTGGATGGTCGGAGGCGGAGCCTGCCCCAGGTGAGGAAACGCTGGCAGGATATCCGGTGCTGGACGCGGAGGATTGCACGGCTCCTGCTGGGGGACTCACCTGAGAGCCACAAGAACCGCAACCGCCGCCGTCTGAGCCACCTCCACAGGCGTGTGCTGCCGGTGGTCTTTCCAGACCTGGAGAGGCGCTTACAGGCGATGCAGCAGCCGGAAGGGGGTAGGTACATGTGTGTTTGTTGTGTGTCACCGGCATTTGTAAGGGCACAGTAGCATGAATTCACTGGCAGGGTTTGAAGGTGCTGTGCAGATCCTGTTTGCCCCAGTATAGCGCTGTGCCCCTGCCACCCTTCCCCTCCTTGCAATGTGTTCCCTGGTCTGTGTGTAGTCACTCCTCCACAGGGTAATGTAGGCTGGCGCTTTGTCCACGGGAACAATGTCTGTAGCATCATGTGTGGGGGTGGTGTGTAACAGGTTGTGGGACATTGCCTGTGCACTGTCAAGTTCACTGCATGTGGGTTCCATATCAGTTGGCACTGATGCTGACTCCAGACATGGGAGTTGGTCTCTCATGTGTCATGCCTTACAGCGCGCATGTCCCATGTAGTGGCCTGTGACATGATGTGCATGAGTGTGCGATACACATAGTGCAGGGATGGTGACGTGTGTTGCAGTCATTACCATTCAGTAGCATGTAGTTGCGTGCCCACTACTGTCCCCTGGGGCACCTTTTCCTGAGTGGTGTATGTGTCATCATACACGTGGCCACTGTCAGTGTCTACAGCGTAAGTTGTGCTCTCTGCCATTGTCCCCTGTCACCATGTATATAGACGTGCTATTTTGTACAGGTGTCCACTGTGCAGCCTGACCTGATTGTCCTTCTTCATACTCACAGTTGCCAGTGCCTGTGTGTCTTGCTATACTCATCTGAGGATGGGCACTGGTACCACATTATTTGTACAGGCGCACCTTGGCTGTTTGGCGTTCAATCTCGCTTTTTGCCTGCCCCTGTGTGTATCACCCAGACTATGAGATGTTGGTGCCACCTGTGTCTCAACAATTTGCCTCGTGTAGGGTCTTGTTGGGGCGGGCAATGCCTATGTGTAAAATCCTGATTACCACTTGCTGGGTCTGGGCAGTGTGTGATGTGTCTGGACACACACGCAATGTGCAGTGACAGAGTCATGTTGTGCATGTTTTCAGCATTACCTATGCAGCATGTGTCTCAAGTTCATGGATATGGTCCCTGGTCATCGGTATTTTCGCCAACGCTGTGTGGTGCAGATGCAGTGCTGGATTGTCCCCAGGGCCTGGGTGCTATGTCAGACTCCTTTTCCTGTGTTTAGCTATTGTCTCATGCTCTCCATGGTATTTCAGTGGCATGGTGGCTCAACCAACTGTGTGTTTCATGCCCTACATCGGTACCCTGTTCAGTAGATGTTAGGGATCTTCTTTTTCAGGCCATGCAATGTTACCTATGTGGATTGGACTCATGTGACAGATGTGTACAGATGTCTGATTATTTCTGTCTCTCCACCCTGCCCACAGCATCGTCGGGGGACACAGAGGGAGACATGGACACAGACCAGGCGGAGGGACCGAGCACCAGTGCCAGCCGTGACATCGGGTCTGGCACATCGAGTGGTACAGAGGCGGAGGAGAGTGTGGCCGAGGACCTGTCGACTGGCACATCAGACTACGAAGCTGACAGGTCCGGGGACGATGTCTCCGAGTGGGTGGAGGCTGCACCAGCAGCTGACAGCGGAACAACACCTCGGACCGCCCCCTCAGTTTCCACCAGCCGCCTCCCACTTGCTCGTGTCCCTTCCCAGCGTGCCCGGTCACAGCATGTCTCCTTCCTGCCAGGCACCGCACCCCCTGCCCCTGTCTCCACTGCTGCCGCCAATGCAGAGTCTGTGGACATCCAGCGGCAACTGCAGGTTGGTCAGGCTGCGATCCTTAATGTCCTCCATGCCCACGGCAAAACCCTCACCAACATCGAGGCTTTCTTGGAGGGCATTCATTCATCGCAGGCTGACAAACGCAACTTGCTGAGGTCCATCGACTCCACACTGACTGCAGCAGTGGGTCTCCTGCAGCGCGACCTCCCCCCACCTACCCCTGCCCCATCCACACTTCCCACTCCCATGCCTGTCACACGTACACCCAGACGTCGGCATGCACCCACATCAACAGACACGGGCACCACACCAGCAGGGAAGGTCCACCGCACTCCTCCTGACACGCACACACAGGGTGAGGTAGGCACACCCACTGGGTCGGGGGGCAAACGTGTGACACGCAGCCATAGTGGGAGTCCGCATTCCACCCAGTCCACTCCCTCCAAATCCACTCCCCTCAGCTCTCCTGGCCACATCTCCCCCAAGGACACCTTCATGGCCGCTCTGTCCCTGAGCCCCACAGTTACACCACCACGCAAGCGGTCAAGGAGGTCCCCGGTCAGGGTGGTTGAGTCTCCCCCCCTGTCTCCACCCTCCCCCGGTGGCGCTGCGACCCATCCCTCTGATCCCCCCCCTCCTTGGGGCCTGAGGTCCCTTCGGGTGCAGGGGACTCCCTGGAGGACCTTGCAAAGGTGTGTAGTGCCATCCTGGCCTCCGCCTTTGGCACTGACCCACCTCCTGTGGTGGAGTCCTCCATCCCTGCACCCACAACGCCTCCCCTTTGCCCTGATGTCCCTGCGGTGCCTGTTGCTTCCCCCCCCCCTGATGCCCTCACCAGTGTGGAAGACGATGCCATTTGACTGTGCAGGCAATGTAGGGGACACGCATCCCACTGTGTCCCCCATCCAGCTGAGAATCATTGACTGCCCTATGGGCTTTGTGTAGATTGAACTGCCTGCGATCCACGGACATTGTGCTCATGCTGAATAAAGCTTAATTTTGTTTTCATTATCACACTACTGCTATGCTGGTATTGGTGTTGGTGGGGCTGCTACATGGTTTTTGGTGGTGTGTAAGGGTTTGGGTGTGTGGGATGTGTAGTAGTGTACTGCTCATTGGTGGGACCCTGTGATCTGTGTGCCATCACAAGGTGTTGGCTAACTTTCTTTGTTCATGTAAGCAGTTACTGCATGGTGCACTTGTCCCAGGGTGTATTCCTTCCTCTGTGTACCCAGCTTTCTTCCCTGCAGGGTGTTCCCAATGTTTAGCGCAGAGCTGTGTCTACATGAGCTGTGTGTGTGACGGAGCCCTTCTACTTTGGCCATGCATGCAGGGCCATGTCTCCACCTGCGACAATCGTGGCATCCTTGGTGATCACTGTACTTGTGTGTGGAGTCTGTTGACATGAGTTCATGGGGACATGTTCCCTTGTAGCCAGTATGCATGTGGATGATTCTGGCCTCACACATGTGTTACACCCCTCCTGTCTCAGGGCACTGCTGGGAGGACTCCACACCCACCCCTCCTGTCTCAGGGCACTGCTGGGAGGACTCTGCACCCACCCCTCCTGTCTCAGGGCACTGCTGGGAGGACTCCACACCCACCCCTCCTGTCTCTGGGCACTGCTGGGAGGACTCTGCACACACCCCTCCTGGGTCTGGACACTGCTGGGGGGACTCTGCACACACCCCTCCTGGGTCTGGACACTGCTGGGAGGACTCTGCACCCACCCCTCCTGTGTCAGGGCACTGCTGGGAGGACTCTGCACACACCCTCCTGTCTCTGGGCACTGCTGGGAGGACTCTGCACACACCCTCCTGTCTCTGGGCACTGCTGGGAGGACTCTGCACACACACCTCCAATTTCTGGATATGTACGCTTGGGACATACACGGTGTGGGTGCGCTCCATGCATTCGAGGTGAGGGTACGGGTCGTACTTACACTGTTGGGGTGGGGGGTACGCTCCATGCATACGCGGGTGAGGGTTCGTGTCGTACTTACACTGTTGGCATGGGGGGTACGCTCCATGCATACGCGGGTGAGGGTACGGGTCGTACTTACACTGTTGGCATGGGGGGTACGCTCCATGCATACGCGGGTGGGGGTACGGGTCGTACTTACACTGGTGGGGGTGGGGGTACGGTCCGTACGTCCGCGGGTGAGGGTTCGAGTCGTACTTACACTGTTGGGGTGGGGGGTACGCTCCATGCATACGCGGGTGGGGGTACGGGTCGTACTTACACTGGTGGGGGTGGGGGTACGGTCCGTACGTCCGCGGGTGAGGGTTCGAGTCGTACTTACACTGTTGGGGTGGGGGGTACGCTCCATGCATACGCGGGTGGGGGTACGGGTCGTACTTACACTGTTGGCATGGGGGTACGCTCCATGCATACGCGGGTGGGGGTACGGGTCGTACTTACACTGTTGGCATGGGGGGTACGCTCCATGCATACGCGGGTGAGGGTTCGTGTCGTACTTACACTGTTGGCATGGGGGTTACGCTCCATGCATACGCGGGTGGGGGTACGGGTCGTACTTACACTGGTGGGGGTGGGGGTACGGTCCGTACGTCCGCGGGTGAGGGTTCGAGTCGTACTTACACTGTTGGGGTGGGGGGTACGCTCCATGCATACGCGGGTGGGGGTACGGGTCGTACTTACACTGGTGGGGGTGGGGGTACGGTCCGTACGTCCGCGGGTGAGGGTTCGAGTCGTACTTACACTGTTGGGGTGGGGGGTACGCTCCATGCATACGCGGGTGGGGGTACGGGTCGTACTTACACTGGTGGGGGTGGGGGTACGGTCCGTACGTCCGCGGGTGAGGGTTTGAGTCGTACTTACACTGTTGGGGTGGGGGGTACGCTCCATGCATACGTGGGTGGGGTACGGGTCGTACTTACACTGTTGGGGTGGGGGGTACGCTCCATGCATACGCGGGTGGGGGTACGGGTCGTACTTACACTGTTGGGGTGGGGGGTATGCTCCATGCATACGCGGGTGGGGGTACGGGTCGTACTTACACTGTTGGCATGGGGGTTACGCTCCATGCATACGCGGGTGGGGGTACGGGTCGTACTTACACTGGTGGGGGTGGGGGTACGGTCCGTACGTCCGCGGGTGAGGGTTCGAGTCGTACTTACACTGTTGGGGTGGGGGGTACGCTCCATGCATACGCGGGTGGGGGTACGGGTCGTACTTACACTGGTGGGGGTGGGGGTACGGTCCGTACGTCCGCGGGTGAGGGTTCGAGTCGTACTTACACTGTTGGGGTGGGGGGTACGCTCCATGCATACGCGGGTGGGGGTACGGGTCGTACTTACACTGTTGGGGTGGGGGGTACGCTCCATGCATACGCGGGTGGGGGTACGGGTCGTACTTACACTGTTGGCATGGGGGGGACGCTCCATGCATACGCGGGTGGGGGTACGGGTCGTACTTACACTGTTGGCATGGGGGGACGCTCCATGCATACGCGGGTGGGGGTACGGGTCGTACTTACACTGTTGGCATGGGGGGTACGCTCCATGCATACACGGGTGGGGGTAGGGTCCGTACATATCCGTCCCCACGCTATGTGATGCTTGTGCGGGCCGTACCCAGGCCTTTGCCACGTGGGTACGATCCGTCCCGCCATTGTTGGGGTGACGTGTGTGTGGGCGTGGTACGACTCGTACCCACGCTCTTGAGGCGTGGGTACGGGACGTACCTGTCTGGTTGTGTTGCCGGTTCGCGTGGTGACGGACTCCCGTTGTGGCGGTCGCTGGCTTATCAGGACACACCCCCACCCCCTCGTGGTGACCAGGGCATGGGAGTCAGGTATGTCCAGGCCATGTGTGACTTATGTGGTTGTTTTGTGGTCTGCCCTGGTCGTGCCACCCCCACCCCACCCCACTTTCCCCCCTCCCTTAGTTATTCTGACCTTCTGCGGCGTCTGCGTCGGTGCCTGTAGAGCAGGTGGACTGCTATGAGGGCAGGGATGACTCGTAGGTTCGGGTCCATGTCTGTCCGTCGCGTACTGGTACTCCAATCGCGTCGTCCTGTCGCGTACGGGTCCTCCTTGGTGGCGTCGTCCTGTGTGTCCGTCACGTACTGGTCCTCCTTGTTCGCGTCGTCGTCTGTCCGTCGCGTACTGGTGGTCCTTGTTCGCGTCGTCCTGATTTCCCGGCAGTTTTTGGCTGCCGCAAAATATTCACCGTGCGGGGTGACGTCGGTGCGAATCGTGATTCCTGGGTCGTGAATGGCTGGCTGCGAGCGTCCCGACGTCAGGTCGGCACTTTCCCGGATCGCATTGGTAGGTGTTTTTTTGTTCGGTCGGACTTTTTTACGAATCGTACGGTCATGGTGTACCCGTGCGAATCGTAATTCCTTGTTTGTAGAAATTGACGACCGGGTACGCGTCGGACGGAGAATATGCTCCGTCCGACGGTTCGTACCCGGTTTTTACCGGATCGTGATCGGCACCTAACACTGTGTTTCATTATTACATTTAAAAAGTGCTAACTTCAGATTGGGAGCAGATAGAGTTATGCTGTTACGGTGGCATTATAATTTAAAATCCTTTTTAACCTCTTCTGTGCCCATGACGAGATAGTCTCGTCATGGAGCACAGTCGCGTTGTTCCCATGACAAGACTATCTCGTCATGAAACCCACCCGCGTGGGAAACGCCCGGCACAGGAGGGGGAAAGGGCGTGGCATCGAAGGGGTTAATGGTGAAGTTGGACTTTAAATTAACATTTTGACAATGACAATTTTAGAAAGTTGGCAATTTCTTGTTCAAATCAACTGTGCCTTGCTGTCAGCTTCCTGAGTCACATGACTGTGAATAGCTCTGCAGTTGGGTGTTGTATATTGATTCCAGACAGTGAGACAATGTAAATATAGGTTTGAGGTGAGAGGATCTTCCTGACAGGATGGCTAAGAATGAGCTACCCCCTGCCGTGATTGAATTTCTAAGGGCCCTGCTTGCAGTACACACAAAGGAACTAGGCATGTCCTGCCTTTTGTCACCCTAGACAGTTTGGACCCAGGACCAGTGGAAGGGAGTGAATGGACAGGAGCCAGTTTTGGGGGTAGGTTAAGGAATTAACCCACATAAAGGCTGGCATCAGGTATAAAAATTGGACCTTCAGAATGACTCCTCAGAACACCCCTTGAACTGTAGAATATTCTGCTCTGCAGCCAGAACCTGCTTGTCTTGAACCCAGCCTACACAGAGAAAGTCCAAAGGTCAGTTGGCTGACCACCTGTGTGAGCTATAAGAACACAACAAGCTTCCAGATGTCTCCCTGCAACTGCCCAGCTGACCAGCACCAACTGGACCTGTCTGGACCTGACTGAGCCCTGCTGCTGCCCTTTTCTGGACTAAGTCCTGATCCCCAAGAGGTGCCCCTCAGTTTCTGAACCCTTGGCTGACATGAGTGAGAGCTCCTCGGTAAGCAAAAGTTGAAAATTCTGAAGTTTGGGCTTTTTTCAACCGCTAATGGGCCCCGTCGACTGTGATGACTGCCAATGCAAAGCTCCGGTGAGATCGACACTTCGTGCCGTCAGCAACCATCCACAATGATCAGTCTACGTGACACTCCAATGAGACCTGCTCTTCATGGCGCAAGCAACCATTCGTGATGATCAGCCAACAAGAAGCTCCAGTGAGTACTGTTTTTTGCTCTACAGCAACGCCCATCTGTATAACTCTACCCTTCATGCCAAAGTCACCACCTCGGAACTCTTTGCACCAGACTTGAGAAGGTCCCTATGTCTGACCTGCACTCCATTGCCGTTGGCCTGAACTTATGACTTTCCTTCAGTCTAGCACAACAAGTTACCCGCGAGCAGTGCTTTCTGCTTCTTGGCACTATTTTCTCTTAAAACATTGAAATTCCATACCTCCAGTTCTACTGATTGGAATTTTGATGTTCTGGTATCATTTGGTTTCATAAACATGTATTCTATTCTTCTAAATTGGTTTGGGATCTTCATGTGTTTTTACTTCATTACTGTTTAGGTGCTCTATCAAAACTTTACACATAGTCCCTAAGTTAGAACTAACTGCTTTTGTGCCAAGCTACCAGAGGGTTAAGCACAGGTTAATGAAGTGACTGTTGTGGTTTACCCCAACAATGATTGTGATTGTTGCTTGAGTGGGTCTTCATCCTCTATCAACATATAACCACATTTCTTACAGTCGCCAGGTCTAGTATGCCAGAAACATCATTGAAATGGATAGTTGTCAAGAGAGGATATCAAGAGTGGAAAGTTCTTTCCAGTTTTGTAAAACTCCCCTGGAAAACTGTTTTTCTTTACAATACTTCTATTGGTGGATGGTTATACTAACCTTTAACTTAATATGGGCTTCATGGCATTTAAGTCATATGACCTTGATGAAGATCATGGATTTAGGTGAAACATTAGTCGGCTAGTTGTAATACCACTGTATATTCTGTTTTTCAGTATGTTTTCATTTTTTTGCAATTTAAATGGATAAATAAATGCTTTTGTGCTTTTTCACACTGACACAAGTGAGTTGTTTTTTACAGCCAATGTCAGACTATTGAGTTACTATTAGCTTATTGACGAATGATGCTGGGGCTTTCCTTGTGCAGAGTTTCTATGCAAAGAGTTCCTCTCCTCCATCACTTCCAGAATGTTATTTATTAATTGATGAAATTCTGCTGAAATTCTAAGAAGTCTTGATGTTCACTACCCTGGAAAGGAAATTGGTGTTGGGGTGGTCATATCTGATGGTATTTAGTACGCCTTAGTGGATCAAGAACTGCATATGACTATGTGGAATCATACAGACAATCAAACCTGATGTGTGCAGGTGGCTGGCTAAGGGCAGATTAGATAAGGATCTTGCGATCATTGGGGCTCTCCTGCTGTTCCATGGAGTAGCAAACTGGTAGGTGGCATCAAACTATTTGTATATAGTCAACTAATGTACAATACACAATCAAATTTATGTTACAAACAAGGATAGGATACATGTCTCAAACACTTAGCAGTGATTTTTCTGTATACGTGTATTGCTACCTAAAGTTTACTACCTCAGGATTCTGACTGCGTGCTTGATTTACATATATGCAAAGCCATTCTGCATGATATTGCTAACAGATAGATATGGCAGAAGCACTCATGCTTGATGCTCCTAAAGCAAGGTCAGTGATACTATTTACTAAATGATTTGTGTCAAATGTTACTGGGGTTAATCATGACAGGGATGTGAAAGGAAAACACATTCTCTTGAGAAGCTAAATAGGAGAAAAAGAAATAAATGGTGAGGGAAAGCTTCATTACAGATATATATCGAGAACAACATAATACCAATAGGAAAGCCTATTTTGTAGTTCCCAAATTATCCTTGTGCTACTTTGTAATTATTCACAGAATGGGAAGTGGATCTAAAATAATCCTTAATTTATCTGTGATAAACACTTTCTTTAAATGCTATATTAGATGCTGAAAAATAAATTTTAAGAGAAATGTTTTACAATCTATTTTCGAAATAAATTCTAACTTGAAAAAATATGAGAACAAAATCAATATTCAGAAACAGTGCGAGTGTGGCAGAGACATAAGAGACCATGAATATAGGCTGATCAATACTTTGCACAAAAATATGACAACTCCAGTCTTATGAAGCTAGAGGCAAGAACCCCACTGGGCTCACCCCTGTCTCATCTGGTAAGTGAAAAAACAATATGAGTAGTGGTGTTTCACCAGCAGCCCAGGGGCCTGACACTTCTCCTACAGTTCTCGTCTCTTCACAGTGCCAGACTAGAGTCAAGCTCAACAAGGCCTTTTTTTCCCTACTGATTCTGTAAAGCACATTCCTTTTGCTCTAGGTTCACTAGATAGTAAGTAGGTACAGTGGGAATCTAGTCATAGATGTCACTAATTATATGACGACGCATTTGGCTCTCTTTGTACCACCTCAAAGTAGCTCATTCTGGGATGTTATTGCTACCCATCAGCATCAAATTGATCTTGCTTCCAATAATACAAAGATTGTCCTGAAGTGCAACTACACTTAAAGTTGCCCTCACTGAATCAGAAATTGGATAGAGAAAGTACACCTACCAGTACTTCTGTAGCAATTAGTATTGTTTATTTCTTAATACACTTCTGGCACCTCTGATTACAAAAGTCCTGTGCAAAGTAAGGTTTGATTAGCAAGTGATTAGCTTGCAATAATGTGGCTTGCACTGATTATGTGTGTGCATATTAAGAGTCATTCAACTAGCTCACTAAGTATATTCAAATCTACATTCACACACAATTTATTCAACTAGTTCATTACTGTTTAGTTACCCTTCCACGTCGTAACATCACCTACACTAATATATTTAATATCACACTCTAAATATAATTATGTAACATTTCTAAATTCATGCTACTTTGTCATTCTAAACATGTTTTTTAACATTTGTAACCTTAACATGCTAATTGATGCAAAACACATCAATCTGTACACAGTTATTGAGCTTTGCTAAACAATTAGTTGTGTGTGAAAACTTGGCACATTTTTAAAGTGACCATCATGGTGGTAAGGCATGCATTCTACTTGAATGGGAATAACATTTCCCGTCCTAGATCACTTAAAGCGACATCGTTTCATTGAGGCCACATCCCTGACAACCTACAATGAGACAATGAAATTTCACAGTAGAACAGTTTGCACAAGTTTTAATTTCCTGATAGTGTTCACTGTCATAATTAACTTTAATTTCCTATGTTTGCTCAGGAAAGTTTTAAAGCTTTTAGTAACCGAGTTATACAATGCTCACCACAGCAGTTACATCCTTGGTGAACATTACATCAGGTTTTCCTAGCTCACCTCGACTGTTCTCCAAATGATCTTCCCTATGTGTTAGCCAATCACTTCTTTTGGTTTGATCAATGAGTAGCTCTAGTATCTTATGTCTTCTAATTCCTTTGCTTTAGGTCATGCACCTGACACATGCACAATTGTTTCACATACATCTTTTAAATAGCTACAAGTAGCAAATGGTCAATCTCTTTGTCTGGATATTGGGCCCGTTTCACAGAACTAACTTAAGACAAAATCTTAAACTTACCACCATTTTGGTATTCACAGAAGGCACTTACTCATTTTGGTATTCACAGAAGGCACTTACTCATCATTAAGTAAGTGCCTTCTGTGAATACCAAAATGGTAGTAAGTTTAGGATTTTGTCTTAAGTTAGTTCTGTGAATCGGGCCCCTAGTTTCTCTAGTGTACTTAATGTTTGCTCTCAGCATAAGTACGGCTATGTATTGATTTTCCTTTAGTTTAATGCACTTAATGATCAAAACATTTGAGGTTGGATTATTTAACAAGTATTGTATGCCAGCTCCTTGTACAGGGTGATTTTTTCATTTCTAAAATGCTTCCATTTTCCGGTCTTAAGAAGCTAGTAATTGAAAAGAGTAGTCCAGGAATCTGTTGTCTGATAGTTTTAGATGGTGAGCTTTGATAATATGATCACATTTTCCTTTGGGTTTCTCTGAGATACAATAGATTGCTCACTATGTTGATTCCTACAGTTGTAAACAATTTCAGTGTACCTAGGACTCCATTTGACCTTTTTAGTACAACAGACCATTGCATGTGCCTGCAAGTAGGTAGAGATATTTCTTGACATATTTCTTTATTTTCTGGTCTAGTTCCGTGAGAGTCTTTGGTTATGTGCCTGCCATGTCCAATTTGAATGACATATTAGGAACCAAATATTGACTCAGTATTTAAACCTTTTAGTGGGCTTGAGTGGTAGACTCTCTAGTTTTTTTTTCCCTTTCTTTTTTATTGAGCAGAGAAAATCACAGAAAATAAAACAGTACATTATGATCAGATCAAACAAAGTGTTATACCTTAACTTAAAGACTGGCAACTCAACATACATAGCGAAGAGGAGGGATATAATATAAAATGTAAAAAAAGGGGGGAGAAGAGAGAATCCAATACATAGCTTTTTCTAAAACTTCACATACATTTTATACTATAAAGTGCAGATGTGTTAAAGTGCTATTGAGAGAAGAGGCAAGAAAAAATCGCCACCTCCTCTGTTTCCTTCTCCCTCCATTACCCCCTCCACTTCTCTTTGCCTTTTAACCCTTGCTTAATAATTTATTTCGATGGACTAGAGTTTCAGTCATTTTCCGAATATAGCGAGGGCCTACGGTAAAAAATAAAAATAAATTGCAGTACTTATCTACTGTATACTGGTATTAAAACCTCGTTTGCTAGTCTATTCCTAGTGCTGCAAACCCTTTATCCAAAACATAATTTACCCCCACAAACTGCTGAGAATTAATCTGGGTCGTGTAGCTGCTCGAAAATAGTTGCTCACACCCTTCCCCGCTTAGTGCCAGTATTGCCAGATGTTGTTAAATTTGTTCAAAGCCCCTATGCGTTTAGCATAAGCCTCTTCGAAATTCATGGTACGGGACATTTTATTCCTCTATTCGGCTAACGAAAAAATCTATCCAGATTTCGAATTCTGAAGAGTAAGGGAGCGAACAATAGATAGAGCTATTGAAACTAAATATTTCTGGGCTTTTGTTAAGGATTGGCTGGCTCTAGAAGTACTAAATAAAACTAATGTTGCTTCAGACTGAATAGGATGATTAATAGCATTACTAATAGCTGTAAATACGTAACTCCATGAATTTGTTAAGTGCGCACAATTAAAAAACGTATGAAGCCAACCACCTTGGCCTGCCTGATGGCAGCTACAGAAATTATTTGGTACCATGGGATACATCTAATGGAGATGCTCGGGTGTAAAATACAAAACGCCATCTTGAAAGGAATGCGATTCTTTTATAGTTTGCCGCCCGAAGGGATTTATTTTCTATCTCCGAAATGTTTTTCTGAGACACCGCATTGGGTTTTTTCAAATAACCTCGATAGTAAAGCAGGTACATCCGACTTGGCAGAGAGATTCTGCAGAGCCTATACCAATTGCCAAATCCCAATTGTTGGCTTATTACAAGTGCTCTGCTTATCGATTGAGTCGCTTGATTTGCATTGTTACATTGAAGCTGGAGAAAATGTATAATCTTATTAAAGCTTAAAAAATGTTGTACAGATTGTGAACCGAGCCGCGCTTGTAGTTCCTTTCATGAAATAATTTTTGCTTGTGTAAAAAAGTCAGCAAACATTTTTAAACCTACAGAGTACCAATATCTAATTTCCTGTTCTCCAAGGAGCAAACCCATATCTTTGCTCTCCTGAAGCTGGACTAGGGAAACATTAAAAGGAGTTTCATAGACTTTTCCCAGTGCATTCATTCGGCCACCGATATCTCGAAGAACTTTGTATCTAGTTTTTTTTTGTGGTTTTGCTGTTTTTATTAAGACTGGTAAGCTCATATCTGCTTCTTGTATCATTCTCTCTAAAAAGAACTTGTCTACTGGATTGGTCCAGTTTAAATAGGATGACTGTGCACTGAGTAATGCTGCCTGTTAGTAAATACGAATATTGGGACATGCCAAACCACCTTGTGATTTATCAAGTTGTTAGATCGATAGCCTGAGCGTCGCCAATTTTTTATTCCATATAAAGCTCCGCATTTCTGAATCTAGTGCCTGATAAAACTATTAAGAACTTTTATCAGAACGTTAGAAAATACAAAAAATTTCTAACAGTAGAATTGACATTTTAAGCATTGATATACAGCCTATTATAGTCAAGGGGAGAAGAGCTCATCAAACCCTTTATTTTATATAACATTTTAGTGTAATTCAACTGGAACAGGCTAGAGAAGTCATTTGTAACGAATATACCAAGATATCTGATTGGGAGCTTTCCTTATCACGCAACTGTTATGTTATGTTATGTTATAGGAGCTTTTAAAGCACACTGAACTCACAGAATCCAAAGGTAAAATGTCTATACCGAGAACAGCCATGTCTTTAGCCCCTTTCTAAAAAAAAGGAGCTCCGGGGCTTTGCTCAGATGCAGGGGCAGACTGTTCTAGGCTTTCGCAGCACAAAAGGAAAAGCTGCTGCCGCCCCAACTAACTTTTTTCACTCGGGGGACAGTGACTAGCCTTCCTTCGGAGGAGTGCAGCGCTCTACCAGGAACATACCATTCAAAGCATCTGCTCAGAAATTCTGGACCACAACCCACCAGTGACTTAAAAACAGTGCACAAACTTTGAATGGTGCTCGTTTTATTACTGGCAGCCAATGCAGTTGCCGAAGTCCACCTCGAACTGAGACAAACCTTGGTATACCTGTTAGCAGTATAGCCTCCACATTTTGCACTAGCTGGAGTCTGTACAGATGTTTTTTTTCAGATTCAGGTACAGACAATTGCAATAATCCAGCCGTGACAAAATGAGGGCTGAGACCGCTGTCCTAAAACACTCATCTGGAAGGAAAAATTTAATTTTCCTCAGTATTCTAAGGAGGAAAAAGCAAGTCGATACAACTCCACTGACCTGGTCTCCAAAGTCAAGTTTGTGATCCATGATCAATCCAAGGTTCTTGGCCTTAACTGTGGGGGCTGGCGGCTTGCCCATTACTTCGGGCCATAGGTCAGGTGTCCAAAGATTGGGATTATTCCCGAATATAATGACCTCAGTCTTACCTGCATTCAATTTCAGGCAGTTGGAGGCCATCCAGCTAGAGATATCTTTCAGTCAATCATGACATCTAGAGGCCATAGCCGCTTCAGTCCCTCGTTGTATGGACAACACAATTTGTGTGTCATCTGCATAAGATGTAAGTTGCAGCCTGAAAGATCTTATCAGTGCCGCCAACTGGCTGACATATATATTAAAAAGCGTGGGACTGAGAGAGGTCCCTTGAGGCACCCCGCAGGGGAGGTCGAAAGGCCTAGATCTATCCCGCCCCAGATCTACTGTTTGAATTCTGTCTACCAGAAAAGATTTCAAGAGGCTCCAGGCCCTACCCTGCACCCTTGCCTTCGATAATGTGATGATGGCGGGAGAGCATCCAATGCAACGGTAAAAACCAAGAGTTCCGTTTTGGTCTGATTGATCTTATACTCTCCTATCTTAGTAAAATTTGCAATAATCTGAAAGGCGCGTTCTATATTATCTTTTTAGGGATTAAGATAGGGAATCATAACATTGGCAAATAATTTTATTTTTGCCATCCCCATGAATGGCGATTTTAAATTTGCCCTGCTATGAATTTGAATTGTGAGTGGTTCTATAAAAAAGGTAAATGAAAGCAGAGAAAGGGGGCACCCCTGACGTGTGCCTCTTTTGTTCCTGCTACCCTGGAATTAAACCAGCTTTGCTTCGGGTGCTATTATATAAATTGGTTAGCATTGAAATCACCTGAGGGAGAAAACCAAATTTTCCTAAACAGAAAAATAAGGCGTCCCAATTTACCAGATCGAATGCCTTCTCGGCATCGATCATCATCACTAGGGCTTTAACCTGATTTACTGAAAAATAATCTATGGCCTGAATCAAAAACTGTGTATTGGAAGACATTAAACAGCCTGCAAGAAACCCAGTCTGGTCTGGATGTATTAATTGTTGTGCTGCTGGAGTGACACGGATCACCCAAAGCTTCATTAGCAATTTGTAGTCTGAATTAAGCAGGCTAATCAGTCTGTAAGAGTGCAGAGATTTTGAGTACTTATCCTTTTTAAGAAATGAAACTATTATTGTTTCTGAAAAGGTTAAGGGCATCTTGCCCCCACTTTTAATAAAATTGAATAGATCGACTAGAAATGGAAGAAGTTCATTTGAAAATGTTTTGAAGAATTCTGTAAGTAGCCCATCATTACCGCAAGCTTTTGCATTGGGCATTAAATTAAAGCTTGTTGAATCTCCAAGAGAGTTATTAACTTCAACACCGCCTGATAATTTGATTCATATAGAATAGGAAAAGTCAATGAAGTATAGTACTGACTGGTAAGGCTCTTAGATACCATATATTGAGTCAGGTAGATTTGAGAATAATGTTGAAAAAAAAGTTTTTGAATTTCTTCCTGGTCAGTGATCTTCTGGCCTGTGATTGGCTGTTCTAAAGAAATGACCAATTCCTTCCTTTCTTTAGTCTAGTTGACCAGGCAAGCAACTTGCCGATGTGTTGATCCTTCTCATATATTTTTTGTTTTTACATGCACGCTTCTCTGATTTCTTCAAGCGTAAAGAAGTCCCTAAGATTTTGTTTTGCAGTGACAATTGATCCTGGCACTATCTCATGCCGATTGTTTTGTCCCCTGATTCTGATAGGATTTTCTAAAGTGGCCTGTAGCTTTGCTATCTGCCCAATACGTTGCTTATGTTTTCTTGCTTTTAATGCTGTGATCCTTTCCTTTAAGGTCTCTTTAAATGCCTCCCAAATCGAGAATAACTGAGCTGTATTGTAGTTGATGGTAAAAAACTCAAAAATAAACTGCTTCGGCTCCTCTTCCCAGTCAGTATCTGACCTGACAGCAGAGATCTATCAAATTGCCATCTAGATCCATCCCTATCTTTTGGCAGGATTTCAACCTCTAAAGAAACAAGGGAATGATCTGAAAATGCATTGGAAAGGATCTCTGTTCGGCTCCTGTTCAAAGATTTAGACATAACAAATAATCAATACATGACCCAGTTTTAAATCTGAACGAAATACATCTAAACAGTCTACCTTCTGGATAATCCTCTCTCCAAGGGTCAATCAGCTGAAAGCTAGACTTTAATACTTCTAGTATCTTTTTGGTTTTGGGCTTGAGTTGCTTTTTGTTTTTGTTGGAGGTGTCTTTAACAAGATGTTGTATACATTTTTTTATCTCCCCCACAAATCAAAGGACCTATAGCTCCAAGAGCAACATCAAAAATCCCAACAAGGGCATCTGTTTCGTCGCTAGTAGGGTCATAGTAGTTTATAAGATTTATGTTTTGTTCGTTCATTAAAACTTTGAGCCATAATCACCTCCCATGTATATCTCGAATGACTCTCACCTCCCAATCAACTTTACTACTCAAATATATGGTGACTCCCCTCACTGCAGAACTTGCTGACACAAAAAATGCGTGTGAGTACAGACGTGGGATTCGCAGTTTTGGCGTATTACTCTTTAAATGGGTCTCTTGAAAATAAATAACAGCCGGTGTAAAGGAAGCCAGCCAGTTTATCACACTTGCATATTTTCGCTTATTGGCTATCCCATTAATATTGCTTGTCAAAATCCGAATATTATTTTCTAAAGATAAAGACATTTGAAAATTATTTTTCCTTGCATTTCGCTTCGTGGCCCTACTACTGACACTCATGTTTTGTTGCATAAAATCCAATAATACTTTTCTGATCTCCTTCCATCTGCTCATTTTACCACCTAAAAAGGGCTCCTCCCACCACCATGGTTGTGTCCCCTGAGAATTCAGAGTGCACCCCCAAAATCCCCAATTAGGGAGGGGAGAGCCTGTCTCGCTCCTTTCCCTGTGATGTTGAAACTGTTGTGCCTTGGTTTGGCACTTAGGTCGTCACATCCACGGTGACCGCCATAACTTGATTCGCCCCCAAAAACAACAAAAAAGAAAAAAAACGAGAAACAACAATTTTATAGTCACTTCACCCTCATCTCAGTCCGGGGCCCTCCAATTGCTATCTCAGTTTTTGTTGTAGGATCTCCTTCACCTGTTCCACTGAATGTAGAATTTGAAACTGTCTTTTGACAAGTATTTTTAATTTAGAATGTTGGACTATAGATGCTTGATATCCTTGTTTCTCTAATTCTTTCAGCATTGTTCTAAATTCACGACGTCGTCTTGCGGCTGCCGCTGACTTGTCGGAGTAAATGTTAAACCAAAATCTATCCTCTGTTTGAAATCCCTTCATTTTAATTGCAGCAGCTAGGATTGATTCCTTTATACGATAGTCTCAAAAATTCACAAGCAGCGTACTTGTATATTTGTCGTTAGGCTGCTGATGGAATGGAACACGATGAGCTCTCATGATCGAATGAAAGTCATTACTAGACTGTTGAACTGGGATTGCATACAATTGGATGAGATCTGAAATAAATTTAATTGGATCTTGCCCACCTTCTTGACCTTCTGGGATACCCAAAAAACGCAAATTTGACCTCCTTGATCTGTTCTCAAACTCTTCGAGCTTGATCTGGATTTCCTCGCGCTCTCTATTATGTTTAGACTGACAATGTTCAAGTTTTTTCTGGACGTCCTTGATATCAGAAATTCGCTGCTCTGCAAGGGCTAGTTTATGGTTTAACTGCGATATATTTTCATTGATCTGGACTTCCATGTGGGCTTTCTCCTGTGCATTCCTTAATTGACTTATTTCCTTCAAACTTTCATTCAGGGCCACTTGGGATTGAAGGTTTTCTATGACTACTTCTGTCAGGCGTTCCTTACTCCCCCCCACCCCAAACTCAGTTTGTACATTTTCTTTGCCTGGTACTTTGGAATTAGAAACTTCATTTCGAAACTCTGGCTGCCCCTTAGAAATGTCCTGTACATTGATTCCAATCATAGAGGAGTTGCTACCCTCGGGCAATGGCCTTAGTGATGGAAAAGATTCAACTTGCAGTTCAACATCTTGAGCTGCCACTGAAGATTCAGCCACTGCCTGAGCTGTTATTTTTACTGCTTTCTGCCCAAAAAGTGGATATGAGGGTTTGGATCCGAGGTTATCGGTTAGTGGTATCACTGGTGCCTCTGGAGAGGAACTATCAACTCGCACTACCCCCTCCTGTAAAAAAGATTCTTTCTGGAATTTTGAGAGCTCCTTATCTTGTGCCTGCCTCTCCCAACTCAAGCGAGGCTAGTAGTCTGTAGCGTGAACCGCTCAGATTAAGGCTCTCATTACTCTCCTCTGTGTTGGCTTCCAGATTCTCTGGGCTTAATGGGCTTAGTGTCTCCCTCTGTTTTTTGCCACCCTATGTTTTCGATGCTTTGTTAGTCTTTGAATTCTTGGCTGGGGTGTAAACTTTAACTGGTAAATTGCTTGCAGTCAGCCGCTTCATAATACCAGCTTAAAGCAGGGTTATGTGAGACTACTGCACTAAAGCACTTGAGGGTAATCGAGGGGGGGTTATGTGTGCCAAGTGATAACAAGCTGCACTCAACACCTAGGAAGGGCTGCCTTCGCTACCTATCTGGCTCACTACCGATACTAAGAACTGGGGATATACAACGCTTTCAAGCCAGCTTTCAGCAACTCTCCCTCAAAGAGAGAAAAAAAAGGGGAGAAAAGGGGACTCCCTTCTACCTCACAAACAGAGCTGCGAAGTCCATGTTACATCCAGGTTATATCTTGAAGCAGTTTTCTGAGGTCACAGTAACAGGCGCTCCACATCCCAGGATGGAAAAGGTACGTGGAACAGCCTGCAGTTGTGGCTTAATGTCCGTGACCGTTACGCTGTGTTAGGGAAATCCCAAAAACGTGGCGTGGAATAGTGAGAGGGCGAGCCGTCATGTCCTGACTCATTTTTTGGATAAGAGAACCTCTATGCCGACCTATTTACTTTCACAACAGACCTGTAAGGTTCCAATATGCCACAACAACCTAGCTGTAATCATCCACCTTGACGAATTTCAAAACATTTTATTATATCAATCAAACTTTTCTTTAGAAATGTAAAAGCTTTTTATTGTGCATTTGGTAATTTGTATATTATATATTTTTTGTATACATACATTTCAATGAAGGTTTTTACAAAAATACATATGTTTGTCTCAAATTGTATTACTGAAATTTCAAAAATCATTTCTTTTGAATATCACAAATTGATATGTAGAGTCAGACATCCCAAAACGAAAAATAAAACTGAATCTAGTCATTCATTATCAATATTCACACTCATTCAAACCACATCCTTGCAGTTACACACTACACAAACAGCATGAAAAGGAAAAGAGATTCGACCCTGCAGGGGGTCCGAAAATAGTTGTGGGAGAACAGGTTGAATTGTTTCCAAAACACCCAGCTCGATGGATTAGGCTCCCAGGAACAACTTCTCAAAGACAATTATGGTCTATGCGCGCTTCAGTGGTGAAACCACCTTCCTCAGGACCAAGATGTATAGAATCTCTATAAAGAGACGTGGGATGTCTGAAAATGAAACATGTTTTGTAACTATGAGGATGGTGGCAAAAAGAAAATCTTTTTGATGTTTTTTATTTAAATTATTTTGCATCTTTACTTATACCGATGCATGACTACAAGGTGATCTATCTCAAAATCCCACAAAGTGAGAAACATACCACAGATTGGAAAAGAGTGCCAACTTGTGCAGTGTAGAGGTAAGGAAAAAAGAAAGAAGAGGTTTTTGCGCGCTACAGAACGGCACCTCCGTGTTAGAGAGATCATTGAAGACAGTGACAGTGAGTTCCACAGTTAGAAGTTCTTAGAGACCGACAAGAGAATGATTCCTCATGTATCACAATCAATGCGGGCACCTAGTAAATACCTGTGGTTTTATGTTAAAACAAACTGATCCAATTATGCCATGCCTTCAGGTCGCCAGTCTATTCCAGGAATTCTGCGGGTGAGAATGTTATATATCATTCTAGGAGGGACCTAAATAGCAGTAAAAGTCAAGTCTCTCTTATTAAATGAATGGTTTACCCTAAGTAGAGTGGATGGCTCTTTTCTTTAGGAGTCCACGTAATTCTGTGACTATAATTGCTTCCAAGCTGGTCCGTTGTTTAGTGAGCACATATCTGCCCATTCATTCCTTCATCTAAAGGCTATGTGAGTCCTTTGAAGAGCGATACTGTTTAAGAGGCAGAAAAAATCATCTGTAAGCTTGTCCAGAATTACTACATATTACCTAATATTAGGAGAAGAAAATTTAATTTTATACTAGGGCTAGGATAGTTACTTGTATCATCGCATTGGCTTATATGTTTGGCAAAATTTGGCAAAAGTTGCTCCATTATGTACCAAGAGTGTTACTAGGATGACTTTTAAATCAAGGTACTATGCAGAAGGGTTACATGCTCTACTCTAAAACGTGTAAAATGCAGCTGTGACCTCCTTTGCATATTTTTACACATTGTCCTACTCATGTTGACTCTATACTCATAGGTTGCCCTGGCTAGCTACAATGTCCCTGGTGTGTAAATGCTCGCGTTATGTTTAGTGAGAAGGGACGATAATGTCGGAGCTGCCATGGCCGCCATCTTACAGTGGGTTAGTTATCCTAAAAACAGATGACAGCTAAGGCAGCTTCATTAAGTTGTTCAACTATCGTGCAGTTTCATATGGTTTAATGGCCGCCAGGTATAATCAAAGTGTAGTTAAAACTTAACCTTAAGATGTGGCCCATTGTTACAGAGCCTTCCCTAAGGTACATACGCTGAAGTACGGCAAATTAATTCCTTGTCTAGTGCGCATGTATTCCTGTTATGCTGTACTTTGTAAATAAGTAACAGCAAGATATGATACTGTTTTAGAGTAGAGCATGTAACCCTTCTGCATAGTACCTTGATTTAAAAGTCATCCTAGTAACACTCTTGGTACATAATGGAGCAACTTTTGCCAAACATATCAGCCAGTGCGATGATAAGAGTAACTATCCTAGCCCTAGTATAAAATTTAATTAAACAGTATCGCTCTTCAAAGGACTCACATAGCCTTTAGATGAATGAATGAATGGGCAGATATGTGCTCACTAAACCACGGACCAGCTTTGAAGCAATTATAGTCACAGAATTACGTGGACTCCTAAAGAAAAGAGCCATCCACTCTACTTAGGGTAAACCATTCATTTAATAAGAGAGACTTGACTTTTACTGCAATTAAGGTCCCTCCTAGAATGAGATATAACATTCTCACCCGCAGAATTCCTGGAATACCTATGCGCTAGGTACATAGTATAACATATACTAGGGATATATAAGGGCACCTCATAATCCAATCTGTGATGTACCTAGTGTACATGGAATCAATTTATAAGAGAACGCAGATAGGCTGGGGACCTGAATAGCAGGTTCCCAGCAAAACTAAGTCAAAAACCATCAAAACACTGGGAAAAAAAGTGGGGGCAACCATGTAGTCAGATTCCACCTTCCTACAGAGCCCCGACTTCATGGGAGCCTTTCGCTTTCCTGCCTTGCCTTGCCTTGCAGCGGTGCAGGGCTCCCGGGCAGAGCACCTAGAAACACGTTTTAAATCATGGAGGCCAACTTTGAAGATGGACTGTCTCACTGCATGGGCAGTTTGATAGCTAGTGCACACTTCCTCCTGCACCTGCAGATGGAAGAATATTGTGAAAGTTGCCTGTGACTCTTTGAGGTGGATCACTCACCTTACTCATTAATAAAGAAAGCAGCTAACTGTTACAGTGTGAATTGCAAGACAAATTCACATATTGATCATCAACACTTTGAACACACCTTGAGGGACCACTCCCGGCCCTGTCTGAGCTCTGATACTGGGCTGCGTCGGAGCTTCTGAAACCAGACACACAAGGCAGACCTCCTGGTCCTATAGTACCCCGTACTGGGCACTTTGTCACACGTTTCTACACTGGGCTGGAGAAGGGGTCACAGGGCTGCGGGCTTCTCCCCAGGACCAACTGAAGCTCTGACCCAAGACACAATCCGAGATTCTATTCCTGGGCAAGCAGGAGAGCTGGGCGATAGAACAGAATCCAGGGCTGAGGGCGTCCACACACAGTCCGGCCAGAGCTCTGACCCAGAGCCTGGTCAGAACTTCTTGTTCCAGGCAAGCAGGGGAGGCCTTCTTGGACCTGTGAGTCCCTCTCCGGGGCACTTTGAGACCCGGTGGGCCATGGAAAAGAGCCCACGATTGGGCTGCTTACACACCCAGGCCCCCCATACGTTTGATCTAGGGCCTGATCAGAACTTCCGGACCCAGAAGCAGGAGAGCCCTCTCCAGGCATACTAACCCCATCCCGGGCACATTGTGATTCGGTGGGCCAGAGAAGGGGGCTCTGGGTTGAAGGCTTCCTCTCCAGTACCAATAGGAGATCTGAAATTTCATTCATTCATTCAAATGGGGACTGGTCAGAGCTGTAGAATGCAGACAAGCAGGGGAGACCTCCTAGAGCCTGCGGGATCCCCTCCCAGGCACTTTGTGACATGATGGGTCGCAGAAAGGACACCAGGGTAGGAGGCTTACTCCCCTGGCCTAGTTAAAACTCTGACCTGGGGCCCAGTCAGAGCACCTAAACCCAGACAAGCAGGGGAGACTCCCCAAGCCTATGGGACACCTGTCCCAGGCTCTTTGAGACATGGGGGCTAGAGAAGGGAGCCCAAGGCCAATGACGTCCATACCTCGGGCAGCTGGAGTTCTGACCCTGGGTATAACAGAGATTCTGGACCTGGACAAGCATGGGAGACCTCCCAGTGCCTGCGGGCAGCTGGAGTTCTGACCCGGGGTTTAACAGAGATACTGAACCTGGACAAGCATGGGAAATCTCCCAGTGCCTGCGGGACCTGTCCAGGATACTTTGTGACATGGCATTTTGAAGGATCTCAGGCCAGCTAGGGCTCTGACCAGAGCCCCAGTCAGAGCTTCCGAACCCATACAAGCAGGGGAGACTTCCTGGTCCTGCAGGACCACGTCTAGGGCACTTTAAAGGTGAGTCACCAAAAGAACAATAGGGCCAGAGGCTTCCATCATTGGGCATGCCAGAGACCTGAAAAGGGGCAAGGTCAGTGATTCTGAAGCCAGGCAAGCAGGGAGACCTTCCCGGGTGTGCTGACCCCTTCCCGGGCACATTGTGATATGAAGGGCACGCATACAAGGCCCTCCACAACATCAGACCGCAATACCTCAACAATTGTCTCTCCTTCCATGCCCCCAAGAGAAACCTGCATTCAGCCGACCTCTCCCTGGCCACTGTCCCATGCTTCTACAGGACCAGAGTGGGTGGAAGGTCCTTCTCCTACCTTGCAGCCAAGACCTGGAACGACCTCCCCCTCCAAATCCGGTAAAGCCTACACTGCTTCAGTTCAGGGAAGACCTCAAGGCCTGGCCTGCAGATGAGCCCAACAGAGCCGCACCCCCCCCCCCCCCACCCAGTGCCTTGAGAACCTAAAGGGTGACTAGTGCACTTTACATACCCCTGATTGATTGAGGGCCTGGGGAGGGAGCTCAGGGCTGAAGGCTTCCACTCCAGTGCCAGAAGGACCTCTGAACTGGGGACCGGTCAGAGATGCTAAACCCAGACAAGCAGGGAAGAACTCCCAGGGCCTGCAGGATCCCAACCCAGGAACATTGTGATACAGTGGGTCACTGAAAGGACCAATCCCAACAGATTCAGAACTCTGACCAGAAGCCCAGTCAGAGCACCGGAACCCAGACAAGCAGGCAAGTCCCCCCCCAAGCCTGCGGGACCCCGTCCCAGGCACTTTGCAACATGGTGGGCTGGAAAAGAGAGCCCAGGGCTGGTGGCTTCCATCCTGTGGGCAGCAGAAGCACTGACCTTGGGCCCATCAGAGCATTTGAACTTGGACCCCCGGTGTTTGCATGACCCTGTCCTGAGCACTTTGTGACATGGCCGGCTGCAGGAAGGAGCCCAGGGATGGTGGCTTCCATCTCAGGCCAACCAGAGCACTGACCACGGGCCCAATCAGAGCTTCTGAACGCTTACAAGCAGGGGAGACTTCTTGGTCCTGCTTTTGCAAAAATGCTGGGTCACAGAAAGGACACCAGGACTGGAAACTTCCATTCTTGGGCAGGCAGAGCTCTGACCAGGGCCCTGGTCAGCGCTCCTGAACAGTCAAGGGAGATCTGGTGCCTGCAACACCTGTCTCGGGCACCTTGTGACATGGCGGGCTAGAGGGAGCATAGGGAAGTTGTGGCTTCCTTCCTAAGCCAGCCAGAGCTCTGACCCAGACCTGGTCAGAGATTCTGAACCCATAGAACCAGGGAGACTTCCTGATACTGCAGGACCACGTTTCAGCCAACTTTACGAAAAGGCGGATCACCAAAAAGACACCACGGCCAGAGGCTTCCATTCTTGGGCAGGCCAGAGCTCTGAAGAGAGGCCAGTCAGTGCTTCTGAACCCTGGCAAGCAGGAGAGACCTCTCCAAGCCTGCAGGACCCTGTTCCAGGCACTTTGTGACATGGGTGACCACAGAAGGGAGCCCAGGCCTGAGGGCTTCCACACCTTAGGAAACTGGAGTTGTGACTCAAGGCTTGTCAGTGCTTCTGGCTGGTGTAGGGAGGCCAGGCTGGTGGCTTCCATCCCAGGCCAGCCGGAGCTTTGTCCAGGCACTTTATCAGAGCTTCAGAACCCGGACAAGCAGGGGAGACTTCCCGATCCTACGAGTCAATGTCCCAGGCACTTTGCGACATGGCAGGGCACATAAAGGACAGCAGGCCAAAGGCTACCATCCCCAGGCCTGCCAGAGCTCTGACCAGTGACCATTTCAGTACTTATGAACCCGGACCAGCAGGGAAGACCCCATTTGGCCTGTAGGTCCCTGTTTTGAAGGCTTTATGACATGGTGGACCAGAGAAAGGAGCCTAGTATTAGGGGCTTTGATCCCTGGACCAACTAAAGCTCTGGCCCAGGGCATGTGAGAGCTTCTGAAACTTGAAAAGCATGGGACACAATCCGGTGCCCACAGGACCCCATCCTGGGCACTGTTGGAAACGCCCACTCCCACTCCGCAGGGTGGTGGTGGACTCCCCGAACACACTGTGGTAGCTTGGCTCGAGTGGTCAGGAAACAGGCGCAGTGCTAAGCATACAATATACCCATACAATAACCATGCGTGCATCCGTTCCAAAAACGACTCTACACCGTAAAAATTATGAAAATATTCTTTCTTTATCTTTTTCTCTTAGTTGCTGATTGGGAAAATAAATAGGTCAATCACAATATACAAGTTTCAATTAGTGCAGGTCAAATAAATATTGGCTGTTTGATGAAATAAATAGGGGTGATCATAAATAACAGGGCATAAATACAAGTGCAATATATACAGACAATTAAATACTTTGAGGCAATAAATACTGTACCAATAAATATTGTACACCAACAAGTCCTGTGGACCTATAAATATAGTGCAGCAATAAATAGGTAAAAACTCAATAAATACAGTACCCCCAATAAATAATTAAAAGTATACAGCAACCCTCATATAATCAGATGACACTTCAATTCTTAAGGGCTGATTTGGCCCAGGCACAGCTTGTAGGGTTGTGGAAGGCTTGAGGGGGGGCTACTCCCTGGCTGGGACAAGGCTGAGGCCTAAGCTGAGGTAGATCAAAGGGGGGAATACCAGTGCCCTGGCTTTCTCTCTCCACACAACCTCTCTAGGTTAGTCCCAGTTCACCCCAGGCACAGTCAGGTTGGTTTCAGCACCTCCCTAGCCCCTTAGAGCAGTCTCTCAGGTCTCCACAGGGCCTTAGGCGCCCTCTACTCCACTTACTGCCCTTTTTCTGATGTTCCGACGCCGCTGGAGTCGTGTCGACGCCGTGAGGCGGTTCCGGTTCGGTCTCGGCGGCCTCGGCACAATGTCAGTTCTTTGACGACGCCGGCAGGCGGTTCCGGTCCGATGTCGGTGGCCTCGGTTCGATCTCGACCTCCGATTCGACGGCGTCGGGCAGTCTCTTCACGATGTCGACTTCGGGCGGCTCCGGTCCGATGGCGCTCTCGGCTCCGATGACGTCGGCCGGCCTGGCCTCGATGTCGACTTCCGGCGACTCCGGGGTGCGATCCTCACCCCCGACCTCCGGTGCTCCTCCTCACAGGCTTCGGGCGACTCCGGAGTGCGATCCTCACTCCCGACCTCCGGTGCTCCTCTACCTCGGTCTCCGACGACTCCGGAGGGCGGACTTCACTCCTCCGATGACGCCGCTCGCTCGACCTCGGTTCACTTCCTCCTCGACCTCTGGTATTCCTCACGACCTCCGTCGGCGCCCTCTCACGACCTCAGGCGGCTCCGGGTACGACGTCTGCTACTTCAGTCAGCGCCGCTTCTCCACCTCGGGCTCCAGGTCTTCAGGCTACTCGACGCCGGACTCCAGGGAAACCAGTTCTCAGGTCAGAATCTTGCTGTTTTCTTGGTTCTAAGGCCTGTTCCTGCTGTCCAGGTCCTTAGGATAAGTTTCTTCTGTCTTCTTCCCACACAGGGCTATAGGCTGGGATCCATCAGTAGGGACAAGTATCAAGGGTGGGTTTATGGACCCCACTCCAGGCACAAGTTTCCACCCCTGCTGCTTCACTCCTTCCTCCTTCACTGTTGTGCTCCTCTCTCTTCACCAGTCAGGTGCCAACTGCCAGCTCCAACTGCCAACTGACTCTCTTATCCTCCCAACATTCTAAACCGCCTCCAACGGTCACAGGGTTCTGGAAGCTCCTGGAATGTTCTGGAAGGTGCTGGTAGGTTCCAGTGGATGCTGGTGATGTCACAGGTGGCCACCATTTTGTGCTCCAGGCCCTCAGACAGAAGTTTCAGGGGTAGCTAAAATGGCTCCCTGAATCTGCAGCAACACTAAAAAGTCTGGTGGTTCCCAAAAAGGAAAAATTCAAACAGGGGTTGAGGCAAAAGTGGGACAAAATAAATAATGATGAGGAGGGACCACCCAAAGGGCTGACAGGTCTAACACGCGTCCCCCCCAGCTGAAAGTGGGGAGAGCTACCCAACCCCTTGGGAGTTCTCATCACTAAGGCGGAAATACCTTGAGAGACCGTCTGCATTGGCGTGGTCCACTCCAGGCCGATGTTCCACCTGAAAGTCCATCCCCTGTAGGGAAATAGACCACCTCAACAACTTGGGATTCTCCCCCTTCATTTGCATCAGCCAACGAAGGGGTCGGTGGTCGGTCTGAACTAGGAAGTGCGAGCCAAACAGGTATGGCCGCAACTTCTTCAGAGCCCATACCACTGCAAAGGCTTCACGCTCTATTGCACTCCACTTCTGTTCCCTGGGAAGTAGTCTCCTGGATAGGAAGACCACGGGTTGATCCAGACCCTCTTCGTTGAGTTGCGATAACACTGCCCCAATGCCATGTTCTGATGCATCTGTCTGGACAATGAACTTCTTGGAAAAGTCTGGGGCCCTTAAGACCGGGGCCTCGCACATGGCTTTCTTCAATTTCTCAAAGGCTTGCTGACAAGCCTCCGTCCAGACTACCCGTCGAGGTTGTTTCTTGGACGTGAGCTCCGTGAGAGGGGCTACGATGGTACCGTACCCCTTCACGAAGCGGCGATAGTATCCCGTGAGGCCCAAAAATGCTCGGACCTCAGTCTGTGTCTTGGGGGGTTCCCAGGCCATGATGGCCTCGATCTTCGCCTGGAGGGGTTGCACCGTTCCCCTACCCACCAAGTGTCCAAGGTACACTACCGACCCCTGCCCGATCTGGCACTTGCTGGCCTTGATCGTCAATCCAGCTTGTCTCAGGGCCTGGAGAACAGCTTGCAGGTGACGCAAGTGATCCTCCCAGCTGTTACTGAAGACGGCTATGTCATCCAGATAAGCAGCAGAGAAACTCTCCATTCCGGTGAGGATCTGGTTTACCAGGCGCTGAAACGTGGCAGGTGCGTTCTTGAGCCCAAAGGGCATCACACAGAACTGGTAGTGGCCATTGGGCGTGGAGAAGGCTGACCTTTCCCTTGCTCCATCAGTCAAAGAGATCTGCCAGTACCCGAAGTAAGGTCAAAGGTACTTAGATATTGGGCAGCTCCCAGCCGGTCAATTAATTCATCCGCCCTAGGGATCGGATGTGCATCAGTCTTTGTCACTGAATTCAGTCCCCGGTAGTCCACACAGAACCTCAGTTCTGGTTGGGCACCCGGTGGTGCAGCTTTTGGTACTAACACCACCGGACTGGACCAGGGGCTGCTAGAAGGTTCAATCACTCCTAGCTCCAGCATCTTAGTGACCTCACTATGAATGCTGGCCTTCACCTTGTCTGACATCCGGTAGATCTTGGACTTCACAGGTGGGCTGTCTCCTGTGTCCACGTCATGGACGCACAGGTGAGTCCTACCCGGGACAAGGGAGAACAACGCAGAGTACTGCCCCAGGGCCTGGCGACAGTCCTCCTGCTGTTCAGGAGTTAGAGATGGGGAGAGAATCACTCCCTCCACCGACCCATCCTTTTCCTGAGACGCAAACAGATCAGGGAGAGGCTCGCTTTCCACGTCCTCTCCTCCGTCAGTCACCATCATCAAGATGACTTCGGGCCTCTCGTGGTGGGGTTTGAGGCGGTTGGCATGCAGCACCCGCAGGGGCTGACGAGGGGTCTTCAGGTCCACCAAGTAGGTAGCCTTACCCTTCTTCTCCAACACCTCAAAGGGTCCTGACCAGCGATCCTGAAGGGCACTAAGCTCTCCTGGTTCGATCACCCACACCTTCTGGCCAGGCTCCAACTCCACCGGGTGAGCGTTGTGGTCATACCACGCCTTCATCACTGCTTGGCTGGCTTCCAAGTTGTCAGAAGCTTGCTTCCACAACTTAGCCATTTGGCTCCGGAAGGCCAGCATGTAGCTCACCACATCCTGGGGGAGCTTTCTGGGAGTTCTTTCCCATCCGTCTCTCACCAGGTTAAGAGGTCCACGTACAGGGTGCCCATACAGAAGTTCGAAGGGGCTGAAGCCCACTCCCTTCTGTGGCACTTCCCTGTAGGAAAAAAGTAAACAGGGTAGGAGGACGTCCCATTTCCTCCGCAGGCTTTCAGGCAGACTTCTGATCATGCCTTTTAAGGTTTTGTTAAACCTTTCCACTAGACCATTGGTCTGGGGGTGGTAGGGAGTGGTGAACCGGTAGGTCACTCCACACTCCTTCCACATTGCCCGCATATACGCTGACATGAAGTTGGTCCCCCTGTCGGACACAACTTCCTTGGGAAAACCCACTCGGGTAAAGATTCCCATCAGGGCCCTAGCCACAACAGGTGCTGTTATGGTCCTCAGAGGTATTGCCTCTGGGTACCGTGTGGCATGATCCACCAGGACCAGGATAAACCTGTGACCAGCTGATGTTGGCGGATCTAACGGACCCACAATGTCGATGCCCACCCTTTCAAAGGGGGTGCTAACGACAGGAAGTGGTTCCAGGGGAGCTTTCAGCTTCACCCCTGTTTTCCCACTGGCTTGGCAAGACACACATGTCCGGCAGTAGGTATCGGACGACACTTTCATCTGAGGCCAATAAAAGTGTGGGACAAGACGGGCGAAGGTCTTGTCTTGCCCCAGGTGTCCTGCCAATGGTATCTCGTGAGCCAACTCTAAAAGGAAGGCTCGATAACGTTGAGGAACTACCAAGGCTCGTGACGATCCATGTAGGGGTGCCTTGGGTTCACTGTAGAGGAGGCCATCCTCCCAGTAAACACTGTAGTTCCCTTCAATGTTCCCTGCTGCCTGGGCTTCGGCCTGTCGCCTCAGCCCCTCAAGGGTAGGGCACTCCCTCTGGCCCTGGCAGAATTCCTCCCTGGACGGGCCTCCCTCCACGTGCCACTCGGCCGGGATGGGTAGGTCCTCCAGGTTGGTAACGTCCCCCTCCGCAGACTCCTGGTCCACCACCTCCGGTGGCCTATCCGTCCTACGGGGTGGAGACGCCGAGGCAGGCTCCTCCTGTCCTCGGTTCTTCCCTTGACTGGCAGCTGGCTGGGCCTTTGTTCCAGGCTCCAGCCGGAATGAACTCCCTCTTCGGGTAGTCGCGGACCTTGTGCTAACACAGGCCCAGTCAGGTGTACCCAGCATCTCGGTGTGAGTCCGGTATTCCACCTCCTTCCAAGCGTTGTGCTCCATGTCATTGCCCAGCAGACAATCGACTGGCACGGCAGGGCTTACGGCAACTCGAAGTGAACCTGCAACCCCCCCCCATTCAAAGGGAACCTCGGCCACGGGATAGTGGCCTGTTCTGCCGTCAGCCATCGCGGCTGGGTGGAGTACATCGGGAATTACCTGCTCTGGAGACACCAGCTGGCTACGCACCATAGTCATACTGGCTCCTGTGTCTCTCAGAGCCTCCCCTCTTTGGCCGTTGATGGTGATCCACTGCCCATACTTTGCGGTATTTGCGGGCACCTGGATCTTAGGAACCATCTCCCGTTCTCCCAGGGACACTAAAGTGACACCCGCCCACTCCCTTCCCTTAGTTAAGGGCATCTCCTCCCCGAGCACTACACTAGCTACTCCGGGGGTCTTTCCTCCAGTGGGAGGGGGTGATCGTTTCTGACACTTCGGATCTCCTTTATAGTGTCCAACGCCACCGCACTCATAGCAATGGACAACCCTTGGCTGCTGACTCTGGCCAGGATTAGGGTTTCTGGGTGGGTTAGCCTTAGAGGTGAATCCTGTTCCCTTCCCTTGGAAGTTATTTTGGGGGCCTTTGGAGAACTCCTTTTTCTTTTCCCCTCCCTCTTTCTTCTGGGGGGCGCCCTGTCCGGCCTTTTGAGTATCCCCTCCAGTCCCCCTTGTGGACACCCGGGTACTAGCCCAAATGTCCGCCTCCTCAGCAAGCTTCCGGGGGCTGGTCAGCTTGCTATCCACCAGGTGTTGCCGCAGTTCAGGGAAACATTTCTCGAGTAGGTGTTCCTTCAGTACTAGGTCAAACAGCTCCTCGTAGTTCCTTACTTCACTGCCCTGAATCCAACCTTCCAGTGCCTTCTTTGCATAGTCCAGGAAGTCCACCCAATTCTGTGTGCCCAGCTTGTGACTACCCCTGAACTTCTGTCTGTACTTTTCAGGTGTTAGTCCAAACTTTCTGATGAGCGCCAGTTTCATGGTGGGGTAGTGGGTCTGCTCATCCTCTTCGAGGGCCAATAAAGCATCCCTACCAGCTGGAGGCATGTACTTATACAATCCTCCTCCCCAATACTTCACTGGAACCCCATGGGCCCTCAACGAGACCTCATAGGCTGCTAGCCACTTGGCGATGTCGTCACCCGCCCCATAGCTAGCTACTATGTCCTTTGGCAGGTAAGGTTTGGATTCCCTGGTGATTTCTTGGTCTTGGCTGCCACCATTAGGAACAGTTGGTGCTCCAATTCTTAGGATCTGAAGCTCTATCTCTTTCAGTCTTATCTCATGAGCCATCCTCTCTTTCTCCGTCTCATGAGCCAACCTCTGTTCCTCCTTCTCTTTCTCCAGCTTTGCTAAATCCCATGTGAGCTGTCTTTTCTCTCTCCGATCTGCTAACTCCACGCTGGATAAGCCCCCACTAGAGACAGTGCTGCCCTTCCTAGAAAGTGTCCTGGGCCCTGCTGACAGGTTCCCCACCTCAGGTTGGTACATCTCAGCCCCCTCGGGGTCAGGCTCTCCATCCCTGTCTTCCTCCTCAGCCTTGCTTTCTCGGCGTGCCTCCCCCCAAGCCCTTAAGCTGGTTTGGAGTGCACCCTTCTTTGCTCCTGGGGGACAGTACACCCCCTCCCGCTGGCAAAACTCCCTGAGTTGGGCCACAGTGTACGTGTCTAAGTCTTCCAGTACAAATTCCATCTTGCCCACTCAGGTTAGAGGACAGGTTTTGTGCAGTAACAATGTAGGGTGGTACCTTTAGTAATACCTCCTCCCACCACCAGAGTAAATTTGGAAAAAACAAAAACCCACAATTAGGAAGGCCGCTGTGAGAAAACTCCCGGTGTAGGCCTATGGACTACCCACAGTTATTGTTGAGTATATGTAGGCACAGCTCTATCCCACCACTGAACACCAATTTATGTTGGAAACGCCCACTCCCACTCCGCAGGGTGGTGGTGGACTCCCCGAACACACTGTGGTAGCTTGGCTCGAGTGGTCAGGAAACAGGCGCAGTGCTAAGCATACAATATACCCATACAATAACCATGCGTGCATCCGTTCCAAAAACGACTCTACACCGTAAAAATTATGAAAATATTCTTTCTTTATCTTTTTCTCTTAGTTGCTGATTGGGAAAATAAATAGGTCAATCACAATATACAAGTTTCAATTAGTGCAGGTCAAATAAATATTGGCTGTTTGATGAAATAAATAGGGGTGATCATAAATAACAGGGCATAAATACAAGTGCAATATATACAGACAATTAAATACTTTGAGGCAATAAATACTGTACCAATAAATATTGTACACCAACAAGTCCTGTGGACCTATAAATATAGTGCAGCAATAAATAGGTAAAAACTCAATAAATACAGTACCCCCAATAAATAATTAAAAGTATACAGCAACCCTCATATAATCAGATGACACTTCAATTCTTAAGGGCTGATTTGGCCCAGGCACAGCTTGTAGGGTTGTGGAAGGCTTGAGGGGGGGCTACTCCCTGGCTGGGACAAGGCTGAGGCCTAAGCTGAGGTAGATCAAAGGGGGGAATACCAGTGCCCTGGCTTTCTCTCTCCACACAACCTCTCTAGGTTAGTCCCAGTTCACCCCAGGCACAGTCAGGTTGGTTTCAGCACCTCCCTAGCCCCTTAGAGCAGTCTCTCAGGTCTCCACAGGGCCTTAGGCGCCCTCTACTCCACTTGCTGCCCTTTTTCTGATGTTCCGACGCCGCTGGAGTCGTGTCGACGCCGTGAGGCGGTTCCGGTTCGGTCTCGGCGGCCTCGGCACAATGTCAGTTCTTTGACGACGCCGGCAGGCGGTTCCGGTCCGATGTCGGTGGCCTCGGTTCGATCTCGACCTCCGATTCGACGGCGTCGGGCAGTCTCTTCACGATGTCGACTTCGGGCGGCTCCGGTCCGATGGCGCTCTCGGCTCCGATGACGTCGGCCGGCCTGGCCTCGATGTCGACTTCCGGCGACTCCGGGGTGCGATCCTCACCCCCGACCTCCGGTGCTCCTCCTCACAGGCTCCGGGCGACTCCGGAGTGCGATCCTCACTCCCGACCTCCGGTGCTCCTCTACCTCGGTCTCCGACGACTCCGGAGGGCGGACTTCACTCCTCCGATGACGCCGCTCGCTCGACCTCGGTTCACTTCCTCCTCGACCTCTGGTATTCCTCACGACCTCCGTCGGCGCCCTCTCACGACCTCAGGCGGCTCCGGGTACGACGTCTGCTACTTCAGTCAGCGCCGCTTCTCCACCTCGGGCTCCAGGTCTTCAGGCTACTCGACGCCGGACTCCAGGGAAACCAGTTCTCAGGTCAGAATCTTGCTGTTTTCTTGGTTCTAAGGCCTGTTCCTGCTGTCCAGGTCCTTAGGATAAGTTTCTTCTGTCTTCTTCCCACACAGGGCTATAGGCTGGGATCCATCAGTAGGGACAAGTATCAAGGGTGGGTTTATGGACCCCACTCCAGGCACAAGTTTCCACCCCTGCTGCTTCACTCCTTCCTCCTTCACTGTTGTGCTCCTCTCTCTTCACCAGTCAGGTGCCAACTGCCAGCTCCAACTGCCAACTGCCTCTCTTATCCTCCCAACATTCTAAACCGCCTCCAACGGTCACAGGGTTCTGGAAGCTCCTGGAATGTTCTGGAAGGTGCTGGTAGGTTCCAGTGGATGCTGGTGATGTCACAGGTGGCCACCATTTTGTGCTCCAGGCCCTCAGACAGAAGTTTCAGGGGTAGCTAAAATGGCTCCCTGAATCTGCAGCAACACTAAAAAGTCTGGTGGTTCCCAAAAAGGAAAAATTCAAACAGGGGTTGAGGCAAAAGTGGGACAAAATAAATAATGATGAGGAGGGACCACCCAAAGGGCTGACAGGTCTAACAGGCACTTTGTAACATGGGGCTGGAGAAGGGGCCCCAGGACAGGGGGGTTGCATCTCAGGGCCAGTAGCAGCTCTGACCTGGGGGACAGTCAGAGATTGTTTACCCAAACAAGCAGGCGAGAACTCCCGGTCCTGTGGTACGCCATCCTGGGAACTTTGCAACACAGAGAATCTGAGAACGGAGCTCAGGGCTGGGGGCTTCCACCCACAGGCCAGTCAGAGCTCCGACCTGGGGCCCAATCAGAACTTCTCATCCCGGGTAAGCAGGAGAGGCCTCCGCAGACTGGTTAGTCCCCTTCCTGGACAGTTTGCTACATGTTGGGCCAGAGAAGGGATCCCAGGGCTGGGGTCTTTCATACCAGGTCCAGATAAAGCTCTGACCTAGGGCACGATTTGAGGTTCTTATCACAGGCAAGCTGGGGAGGCCTCCCAGGCCTGTGGGGCCTTGGAACATCTCCAAACACTTTAGGTGGCTCTAGCCTAGTTTTCTACTTGATTGCTATCTTCTCCACCCAAGTAGAAGTGTCCTTACTCAGGAGTCAGAAATTTGTGAGATACAACATCTTCTATATACATAAACTTAGCTGGAATCATCAACATAAATTACAGGTCAAGTGTGCACAAGGTTTTTATTTACTTCAAAGAATGAATGTTGCTGTTTCTGTACTCTAAAGTGTAGTCAGTATATTGCTAGACCCTGCTCCCTCCATCTCTATCAGCCCACTCTCTCCTGCCCGCTGCAGTATATTGTTCTTCTCCCTATAGTTTAATAGTCATGTGCCCTCTTTCCGAGACATTGCTGGTACTTTGCATGCCCTTTCAATTGAGAAGAAGTGTGAGAGTACTTAAGGAGCCACCTGTCCCTCTAGACATTTTTTCAAAAATAACTCCATAGTGGGACCTTCTATCTTTTCTGGCAGACCTAATTTCTAATATTGTTCCTTCATGAGTGTCCCTCAGCATCTCCGACCCTCAACTCTAGAATCTTCAGCCATTTCTTGAAATCAGTCAATAGTTGCTGCACTTCCTGTACAGTAGGCCTTGTACCACCTCTGTAACTCTACGTAGCCATTTTGCTCCTACAGTTTTTTTCATATGTCAGATTAAACATTTTCAATTTTAAGTCAGAGAAACTAATGCATCTTAGTAAAGTTTGTCAACTAATGTACTCTAGCAATTTTGACTGAAACACACAAATCTTAGCATGGTTTTGAAATGCCTGTATTATGACATTGTAAGATCATTCATGTTGTGCTGTTGTTTAGATAGTTGTTACACCAATTACCCACATAAATTTTCTCTGAGGTTAGCTTAGTCACTAAACTCACTTAGTCGAGGTTGAATCAGTGTTGCACTCAAGTCTATACATATCCTGTTTGAGTAGAGTACAACCCTAGCCAGGGTTTACATAAAGACTGTCAGCTCTCTCCATGGAATCGTAGTCAGTGATTTTCTTGGACTACATAGGTCTTGTTGTGTCTATGCTATGTCCACATAAATTACCTAGAAGCTGTTAAGTCTACTTGCAAACATCTTGGCATTAGAAAAGAAGGCATTATTCTTATATTACACTATTTGATAGTACTCTTTAACCAATTGGCTTTTTCATTGCTTGTCTTTTCTCAGATAGCTTTGTGCATATATGCATCAGCTATAGTCCATTTCTGTCAGTTTTCAGAAGAAGCATGTATATAGTTTTATTAAAAAAGGACTAGGCAATCAATGCTGGTGTTACTGCTGTAATGTGTAAACCTTAAGTAAGACTGAGTTTTTAAGCCATGCAATGAACTTGTAAAGATAACTTCTTTCCTAATACCAAATCATGAATGCATTGGGAATGTATCTTTGCCGTATCTGAATCTGTGTTGGGAAGGATTCACAGTGTTCAGAATATGATAAGTTTCTAAAGCATCCACAAAAATAATGGCAAACACCAGAGAACAGACTATAGATAGACTTGATTATCCTTCATTTGTAAAATACCCCCAGGAGTCGAGTCAGGTGTCTTTTTATGTATACACATTTGTCACTTGCTCACTGTGTCTGCACCGTGTGATCATGTTTGAGTTCTTTGAAACTGAGTACAACTTTATCTGTGGAAATAAATGTCTTAAGTACTCCACTATTTTGGTTGTTCATTGAAATTTGTTTTGATGTAAACTGCCTATGTGATTGTGTTCAGTTTAGGATATATTATGCATACCCTTAGTATGAAACAATACTGTTTAAAATATTTATAGTGAACCATTGTTTTAGATACTATTTCTATTGAGGGCCTTATAGGAACAAGCAGTGGCATAGCCAATAGGCCTCACCTTTGGGAACTTTTAAGTATTTAGACATGGAGCACATTATCCTGGGTGCTACACATGTACTGATACTTTACAAGCCACTAGTGAACGGCCACACATACCCAAGGATAGGCTTCCATGCTATTTAATGAAATAAAAGGCAGCTTTTTATGCCTTAGCTGGCTGATTTGAAAACCCAGGCATGGAATTCATATTTTAAACATCTTTATAAAAAACTGAAAAAGTACTCTATGCTATGTTTTCCAGCTGGCCTTCAACTCTCAGTTTTATTGTGTGATATCAGCTCTTCACCGGGAGACTATGTGAAGTGAGCTGCTATCTTGTGAGTGTAGGTATGGAAACAGGATATATCGGATTACCGAGACTGAAAACAGACTAACCAAGAGTGGAGATGACTTTAGGAACAAAATTGAGAGCGAAACACAATACTTTCTTTTCCTGCAAGTGAGTGTATCTTACAGCAGGAAATTCAGGACTAAGTTGCAACTAAGTCAGAAGTACAACATACTCGTTCCCTCCAAAAGCATTGTGTATCCCGGAGCGGGTACCTGCCGCGGTCATCCTGTTGGTACTTACTGTTTGCCACATTAAAAACCAAAATGCAGGCCCTACATGGTCTCCGGCGTTTGCGTTTCCCTTACTCAACAACCTCTAATGAAACAGAGGAGCTAATACATGAAAGAAACAAGTAAGCCCCACTGTATCCCCAGTGGTTTCGAACAGGTAATTGGCAACACATTTTTTATTTTGGACTCAGCCCCTGGCTACTGTGAAAACCCACAAGCCTCAGTGGTGGCTGGTGATGCCTGCTCTCTAAACCACGTCACTAGGTTTCTTTGGAGAGAACACGTACCAGAGGAACAGTGTGTCTGCATACAAATCTACAAACCACCATATACAGTTCACAACCAAACAACCCTACATTTTCATCAGAGTTATTACCCAACTCCGAAGTATTTATTTTATCCACGTCTCAAGGATAAAATTGCAGTCATCAATGGCTAGATACCATCCAACCTCTGCCCTATAACCTACAGACTATAAGCTCTACAGTAATCTTAGCCCTACACTCGAAGTTTTTTTTTTGCAGCAATAACAGCTACTCTTTCAAAAATTGTGTGCGTCGTCCCTTCCTTTAAATTGTAAAATGCTTATTTTAGGGCTGTGAGGACGTCCGAATATAAATAGTAATTTGAGCTTCAACTGCAATTAAAAATTAAAAATATTCAAAAGTTTTCTTCAATTACTCCTTCAAATAAATTCCTAATTTTTCTGCCATTAATGTTGGAGAAACCGTCCCCGAGGCACAGACAACATGGAGGTGCACTGGGCCTCTCAGGATGGCCTCACACCACTCTATCTCTTCGGGGGAGGAAAAGCTCCGGTTGTCTTTGAGAATGATCGCTGCACTAGGGATCTATAAAGAACTCTACATGCGCTGTACACCGCGCTCACCACGCCTATTAAAATAAACCCAGAAAAACACAAATTATTGAAAGTAAATTAAAACAAGCTGTATCATATTACATGGGGGTCACCTAGAGGGGGGGCTAGAAATAAATATGCCCATTTATATTTTGATATTTTCTAACAGCCGAGAGGTGGTAGGTAAAAAACAAGCCTGCAGAGTGTCCCCGGAACTACCCCCTTCCTCCAATGAGTCGGCCTCAGAGCCCGAGGGACGAAACACAAGCATTTGCAGTGCAATAGGTCTCGCGTTTACACAAGTTTAAACTATTGGCATTGTAAATGATAATATGTTTTATTTATGTTTTAAAAGCCAAAACATGAATAAAACGCCTGCCTCAGACCCACCTTCCGTGCTGTGTCAAGCAACAAGGGAGAGAACGAGAAAAACACACACACTGTTTTCCCAGCTGCGCACTTTGTCCTGCATGCAGTAGGAACAAAGAAAATAGTGCTTACAGACTAATAAACATGTACCGTGTAACAACAGAAGTAAAGGGGCCAGTAACCACGGGAGGTTACAAATGAAGAAAAGACAGTACTAAGGTGTGAATAACCAGCTGATCACTGAATCAGAAACCTGCATTTACGAAGGACAAAGACAGAAGCCATTGACAAATATTGGCGGAGAGTGGGAGGGCTTCTTTTCCATACTCACTTTAGCAGATCGCCAGAGCAGTGCATGCGCGTCGACTCACACTCGTCCTAAAAATGAATAGGCTAATGTGCGTTTCGTGGAACATAATAAAAACATTGAAGACATTCTCCTTAATATTATATTTATAGTGCGAAATTGGGATCTCAGTAGTGACTGTGTTTCTTTCATGATAGGACTGTACAACCAGTAGTGGAAATTTATTCAGCAGTAGTCTAGCTATGAACCTAGACAATAGGGTGAGTGAATACACATGTCTACAACTCTTTTCCTCGGTTGTTGATTCTGTATATCTCTCAATAGGAGTTGCTTTAGCAATCATCAGAGCTTGAATTCTATAAACATGAGTTCTAATTCAAGAGCTATAAGGGAATCTTCATTTTATCTTTGTATTTTAATAATTTACATTTTAGTATCTGATTTTTTGTCCAAACCTTTATAGCAAATTTAAAACTGGCTGGAGTTGAATGGGCTCCAACTCCAGCCAGTCGTTCTAAAAGAAAATTCCAAATTTCAATTATTATCTTCCAGTAAATATTTATTTTGATTTATTCATGTTCTTTGGTGATGTTTTACTGATCTGAAAGTCCTTGAAAGAATGGACTTTTCAATGGTGTTTTTGAAGATTTGGTCAGGAGAACTATGGCACCCATAAGAAGCAGAATTACATGTTTGTCTCCTCCCCCATTAGTACTTGTGATTCATCAATCTTTAAATGGGAAGAAGCTTTACCTAACACATCAATATAACATCAAAGGCAATCCTTAGTATTTGAAACTAGGAAAGAACAAAAACACAGGCTATTGTGTATAGACTTTTCTCACAGGAATTTAAGACAGTTAGATCACATAGTTGTCTCAGCCAAGTGGGATGAGATGAGAAGACTCACCCTACTTTCACAAATGAATTAATTAAAAAACCATGAATAACTTTTCAAAAAGGTTTGGAATGTCTACGGTAAGGCAGTATGATAGCAGGCTGAGTCCATATGAACAACTTTTTTGTAGACTTTCCCTACACTAGCTCGCTTTCATAAAATATGATACGTTAGTGGAACAATATCAGCATAGATCACCCAAGTTGCTATGAAAGCCCGAAGCCCCTGATTAAATTTGCATATGCAAAGGAGAATGTGATCTGAGGCCACTCTGTGGATATCGACCGAGCCTTACCTATGGGTCTCTCAAGTGGAAATGCAGACAGCAATGTCATGTAATTTGCTGAAACCAAAGCACTGACAAGCAGATAGAAGTGCATTTACGAACTGTTGTACAGTGATAGTGACATTCCCCAACGCATAGGTCATGACCTTGAATTTAACTCTCTGGTACAGTGAATGAAAGCAACTCAATCGGTATCTCTAGTTAAAGCACACTGACTGCACCCTCAGGTTAAATCAACTGTATTGTTAAAGTTCATGGACCCTAAGATGTTCATAAACTCATCACTTGTAGATATAGACTGGCCACTTGCCTTGATGGATTGAGTCATAGATTGTCCACACAAGCCTCCCTTATTTAGTACCAACTTTAAGATCCAGGACCCCTGCAATGGAGCGAGTCATACTAAGTAACTGATAACCTGGTGTCCCAGAGCCTAATTCGATCTGTTGCTTGCCGTGGGGGCCATCGGCAATTCTTTTTGGGGACCAGCACTTATTTTTCTGCATTAGATATTTACTGAGGGTAAGACAGGGAAAAACATACAGCTCAGAAAGATGGAGGAAGGGAAAGACGTCAAAACCGTAACAAAGGGAGAAAGGAGGAACCTGCAAAAGTGAGCCAAAGGGCCAGAGAGTGTATGTTATTAGATTAATATGGCAAGAGATGGATTTAGGACTACCAGCCTTGGTGTTTGATGTATCGATATTTGATTGCACCGGCCGTGGGCTTCTGACAGAGCTTCGGCACTGGCATTCTTTCATTTACAAATTAAGCCCTGGTGTGTCCTATCTTTTTATGTGCTGAGTTCTCCACTTGTACTGCGGAGTCTCCATAGTCATGAATTTACTATTAACTGGTAGTTTGTGAATACATAAAAAATGATAAACTCACACAAAAGTGTAAGTTTCACTTTGAGAATCAGGCCAACAGTCTTGAGTCACATTGCCTCAGAATATGTAATTCTGTGTCCTTTTCTGTAGAATTATGGTTTTCCTTCCCTGCAACATATTCCATGTATCACAAACACATTAAAAGGGACCTTAAAACAAAGTGCTATACTTGGTGCTGTGCAGTGGTAGACCATTTGCAAAGGTTAACTGATCACGTTTTAGTTTCTGATTGCTATATTCAGGTGCTAAACTGGTACGAATGTGGTGAAAGTTTGCTTAGGGTGTATTAATGTATATTAAGAAGAAAAAAATGCTGGAACAATACTGGTACAAATTAAGTGTTGCTAGAGTGCATAGTAGGCATTTTTTGGGGATAATTTAGTCAACCGTGCCAGATAATGTGGTCATTTATTATATATAAGGCCTGGGTATTAGGAAAGAATGGGTATCCATATGCGATGCCAAGCACCAATTCGATGAAGTTCTGTATTTACCTACATCAATAGTGGTAAGTGTGAATGTGTATATAATGATAATATAAATAAAATGTGGTGTGTGCATGTGTGTGGGTTTTAACTTTACTCTCTGTATGAAATTCAGTAGGACTGAACAAAAGCACTCATACCGGTGGCTATCCACATTGATTGGGATTGCATTAGCACTGGATACATCAAGGATCTTCTGGCTGTAGCCAATTTCAGCACAAGCAAAGTTTAGCTGAGTCACAGGCACTTGCCAATCCCTTTGACAGATTGTAAATCAAACTGTTTCACATTCGTATTGGAAAGTGTTGCTAAACATATTAACATTTAAATTATAGGTGAGTCTATTACCTGTCATCATACAACTCACTGTCACCTTGTAATTGGCCATTAAAGTTACAATCAGTGCTCTTAACAGAGCGATCTTTATAACTGTTGCTAAAATGTGGTTTCATTCACTTGGGTTCTTATTCACTGATGTCCATTCAGTTTGATAAATCTTTTCAGAAAGTGCACAGCTTACAAACTGAATAACATTATTAACAATATTTCTTTTAAATATACTGTGCATAGAATGCAGAATTGTCCATATCATGTCAAATTGCTTAACTAGTATATTTATTATTGCTCAATCTTACATGAGTGTTATTTTTAAATATCTCATGATAATAACTTGCTTTTAATCTGACATTGCTAAGTCCTTAACGACTACCCAATGCTGCGATATTCATTCATGCATATCTTTGATCATTTTGGAGAGTAAATTTACTTTTACTATGGCAGACCATGCCATTTTAGGATGCTAATCAGAATATGGCTCATCAATACTGAAATTATTTTGCATTTTGAATAAAAAACGTTCAACAATTGCCCGTTCAAATTAGTGCAGCATGGATCTGTAAAGTTGATCAGTGAAATGTCTGCTCCCAATTAGCGTCGAGATTCTAAGCATGTCCACTCTAGGCTAAATATGAGGCTATGTTTTTCATGTGATTCATTGTTAGATTCACAAAAGATGATGTTGCCTGGAAAAACGGTGGGGCATATTAACAAGTGAATTGCAAAACATGGCGTTGAGCAAAGATTGCTATGGCCACCCTCCGTTATGCTGAAAAATGGATGAGTGAGGCATTTTTACAATGATACAGCACATGCCTGTGTTTCCCTAGCACTGGCACTAAACTCAGCTGTCTAGTGCCAATGCAGGGACCCTTGCACCATAGTGCAACGGTGCCATGCGTTGAGGGAATTCCTGTTTATGTACAGGAAGGTGTTCCTTATTGCACATAAACAATCACTAATAGTAATTTGTAAGTCCTATGTGTGCTGCATTGTGTAGCACACAGAAGTTGCAAATTGACATTTTTTTTTTAATGATTCTTTATGTGCAGGAAGGGACACCTTCCTGCAGATAAACATTCATTCATGATGATTTGCTGTTTGTATGTGTGCTGTACAATGCAGCACACATAGAAATAGCAAAAACATCAACAAGGAGAAATTAAACATTTCCCCTCATGGAGCCATTTTGAGACCAGGTTTTTCCTGGTCTTAATTTCGGCATTGCCCCATATTTACGCCACCCTTGTAAACAGGGGGCAGCGTCAAAATCAATGGGTGTTGCGGTGGAACGCCCACCACAACAATCATTGCCCACCCCTTTCACGCTATGTGTAGTGTGAAAGGGTGCCTTATTTACAAAGTGGCATTGAGCCACATTAAGTGGCTTAACACAGCCTTGTAAATAAGGGAATTGTATTGTATTGTAATTGCATTTATATAGCACTTTCTGTCCCTGACGAGGCGTCAAAGTGCTTTTTTTGGGAGTAGCACGCTACTCCAGATCCCATAAAGGAATAGTGGTGAATTAGTATAGTGAAATCTGAAAGTAATTTGAGCGGTGGATATATTAGTCTGGTATTTGGATTGAGACGGATAGTGTAGGGATAGAAGAGGGAAAAGGTTTGCACTTATATAATTCTTGCTACCACTGATGAGGTTTTGAAGTACTTTTTGGTGAGTAGCACTCCACTCCGGAACCCAAACATGATTAGTGGGAAATTAGTATAGGAATATATGAAATTCATTTGAGTGGTGGACATGTTAGTCTGTTATTTGGATTTAAAGGGAATAGTGGAGAGATAGAAAAGGGAAGGGTCTAGAATTATTTCCCTTCTTTCTGTGGAGTTTATAGCAGTAGGAGGTGTTTGGGATGAGTAGAGAGGAGGTGGAGGGGGAAGAGTCAGAGGGAAGGATTTAGAAAGGCTTGCTTGAGAGCTTTGGATAGTAAAAGAGGCATGAGAAGGTGCAAGGAGGGAAGAGTCTAGAAAGGGTTATTTGGGGGATCGTAGTAGCTGTATGGGGTTTGGGATGAATGAGACAAAGGAGATAGAGGATACATTGATAGAGGTATACAGTGAGAAATAGCGTACTGCATTGGAAAGAGTAGTAGAATAAGGTTTGAGATGAGCCTGAGAGTTGAGGTAGAGGATATATTGAGAGCGGTATAGGGTGAGGAATAGGGTAGTGCATGGAGAGAGTAGTAGAATGAGGTTTAAGATGAGTCAGAGTGGAGGTAGAGGATATATTGAGAAAGATATAGGGTGAGAGGTAGTGCATTGGATACGGTGAAGCAAAGTAATACATTTATAGAAACATAAGTACATGGAAGGTATATATGTGCATAAGGAAGGTAATGTACGTAGATTAAATTTGCATTTAATTAACTCTAGCTTTCATGTGTTTTTCTATTTTAAATTAATTAAACCCTTAAATAAATAAACAATGCCCACCATAGTACCAAGCTAGCACGACTGAACCAAGCCTTGCTTCGCCTGTGTACAATTATGTAGAGGGCCAAATAGGAAAAAAATAAATAATAATTAGGCTTATTAATGTATCTATTTATTGTAGATGGTATACAGTAGCCTGAAACATTACCTCAATAATCGTGGTTCATGTGTGATTACAAATCTTAAAAGAAAACATTAAGTGCACTCAATTTCCCTGACTATCAACCAATTCTGAGCAATAAATGTAAAGTCGAATGGAAATTTTAAAAAACTAGGCGGAAGGGGTGTCAGAGGACTTTTTAATATTTTTAAGGCATGTTGATGAAGTGTATAATGTATGCATGGTTGTTCCATAGATATCTGTGGCATGCTAGGTGTCCATGTACAGTGTGCCACTGCTTTTCGTCTGGAGCTCAGCCAGGTGTGTGTAACTGCGCATGTTAACCCATCACAACGCAATTGCTTAAAATGGTTACGCAACTTTGGAAAAATACTGCCCAGTTAAAAAGGTTGTTGACAACCTTATCAGAAGACGTCCGGTGCTTTTGGAGAAACAAACGAATCTGAATTAGCTTGCGCTACAAGGGGTACCAGGCCGACTGACAAGAACGAAAAAAGATGCGCCATTTATCCCAGGAGTAAAAAAACAGTCATTAACACTTTTGTACAAACGTTTTTGTTTTACTTACCTGATTGTTTAGGCTGCTGGTTGAGTGGCTAGTGGCCTGGTTGTTGGTTCTTTTTACTGGGCCTTTTTCTGTTGAAACAGGTTGGAGTGAGCATGTGTAGCGGCGTCGGGAGGAGGGGGTCCGTATATCTTTTCTTCCCCTTAAGCTTTGCTACCTTCTGGGACCAATGTTGAGATCGCCCAGACCTGCTTCTGGTGCTCTTTTTCACTGTCCTGAGAAGGACACTAAGGGATGCTAACTTGGGTTGGCGCTCTAGTTGTTTCTGCTTCTGAAATGTGCAGACAGAATGAGAGTTATATAAGTACACCCAGGCACGCACTGCCCATTGGTCTGAAAGGGCTGCAGCCCCCCCAAACACCCCCACCCACACCTCCATCGAGTTGTGTGGCCTGGGCTGCAGGCCTGCATCTTTATGGGTGTCTGTCCCAGGGAAAGGGCACAGTATGGCTGAAGAAGAGAGCATCAGACAAACAGTCTCTTTTTTCTGACAGATTCCTTCAGCTTAGATTGTTTCTGCAGTGTCCTCAAAGGAGGAGATAAGGGTCACAGATGAATCACAACATCCAGGACGAAAACCTCACAGAGGGGGTCTAATTGTGCAAAACAGTGGGCTTTCCTGGTTGCCATTATTTTAAAGAGAGACAATGCTTGCCCAATAAGGCTGGTGAGAGAGAGCGCATCTGCACTTCAAAGGTAATCTCTGCCATCTTCCTGTGCTTCAAGCAAACAAGTCAGAAATAACAAATTAATCACATTTATATAGTGCTAAGTAATGGACAATAAGGGCAAAATAAATTCTAAAAAGGCAAGAAAGAGTTTTTTGTTTTTTAAATGCAGTGCCCGGACTTTTCTGCCAATAGCATCTTTCATAGAGGGTCAGGGTAGGGAGGAAAAAGGTATAAAGGTGCTTTACATGAGAACCATATTACATTGTACAAAATCAGATTATTTTTCTTTTAGGCTCGAGGATATTCGTTGATTTGCTCAGGATCACAGGATGTTGAGCTTACACTTGGATTCAAACCTTGTCCCCAGTTTTAAAAGCGGAAGCTCAGGCTGTTATGCCCCATCTCGTCAGTAAGTATTAGCGTCAGTGGCTGCTGGTGATCTTTGAAAGTGGTGAGGCGTAATACGGCCCAGGAATTCACCACATTTAAAAACGTACTTACTCCCTCTCACATTTAGACTCAGAAAAAGTGGGGCAAACCTGCACAAAATGTGTTTATTAATTTACTTTCCAGCTCAAACTTGTTTTGTCCTAGAAAGTTGCCTGAAAGTAAGGTAAAGCAGGTCAAAGCACTTCTCTGCGTTTCTCTGTGTCAAGGAGGTGTCTTATGGGTGGTACATTGGCATTCCCTTGCAACCACCCATGGTTTTTGATGCAAAACCCCATCTACTAACAATAGCAGACTGGGATTGCACCCAAAAATAAATGCCACTTGAAAACAGGCATTAACAATGAGAAATGCTTTTATTTCTTATAACCTTTCCCACTTTGCATGTGTACTACACTGTACAGCACACATCCGAAGTTTTAAAGTTAGACAAAGCATAGTATTTTGTGCTGGAAGGGCACCCTTCCAGTATAAAACCTATCTTAGACTCATACAGACATCTTTGCAATACGGTACAAAGGTGTCTGTGTAATGCTTAGCAGTCTAATTGTGCGCCAGTGCTATGGAGAAATGAAATGAAATGAATGAAATGAAATGAAATGAAATGAAAGTGAATTTATAACAGCGCGAATTGCTGCCCTGAGGCGTCCAAGCGCTAGAGGAACCAGTTGGTAGGGTGGGTGAGGTTGCAGACCGGTAGGGAAGGAGAACTGAGTTTATTGAGGAGAATTGAACAGGTGTGTTTTTAGTTGTTTGCGGAAAGAGGCGAGGTCAGGGTTGGATCTCAAATGAGAAGGGAGGGAGTTCCAGATCTTGGCGGCGTTGAAGGCAAACATCCTTCCACCCGATCTTGTCCTTTTGATTCTAGGGACTGTTGCCATAAAAGCCTGGCTAGATCGCAGGTCTCTGCCTGGACGATACTGGCTTACTAGACTACGAGTAATTAGGGGTCCCGAGTCCCAAAAGGCCTGGTGAGCAATACACATTGCCTTAAAGGTGACTCTCTTACGCACTGGGAGCCAATGCAGGCTGGTCAGTGCAGCTCTAACTGGCAGTCTGCGTGGGATCTGTAGCAGAGTGCGGGTAGCGCAGTTTTGTACCAGCTGTAGTCTCTTTAGTGTGTACTCTGGTACACCCAAATAGAGGGCGTTGTTGGAGTCTAATCGTGACTGTATCAGGCCCTGTACGGCCATCTGCTTTGCCTCCATTGGGAGCAAAGGAAGAACTTTCTTCAGTGTCCTGAGCAATCCAAAGCAGATGGCTGAGAGCTTTGTGGCCTGGGTGTTAAGTGAAAGACTCCTGTCCAGCCATACCCCCAGGCTTTTGATGTTATCCTTCGGAGCCGGGGGGGGCCTAGACAGGTGGGCCATAGTGAGTTGAAGAAGGTGGGATCAGCCGGGCCCAGGAGCATAAGCTCCGTTTTGTCACCATTGAGCTTTAACGATGACAGAGTCATCCAGGCCTTCACCTCCTCCTGCAGGAAAGCAGGATGGTACCATCTCTCGCGCAATGCTGCAACTTTGGCTGCTGCGCTACGCTCGCTTGTTCTAAAACACACATTCTCCTTCACTCACTCACTCATACTCACTTTCACTCATTCATACTCAAACACAGAGTCTCACTTTCACTCTCATTGAAAAGAGTTCTTTCACAGAGAGAAGTTGGTTCTTGTGCATACAGAGACAGTGGAGCTCTACCACAAACAGACCTCATCATCTTGCAGAGCTGAACTCACTAATCTGCAGATAGAGCTGAGCTCCAGCCCAGATGCTGCCAAGTCCCAGCCTACATAGTGCTGAACCCATAAACAGCTAGAGCAGAGACGTGAATCCATAGGCAATCTTCGTCATTGAGCTGGAGCTGAGTTCCTGCAAACATAGCGCTGTGTCCCTGAGGAGAGAGAGCTGATGGAAGAATTATATTTGCCCTGTTGGGGCTTAATGAACGTATGGAGTACAGTTGCTTCCTGTGAATACATAGCAATGAACGAGCATGCCTTAATATGTATACATATATACACACTATGTAACCTTGGTTTGTTTATGGTTTTCGCAATTTCAGGACAGTGATTTTGATAGTTCAATTTCCTTTCACCTCACTCCAGGTATATCACTATGATTCGGTTACCCTTTTTTTACGTTGATTATAATTCTTCCATCCGTCCTACTTGATAGTAAATTCCCATAATGAATTTACAATTTCACAACAAATCTATAATTTCAATATTCACGCAGATTAGTATTTTTGTCACTAAACATGATTCGCATTTTACCACACACAACCTCAGTAGATCTTCACATAAGAGTTTCTAACTAAATCACCAACATTACAAGATGGCCGACAGATTTTTGTTGTTTTTTTGTCTGTCGTTGGTTTCCACCCGGGAACCAATCAACATTCAGCGTTTACGTTTGATGCCATTTGTATATTTACGCGCATATCGGCAACACTCGTTACCGTTCTACAGAAGCTCACGAGCACAAAACAGTCCAGCGTTTGGTTACGCGGTAAGACTCTGATGATTTTGAATTCCGTGACTTCACGTTAAAATCACTTGGGACACGGTTACTGTGATAGGAATCTTTCTGTTTAAATAAACCCTGGCGCACGTAACGCATTGACTTTATGTCAAAGGCACTTGGGATGCGGTTACCGTGATAGGAACCTTTCTGTTTAAACAAACCTCGGCGCACGTAACGCATTGGCTTTTAACGCTCACCTTGACTTACACGCAGTAATATCTGGTGACTATCTATTTTTTGACAACGCGAGGTCACAATTTCACGATACAGTTTAAGAATAACTCTTCTCTAACGAGCACTGTTCTGGTTATTTGTTAGTTTATTACAGCCAACCGACGCGTATTATTTCTTCGGTCAACAAGTCTGTAACCCTGCGGTTCAGACGCGTTCAATTAATTCACTCCCTTTCACTTATTATCTCTGTATGAGCATGGATTAGCTGAAACCACAACACGATCTTATTACGTTCACTGATTTCACCATCACAATACCCCCGAACTCACAATCTATCACCCTTGACTTTGTGCTTGTGTGAGGGATAATTGACATCCATGGATTATAGCATAGTATTTTGTCTATTTTTTTAGATAACCTGCACTCCCCCTGAAGAAGGGCCCAGTCCCGAAATGCATAGGGATGCACAGTATTGAATGAAGTTAATTCAGGAAGTAAAATACAACTTCATAAAAAGTGATGCAATGTACACCAAATGAATTAATTGTGATGCAACAATGAAGAAGACGCTACATTAAAAAAGCAAATTGAATTGGGATATGAATAAAGTTTATTGGATTCATTACACGAAACGGATTTACAATACAAAGGAGACCATGTCTCACAGGAGTGCTTAATGGGCACACTATTATTAATTTAATAGTGCTAATTCCTAATGGAGGAGTTAAGCATAAAGCTTGTGAGGGCAGCTCAACTTCAAGGGTGCAATAGGAGGGATTTCCTGCAGTATCCAATGTTAGTGCATGTATGCTCATCGTTAATGTATGGTTTGGTGTCATCATAAACAAAGGGAAGAGCTCTAGTCAGGGTGCCCTCAAATCGTGGCACTCTCAGTAGACAAAAGCGATGCGTACTTCCCTATACTGCGAGCTGTACTTTACATCATCATTCAAGAGAGCACCAGGGATCTTTTCAGGTGAAGGAACATGAGCTCCACACTGGCTTAAGGTGCATATTTTGTGTACCACCGGGCACTACTGGAGCCCATTGGAAGGAGTGTAGCCGGGTTATGGGCATGCAACACATGCATTGGTCTACTCACAGGTCTCCTGGCTATCGAAATATAATCCTGTAGGAGTGTCTTATGCTACTGATGCTCACAATACAACGAATACATTTAATTATTACATGGCTTCACCAGCTTCACTAATTCCCTTGATGAAGTTTTGTTGCAGCATACACCTTTATCCAACCTTCTTTCATTTGGAGAAAAAGAAACAAGTTTGACTTAGGCGTAACTGCGTATTTTTTATAAGAAAATTAACGTAGCTCTAACAAAATGGAAACTGGCTGCATAGGTGTAATTTACCATATTACCTCACTGCTCTCACAGCAGTGCATAACCATTTTAAGTTTATTTAGAAGTCATTACTTCTTTGAGTAAAAATGCATGTATTTCATGTTTTGGTTTCTTGTATTGCACAAAACACAGTAGTATAAAATACCCATGTAGTACAAGGAAATGTGGAATATGAATAATATTTCCTGGTTATGCGTGAAATAAAAATGTTGTCATCATAATGGTAGTTCCCAAGCTTCTGTGCAGAATTAATTTTTTTTTATAACCATTTTTGATTTTTGACCAACAAAAGAGAACAATAGACCAGTAGTTTGTACAAATATCAGTGCAAAGCAGAAAAATAATGATATTACACCAGCGTACATGACCCTGATATGCAAGGGAAAGACAGAGCAGCACCCACCCCAGCCCTCGGTTGCTCAACGAAAGTGTCAATCTTCTATCACCCCAACCCATTTGCCCCACATTCTGCGAAACTTCTTCGGGCATCCTCTGACCTCATACAGGGGCCATTCTTGTGCAGCACACCAATCCACCCCCCTGTGCCAACGTGTCATGGTGGGAGCAGTCTAGTTCAGCCAGTTTGCCGCAATGTCCCTCTTGGCCACCAACACGGCTGTGTTTAGAAAGAGTTTGTCAGCTCTGGAGCCATCCATCCCCTCGGTGATTCCCAGGAGCACATTCATTGGGTTGAGACGGACCTCCCAGTCCAGGACCTCAGTAAGCTCCCCTATCACTGATTCCCAGTAGCACGTGACTGCAGGGCAAAGCCATACCATGTGGTAAAAATCAGCTTGTGGGTGATTGCAGCGGGAAAAGGATGCATCAGGTCGGAACCCAGCGCGGTGGAGGCTCAGCGGTGTGAGGTAGGCAGCATGGAGGTAGTGTACTTGGACTAGGCGGAGCCTTGCCGAGGCTGTGATTGTTTTGGGGGCCATTAGTGCGTCCCTCCAATCGGCATCATCCAGGGACCCAAGCCATCCCTCCTATCTGTCCCTGAGCCGGGATAGTGTGTTGGGGGTGTTGTTTGATACGGGAGATCCCCCTCTTCCCCAAGTCGCCAGTCATGATCTGGGCTTCGGGCGGACTGTATTGGGGTTAGGGGGTGCCCTCTGAGATATGAGAGTGAAGGGCGTGGCGCAACTGCAGATAACGATAAAACTGGGAAGTGTGGAGGGAGTACCGGTTTTGCAAGTCTTGAAAGGTGCGCATGTGGTCCCCACCCCAGACGTCCCCCAATTGTGAAATCCCAATGAGGTCTCATGCTCTAAAGCCAGATAGGTTGACGACCTCCCAGAGCCAAGCATCCCACCACAGTGGGGTATATTGAGTCAGTTTGTCTGACCAGTGGGTATGGCGCAGAGAAGCTCTCCAGGCCAAAAGCACCCCATGTGTGACCTCAGGCAAGGTTTGGGGAATGACGCTCCCATACAGCATCCCCTGGATGTTATACAAACCCAGGGTGTGCAGTTCCAAGCGATATTCCGGATCTGACCAGCCACCACTGTGCAGAGATTTTACATTGTCCAGGCTACTTAAAATATGTAACTTGGAGGACCAAGGTTATCGAAATTATGCAGCAATAAATGCAAATTATGTGGCACATTGTCTGGCGATGTCATTTTCATCCATTTGAGCAAAAAACTAAAATGTTGGTGAAATTTGCAAATTTTAGAAATTATATGTGACAAATTCAATTAATCCATAATTATGTTGTAAACTCTGCAGCCCGAGATTCATATTAATCCACTAATCTCATCATTGCCTATTGTTTTATCAAGAATCTATCTGTGACAGGGAAACAAAACCTCAACATTTTAATTCCAGTCAATGACCATTGTTAGCTGCATTTTGAATGAAACTGCTTGTAATAAAAAAATTCTTAATGCCTACCTTGTTATTGCCATCTTGGGTTTCTGGGGACATTTACAAACTTTAAACCACTGTGTAGATGCAAATTGATAAAACTCAACCTTAAACAAGAGACAACTCATGTAGGTGCTACCCATGTATAACACATAAAAACCAAAATATTTTCCATTCAATCGACTCACTACACAGCATGAGGAATACGGCCTCATGCCCATGTTAAAACACAAACTGAACATGAGCATTCATAAAGAGTAGTGAAATCAAATGTTTGGAGATTTTTTAACGTTTTAATAAATCAACTAAGGAAGGAGTTGTGATCTAAGGTGATGATCTGAGAACCTTGGTGTGTATCCAGCTTGGAATTGACTGAAAATTGTGCAGTTGTGGGAAATCACTTTTTTTTTCTTTTTTTTCCCTTCGGAGTTTTATATAGCGCAAACTTGACTCGAAGGTATCAGAGCAATTTACATGAGCACCAGTGACTTGCCCAAAATCACAGGATGTTGAGCGTCGTTGCTGAGACTCAAACCCAGTTCCCCGGGTTTGAGGTTGACCGCCCTAGCCATTAGGCCACATCCTCTCCTCTTAATCACAATGTTTTCAAAAGGTAAATGTGTGAGATACTACTGTAAGTGTGTGTAGCAAAAGGATTTAAGCCACCACTTGAAGAAGACAATCTCGCATCATTTTCCATCAACAACCATAATGCGCAAAGCTCTGCTGCTCTCAAGCTAGGTCCATAATTTAGAAATACCAATACATGCATCATTTTACATTGTGAACAGGTATCTAGCTCATTTTTCTCTGTGGATACCCCTTCCTTTTGAGCTGTTGGTGACAGCCAGATAGAAGCTCCCCACAATTTTCTTTGTCTTGGTTTATTTTTCACACCTCAAGTCTACTTCTCAATGGAAGCACTTTTTTGCACACATTGGGAGACTCCTCCCACACACATCTTCTTGTTTCTTGGAAGCATTTGATCATTATGCAGTTCATGCTCCTTTTAATCAGATAAGATAGTTTTCCAGTAAGCTCTCAGTGCTTTATTGTCTGTGTGTCAGATAAGGGGCGTAGCTACCGTTGGTGGAGCATGTACCGTGACACCGGAGTACAGAGCCCAGAAAGGCCCGCTGGACGCTGATAATTGCTGTATTTACTACCACACCAGCATTCAAAGCACCCATTTGCCCTGCTTGCACCAGGGCCCATGACATCCTTGTTACACTACTTTGTCAGACATGCACAGGACTTGCTTGGTACCAACCATCTTGCAGATATTCAATACTCAAAGGTCTGGTGTACACTCTCTTAGCTCCAGCAGTGCTGTGTTTTGTGGGAATGCATTGGCTAAGATAAAATATCTGTCTTTAATGTGTTAAAGCAGGAAAGAACAAGCATGAACTTATGCCTTTTCCATGCATTAGAATATTAAACCCAGACCAATTGGCCTTCTAAATGTGCTGGCCCCCCGTATGTGAAATGATAGCCTCACCACCACTGTTTACTACTAGCCTCATTCCCGAAGCTCATGTCTAGTTGCGCCCCTGAGTGCTCCTGAGTGCACCTGATGCAGGCCATGATAATATATTGTTTCTAAACTATCCTGTGCTGACAGAACCTTTTTCAAAGTGATGTGCTAGTTAAGCACATTATTTGTAACTGTGCATTTGATGTTTTTAAGCTTTATTTGTTTTCGTTTGTCATCAAAACTTTTGTAGAAACAGGGTTTTCCTTTTACCTACCTGATTGCTTTAGACTGCTGGCTGGGTGGCAACGGGCCTAGGTTGAGGGTTCTTCTTTCTGGGCCGTGCATTTCTGTTGATATGGGAAGGAGTGAGCATTTGCAGCAGGTTAGGGGGAGGGATAGTTGTATTAGCCCTTCCCTTAAGGCTTTACTACTTTATGGGATCAGAGTAGAGATCACACTGACCGGATTCTACTGCCATTTTTCAGTCGAGTTGTTCCTGTTTCTGCAATGTGCAGACAGAAAGGGAGCTATATAAGTAGATCCAAAGAGTGGCTGTACAGTGGATGCGCACACCAGGCGTGCCAAAGGAAAGTCTCTCCATGCCAATCTGCTCTGTCCATACCCACCGCTAGCTGTGCTGCCCATTCTTTACCAGAATGGGTTTTTCAGTCCAAGGTTTCCTTCTCCTGAGAAGCGTTACTGACTATAGGTAAGCGTAGAATTTGCCAGGACAATTTGGCGGGAGCCCTTACTCATGGACATCATTTAGGGGTCACCAGGGGTCGCAAGTGCAGCCCTTGGCTTGCCCCTTGCTACCCTTAGCACAGCCTTTGTGACCATTGGCCTCGGAGATGGCAAAATCAGTGCCTGAAACACAGGAGCACCTTGCCCTAATGGAGTCAAATGTTTGTTATACAAATAGGAAATAATACTATTCACTATTAGTAATACAAAATGGAGTATTAGCAGGAATATGACCCTACCTGATAGCTAATGTAAGAAAATATACTTTTAAATGTATGTTATATGCATGCTTGTAGGTGAATGTGTTTATCTTAGAGTGTTTAAACGTGTGTGTATGTTTAAGCATGTGTGTAACTTAAAGTAAAGGTCAAATGGTGTGTGATGTCACTTCCACTACCCCTGGAATTTTGGTGAATCGACACCCATCCCCTTATTCCAGCTTCTTCCACCTCCATTAAAGCTGGTGAGATGGAAGACCCCCTCAATTTATCCCTAAGCATTTTGCAGGGACGATCCCAGGGGGTTCTCTCTATTCTGCCTCTGCGAGGACATGGATGTGATTTATGATGGGGTGAGTTCCTCTGCCAAAGGCCACTCCCCTCCATGCTATCTCTTTAAGGCAGGAAGTAAAACAAATCCACAGAACACATGGGATGTGCCATGTTTAGTGTTGGCTCAATTTTCCTAATCATGTAGGTGTGACCAGAACCCTGCCCATCATAGAACTGACAGAAATAACCCCTTTTTGGAATGACTGACACACATCCAATTGGCTGGTTTGACCCTCCTTGAGGTAGCCAATTACTGCAAACAGTTCATCCCAACATCGCAAAACTAGACTACTTCACCCTGCACTGCTGCAGACATGGGCGATGGTCGGCCTGTGTTGATGCCCTTGCCACTTTGGCAAGGAATTGTATGATCCGGGGTATGTGGACACCTGGGCAAATTTACTAAGAAGTGGCGTAGTGTGGCGTTAACCTTCCTGGCTTAACGCCGCACTTTACCACTTCTGAAACGCAGGGCTGCACCATATTTACAACAATATGGTACAGCCTGCGTTTCCCCCTGAGCTAAATTTAGCAGCCTAGCACCATAGTGCAAGGGTGTCTGCGTTGAGGAGAAGATTGTTTGTGTTCAAGAAGGTATCCCTTCCTGCACATAAACAATCTCTCTTCCTGCACATAAACAGTCTTTAAATGGTGTTTTGTAACTTCTATGTGCGCTGCTTAATGCAGCACACAGAGAAATTGCAAAACATGTAGGGCCCGATTCACAGAATTAACTTAAGACAAAATCCTAAACTTATTACTTTTGGTATTCACAGAATTCACTTACTACTTTTGGTATTCACAGAATGGATTTACGACTACTAACTTTACGTCCGCACTCGGGCCGGAAATTCCGGCCCGGAGGCGGAGCTTCCGGCCCGGAGGCGGAGCTTCTGGCCCGGAGGCGGGGCTTCTGGACCAGATTATTCCGGCCCGGAGGTGGGGATTCCGGCCAGTGGCGGAGATTTAGCCATGGCCAAAATCTCCACCTCTGGGCCGGAAGCGCCGCCTCCAGGCCGGAAGCTCCGCCTCCGGACGTAAAGTTAGTAGTCGTAAATCCATTCTGTGAATACCAAAAGTAGTAAGTGCATTCTGTGAATACCAAAAGCAGTAAGTGCATTCTGTGAATACTAAAATGGTAGTAAGTTTAGGATTTTGTCTTAAGTTAGTTCTGTGAATCGGGCCCACTGTTTTTAAAATAATTATTTATGTGCAGGAAGGGACACTATCCTGCACTTAAATAATCAATTGTGTATTTCTGTTACTATGTGTGCTGCACCATGCAGCACACATGGAAACAGCAAAAACAAGGAGAAATTAAACATTTCTCCTCATTTCGCCAGGTTAACACCACCCTATTAAATAGGGGGCAGCGTCAAAATCAATGGATGTTGCGGTGAAACGCCCACTGCAACCCCTATTGCCCTCCCCTTTCACCCTAAGCTATATGCCTTGTAAACAAGGTGAAGCAACTATCACCACAACAAGTACTGAAAAGTGACATTGTGGAGGCTATAGGGGCTTGAAAATATGCCCTCGGATCTTTGGGTGGTGGAATTTCGCATAGTATTATTGATTGCGTAAACTTTCTTCAGTTGCAGTGCAGGCCTAACTCCATAAATCTAATCTCAAAGCGCATTGCCAATGCAATATTAGCAAAACCGACAAACACTAAAAATTTCAAAATTATGCCAATACAAAAACAATTCCACATTTAAAAAATCAGTGGTAGAACAGATACCATGAATCTTTAATAGATGTAAAGACTTTTGCTGCTTACTCAATTTTATCAATCATTGATTCAAATGTCGGATTGTACATCGAATTATGTCCCAGGTAGAAGAACACAAGTCTGCAAATTCCAGCATAGAGTTACATAGGGACTTCCACAGACCTTATTCTTCTACTTAGGTAGTTATAACAGTTATTTTAGTTGGACGTAGTGAAGGACATTTGTGCTAATCTTGCATACCAACGTTGTTGACCCAGTTAATACACATATTTTACTCCCAGGGCATGGTGTCCTTGGATGTGTTTGCGATTTTAATCACATGCTGTTAATACAAATTCATAATCCTCCTTATGACGTGCATATTCCCATGTGCTCTTTCATCGCATGTGAAATTGTATATGATCTTTTATTCCTTACCAGATACTTGATCAGTAAACATTCCATTAACTTCTGCAGCACTTGCTTTTACTTTATGTACACATTTTCTTCATATTATGGAGATTTTTCAAATGTACATCTGATACCATAAGGTAGTAGAATATGCTTGTCACTCTCTGTGTGCTGTGTGATCTTAGACAGGAGCATTGAACCCTTCTGATTAGCATAAAATTAAAGTCGGTGCCTTGAGTGTCTGCTCTGATATGTTCTGTGTATTACATTTAGAAGTTAAAGCAAAGCAGACTCACAGTTTTTGACTTTCCATGCATAGGAAGGTGTTTTTTGCCAATACCTTTGACAAGTGGTTCTTAACCTTTTGGCTTCTATGAACGCCCACTTAGGGCCTAATTATGAGTCTGGCGATCCACAGACCGCCAGACTCTTGGGGGAGCAGAGATGGCAGTCTTCCGACTGCCCTATTACAAATAAGGCAGTTGGGCTGCTCTTGCACCACAGCAGCTGCCAGGGAACCACCGTTACCTGGCAGTGTTGCGGCGGTCAGGAGGCAACAATATGCACGGTCCTGCTAAGCATATTTGTCCTCATGAAAACTGTGGTGGAGAGAAAAAAAAAGGGGATGTCCTACGGGGTCCCCCTTTGTGTTTCTGAGCCATGTGTTGTACTATGCTACAGATTAGTGATGTCATTCATGACATGTTGTTATGGCAATGGGGTTCTAGAGTGGACTCTTCATGGGCTGATGAGAGGAATGTTGGGAAAAGAATGTTAACAGATCTCTGGATGAACCTGCTGGCAGTTGGATGGCTGAGCTGTATTACCTGAATCCTGAATTAAACTTCTACTATAAACTTCAACCGAAGTCTGGATCTTCATTCAACCCATTGAAGTGTACTTTTTAACACTGGCGACGACTGGGAAAGCAGCTCAACACCAGACAACAGCAGTGACTTATAATGATTGAAAATGGAGATTCACACTCATGATATGGATCAAAATTCATCTTTCAAGTAAGACTGTTATTTTTTTTTTGCAAGGCGCTTATTCATCAGGGACTACTTCACCATTACTCATTCTTCAACTTGCTCTGTTATGGCTGATACTTATCATCCTCACAGCGTTACGATATATAAATATTTTGTTGCTAAACAAAACAACGAAAATTCTTTCTGAGACGCGCTAGTTGTGTAAGACAGCTGACCAGCTCTTTGCGCTATCGTTAACTATAAGGGAATGCAATCTAATTGGAAATAATAATAAGACTTCAATCTACCATGTGATGATTTAAACTAAATCCACCGGTCATTTGCTCGAGCAAGCGCGTGGTTCTAAGTTCGTCACTCTTCCTGCTGGATATTCCCATTGTTAGCGGCTGGCGTAACGCAGTGTCTCTTGTTGCCCTGCCTACCGTGAAGCCGTGATGACGTCTGTTGTTTAACCTCCCTATCTGGAACGCGGCGTCCCCTGTTGCCTGGTAACCCTTAAGAGCACAACGCATTCGTCACTCTTCCTGCTGGATATTCTCATTGTTAGTGGCTGAAGTAACGCGGTGTCTCTTGTTGCTCTGCCAACGTGAAGCCGTGATGACGTCTGTTGTTTAACCTCCCTATCTGGAACGCGGCTTCCCCTGTGGCCTGGTAACCCTTAAGAGCACGACGCACGTCTTACATAAAGCGCCGCTCGCACGAGAAGAGAAGAGTGAGAAGAGTTTTCTACTGACACATCGCTGACACACAGCTGTCCATCGGTAAAGTGATCAGTTTGTGTGTTGGGTCCATTGGTATTTCGAACATACAGCGCTGACACACACAGCTCTTCTTCGATATGGAATGTTGAACAACGCTGATATACACAGTTTTTTTTGACAACTAATCATTCAGTGTGTCAAGACTGTGTTTGTTTTCTCTAAGCAGCGCTGACACACACAGCTTTTCAATAGTAAAGAAGATGTGTTTTGTTGACAACTGTGCTGATTCTCACAGCCTTTATTAACAATTAACAAGACTGCAGTATTGTTATGCATTGTTAAGAGTTTTAGGCTCTGTGTGTTTCTTTTATATTCAGATTCTCATTAAGCATAGTCATTTTTACAACTTAGTATACTTATTGTGCTTATCCTTTGAGTCATGCAAAATGTCACGGCTGCACCGTTTTTTTTACAGTCTTCAGGGGATCCGCCCATTAAATGGTCAAAATGGAAGAAAGTTTTTGAGCGTTATGCTCGTGTATGCGGCACCTCTCTTAGTGTGGAGAGGAAAACAGCTCTACTAATGCACTGTCTTGGTTCTGAGGGTCAAGATGTCTTTGATCATCTTCCCGATGTTCCAAGTAGTGCTGCTTCAGGTCTAAATGAATTTGAACAGTGCATATATAAACTTGATGCACATTATTTGCCTAAAGTTAGTACAATTTTGGAACGCTATCATTTTGGTAAACGCATGCAAAAAGAGGGTGAAAGCATTGAAAATTATGTGACTGATCTCAGACGTCTAGCCTCCACTTGTAAGTTTGATATTTTAATTGAGGAAAGGATAAGGGATCAATTCATGCTTGGGTGTATTTCTGAAAAAGTGAGAGATGAGCTTTGGCTTAAAGACGAACCCTCTCTTGATGAGGTATTAATTATAGCCAAAAGAATAGAACACTCATTAGAGTGTGTGAAAGTGATAAAGAAAGATATTGACAAAGGTAGTTCTGATGTCACAGTAATTGACAATGATGTATCTAGGAAAACGAATGATTCTGTAAAGAAATCTCAAACTAAAGACAATTTAAATGTTAAGCCTCATGTCAAGTCTCAAGCCCAGTTTAAAAAGAGTGGTAAGTGTTACAGATGCAACAGCACCACTCATTGGGCAAATGATAAATCTTGTCCTGCTCTGAATATTGTGTGCTCCTATTGTAAAAAGAAAGGTCACAGTGTAAATGCTTGTAGGATCAAAGCATCAAGAGGAGCTATAAATGAGGTTTCTCAAAGTAATGATAAAGAATTACATGATTTTGAATGCGGACAAATTATAGTACAAGTCGGAAATGATGGTCCTCTAGACGTTATTTCAGTGGAAGGTCATGGAACCAAAGTATTGTTTGACTCAGGAGCGAAGATTACTATTGTTTCTGGTAAATTCTTTAGTGATAATTTGAGCACTAAGATAAAGCTATTGAAACCAGACATTCGTCCAACCGTCTATGGTGGTGATCCCATTGAGCTCAGAGGGTACTTTGTGGGACTAATTGAATATAAGGATCGTTTCACCTCTGGGAAGATTTATGTTTCTAAAAAGGGTGACAGTATCATTAGCTGGTGGCACCAAAAAGATCTGGGTGTCATGTTGGATCCCAATAGCACTCCACCGATTATTGTTAAAGAGAGGGATACCATTGAGACCATTGTCAACAATACTTCTTTAGATTCTCAACTTATGGGTGAGTTTCCCCAAGTGTTTGGTGAAAAGTTGGGGTGTCTTAAAGGTTACTGCCATAAGATAAAATTGATTCCAGGATCCATTCCTGTGTCTAGCAAGGTGAGAAATGTTCCATTTACAGTCAAAGATGATATGTTAAAAGAAATTGACAAACTTAAGTCTCAGGGTATTATTGAAGAGGTGGAGGGAACTTCTTGGTTGGCTCCGGTAGTGGCTGCTAGAAAACCTGATGGGTCTCTGAGATTGTGTGTGGACCTGAGACAGCTGAATAAGTGTGTGTTGGTTGATAAATATCCTCTCCCAAACATATCGGAGCTGTTGAGCATGGTGGCAGGGGCTAGAATTTTTAGTACGATTGACCTGACGTCAGCATATCATCAAATACTTCTTGATGAATCTTCTAAGGATTTGACGGCGTTTATTACACCTTTTGGGACGTTCAGGTTCATAAGGCTTCCATTTGGGCTGGTTTCTGCCGCTTCGGTTTTCCAACGTGTCATGGAGAAAGTTTTGGCCAACATACATGGTATTTGTGTATATCAGGATGATATTTTGGTGTATGGGGCTGACGTGAATGAGCATGGGAAGAGAGTGAGACAAGTACTAAGTAGACTTACTGCCCACAACTTGACCATTAAGCGAGAAAAATGCAAATTTGGTTGTGAAAAGATTGATTATTTGGGTCATACCATAAGTGCTGATGGTGTAGTCCCAAAAGCTGATCTAGTAAACACTATTAAAAATCTTATGGCCCCAACTTCTAAGGAAGAATTAATGCGTTTTCTCGGCATGGCCGAATATTATAACAAATTCATAAAGAATTTTGCTGAAGTCACATATAACATGAGGAATCTTCTCAAAAAGGGTGTAAGTTTTTATTGGAATGAAGCTTGTGAGAGTGAATTTTGTGAACTAAAACGAAGGTTACATGATGCTCCTAATCTTCGAAATTTTGATCCAACCAAAACATCTATTATTTCAACAGATGCAAGTTTAAAAGGCCTTGGTGCGGTTTTGTATCAAGGGGGTGTGGCTCCAGAGAACACCATCATGTTTATTTCAAGAAGTCTGAAGGGGGCTGAGACCAGGTATTCTGTTATTGAGCGTGAGGCGTTGGCAGTTTATTGGGCTGTCAAAAAGTTCAAAAAGTTTTTGTGGGGCACATCTTTTGTAGTAAAAACTGACCATAAACCTCTGTGTGAAGTGTTATCTAACAAAGGCATTGACTCAATTTCGCCGCGAATATCGAAATGGATTGTTGGTTTGCAAGGTTTTGACTTTGTTGTCAAGTATGTTCCTGGTAGTGAAAATCTTGTGGCGGACACGCTTTCTAGATTGGTACCGATGGTTGAATCAGATTTATTGGACTCTCAGAAGGATGTTGATTTTAGTAGTTCTCATGATTTTGTGTGTGTGGTAGATTATGAAGTAATTTCTCACAAAAAGTGGTTGGATGCGTGCAAAGCTGATGCTTCTATTCAAGAGGTTTTGAGTCTCATTTGTAATGGATGGCATCATAAGGAACAGGGTGGTTCTTTAGTGAAAGATTTTTGGTTAGTGAAGGATCAGCTTTCCTGTTGTGATGGTTTATTGTTGAGGGGTCATAGATTGGTACCACCTGTATCTCTAAGAAGTGAACTTTTAAATATAGCCCATGAGGCACATTTGGGTATATCCAAAACGAAAGAAAGGGTTCGTTCTAGTTATTGGTGGCCAGGAATGGATAATCAAGTTGAACATTTAGTTAGAGAGTGTGTTCAATGTGCTCTCAGTGAGAAAGGACTAAAGACCAGAACTCAACCTATGGTGAAAAGATCTCGTCCTAGTGGTCCATGGAAAGACATAGCTTTGGATATCTTAGGACCTGTACATGGTGATGGTTCAGATACCTATGTTGTTGTGGTCATGGATTTGTTTTCTAGATGGCCTGAGATTTTTTGTGTTAAGAACATAAACACAACCACTGTCATTGATTGTTTAAAGAAGCTCATTGCAAAGGAGGGTATTCCTGAAACTATTCTGACAGACAATGGGGTTCAACTGGTTTCAGGTGACATGGAAAATTTCCTCAGTGGGTGTGGAATTGTGCATAAAAAGTGTGCGTTGTATCATCCAGAGTCTAATGGCACTGTGGAAAGATTTAACAGGGTTCTTAAGGATACTATCTCTTTAGCAAAGCAGAATGGGCTAAATTGGAAAGAAGAAATTTCAAAAAGGGTTTGTGTATATCGTTTTGCTCCCCATACTACAACAGGGAAATCTCCTTTTGTTCTGTTTAGGGGAAGGAATCCTGATACATTCTTAGAGCCCCCTTGGGTAAACAAATTTCTTTCATCTTATGTGGTAAGTAATGATGACACTTCTTGGAAGAACAAGGAAGATTTGAAGTGTCTTAGGAGTAAGGAAAACTATGATTTACGGCATGCTGTCAAAACAACTAAAGTCTCAGTTGGTGACATGGTTAGAATTAGAAAACCTGGGTTTTGTGTGGCTAGTCCTAAATTTTCAAAACCAATCAAGGTGATAAAAGTTTTTGATAATGCAATAAGAACTGCTGATCATAGGGTTTGGAATTTGAATCGTGTTACTGTTTGCAATAAAGATGATGATGTACATATTTCTCAAGATTTGTTGAAGAAGACAACTGTTCCTCATGCCACATCTAGACCTAGCAGAGTTTCATGCAGTCCTGCTTATCTGAAGGATTATGTTGTGTGTTAGTTGGTTGTTCACTGTTTATTTAAGTAAAATGTAAAGGAGGGAGATGTGTTGTAATATGCTACAGATTAGTGATGTCATTCATGACATGTTGTTATGGCAATGGGGTTCTAGAGTGGACTCTTCATGGGCTGATGAGAGGAATGTTGGGAAAAGAATGTTAACAGATCTCTGGATGAACCTGCTGGCAGTTGGATGGCTGAGCTGTATTACCTGAATCCTGAATTAAACTTCTACTATAAACTTCAACCGAAGTCTGGATCTTCATTCAACCCATTGAAGTGTACTTTTTAACACCATGGGATGCATGCCCCCTGTGGGCATGCACCCCAGTTCCTGCAGGGTATGGACTTTTTCAGTCCATGCCATGCAGGAACTGTTTCTGGCCCTCCCATTGCGGTGCCCATTTTCAGGGCACCAAGGTAGGAATGTAAAAAAAAAAAACGCCCGGCAGACACGAGAATCACTAGTAGTCTGGCAGGCAGCCCGACCACAGGTTTTGCATTGCGGGCCAACCCGGAACCGCAACACCAAACTTTTAATCAGGCCCTGTATCATTACTGGAATTAGGGGACACTCACTGAATTATTATTGGAATCCAGGGACTCTCACTGAACCATTACTGGAATCCGGTGACTCCAGTTTAAGAAATTTCGATTACTTGAACCTCAAAACAATACACAAAAATATAGAAGCAAGCATTCATCAAATACACAGCTGAATAAATATTACATTTAATTTACAAATATGAGAACAATCTATATATTATTATTTTTATGTGAGGTTTGGGGCAATTGCACTGCTCCCACCAATCTATCTGAGGGCAACACATTACATGTTAGTCCCCAATTGCAAATTTGTATACATTTAAAAATGTTCATCTTTACATTTTGCTCAATTTACAAACTAGTTACTAATATGTTAATATTATTTAATTTTCTAAGCAGTCGCAGACCCCCTGAGTAGGCGTAGTGGACAACAGGTTAGAAACCACTGCTTTAGACAGTGTAATAGAAGAGTGTTGCTTATGGGCATCAAGCTATCATTATCACATTTTGAGTGTCGTTCAGGCATGTAGCTCTATTTCGTTCACTGGTGCATATATATGTTTTAAGCAACCTGCATAGTTCAATTACTTATCTCGGTTGTCACCAAGTTGGATATGAAGCCGGGAGTTGTTTCAGCACATATTTCATAATGCAATTGTTACTGTGTGGTGAGCTGTGCTAACTGCTGCATGTAGCCCTTGAAGGAAAATGTTGATAGTGGCAATCCCTGGGGTTTATTACAGTAGTGGTAGGTGTTCTGATTCCAAGAAATGGGAGGAAGCAAGAGGTTTGTCACCATAGATGGGCTAAATCTTTCCTTGACTCTTCGCCATAACCCACAGATGTGCCTGCTGATACTTTTGCAAGAGTCAGAGATGCAGAAAGGTGTTGAGACTCAAGGACAGTTTTACCCTTAAATGGATTTCTATAGGAATAGGACTGTCATACCCCAGGGTTGGGCAATACCACAGTTGTGAGAGAAAATGTGAGTAGACATTTCACAACACTGTGCATATTTCTCAGAAAGATAAATCTCTGGTATTCAATAGGCAATAGGATCAACATCTACATTACAATCATGATGCTTTTATTTTTCAATTTGTGCTATGTATTTGTGAAATTGAAACAACCTGGTTTGAGCAAGCACAAAATATCAGCAAAGAAAAGGACCCTATATTGCCATCTCCTTGTGATTATTCTCGATTCTGAGGATAAACGTAAAAATCACAGGTTTTTGGTGTGCGGCAACTGCCAGAATTAAAGATTCCGGCCTTAAGATATCCTGCCCCAATACCCAACAGGCTCATAAAGGGGGCATAAGTGTCTAGGAGAAATGAGAAAGGCCTCTATTGGCAACATATTAATAGCACAAGAAATATAAAACGCACAGAAAATAAGATTTATAAAAAAAAAATATTAAACATATAATAAATAAAATATTAAACATATTGTTTCCTTCTGTGAATACTCAGAATATTTGATAGCATAAAAATTAAATCCTAAATACATCATTGTGTCCCTTTCAAAGCATTGAACATTAGTCATCCCCCGAGTACATTATGCTTCTTCCCTAATGTGATGTAAGTACCAATATTTGTAAAACTTGGGCCTGATACTCAAAATAGGCTGACGGAACTACAATTTTTGAATTGTGCTGTTATCAGCCCTTCCCATTGTGGTATGAGGAATGTTATAGGTCCTTGCACCACAAATGCATATTTCCTCAAAAATTGCCAATCATCCATATAGGATATTTAGTCACTGCTTGAGGGGGGTGTACCCCTACTCAAGCATCATCCACAAACTCTAGCAGGGTGAAACACACTCAAAACCCAAGTTAACCTGTGCTTAACCCTCTGGTAACTTGGCACAAAAGCAGTCAGGCTTAATTTAGAGCAATGTGTAAAGTGTTTATGCAGCATTTCAAACAGCAGTAGAATGAAAACACAACACTGGGAAAATTCCACAGCAGTTTAGAAAAATAGAGCAACGTGTAATAAATAATTTCAGATCAAAACAGCAAAAATCCAATCCGTAGGATTAGAGATGTGCAATTTCAAAGATTTACGTGAAAATAGCACCAAAAAGCACAAATTGCCAACTGCGGTTATCTGGTCGTGCCAGGCCAGGACAAAGTCACAAGTTAAGGCCAACTGTGATGGAGCGCGGGATGGCTAAAGGGACCCAGTTGGGCCTGCTGATCAAAATATATTAAATCCTGGTTACAGAGCGATGTGGAATCCCATGTCGAGGATGTGTCTTGCAGTGGTGGTACTTAGGAGCTGTGAGGCTGCGATGTGAGGTTTTGTGTCATCGTCGAGGATACTGTCGATGAGGGGCTTATGATGCGTAGTCCTCCATCGAAGATGTGTTGCACACCGGCTGGTTCCAAAGAAGCTGCGGAGCTTGTGACGCGGATTCCTGCATCAACGTTGAGGATGCCGTCAATGAGGAGCTTGTGAAGCGAAGGCATTCATTGAGGATGCCTCATGGAGAGGTGCTTTTTGGGAGGCTGCAGTCAGCGATGCAAAATTCTGTGCCAGGAAAGAGTCATCGGGTGGTCCAATGCAGAGCTTGGTGAGGAAATGTGCTGCACAGCAGTTTTAATGCAGAGTTTTTGGGAAGCAATGCGTCAGTTTTGCTGGGACCACAGTTGGCATGGCAGAGCACCTTCAAGCCCACTTCCAAGGAACTAGGATTGAGGTGGCACCACTTGGGTGGGCAGGACGCACAGCTGTCAGAGTCCAGGTGCTGGGTTTAGGATGGAGGAAGCCTGTTCTGTTCCTGACGCCTCTGATCAGAAGGTCAGCCAACTTGCCCTTGGAGTCAATCTGGCGGTCCTGGGTTCAAAAAGCATTTCAGTACTTCTCACTCAGGCAGGAGAGTAGAAGGGCAGAGTAGCAGAATGGCCGTCCTTCTTGCCTCAAAGCAGCACAATAGTCCTTCTTCTGAAACTTCCACAAGTCCAGATATATCCTGAAGAGTTGGGGTCTGAGGTCCAATATTTATACCTGGTGGCCATTTTGAAGTAGGAGAGGTTTCTAGAGGCTTCCACCCGCCTGCGGTGTCAGGCACCCCCTTCATCCCTGCCCTTGTCCCAGCTTGTCTGGGCACGCAAAAGTCTAGTGACAAACCCTTTTGAGAGTGCACAGGCAGGGCCTTTGGGATGTTTAAGTGTGGCAGATACCAGCTCCGCTCCCTCATTAAATCAGAGTGGCCCATCCTGCCAACACCTATTTTCCCTTTGTCTCACTCTCTAGAAGCAATACACAAAGACCAACTCCCAGCCACTCCTAGTCATATGACACAGGGACAGGGTGCAGGAAACCAAAAGGCTGGGACAAGAAAATGCCAACTTTCTAAAAGCTGCATTTTCAGAATTGTGACTTAAAATCTGACTTTACCAGTTAATAGGGCTTTTAAGTACAATTCTCTAGACACCAAATTTGACCTGTCCACCTGCTCCCAATTGAAAGTTACTACTTATTAAATGAAATAAGGAAACCCAATGTCAATCTATGGAGGGGTAAGACTGCAGTGGTGAAAAACAAATATAGAGGTTTTTTGCTACCAGCACCTGTAGAACTTTATAATACAGGACCAACCTTTTAGATACACTGCACCATGCCTTTTGGACTCATCTGGGCATACCCTTCCTACTTAGGGTGACAAAAGCAAATAGAACAGATGATAGATGGAATGCTGAACCGTCCATCATCTGTTCTTTTTGCATTTGTCGCCCTAAGTGGGAAGGATATGCCCAGACGTGGGTCCCGTGCACACTATGCCACCAGGTTCAAGCTAGCCTGGCTGATGAGGGGTGATACCCCAAAATCTGTCCCATAATGCTTGTTTCTGGCCCAGACAGGACCTGACCTGGCAGTTTGGACTGGATTGTTTACATGGGGAGCAGGGTGAAGACTGATTTGCACATGGCTGGGTCCCAATTGGAATGGCATGGAGAGTAAACAAATAGATTTTACCCAGATCTGTGACTGGGGGTGAATGTTTGATTTGTTCAGCATTCCGTCCATCATTTTTTCTTTTTGCATAGGGTAGAGAGTACATGCACTTTAGCACTGGCTAGCAGTGGTAACGTTGCACAGGGTCCTAAAGGCCTATAAAAACAGGTCTAGAACACAGGAGGGTGAATGAGAAAAGTTTGGGGTGACCCTGCAGAAAATGCCAGTTCAAAAAGTTCTGATGTCTGCACCCGGCACAAGCAGAATGCAAGCTTTCAAGCTTGGCAGTTTAAACTTGGGGATGCTTTCTGCATGCCCTGGGCAGACAGTAATCATTCCACACATTATGACTACAAACAAGGGTGACAAAGCATTGGCAAATACATTTGAACATTACAAGGGAAGGGGACTGCCCTTTTACTCCACTTTTCTTTTGCAATTCCCAGGTCTGAATGTGAGATTTGCAATTAATTGCAAATTACATATTTTACAAATCACACAGCACATATATGCAAGATTTCGGTTTTGCATTTGCAAAGTCAGCAGCAGTTATTTTGCGAAGGAAAAGCCTGTTTAGACTCCACATTTGAGTTTGTAAAGTGGGGAACATATTTATCTAGGTTTTGCGTCGCTCTTTCACCACACAAGGGTGACAAAACCTATGTGAGATTTATCAAGCCACAGAAGATCACCTTGTGTGGCCCTGGATGGCTTGATAAATCTAGAATAACTAATGCATTTCTCTGCGGCAGGGAGGCGTTCCATGGGTGGAATGTGGATGTTCCCACGCATCCACCGATTGATTTGAGCTCATTCCCAGATTTAGCATTAGTGCTAGACCTGCGAATGCATCAATATGCTACGCCTCCCCAGGTGAGGTGTAATGAAGAGAAATATCTCTATTTCTCCTCATTTTTCCCTCTCACTATGTGTGCTGCAGCACACTTAGAAAGAAGAAAATGCCTCCCGGAGTGGCTACGAATTTTAAATATTCAACATCAAAATATGGGTTAGAAAAGCAGCCTCTCTAACTTTCGCTCAATAGAACCAAAAGACAAGTTGAGAAGGAGCTCTGGCATCTAAGCAAAATTTTGTATTAGCAAAACCAGAATTATGGACTGACGTTCTGTAATGTTAATAAACATGGGAACTTTAGGAATTTGTTAACTTCGCTTCCTGAGAAACTGTTGGACAAGGCACCTTTAAAATGTACATTGTGCTGGTATTCTTGCCTGTAAAACCTCTTTCAGTAGTGCTTCTTTGACCTCTTTTTCTGTTGGTCACAGAAAGTCTGGCCGCAGCTGCACTGTGAAGCCAGACATAATAGCAAACAAGCATTTACAATGCAATAGATCATGCATTTGCGAGAGTTAGAGCTATTGGTGCTGTGAATGACAATGTCTTTTACCTATGTGTTTTAGTTTGGAGGGTAGTGGGTGTGTGTGGTGTGGTGTGGAATTATGAGGGTTGGATTGGAATTGCTAATTGTGGAGTTGTGTGTGTTTGAATTGTGTTGTATGGAGTGGATTTGTTTAGTGGAGTTATGTGGCATGGTGTGCAGTGGAAATATTTGGATAGTAATTATGTGGTATTGAGTGTACTGGAATTATATAGAAAAGGTTGTGTGTTAGAGTGTAGTTATGTGGAATGGCATTTTTTGGTGTGGAGTGGTATGTTCTGTAGTTTAATTATGGTGTTGCATTTGCTTGTGTGAGAGCTACTGCTGTTGTAAATGACAATGTCTTTTACCCATGTGTTATGGAGTGTATGTATGTTGTGTGAAGCAAAATTATGTGGTTTGGAATTGTTAGTTGTGGAATTGTGTGGTGTGACGTGGATTTGTGTAGTGGAATTATGTTGCATGGTGTGTAGTGGAATTACATGGAGTGGGATTGTGTATTATGGAGTGCAATTTTATGAAATGGTATTGTGTTGTGGAGTGGTATGTAGGGAAGTCTAATTATTAGGTGTGCTGTCGAATTTTGTCGTATGATACGGAATTCTGATGTGTGGATTGGATGTATGTGGTTTGTTGTGTAATTGTGTGGTTGAGTTGAATTATGTGGTTTGGTCTCGAATTTTGTGGTGTATATTGGAAATGTGTGGAGTTGAATTGTATGCTTTCTACGTGGGGTTTTGGAAAAGCATAGAAATGGCCCTCGAGCAGGTACAAGTAGTGATACAGTTGGTAAGTAAGAAACAAAATGTTAATCACGGTGCAACCAGGTTAGGGGAACACCCTTAACCCCTGTGTAAATAGTGTGGGCACAGAAACCCACACAGGCAATGTCAAAACAAGTTCCGGGCACACGTGTAGGGATACAGTTATTGCAGTTCTGCTGTTAAATTGGTACAGAAATCAAAAGAAATCGACACCGGTAGATACATGTATTGAACGATGTTTATGCAATTTTAGATTCGTCAAAGCAACAAACGCCAGCCGACACGTGCTTCGTCAACAGGTCGATACCTGTGACTCTTCAGGGCTGTAGGAGAGTAATGAGGACGTGATCAGATGACCAGTGATCAGATGACGGGTTTGTAGTGTAAAGGGTGGTTTGGAAAACACGGGCGGGTGCGTCCGTGTGTGGCAGGGCCTGAAAGTTGCAGGGTCCGACCTCTTCGTAGATAAACGGGACCAACATTAACTTGTCAAAAGCAGTACACCACAGAAGCAACCGCAAGATGACCTACGCCAAACAGCAAGTATTGAAGAGCACATGCACACGGAAGCACATTTACACCGGATACAACTCCACCACCATAACACTAGCACACAGATTCTCACTTTATTAGTGCGTGCATATCAGAACCATGCAGCAACCCTTAGTCCAGGCAGTACAGAGTACTGCTGCAAAACATCATTTTGGCGGGTTGCCTGCCGTCTAACTATTTTGAATAGCACTCCAGCCATAAACTTCAAAGTGCATATTTAATTAAGGTCAAAGATTATTTTTTAGGTTAAGATGTATGTAGGCCACACATAAAAAAATGATTACAAGGTATGTCCTGGTTTACAAATCCCAAGCATGTCTTTTGACACAGATTTATTTTTTAGCGCAAATGAGGAAGCCAGGCCCTTAAGATAGTCTTAGAGGATTACAGCACACCAATCTTTATTTTTGTGTGTAATTACCTCTACTCATTTTTGCAGGAAAACTCGCCGATTAAAGCTATAACCCCTAAATCTAAAAGAGGACCACAGCAATCAATAAAGAGTGGAGACTTGGGTTTCCTTCAGTTACAGATAGGTTACCTTCATATTGAGGGAGGAAATTTTTGAATAGCAGGAAAATAATTAAAATAAAAAAGCAGGGGCAGAGACTCAAGACAGTTTAAGGACACAAAACTGTGTATGGTATGGAAAACAAGACTCGGAATTCATTATTTTAATGGAAAGCCAAAGATTTGTGGCTGCAATTTGAAAATTGTACCTCTACCTGAGCCCTAGGAAACATTAAAAAAATGACATAAAAATAAATCATAAATTACACCTGTGTTTAAGCAACAAAGTATTAGAGCCTTTTCCTACAGCAATATCCACCATAACAAATCATTGTAGCTGGTAACATACTTGGTCACAAATAAAAAGCGATAGGTCTCTCTGGGGGTGAAGTAAAACACACTGTCCACAAGATAAAGCCATGTATAGCCCCAAGGATAGCCCAAAGAAAGCATCAACACAACCCACCAATGGCATGGCACTGCTGGCTGTACCACATAGGAGGAGGCGGAGGGTGGGCGATCTGACTTGACTGAAAATCAATACCAATTTAAAAATAATAAACTGAGGAAAGCATTCAGTGGGAGTTGCCTCGGGTGTGTCTTGTATGTACAGTGACAGATCAACAGGCAAACAACGAGTGTGCATGTGACTAACGTGGGAGCAACATCACCTGCCCGGCTCCCAGCTGGGATATTTATTGTTGCTGCTGTAGTTTGTGCAACGGTACCCTTGCTGATGGAGGCCTGGTGGGTGGAAAGAAGCAGAAGCTACTGAGAGGACTGGTGGTGGAGTGGGTTGGAAAGACCCAGAGGTCGAAACCACTAATGGCATGGATAGGAAAACAGAGGGATACTGACTGTGTAGATGAGTGTACTAACCCACACAACACCTCAAACTTCATCTGTGCCAATAAGACTTTTACACTGCACACTTCATTTGTGCCAATAAGGCTTTGTTAGGCAACAGCTGAAAGTACATGCTACTGGAGCCCGTTGACTGATTGAAAGGGGGGAAGGGTTCACTGACAGAACATCGATGTAAAAAGTATAGAAGGAAAAAATATAAAATACAAAAATATCGACTCCCTATACTTTAACATGCAAGTACAAAAATATCGGCAAAAAACATATCGATGTATAAAATATAGTTGTACAAAATATCGATTATATATATATATATATATATATCCAAACCCACGAGTTTGCCTGGAGTAAGGGAGCCCACACAGGAAGGTAAAGTATTGCCGCTCTATTAAGTGGAGATTGCAGTGAAAGAATAGCATACCGCCTCACACGATTTAGTCCAGCCCTGATGCGTTTCGTACTTGGGCAGCACTTCTTCAAAGGGTTAAGGACTTGCGAAGAATGAAACAGGCATTATGTTCTCCAAGCACACCTTTTATGTGATTAATTCCCGCCTGAGTGGGCGTGGCCATTCATGTGGCCCGATGGTCCATATAGTGCTAGAATCTTGCTACAGTGAGTCGCCGGTTCAATCCTCGGTACCTTCATTCAAATCCCAACTGGATCGTGAAGCCTGTTCCGCTGCTAAAACACCTCAGTTAATTTCACCACAGGCACATCCCGCTCCTAGCTGCCTTGTCGGTTGGCGCTGCAGAACGGACTGCAAACTGCAGCTGGGCTCACCTCGCGGCTCAGGCAAAAGCCGCTAAACATCCAAACCCATGAGTTTGCCTGGAGTAAGGGAGCCCACGCAGGGAGGTAAAGTATTGCCGCTTTATTAAGTGGAGATTGCAGTGAAAAAACAGCATACCGCCTCACACGATTTAGTCCAGCCCTGACGCGTTTCGTGCTTGGGCAGCACTTTATCAGAGGGTTAAGGACTTGCGAAGAATGAAACAGGCATTATTTTCTCCAAGCACACCTTTTATGTGATTAATTCCCGCCTCAGTGGGCGTGGCCATTCTTGTGGCCCGATGGTCCATGTAGTGCTAGAATCTTGCTACAGTGAGTCGCCGGTTCAATCCTCGGTACCTTCATTAAAATCCCAAGTGGGTCGTGAAGCCCGTTCCGCTGCTAAAACACCTCAGTTAATTTCACCACAGGCACATCCTGCTCCTAGCTGCCTCGTCGGTTGGTGATGCAGAACGGACTGCAAACTGCAGCTGGGCTCACCTCGCACCTCAGGCAAAAGCTGCTAAACATCCAAACCCACGAGTTTGCCTGGAGTAAGGGAGCCCACACAGGAAGATAAAGTATTGCCACTTTATTATGTGGAGATTGGAGTGAATGAACTGCCAGTTTTGATTCCTACCGGCAATCACGTATCATCGTGGAGCTCCACATTTCAAAGGGCCTGTTTTGACCAGCTATTTTGGGTCTATGACGGGGCCAACTGGGCTTATCAATTTTGGCATGATTGTTTTACATGGACCTTGATGTTACGCTAATTGGGGCTTTGATTGTTTTGTTGGAACTACTCTGCCCAGGATGCAATTGTTTCCATTAAGTAATCTGATTGGAGGACTATATAATGAATTTACCTGTGGCAGTCCGAGTAGCCATCTTTGCCGCTGGAACCTTTGACAAAGGCTGTATGCTGAAACGCATTGGGGAGGCAGATTGTCCATGTTGTCACGATAAAATAAAGATGATTGTTTACCAGTTGGAGCGCCGCCTCTGCTTCCCGGGGCTATACGAGGAGCGACCTTTTTGATGTAATATACGGCACAGCCCAGTGCCGGTAAAAGGCGTGCGTCACCTTGCAAAACGACAAGTGATCGCCGGTACGAATCAAAACTGGAGGTTCGTGTCATCGTGGAGCTCCACGTTTCAAAGGGCCTGTCTTGACCTGCTATTTTGGGTCTATGACGGGGCCAACTGGACTTATCAATTTTGGCATGATTGTTTTACATGGACCTTGATGTTACGCCCATTGGGGCTTTAATTGTTTTGTTGGAACTACTCGGCCCAGAATGCAATTGTTCCCATTGAGTAATCTGATTGGAGGACTATATTATGAATTTACCTGTGGCCGTCCGAATAGCCATCTTTGCTGCTGGAACCCTTGACAAAGGCTGTATGCTGAAACGCGTTGGGGAGGCAGATTGACCATGTTGCCACGATAAAATAAAGGTGATTGTTTACCAGTTGGAGCGCCGCCTCAGCTTCCCGGGGCTATATGGGGAGCGACCTTTTTGATGTAATATACGGCACAGCCCAGTGCTGGTAAAAGGCGTCTGTCACCTTGGAAAATGACACGTGATCGCCAGTGGGAATCACAACTGGCGGTTTGTGTCATCGTGGAGCTCCACGTTTTAAAGGACCTGTCTTGACCAGCTATTTTAAGTCTATGACATGGCCAACTGGACTTATCAATTTTGGCATGATTGTTTTACATGGACCTTGATGTTACGCCCATTGGAGCTTTGATTGTTTTGTTGGAACTACTCGGCCCAGGATGCAATTATTTCCATTGAGTAATCTGATTGGAGGACTATATAATGAATTTACCTGTGGCAGTCCGAGTAGCCATCTTTGCCGCTGGAACCCTTGACAAAGGCAGTATGCTGAAACGCGTTGGGGAGGCAGATTGTCCATGTTGACATGATAAAATAAAGATGATTGTTTACCAGTTGGAGCGCCGCCTTTGCTTTCCGGGGCTATATGGGAAGTGACCTTTTTGATGTAATATACGGCACAGCCCAGTGCCGGTAAAAGGCGTGCATCACCTTGCAAAACGACACGTGATCGCCGGTAGGAATCAAAACTGGCAGTTCGTGTCATCGTGGAGCTCCACGTTTCAAAGGGCCTGTCTTGACCAGCTATTTTGGGTCTATGACGGGGCCAACTGGTCTTATCAATTTTGGCATGACTGTTTTACATGGACCTTGATGTTACGCCCATTGGGGCTTTGATTGTTTTGGTGGAACTACTCGGCCCAGGATGCAATTGTTTCCATAGGTTTCAGAGACGTTATAGTTAGAAATTAGCGTTTAAAACACCTTAGAAATTCACATAAAAAACCATAGGTTTCAGGGGTGTGATAGTTAGCTGGCCATTTCACTCGTACAAAACCATGGAAATTCCTCCGTTATAGTTAGTTCTGCTAACTATAACTCGCGCACCCGCAATGCACTGTTGATGATGTCACATATTGCATTATTCATGACATGGTCAGTGACATCACTGATGACATCACTGATGACATCATCCAGTGAATGTGGTTTAGTTTGAAATTTAAATATGTACTATATACATATACCAATCTGTATTGAAGATTGAGTGGATATATAACTGTCTGGATGGAGGCTTTAGTAGTTGTCTGACTGTTTGTTTAAGTGAGTAATTAAAAGTGTCTCACTTAATACATGGATTAGTAACTAAACTATGTGAATGTGTGCAGCACTGTCTCTGTTGTTGTATAACATGCTGCATCAGTTGGTCACTAAATACATGAGTGTGTATATTAGTTATTTATTAGTTGGGTGAGTTTTTGTATGGGACACTGAGTTTGTGTGTGGTTGGATGGGGTGTGTGTAACTCTATGCATAGATGTGTGAATGGTTGATTGACTAGGTGTATAGGTTTAAGAGTGCATGTGGAAACAGTTGTTTGGGTGACTGAGTGTATTTATTTGTATGTTGGTGAGCGAATATATGTTTTAGTTGTACATCTCCAACAAAGTAAAAAAATAAAAGGCATTGTATGTGAGAGTTGATGTATATAAATAAGTATGTGTAAGAGTCAGTGACTGTGAGAGTAACTATATGAATGAGTGTATAATTGTAATGCTAAATTTTTAACATATTAACTATGAGTTACTATATGTTTGAATAAATGAGGTGTTGTTGGATAATTGTGTAAGTGAGTAAATGGAAGTGTGGTTAATTTTTTTCATGAGGTAGTAGGATGACTGCATAACCGACTAAGATGACTGCTGATGTGTCAATGTCTATATATGTGTATAAGTGCATTTGATAGTGCTCTATTAATTAGTGACTGCATGGATAAATGATTCTGTTGTTGAATGGGTATTTGTGTGTGTAGACTTAAGAATCAGTGAGTGGGTATGTAGTAACTGGTATTGGTGTGTCAATGGTTTCAAATATGGTACTCTGTATTTTACAGTGAGTGATGAAAGGTTATACTAGTGTATGATGAGGAGTATCAGATTGTCACGTGGATTATGTCATCAGTGATGTCATTTGAGATGTCATCAGTGATGTCATCAGTGATTTCACTGACCGTGTCATGAATGATGCAATATGTGACATCATCAGCAGTGCATAGCGGGCGCGTGAGTCATAGTTAGCAGAACTAACTATAATGGAGGAATTTCTATGGTTTTGTACGAGTGAAATGGCCAGCTAAATATAACACCCCTGAAACCTATGGTTTTTTCTGTAAATTTCTAAGGTTTTTTAAATGCTAATTTCTAACTATAACGTCTCTGAAACCTATGGTTTTTTCAGTGAATTTCAAAGCTTTTTTAAATGCTAATTTCTAACTATAACATCTCTGAAACCTATGTTTTTTTTCAGTGAATTTCAAAGGATTTTTAAATGCTAATTTTTAAGTGTAATAATAGTTATACCTATAATTTTGTACTGATTTTCTAAAGTTTTTTAAGTGTTTATTTATAAATATTTTATTCATTAAATAACATTATATATCTTTCTGAAAATTGCCCAAACATTTTTTTTCAAAATTCAAACTGAAATATTGATTAATTTTCTTCTTTTCATTTTTAATTTTAATATATTTATATCATTTTCTTTAAAAAAATAAGAATTTACAAGTCGCGCACTCAAAGCATACACATCACGGTGCGTGCGCGCATTCTAGCTGCCATTTTAGAAAAGTCATGAAGGATTCGCGTACGGTGAGCGAAGGCTGCGTGTTTTTCAATTACATCATATACATTTAATATTGTGTGATATGCGCGATTGGTATGCGACCAGTCCGCGACTCCTGCTCCCGCGTATTCGCGACACATGCGCATTACGGTACGAGATGCTTGTGCGGTTGCGGGTCTCGTATGATGTCATATATGTGCTACTACTACTGTCTCTCTACTACTCACTCTCTACTACTCACTCTCTACTACTCACTCTCTACTACTCACTCTCTTCTACTCTCTACTACTCACTCTCTACTACTCTCTCTCTACTACTCTCTACTACTCACTCTACTACTCACTCTACTATTCACTCTCTACTACTCTCTACTACTCTCTCTACTTCTCACTCTCTACTACTCTCTCTACTACTCTCTACTACTCTCTCTACTTCTCACTCTCTACTATTCTCTACTACTCACTCTACTACACTCTACCACACACTCTCTACTACTCTCTACTACTCTCTCTACTACTCACTCTCTACTACTCTCTCTACTACTCACTTTCTACTATTCTCTACTACTCACTCTACTACTCTCTACCACACACTCTCTACTACTCTACTACTTACTTTCTACTACTCTCTCTCTACTACTCTCTCTCTACTACTCACTCTACTACTCTCCACTACTCTCTCTCTACTACTCACTCTCTACTATTCACTCTCTACTACTCACTCTCTACTACTCACTCTCTACTACTCATTCTCTACAACTTACTCTCTACTACTCACTCTCTACTACTCTCTACCACACACTCTCTACTACTCTACTACTCACTCTCTACTACGCACTCTCTACTACTCACTCTCTACTACTCACTCTCTACTACTCTCTACCACACACTCTCTACTACTATACTACTCACTCTCTACTACTCACTCTACTACTCTCTACTACTCACTCTCTACTACTCTCTACTACTCTCTACTACTCAAACTCTACTACTCACTCTACTACTCACTCTACTATTCACTCTCTACTACTCACTCTCTACTACTCTTTACTAATCACTCTCCACTACTCACTCACTACTACTCTCTACTACTCACTCTCTACTACTCTCTACTACACTCTCTCTACTAGTCTCTACTACTACTCTCCACTTTTCACTCTCTACTACTCACTCTCTACTACTCACTCTACTACTCTCTACCACTCACTCTCTACTACTCTACTACTCACTCTCTACCACTCTCTACTACTCTCTCTCTACTACTCACTCTACTGCTCACTCTCTACTACTCACTCTACTACTCTCTACTACTCACTCTACTACTCTCTACTACTCACTCTCTACTACTCGCTCTCTACTACTCACTCTCTACTATTCACTCTCTACTACTCTCTACTACTCACTCTCCACTACTCGCTCTCTTCTACTCACTCTCTACTGCTCACTCTCTACTACTCTCTACTACTCACTCTCTCTACTTCTCACTCTCTACTACTCTCTCCACTACTCACTCTCTACTACTCTCTCTCTACTACTGTCTCTCTACTACTCACTCTCTACTACTCTCTACCTCTAACTCTCTACTACTCACTCTCTACTACTCTCTACTACTCTCTCTACTACTCACTCTCCACTACTCTCTACTACTCTCTCTACTACTCACTCTCTACTACTCTCTACTACTCAGTCTCTACTACTCACTCTATACTACTCACTCTCTACTACTCTCTACTACTCACCCTCTACTACTCTCTCTACTTCTCACTCTCTACTACTCTCTCCACTACTCACTCTCTACTACTCTCTCTCTACTACTGTCTCTCTACTACTCACTCTCTACTACTCTCTACCTCTCACTCTCTACTACTCACTCTCTACTACTCTCTACTACTCTCTAATACTCACTCTCTACTACTCACTCTACTACTCACTCTACTATTCACTCTCTACTACTCTCTCTACTACTCTCTACTACTCACTCTCTACTACTCTCTCTACTTCTCACTCTCTACTACTCTCTCTACTACTCACTCTACTACTCTCTACTACTCACTCTCTACTACACACTCTCTACTACTTGCTCTCTCCTACTCACTCTCTACTACTCTCTACTACTCACACTACTACTCACTCTCTACTACTCTCTAATACTCTCTACTACTCACTCTCTACTACTCTCTACTACTCACTCTCTACTACTCATTCTCTACTACTCTCTACTAACTCTCTACTGATCACTCTCTACTACTCACTCTCTACTATTCACTCTCTACTACTCTCTACTACTCACTCTCTACTACTCTCTACTACTCACTCTCTACTACTCACTCTACTACTCACTCTACTACTCACTCTACTACTCACTCTCTACTACTCTCTACTATTCACTCACTACTACTCTCTACTAATCTCTACTACTCTCTACTACTCACTCTGCTACTCACTCTACTACTCACTCTCTAATATTCACTCTCTACTACTCACTCTCTACTACTCACTCTCTACTACTCACTCTCTACTATTCACTCTCTACTACTCTCTACTACTCACTCTCCACTACTCGCTCTCTTCTACTCACTCTCTACTGCTCACTCACTACTACTCTACTACTCTCTACTACTCTCTCTACTACTCACTCTCTACTACGCTCTACTACTCTCTCTACTACTCACTCTCTACTACTCTCTACTACTCACTCTCTACTACTCACTCTATACTACTCACTCTCTACTACTCTCTACTACTCACTCTCTACTACTCTCTCTACTTCTCACTCTCTACTACTCTCTCCACTACTCACTCTCTACTACTCTCTCTCTACTACTGTCTCTCTACTACTCACTCTCTACTACTCTCTACCTCTCACTCTCTACTACTCAGTCTCTACTACTCTCTACTACTCTCTAATACTCACTCTCTACTACTCACTCTACTACTCACTCCACTACTCACTCTACTATTCACTCTCTACTACTCTCTCTACTACTCTCTACTACTCACTCTCTACTAGTCTCTCTACTTCTCACTCTCTACTACTCTCTCTACTACTCACTCTACTACTCTCTACTATTCACTCTCTACTACACACTCTCTACTACTTGCTCTCTACTACTCACTCTCTACTACTCTCTACTACTCACTCTACTACTCACTCTCTACTACTCTCTAATACTCTCTACTAATCACTCTCTACTACTCTCTGCTACTCACTCTCTACTACTCATTCTCTACTACTCTCTACTACTCACTCTCTACTGATCACTCTCTACTACTCACTCTCTACTATTCACTCTCTACTACTCTCTACTACTCACTCTCTACTACTCTCTACTACTCTCTACTACTCACTCTCTACTACTCACTCTACTACTCACTCTACTACTCACTCTACTACTCACTCTCTGCTACTCTCTACTATTCACTCACTACTACTCTCTACTAATCTCTACTACTCTCTACTACTCACTCTGCTACTCACTCTACTACTCACTCTCTAATATTCACTCTCTACTACTCACTCTCTACTACTCACTCTCTACTACTCACTCTCTACTACTCACTCTCTACTACTCTCTACCACTCACTCTCCACTACTCGCTCTCTACTACTCACTCTCTACTACTCACTGTCTACTACTCTACTACTCTCAACTACTCTCTCTACTACTCACTCTCTACTACTCTCTACTACTCTCTCTACTACTCACTCTCTACTATTCTCTTCTACTCACTCTACTACTCTCTACTACTCTACTACTCACTCTCCACTACTCGCTCTCTTCTACTCACTCTCTACTGCTCACTCTCTACTACTCTCTACTACTCACTCTCTACTACTCTCTCTACTTCTCACTCTCTACTACTCTCTCCACTACTCATTCTCTACTACTCTCTCTCTACTACTGTCTCTCTACTACTCACTCTCTACTACTCTCTACCTCTCACTCTCTACTACTCACTCTCTACTACTCTCTACTACTCTCTCTACTATTCACTCTCTACTACTCTCTAATACTCTCTCTACTACTCACTCTCTACTACTTCTCTACTACTCACTCTCTACTACTCACTCTATACTACTCACTCTCTACTACTCTCTACTACTCACTCTCTACTACTCTCTCTACTTCTCACTCTCTACTACTCTCTCCACTACTCACTCTCTACTACTCTCTCTCTACTACTGTCTCTCTACTACTCACTCTCTACTACTCTCTACCTCTCACTCTCTACTACTCACTCTCTACTACTCTCTACTACTCTCTAATACTCACTCTCTACTACTCACTCTACTACTCACTCCACTACTCACTCTACTATTCACTCTCTACTACTCTCTCTACTACTCTCTACTACTCACTCTCTATTACTCTCTCTACTTCTCACTCTCTACTACTCTCTCTACTACTCACTCTACTACTCTCTACTACTCACTCTCTACTACACACTCTCTACTACTTGCTCTCTACTACTCACTCTCTACTACTTGCTCTCTACTACTCACTCTCTCCTACTTTCTACTACTCACTCTACTACTCACTCTCTACTACTCTCTAATACTCTCTACTACTCACTCTCTACTACTCTCCACTACTCGCTCTCTACTACTCACTCTCTACTACTCACTGTCTACTACTCTACTACTCTCTACTACTCTCTCTACTACTCACTCTACTACTCACTCTCTACTACTCTCTACTATTCACTCACTACTACTCTCTACTACTCTCTCTACTACTCACTCTCTACTATTCTCTACTACTCACTCTACTACTCTCTACTACTCACTCTCCACTACTCGCTCTCTTCTACTCACTCTCTACTGCTCACTCTCTACTACTCTCTACTACTCACTCTCTACTACTCTCTCTACTTCTCACTCTCTACTACTCTCTCCACTACTCACTCTCTACTACTCTCTCTCTACTACTGTCTCTCTACTACTCACTCTCTGCTACTCTCTACCTCTCACTCTCTACTACTCACTCTCTACTACTCTCTACTACTCTCTCTACTATTCACTCTCTACTACTCTCTACTACTCTCTACTACTCACTCTCTACTACTCTCTACTACTCACTCTCTACTACTCACTCTATACTACTCACTCTCTACTACTCTCTACTACTCACTCTCTACTACTCTCTCTACTTCTCACTCTCTACTACTCTCTCCACTACTCACTCTCTACTACTCTCTCTCTACTACTGTCTCTCTACTACTCACTCTCTACTACTCTCTACCTCTCACTCTCTACTACTCACTCTCTACTACTCTCTACTACTCTCTAATACTCACTCTCTACTACTCACTCTACTACTCACTCCACTACTCACTCTACTATTCACTCTCTACTACTCTCTCTACTACTCTCTACTACTCACTCTCTATTACTCTCTCTACTTCTCACTCTCTACTACTCTCTCTACTACTCACTCTACTACTCTCTACTACTCACTCTCTACTACACACTCTCTACTACTTGCTCTCTACTACTCACTCTCTACTACTTGCTCTCTACTACTCACTCTCTACTACTCTCTACTACTCACTCTACTACTCACTCTCTACTACTCTCTAATACTCTCTACTACTCACTCTCTACTACTCTCCACTACTCGCTCTCTACTACTCACTCTATACTACTCACTGTCCTCTACTCTACTACTCTCTACTACTCTCTCTACTACTCACTCTACTACTCACTCTCTACTACTCTCTACTATTCACTCACTACTACTCTCTACTAATCTCTACTACTCTCTACTACTCACTCTGCTACTCGCTCTACTACTCACTCTCTAATATTCACTCTCTACTACTCACTCTCTACTACTCACTCTCTACTACTCACTCTCTACTACTCTCTACTACTTACTCTCCACTACTCGCTCTCTACTACTCACTCTCTACTACTCACTGTCTACTACTCTACTACTCTCTACTACTCTCTCTACTACTCACTCTCTACTACTCTCTACTACTCTCTCTACTACTCACTCTCTACTATTCTCTACTACTCACTCTACTACTCTCTACTACTCACTCTCCACTACTCGCTCTCTTCTACTCACTCTCTACTGCTCACTCTCTACTACTCTCTACTACTCACTCTCTACTACTCTCTCTACTTCTCACTCTCTACTACTCTCTCCACTACTCACTCTCTACTACTCTCTCTCTACTACTGTCTCTCTACGACTCACTCTCTACTACTCTACCTCTCACTCTCTACTACTCACTCTCTACTACTCTCTACTACTCTCTCTACTACTCACTCTCTACTACTCTCTACTACTCTCTCTACTACTCACTCTCTACTACTCTCTACTACTCACTCTCTACTACTCACTCTATACTACTCACTCTCTACTACTCTCTACTACTCACTCTCTACTACTCTCTCTACTTCTCACTCTCTACTACTCTCTCCACTACTCACTCTCTACTACTCTCTCTCTACTACTGTCTCTCTACTACTCACTCTCTACTACTCTCTACCTCTCACTCTCTACTACTCACTCTCTACTACTCTCTACTACTCTCTAATACTCACTCTATACTACTCACTCTGCTACTCACTCCACTACTCACTCTACTATTCACTCTCTACTACTCTCTCTACTACTCTCTACTACTCACTCTCTACTACTCTCTCTACTTCTCACTCTCTACTACTCCCTCTACTACTCACTCTACTACTCTCACCTACTCACTCTCTACTACACACTCTCCACTACTTGCTCTCTACTACTCACTCTCTACTACTTGCTCTCTACTACTCACTCTCTACTACTCTCTACTACTCACTCTACTACTCACTCTCTACTACTCTCTAATACTCTCTACTACTCACTCTCTACTACTCTCCACTACTCGCTCTCTACTACTTACTCTCTACTACTCAGTGTCTACTAATCTACTACTCTCTACTACTCTCTCTACTACTCACTCTACTACTCACTCTCTACTACTCTCTAATACTCTCTACTACTCACTCTCTACTACTCTCTACTACTCACTCTCTACTACTCATTCTCTACTACTCTCTACTACTCACTCTCTACTGATCACTCTCTACTACTCACTCTCTACTATTCACTCTCTACTACTCTCTACTACTCACTCTCTACTACTCTCTACTACTCTCTACTACTCACTCTCTACTACTCACTCTACTACTCACTCTACTACTCACTCTCTACTACTCTCCACTATTCACTCACTACTACTCTCTACTAATCTCTACTGCTCTCTAATACTCTCTACTACTCACACTCTACTAATCTCTACTACTCACTCTCTACTACTCATTCTCTACTACTCTCTACTACTCACTCTCTACTATTCACTCTCTACTACTCACTCTCTACTACTCACTCTCTACTACTCTCTCTCTACTACTCACTCTCTACTATTCACTCTCTACTACTCTCTACTACTCACTCTCCACTACTCGCTCTCTTCTACTCACTCTCTACTGCTCACTCACTACTACTCTACTACTCTCTACTACTCTCTCTACTACTCACTCTCTACTACTCTCTACTACTCTCTCTACTACTCACTCTCTACTACTCTCTACTACTCACTCTCTACTACTCACTCTCTACTACTCACTCTCTACTACTCTCTACTACTCACTCTCTACTACTCTCTCTACTTCTCACTCTCTACTACTCTCTCCACTACTCACTCTCTACTACTCTCTCTCTACTACTGTCTCTCTACTACTCACTCTCTACTACTCTCTACCTCTCACTCTCTACTACTCACTCTCTACTACTCTCTACTACTCTCTAATACTCACTCTCTACTACTCACTCTACTACTCACTCCACTACTCACTCTACTATTCACTCTCTACTACTCTCTCTACTACTCTCTACTACTCACTCTATACTACTCTCTCTACTTCTCACTCTCTACTACTCTCTCTACTATTCACTCTACTACTCTCTACTATTCACTCTCTACTACACACTCTCTACTACTTGCTCTCTACTACTCACTCTCTACTACTCTCTACTACTCACTCTACTACTCACTCTCTACTACTCTCTAATTCTCTCTACTACTCACTCTCTACTACTCTCCACTACTCGCTCTCTACTACTCACTCTCTACTACTCACTGTCTACTACTCTGCTACTCTCTACTACTCTCTCTACTACTCACTCTACTACTCACTCTCTACTACTCTCTACTATTCACTCACTACTACTCTCTACTAATCTCTACTACTCTCTACTACTCACTCTGCTACTCGCTCTACTACTCACTCTCTAATATTCACTCTCTACTACTCACTCTCTACTACTCACTCTCTACTACTCACTCTCTACTACTCTCTACTACTCACTCTCCACTACTCGCTCTCTACTACTCACTCTCTACTACTCACTGTCTACTACTCTACTACTCTCTACTACTCTCTCTACTACTCACTCTCTACTACTCTCTACTACTCTCTCTACTACTCACTCTCTACTATTCTCTACTACTCACTCTACTATTCTCTACTACTCACTCTCCACTACTCGCTCTCTTCTACTCACTCTCTACTGCTCACTCTCTACTACTCTCTACTACTCACTCTCTACTACTCTCTCTACTTCTCACTCTCTACTACTCTCTCCACTACTCACTCTCTACTACTCTCTCTCTACTACTGTCTCTCTACGACTCACTCTCTACTACTCTACCTCTCACTCTCTACTACTCACTCTCTACTACTCTCTACTACTCTCTCTACTACTCACTCTCTACTACTCTCTACTACTCTCTCTACTACTCACTCTCTACTACTCTCTACTACTCACTCTCTACTATTCACTCTATACTACTCACTCTCTACTACTCTCTACTACTCACTCTCTACTACTCTCTCTACTTCTCACTCTCTACTACTCTCTCGACCACTCACTCTCTACTACTCTCTCTCTACTACTGTCTCTCTACTACTCACTCTCTACTACTCTCTACCTCTCACTCTCTACTACTCACTCTCTACTACTCTCTACTACTCTCTAATACTCACTCTATACTACTCACTCTACTACTCACTCCACTACTCACTCTAATATTCACTCTCTACTACTCTCTCTACTACTCTCTACTACTCACTCTCTACTACTCTCTCTACTTCTCACTCTCTACTACTCCCTCTACTACTCACTCTACTACTCTCACCTACTCACTCTCTACTACACACTCTCCACTACTTGCTCTCTACTACTCACTCTCTACTACTTGCTCTCTACTACTCACTCTCTACTACTCTCTACTACTCACTCTACTACTCACTCTCTACTACTCTCTAATACTCTCTACTACTCACTCTCTACTACTCTCCACTACTCGCTCTCTACTACTTACTCTCTACTACTCACTGTCTACTAATCTACTACTCTCTACTACTCTCTCTACTACTCACTCTACTACTCACTCTCTACTACTCTCTAATACTCTCTACTACTCACTCTCTACTACTCTCTACTACTCACTCTCTACTACTCATTCTCTACTACTCTCTACTACTCACTCTCTACTGATCACTCTCTACTACTCACTCTCTACTATTCACTCTCTACTACTCTCTACTACTCACTCTCTACTACTCTCTACTACTCTCTACTACTCACTCTCTACTACTCACTCTACTACTCACTCTACTACTCACTCTACTACTCACTCTCTACTACTCTCCACTATTCACTCACTACTACTCTCTACTAATCAATACTGCTCTCTAATACTCTCTACTACTCACGCTCTACTACTCTCTACTACTCACTCTCTACTACCCATTCTCTACTACTCTCTACTACTCACTCTCTACTATTCACTCTCTACTACTCTCTACTACTCACTCTCTACTACTCACTCTCTACTACTCTCTCTCTACTACTCACTCTGCTACTCACTCTACTACTCACTCTCTAATATTCACTCTCTACTACTCACTCTCTACTACTCACTCTCTACTACTCACTCTCTACTACTCACTCTCTACTATTCACTCTCTACTACTCTCTACTACTCACTCTCCACTACTCGCTCTCTTCTACTCACTCTCTACTGCTCACTCACTACTACTCTACTACTCTCTACTACTCTCTCTACTACTCACTCTCTACTACGCTCTACTACTCTCTCTACTACTCACTCTCTACTACTCTCTACTACTCACTCTCTACTACTCACTCTATACTACTCACTCTCTACTACTCTCTACTACTCACTCTCTACTACTCTCTCTACTTCTCACTCTCTACTACTCTCTCCACTACTCACTCTCTACTACTCTCTCTCTACTACTGTCTCTCTACTACTCACTCTCTACTACTCTCTACCTCTCACTCTCTACTACTCAGTCTCTACTACTCTCTACTACTCTCTAACACTCACTCTCTACTACTCACTCTACTACTCACTCCACTACTCACTCTACTATTCACTCTCTACTACTCTCTCTACTACTCTCTACTACTCACTCTCTACTAGTCTCTCTACTTCTCACTCTCTACTACTCTCTCTACTACTCACTCTACTACTCTCTACTATTCACTCTCTACTACACACTCTCTACTACTTGCTCTCTACTACTCACTCTCTACTACTCTCTACTACTCACTCTACTACTCACTCTCTACTACTCTCTAATACTCTCTACTAATCACTCTCTACTACTCTCTACTACTCACTCTCTACTACTCATTCTCTACTACTCTCTACTACTCACTCTCTACTGATCACTCTCTACTACTCACTCTCTACTATTCACTCTCTACTACTCTCTACTACTCACTCTCTACTACTCTCTACTACTCTCTACTACTCACTCTCTACTACTCACTCTACTACTCACTCTACTACTCACTCTACTACTCACTCTCTGCTACTCTCTACTATTCACTCACTACTACTCTCTACTAATCTCTACTACTCTCTACTACTCACTCTGCTACTCACTCTACTACTCACTCTCTAATATTCACTCTCTACTACTCACTCTCTACTACTCACTCTCTACTACTCACTCTCTACTACTCACTCTCTACTACTCTCTACCACTCACTCTCCACTACTCGCTCTCTACTACTCACTCTCTACTACTCACTGTCTACTACTCTACTACTCTCAACTACTCTCTCTACTACTCACTCTCTACTACTCTCTACTACTCTCTCTACTACTCACTCTCTACTATTCTCTACTACTCACTCTACTACTCTCTACTACTCACTCTCCACTACTCGCTCTCTTCTACTCACTCTCTACTGCTCACTCACTACTACTCTACTACTCTCTACTACTCTCTCTACTACTCACTCTCTACTACTCTCTACTACTCTCTCTACTACTCACTCTCTACTACTCTCTACTACTCACTCTCTACTACTCACTCGACCACTCACTCTCTACTACTCTCTCTCTACTACTGTCTCTCTACTACTCACTCTCTACTACTCTCTACCTCTCACTCTCTACTACTCACTCTCTACTACTCTCTACTACTCTCTACTACTCACTCTATACTACTCACTCTACTACTCACTCCACTACTCACTCTAATATTCACTCTCTACTACTCTCTCTACTACTCTCTACTACTCACTCTCTACTACTCTCTCTACTTCTCACTCTCTACTACTCCCTCTACTACTCACTCTACTACTCTCACCTACTCACTCTCTACTACACACTCTCCACTACTTGCTCTCTACTACTCACTCTCTACTACTTGCTCTCTACTACTCACTCTCTACTACTCTCTACTACTCACTCTACTACTCACTCTCTACTACTCTCTAATACTCTCTACTACTCACTCTCTACTACTCTCCACTACTCGCTCTCTACTACTTACTCTCTACTACTCACTGTCTACTAATCTACTACTCTCTACTACTCTCTCTACTACTCACTCTACTACTCACTCTCTACTACTCTCTAATACTCTCTACTACTCACTCTCTACTACTCTCTACTACTCACTCTCTACTACTCATTCTCTACTACTCTCTACTACTCACTCTCTACTGATCACTCTCTACTACTCACTCTCTACTATTCACTCTCTACTACTCTCTACTACTCACTCTCTACTACTCTCTACTACTCTCTACTACTCACTCTCTACTACTCACTCTACTACTCACTCTACTACTCACTCTACTACTCACTCTCTACTACTCTCCACTATTCACTCACTACTACTCTCTACTAATCAATACTGCTCTCTAATACTCTCTACTACTCACGCTCTACTACTCTCTACTACTCACTCTCTACTACCCATTCTCTACTACTCTCTACTACTCACTCTCTACTATTCACTCTCTACTACTCTCTACTACTCACTCTCTACTACTCACTCTCTACTACTCTCTCTCTACTACTCACTCTGCTACTCACTCTACTACTCACTCTCTAATATTCACTCTCTACTACTCACTCTCTACTACTCACTCTCTACTACTCACTCTCTACTACTCACTCTCTACTATTCACTCTCTACTACTCTCTACTACTCACTCTCCACTACTCGCTCTCTTCTACTCACTCTCTACTGCTCACTCACTACTACTCTACTACTCTCTACTACTCTCTCTACTACTCACTCTCTACTACGCTCTACTACTCTCTCTACTACTCACTCTCTACTACTCTCTACTACTCACTCTCTACTACTCACTCTATACTACTCACTCTCTACTACTCTCTACTACTCACTCTCTACTACTCTCTCTACTTCTCACTCTCTACTACTCTCTCCACTACTCACTCTCTACTACTCTCTCTCTACTACTGTCTCTCTACTACTCACTCTCTACTACTCTCTACCTCTCACTCTCTACTACTCAGTCTCTACTACTCTCTACTACTCTCTAACACTCACTCTCTACTACTCACTCTACTACTCACTCTACTACTCACTCTACTATTCACTCTCTACTACTCTCTCTACTACTCTCTACTACTCACTCTCTACTAGTCTCTCTACTTCTCACTCTCTACTACTCTCTCTACTACTCACTCTACTACTCTCTACTATTCACTCTCTACTACACACTCTCTACTACTTGCTCTCTACTACTCACTCTCTACTACTCTCTACTACTCACTCTACTACTCACTCTCTACTACTCTCTAATACTCTCTACTAATCACTCTCTACTACTCTCTACTACTCACTCTCTACTACTCATTCTCTACTACTCTCTACTACTCACTCTCTACTGATCACTCTCTACTACTCACTCTCTACTAGTCACTCTCTACTACTCTCTACTACTCACTCTCTACTACTCTCTACTACTCTCTACTACTCACTCTCTACTACTCACTCTACTACTCACTCTACTACTCACTCTACTACTCACTCTCTGCTACTCTCTACTATTCACTCACTACTACTCTCTACTAATCTCTACTACTCTCTACTACTCACTCTGCTACTCACTCTACTACTCACTCTCTAATATTCACTCTCTACTACTCACTCTCTACTACTCACTCTCTACTACTCACTCTCTACTACTCACTCTCTACTACTCTCTACCACTCACTCTCCACTACTCGCTCTCTACTACTCACTCTCTACTACTCACTGTCTACTACTCTACTACTCTCAACTACTCTCTCTACTACTCACTCTCTACTACTCTCTACTACTCTCTCTACTACTCACTCTCTACTATTCTCTACTACTCACTCTACTACTCTCTACTACTCACTCTCCACTACTCGCTCTCTTCTACTCACTCTCTACTGCTCACTCTCTACTACTCTCACTACTCACTCTCTACTACTCTCTCTACTTCTCACTCTCTACTACTCTCTCCACTACTCATTCTCTACTACTCTCTCTCTACTACTGTCTCTCTACTACTCACTCTCTACTACTCTCTACCTCTCACTCTCTACTACTCACTCTCTACTACTCTCTACTACTCTCTCTACTATTCACTCTCTACTACTCTCTACTACTCTCTCTACTACTCACTCTCTACTACTCTCTACTACTCACTCTCTACTACTCACTCTATACTACTCACTCTCTACTACTCTCTACTACTCACTCTCTACTACTCTCTCTACTTCTCACTCTCTACTACTCTCTCCACTACTCACTCTCTACTACTCTCTCTCTACTACTGTCTCTCTACTACTCACTCTCTACTACTCTCTACCTCTCACTCTCTACTACTCACTCTCTACTACTCTCTACTACTCTCTAATACTCACTCTCTACTACTCACTCTACTACTCACTCCACTACTCACTCTACTATTCACTCTCTACTACTCTCTCTACTACTCTCTACTACTCACTCTCTATTACTCTCTCTACTTCTCACTCTACTACTCTCTACTACTCACTCTCTACTACACACTCTCTACTACTTGCTCTCTACTACTCACTCTCTACTACTTGCTCTCTACTACTCACTCTCTACTACTCTCTACTACTCACTCTACTACTCACTCTCTACTACTCTCTAATACTCTCTACTACTCACTCTCTACTACTCTCCACTACTCGCTCTCTACTACTCACTCTCTACTACTCACTGTCTACTACTCTACTACTCTCTACTACTCTCTCTACTACTCACTCTACTACTCACTCTCTACTACTCTCTACTATTCACTCACTACTACTCTCTACTACTCTCTCTACTACTCACTCTCTACTATTCTCTACTACTCACTCTACTACTCTCTACTACTCACTCTCCACTACTCGCTCTCTTCTACTCACTCTCTACTGCTCACTCTCTACTACTCTCTACTACTCACTCTCTACTACTCTCTCTACTTCTCACTCTCTACTACTCTCTCCACTACTCACTCTCTACTACTCTCTCTCTACTACTGTCTCTCTACTACTCACTCTCTGCTACTCTCTACCTCTCACTCTCTACTACTCACTCTCTACTACTCTCTACTACTCTCTCTACTATTCACTCTCTACTACTCTCTACTACTCTCTCTACTACTCACTCTCTACTACTCTCTACTACTCACTCTCTACTACTCACTCTATACTACTCACTCTCTACTACTCTCTACTACTCACTCTCTACTACTCTCTCTACTTCTCACTCTCTACTACTCTCTCCACTACTCACTCTCTACTACTCTCTCTCTACTACTGTCTCTCTACTACTCACTCTCTACTACTCTCTACCTCTCACTCTCTACTACTCACTCTCTACTACTCTCTACTACTCTCTAATACTCACTCTCTACTACTCACTCTACTACTCACTCCACTACTCACTCTACTATTCACTCTCTACTACTCTCTCTACTACTCTCTACTACTCACTCTCTATTACTCTCTCTACTTCTCACTCTCTACTACTCTCTCTACTACTCACTCTACTACTCTCTACTACTCACTCTCTACTACACACTCTCTACTACTTGCTCTCTACTACTCACTCTCTACTACTTGCTCTCTACTACTCACTCTCTACTACTCTCTACTACTCACTCTACTACTCACTCTCTACTACTCTCTAATACTCTCTACTACTCACTCTCTACTACTCTCCACTACTCGCTCTCTACTACTCACTCTATACTACTCACTGTCTACTACTCTACTACTCTCTACTACTCTCTCTACTACTCACTCTACTACTCACTCTCTACTACTCTCTACTATTCACTCACTACTACTCTCTACTAATCTCTACTACTCTCTACTACTCACTCTGCTACTCGCTCTACTACTCACTCTCTAATATTCACTCTCTACTACTCACTCTCTACTACTCACTCTCTACTACTCACTCTCTACTACTCTCTACTACTCACTCTCCACTACTCGCTCTCTACTACTCACTCTCTACTACTCACTGTCTACTACTCTACTACTCTCTACTACTCTCTCTACTACTCACTCTCTACTACTCTCTACTACTCTCTCTACTACTCACTCTCTACTATTCTCTACTACTCACTCTACTACTCTCTACTACTCACTCTCCACTACTCGCTCTCTTCTACTCACTCTCTACTGCTCACTCTCTACTACTCTCTACTACTCACTCTCTACTTCTCACTCTCTACTACTCTCTCCACTACTCACTCTCTACTACTCTCTCTCTACTACTGTCTCTCTACGACTCACTCTCTACTACTCTACCTCTCACTCTCTACTACTCACTCTCTACTACTCTCTACTACTCTCTCTACTACTCACTCTCTACTACTCTCTACTACTCTCTCTACTACTCACTCTCTACTACTCTCTACTACTCACTCTCTACTACTCCCTCTATACTACTCACTCTCTACTACTCTCTCCTACTCACTCTCTACTACTCTCTCTACTTCTCACTCTCTACTACTCTCTCCACTACTCACTCTCTACTACTCTCTCTCTACTACTGTCTCTCTACTACTCACTCTCTACTACTCTCTACCTCTCACTCTCTACTACTCACTCTCTACTACTCTCTACTACTCTCTAATACTCACTCTATACTACTCACTCTACTACTCACTCCACTACTCACTCTACTATTCACTCTCTACTACTCTCTCTACTACTCTCTACTACTCACTCTCTACTACTCTCTCTACTTCTCACTCTCTACTACTCCTCTACTACTCACTCTACTACTCTCACCTACTCACTCTCTACTACACACTCTCCACTACTTGCTCTCTACTACTCACTCTCTACTACTTGCTCTCTACTACTCACTCTCTACTACTCTCTACTACTCACTCTACTACTCACTCTCTACTACTCTCTAATACTCTCTACTACTCACTCTCTACTACTCTCCACTACTCGCTCTCTACTACTTACTCTCTACTACTCACTGTCTACTAATCTACTACTCTCTACTACTCTCTCTACTACTCACTCTACTACTCACTCTCTACTACTCTCTAATACTCTCTACTACTCACTCTCTACTACTCTCTACTACTCACTCTCTACTACTCATTCTCTACTACTCTCTACTACTCACTCTCTACTGATCACTCTCTACTACTCACTCTCTACTATTCACTCTCTACTACTCTCTACTACTCACTCTTTACTACCCTCTACTACTCTCTACTACTCACTCTCTACTACTCACTCTACTACTCACTCTACTACTCACTCTCTACTACTCTCCACTATTCACTCACTACTACTCTCTACTAATCTCTACTGCTCTCTAATACTCTCTACTACTCACGCTCTACTACTCTCTACTACTCACTCTCTACTACTCATTCTCTACTACTCTCTACTACTCACTCTCTACTATTCACTCTCTACTACTCTCTACTACTCACTCTCTACTACTCACTCTCTACTACTCTCTCTCTACTACTCACTCTCTACTATTCACTCTCTACTACTCTCTACTACTCACTCTCCACTACTCGCTCTCTTCTACTCACTCTCTACTGCTCACTCACTACTACTCTACTACTCTCTACTACTCTCTCTACTACTCACTCTCTACTACTCTCTACTACTCTCTCTACTACTCACTCTCTACTACTCTCTACTACTCACTCTCTACTACTCACTCTATACTACTCACTCTCTACTACTCTCTACTACTCACTCTCTACTACTCTCTCTACTTCTCACTCTCTACTACTCTCTCCACTACTCACTCTCTACTACTCTCTCTCTACTACTGTCTCTCTACTACTCACTCTCTACTACTCTCTACCTCTCACTCTCTACTACTCACTCTCTACTACTCTCTACTACTCTCTAATACTCACTCTCTACTACTCACTCTACTACTCACTCCACTACTCACTCTACTATTCACTCTCTACTACTCTCTCTACTACTCTCTACTACTCACTCTATACTACTCTCTCTACTTCTCACTCTCTACTACTCTCTCTACTATTCACTCTACTACTCTCTACTATTCACTCTCTACTACACACTCTCTACTACTTGCTCTCTACTACTCACTCTCTACTACTCTCTACTACTCACTCTACTACTCACTCTCTACTACTCTCTAATTCTCTCTACTACTCACTCTCTACTACTCTCCACTACTCGCTCTCTACTACTCACTCTCTACTACTCACTGTCTACTACTCTACTACTCTCTACTACTCTCTCTACTACTCACTCTACTACTCACTCTCTACTACTCTCTACTATTCACTCACTACTACTCTCTACTAATCTCTACTACTCTCTACTACTCACTCTGCTACTCGCTCTACTACTCACTCTCTAATATTCACTCTCTACTACTCACTCTCTACTACTCACTCTCTACTACTCACTCTCTACTACTCTCTACTACTCACTCTCCACTACTCGCTCTCTACTACTCACTCTCTACTACTCACTGTCTACTACTCTACTACTCTCTACTACTCTCTCTACTACTCACTCTCTACTACTCTCTACTACTCTCTCTACTACTCACTCTCTACTATTCTCTACTACTCACTCTACTACTCTCTACTACTCACTCTCCACTACTCGCTCTCTTCTACTCACTCTCTACTGCTCACTCTCTACTACTCTCTACTACTCACTCTCTACTACTCTCTCTACTTCTCACTCTCTACTACTCTCTCCACTACTCACTCTCTACTACTCTCTCTCTACTACTGTCTCTCTACGACTCACTCTCTACTACTCTACCTCTCACTCTCTACTACTCACTCTCTACTACTCTCTACTACTCTCTCTACTACTCACTCTCTACTACTCTCTACTACTCTCTCTACTACTCACTCTCTACTACTCTCTACTACTCACTCTCTACTATTCACTCTATACTACTCACTCTCTACTACTCTCTACTACTCACTCTCTACTACTCTCTCTACTTCTCACTCTCTACTACTCTCTCCACTACTCACTCTCTACTACTCTCTCTCTACTACTGTCTCTCTACTACTCACTCTCTACTACTCTCTACCTCTCACTCTCTACTACTCACTCTCTACTACTCTCTACTACTCTCTAATACTCACTCTATACTACTCACTCTACTACTCACTCCACTACTCACTCTAATATTCACTCTCTACTACTCTCTCTACTACTCTCTACTACTCACTCTCTACTACTCTCTCTACTTCTCACTCTCTACTACTCCCTCTACTACTCACTCTACTACTCTCACCTACTCACTCTCTACTACACACTCTCCACTACTTGCTCTCTACTACTCACTCTCTACTACTTGCTCTCTACTACTCACTCTCTACTACTCTCTACTACTCACTCTACTACTCACTCTCTACTACTCTCTAATACTCTCTACTACTCACTCTCTACTACTCTCCACTACTCGCTCTCTACTACTTACTCTCTACTACTCACTGTCTACTAATCTACTACTCTCTACTACTCTCTCTACTACTCACTCTACTACTCACTCTCTACTACTCTCTAATACTCTCTACTACTCACTCTCTACTACTCTCTACTACTCACTCTCTACTACTCATTCTCTACTACTCTCTACTACTCACTCTCTACTGATCACTCTCTACTACTCACTCTCTACTATTCACTCTCTACTACTCTCTACTACTCACTCTCTACTACTCTCTACTACTCTCTACTACTCACTCTCTACTACTCACTCTACTACTCACTCTACTACTCACTCTACTACTCACTCTCTACTACTCTCCACTATTCACTCACTACTACTCTCTACTAATCAATACTGCTCTCTAATACTCTCTACTACTCACGCTCTACTACTCTCTACTACTCACTCTCTACTACCCATTCTCTACTACTCTCTACTACTCACTCTCTACTATTCACTCTCTACTACTCTCTACTACTCACTCTCTACTACTCACTCTCTACTACTCTCTCTCTACTACTCACTCTCTACTATTCACTCTCTACTACTCTCTACTACTCACTCTCCACTACTCGCTCTCTTCTACTCACTCTCTACTGCTCACTCACTACTACTCTACTACTCTCTACTACTCTCTCTACTACTCACTCTCTACTACTCTCTACTACTCTCTCTACTACTCACTCTCTACTACTCTCTACTACTCACTCTCTACTACTCACTCTATACTACTCACTCTCTACTACTCTCTACTACTCACTCTCTACTACTCTCTCTACTTCTCACTCTCTACTACTCTCTCCACTACTCACTCTCTACTACTCTCTCTCTACTACTGTCTCTCTACTACTCACTCTCTACTACTCTCTACCTCTCACTCTCTACTACTCACTCTCTACTACTCTCTACTACTCTCTAATACTCACTCTCTACTACTCACTCTACTACTCACTCCACTACTCACTCTACTATTCACTCTCTACTACTCTCTCTACTAATCTCTACTACTCACTCTATACTACTCTCTCTACTTCTCACTCTCTACTACTCTCTCTACTATTCACTCTACTACTCTCTACTATTCACTCTCTACTACACACTCTCTACTACTTGCTCTCTACTACTCACTCTCTACTACTCTCTACTACTCACTCTACTACTCACTCTCTACTACTCTCTAATACTCTCTACTACTCACTCTCTACTACTCTCTACTACTCACTCTCTACTACTCATTCTCTACTACTCTCTACTACTCACTCTCTACTGATCACTCTCTACTACTCTCTACTACTCACTCTCTACTACTTTCTACTACTCTCTACTACTCACTCTCTACTACTCACTCTACTACTCACTCTACTACTCACTCTACTACTCACTCTCTACTACTCTCTACTATTCACTCAATACTACTCTCTACTAATCTCTACTACTCTTTACTACTCACTCTGCTACTCACTCTACTACTCACTCTCTAATATTCACTCTCTACTACTCACTCTCTACTACTCACTCTCTACTACTCACTCTCTACTATTCACTCTCTACTACTCTCTACTACTCACTCTCCACTACTCGCTCTCTACTACTCACTCTCTACTACTCACTGTCTACTACTCTACTACTCTCTACTACTCTCTCTACTACCCACTCTCTACTACTCTCTACTACTCTCTCTACTACTCACTCTCTACTATTCTCTACTACTCACTCTACTACTCTCTACTACTCACTCTCTACTACTCACTCTCTACTACTCTCTACTACTCACTCTCTACTACTCTCTCTACTTCTCACTCTCTACTACTCTCTCTACTACTCTCTCTACTACTCTCTCTCTACTACTGTCTCTCTACTACTCACTCTCTACTACTCACTCTCTACTACTCTCTACTACTCTCTAATACTCACTCTCTACTACTCACTCTACTACTCACTCTACTATTCACTCTCTACTACTCACTCTCTACTACTCTCTACTACTCACTCTCTACTACTCTCTCTACTTCTCACTCTCTACTAATCTCTCTACTACTCACTCTCTACTACTCTCTACTACTTACTCTCTACTACACACTCTCTACTACTTGCTCCCTTCTACTCACTCTCTACTACTCTCTACTACTCACTCTACTACTCACTCTCTACTACTCTCTACTACTCTCTACTACTCACTCTCTACTACTCTCTACTACTCACTCTCTACTACTCATTCTCTACTACTCTCTACTACTCACTCTCTACTGATCACTCTCTACTACTCACTCTCTACTACTCACTCTCTACTACTCTCTACTACTCACTCTCTACTATTCTCTACTACTCTCTACTACTCAATCTCTACTACTCACTCTACTACTCACTCTACTACTCACTCTACTACTCACTCTCTACTACTCTCTACTATTCACTCTCTACTACTCTCTACTACTCACTCTACTACTCACTCTACCACTCACTCTCTAATATTCACTCTCTACTACTCACTCTCTACTACTCACTCTCTACTACTCACTCTCTGCTACTCTCTCTACTACTCTCTACTACTCACTCTCTACTCTCTATTACTCACTTTCTTCTCTCTACCTCTCTCTACCTCTCTCTACTACTCTCTACCTCTCTACCTCTACCTCTCTACCTCTACTTCTCTACCTCTCTACCTCTACACTTCTACCTCTCTACCTCTCTCTACCTCTCTCTACATGCACACATATGCACATATATATGCATATATATGCATATGCATTTACATATATGTATGTGTGTATATATATATAAACATATATATAATCTGCATATCTATACAAATATAAATGCATGCATATATATACATATCAATCATCTACTACTCTCTCTACTACTCACTCTCTACTACTCTCTACTACTCTCTCTACTACTCACTCTCTACTATTCTCTACTACTCACTCTACTACTCTCTACTACTCACTCTCCACTACTCGCTCTCTTCTACTCACTCTCTACTGCTCACTCTCTACTACTCTCTACTACTCACTCTCTACTACTCTCTCTACTTCTCACTCTCTACTACTCTCTCCACTACTCACTCTCTACTACTCTCTCTCTACTACTGTCTCTCTACGACTCACTCTCTACTACTCTACCTCTCACTCTCTACTACTCACTCTCTACTACTCTCTACTACTCTCTCTACTACTCACTCTCTACTACTCTCTACTACTCTCTCTACTACTCACTCTCTACTACTCTCTACTACTCACTCTCTACTATTCACTCTATACTACTCACTCTCTACTACTCTCTACTACTCACTCTCTACTACTCTCTCTACTTCTCGAGCTACACGGCTGACGAGTCAGGATCCCGCACCCGCGCGCCGTGAAAGGTATTTAACCTTGTACTTTTGGCAGTCTACCGGCACCCCACATACAGACCTGCTCCCTGCTGACGAGAGGCAACTACCTCGAAACACGTGTCCAGGGATGGCATTTATTTTCAACACTTGTAGCATAGGTGTACTCGCCGCTGCTACTTCATTGTCCAGAATCCTATGGGGCAACTTGCTAGTATGACGAGCGGTGTGCGACCCACTTAATGATTGACTTTAAAGGCTCCCTCGAGCTACACGGCTGACGAGTCAGGATCCCGCACCCGCGCGCCGTGAAAGGTATTTAACCTTGTACTTTTGGCAGTCTACCGGCACCCCACATACAGACCTGCTCCCTGCTGACGAGAGGCAACTACCTCGAAACACGTGTCCAGGGATGGCATTTATTTTCAACACTTGTAGCATAGGTGTACTCGCCGCTGCTACTTCATTGTCCAGAATCCTATGGGGCAACTTGCTAGTATGACGAGCGGTGTGCGACCCACTTAATGATTGACTTTAAAGGCTCCCTCGAGCTACACGGCTGACGAGTCAGGATCCCGCACCCGCGCGCCGTGAAAGGTATTTAACCTTGTACTTTTGGCAGTCTACCGGCACCCCACATACAGACCTGCTCCCTGCTGACGAGAGGCAACTACCTCGAAACACGTGTCCAGGGATGGCATTTATTTTCAACACTTGTAGCATAGGTGTACTCGCCGCTGCTACTTCATTGTCCAGAATCCTATGGGGCAACTTGCTAGTATGACGAGCGGTGTGCGACCCACTTAATGATTGACTTTAAAGGCTCCCTCGAGCTACACGGCTGACGAGTCAGGATCCCGCACCCGCGCGCCGTGAAAGGTATTTAACCTTGTACTTTTGGCAGTCTACCGGCACCCCACATACAGACCTGCTCCCTGCTGACGAGAGGCAACTACCTCGAAACACGTGTCCAGGGATGGCATTTATTTTCAACACTTGTAGCATAGGTGTACTCGCCGCTGCTACTTCATTGTCCAGAATCCTATGGGGCAACTTGCTAGTATGACGAGCGGTGTGCGACCCACTTAATGATTGACTTTAAAGGCTCCCTCGAGCTACACGGCTGACGAGTCAGGATCCCGCACCCGCGCGCAGTGAAAGGTATTTAACCTTGTACTTTTGGCAGTCTACCGGCACCCCACATACAGACCTGCTCCCTGCTGACGAGAGGCAACTACCTCGAAACACGTGTCCAGGGATGGCATTTATTTTCAACACTTGTAGCATAGGTGTACTCGCCGCTGCTACTTCATTGTCCAGAATCCTATGGGGCAACTTGCTAGTATGACGAGCGGTGTGCGACCCACTTAATGATTGACTTTAAAGGCTCCCTCGAGCTACACGGCTGACGAGTCAGGATCCCGCACCCGCGCGCCGTGAAAGGTATTTAACCTTGTACTTTTGGCAGTCTACCGGCACCCCACATACAGACCTGCTCCCTGCTGACGAGAGGCAACTACCTCGAAACACGTGTCCAGGGATGGCATTTATTTTCAACACTTGTAGCATAGGTGTACTCGCCGCTGCTACTTCATTGTCCAGAATCCTATGGGGCAACTTGCTAGTATGACGAGCGGTGTGCGACCCACTTAATGATTGACTTTAAAGGCTCCCTCGAGCTACACGGCTGACGAGTCAGGATCCCGCACCCGCGCGCCGTGAAAGGTATTTAACCTTGTACTTTTGGCAGTCTACCGGCACCCCACATACAGACCTGCTCCCTGCTGACGAGAGGCAACTACCTCGAAACACGTGTCCAGGGATGGCATTTATTTTCAACACTTGTAGCATAGGTGTACTCGCCGCTGCTACTTCATTGTCCAGAATCCTATGGGGCAACTTGCTAGTATGACGAGCGGTGTGCGACCCACTTAATGATTGACTTTAAAGGCTCCCTCGAGCTACACGGCTGACGAGTCAGGATCCCGCACCCGCGCGCCGTGAAAGGTATTTAACCTTGTACTTTTGGCAGTCTACCGGCACCCCACATACAGACCTGCTCCCTGCTGACGAGAGGCAACTACCTCGAAACACGTGTCCAGGGATGGCATTTATTTTCAACACTTGTAGCATAGGTGTACTCGCCGCTGCTACTTCATTGTCCAGAATCCTATGGGGCAACTTGCTAGTATGACGAGCGGTGTGCGACCCACTTAATGATTTATATATACATATACATATATGCATACATATGCATGTTATGTACATGAAAGTTTGAAAAACACTAATAAAAGCAAAGCTAAAAATCCACCTCATTACAAACAGAATTGCTTTAACTTAAACGAGGGCGAGACATATTGCATTTTCATTGCTTGTTTACTTTGGTTCCATCAAGAAGGTATTCAGATGTGTCACACATTTGCCATAAATTCTGAATGGTGGCACTCTAGTTGCTCATTAGATCACTGTAGAAAAAGCTACTGCTCACCAGGGAAGTCTTCTGCTGGTATTGAAAGTGCATGTTTCAGTCTGCATTTCAGAATTTTTAATGAAATAGAAGAGGATTTGAGAAGTCACTCAAAATGTGCACTCATTTTGTTTTCTGCAGCACTAATCATACTTTCTATGGCAAAATGAACCCCCTCATTTTGTTCCTTTTTAAATTATATGTTTTAAGAGTTACCACTTTATTCCAATCAAGATGGCTTCAGGTGTGCCATACGTTTGTCATAAGTAGGACTGTTAGCGCTCTAGTTGTTCTTTGGAACACTCTGGGAAGCTGCAGTAGAACACAAAGGAATCAACTGACAGTCTCTGCCCTTGTTGGATGTACATGTTTTACTGAGAATGTCAGACTTCATTCTCACATGACTGAGAAAGATAATGTGAATTTACAGAAAATATGCTCAGTTTAGCTTATAGATCACCTTCCAAACCTCTGTGGGAAAAGCATGAGAAAATAGTTTTCTCTCAAACATGATTCATGCTATCCCAGCAGAAGGCTTTTTCACATGGTAAAATCACCTTAGAACATACCACAATTCCTAAAATGAGTATGGTACCATCAACAAATGATTTATAATGTAACTTAAGTCTTAAAACCTTCTATTAACTGCAATGATATTTAATGAGGTGCTATAATGTATATTGATCCCAAGATGGCAGCCAACACTTCTTGGATGAATTGAACAAATTATTATTCCCATTCCAATCAGTGCAACATTAGGGAAAGTGTTGGATAACAGAGGGGTGAAAATGACTATTCCCACACCCGTCAGTTCAACAGTAGGGAAATTGTTGGATAGCAGAGGGGTAAAAAATACTATTCCCACTCCAATAATTGTAACAGTAGGTAAAATGTTGGATAGCGGACGAGTAAAAATTACAATTACCACTCTAGTGAGTGCAACAGTAGGAAAAGTGTTGGATTGCGGAGAGGTAACATTTAATATTCTCACTCCATTCAGTTCAAAATTAAAAACAAGCAAAATATTGACTGCAACAAAAATATTTAAAAAACAAAATAAATTAAAAAAAGATTTAAACATGTTAAAAATTCGAATACAAATATATTTAATATTACAAAGTAAAAAAAGAACATAAAGGTGCAGATTCCGATCCGTTAAAAATAATTTGCATACGACCCGTATCCGTATTTTTTTACGTACGAGTCGTACAAGTACCGTACAAACGGCCAAGTACGATTCGTACATAAAAAATAACTACGAATAGCATCGGGAAAAGAGTACGCGAGGGCGTCGGAAAGTTTTTACGTCCGAATATCGTCGGGAAAAGTGTATGAGAGTGAGCCAGACATTTTTACGTGCAAATCGTAAAACACAAGTCCGAGCGCGCAAGTACGATCCCGACCGTCCGTCAAACTACACAATCGCACGTAAAATGGCCCGTACAGAGCCAACGCAGTAGCACACATGTACACGGATAAACTTATGCCTGTGTACGAGCCGTACAGCACCCCCACCCCCCAAAATGTCAGCACAGTACACCACCCTGTCCGCACTGTACCCCAGCCCCGCAACTGTAAGCGCCGTACCCTCCCATGTACGCGCCGTACCACCCATGTACGCGCTGTGCCCCCCCTGTCCGCACTGTAACCCAGCCCCGCACCTGTACGTGCCGTACCCCCATGTACGCGCCGTACCCCCCCATGTACGCACCTTGCCCCCATGTACGTGCCGTACCCCCGCATGTACGCGCCGTACCCCCCTGTCCACACTGTACCCCAGCCTCGCACCTGTACGCGCCGTACCCCCCATGTACGCGCCGTACCCCCATGTACGCACCTTCCCCCCATGTACGCGCCATACCCCCGCATGTACGTGCCATACCTCCACATGTACGCACCGTACCCCAGCCCGCACCTGTACGCGCCGTACCCACATGTACATGCCTTACCCCCGCATGAATGCGCCGTACCTCCGCATGTACGTGCCGTACCCCAGGCCCGCACCTGTATGCACCGTACCCCCCATGTACGCGCCTTACCCCCGCATGTACGTGCCGTACCTCCGCATCTACGCGCCGTACCCCAGGCCCGCACCTGTATGCGCCGTACCCCCCTATGTACGCGCCTTACCCTCGCATGTACGCGCCGTAACTCCGCATGTACGCGCCATAACCCAGGCCCGCACGTGTACGCACCGTACCCCCACCGCATGTACGTGCCGCACTCCAACACCGTACCCCAGCACCCTCACCCAGCATCGCGTATGTACGGACCGTACCTACGCGAAGAAAGACTCTTACAGAACCAGGACACTGTAAAACAGCACAAGGAGGGTCAATTCGACTCGCACAACACCAAAAAACATGTCTACGTGACAAAATACATCCCAATGACTGACCTGGCACATCCAAACAGGCAAACAGAGGCCCCAAATCACAACCACCACTTATAACACACCCACCAAAATTCAAACACAGCCACACCCAAAAATCGACCAATAAAAAGGGCCCACACACACAACCCAAGAGCCTTTGCAACAGACCCACTGCTGCCAGACCCCACAGAGGCCAGACCCCACAGAGAAACAACTCTACATTACTGATACCTTCACTACACCGTCACTCACACACCTTCACACAACCTCCTTCACAAACATCCCCCTCTTCACATTCACACACACACCGTCACATTCATACCCACACACCCACAACCATCCACACCCACACCCCACACCATGCCCACAGACAAGAATCCAAAGTTCACAATGGCGGAGCAGGACCTCCTTGTCAACGAAGTCATCAGAGTCGAGCCACAGCTGTTTGGAACATTGGTCAGACAGACCAGCATAGCTGAAAAATCTGCCATGTGGCAGAGGGTTGTCGATAAGGTGAATGCTGTTGCGCCCATCCGAAGGACCAGGCATGAATGCCAAGCCAGGTGGTACGATCTGCGCAGGGCGGTCAAGAGGAAAATGAACGAAGAATATGCCCAGAGTAACATCACTGGAGGTGGGCCGTCCCGCAGACCCGTACACTACCATCCCTGGGAGGAGAAGGTGATGGCCCTGCTACCGCCGGTGAGAGTACACGGAGTCGAAGGAGTCGCAGAGCCTGGTGAGTACGCAAACAACTTACGTAACATGGGGGCAATGGGGTCCACACCACATACACACCAAATGCACGCAAATTCCCCCAAGCACTCACCGCACACAACCACACTCAAAAACCACGCTCATGCACTAACGTCTCCATGCTCACAAATCAAGGCAAGGCCATGTCCAAGGCTACAACAACCACAAACACAAGACTGGATGTCCGGGAGGGTGGGCCCCACACAACACATTGTGAAAATGAGATGCAGACACCAATGCCCTCAGCCCATATGGCATAGGTACATGCCCATGCACAATGCACAGGGACTGGCAAAGTACTGACAAGTTAGCTGACACTTGGCCCTGCTGTATGCAGCACAAGGCCCTCCTGGGCCCACTGTACACTCAAACACCAACTCCACAAGCACAGGTATCTAGCACAGGAACTCACACTCACTGTCATGCCAGCATGCACCATGAGGGGACAGACACATCACCTGGGAGACCCAATGACAACTCACACTACACACAACAGCAGGCCCGGTCACCCCCCCCCCCCTAACACAAGCACACACCCCCGGGGCAGGCAACGGATTTACACACTCCCACAATGGACATGTGACACAACAAGATCAATCCATAGCCAAATAAGCATCATAGCCAACATTCTACAGGTCAAACACTCAGGAGAACATCCCAATCTGTCCCCCGCAACATACCCATCCCCAAGTGGACATTGGGAGGAATGCTAGGCACATCCAACTACCTGGAGGAACTGTGTCAACTTGAATATGTATGAAACATAGATGTCGCATGAAACACCATTAACATTGTCTCTCTCTCACACACAGGGCAACGTCGTCGATCTCCCCCCGACACTGTCACAGTCCCAGGCTCCGCGTGAAGATGATCCCACCGGCAGCGACGACTCTCACCACTCCGTGGATGACCCTGACCAACCTGGACCCTCTGGTGCCCAAGCCCCTGCAGCACCTGCGTCAGGTACATCTCTGCCAACCACCCCCCCCCCATTCCTGCCACATCCCAGGACACACCCAGGAGCCCTGCTCGCACTGAACAACAGAGCCAGTCTGACCAGGAGGGACAAGGTTCTCCGGGCACCCAGGAAGAGGCAGGCAACCCTGCAAATGCCATCCCTCAGGGGTCCCGTAGACCCGATGTGCCCACAAGGGCAGGCTAGGCTCAAGTGGGCAGGGGTGGTGGGAGTGGAGGCAGGCGGAGGCGCGAACCTGACCAGCCAGCTCAGGACACCGGTATGTCACACATACCCAACATCCTGGACACATACCGGCGTGACACCAGAGGCATCATCCAGGTCGTGTCGAGACTCTCAGAGATGCAGGGGACCCTCGATGAGATAAAGAACCTGCAGGTCGAGCATCATGCCAGTCATCAACAACACCAAGGACAGATGGAGGCAAGACTGGCTGAGCTCCTGGCGGTGCACAGGGACATGAGCCAATCACTCCGTCAGATCGCCCAAAGCATGGGCAACCCTCCCTGTGCCGCCAGGCGTAGACCAGCACCAGACACAGGGAGGGAGGAGGAGGAGGAGGATTCGTCTGACGGAGCGTCCCAAACATCGTCAAGGCCTGCATCTGAGGGTCCCCGGAGGAAGGTGGGTCGTCCACGGAAAAGACCGTGAGAGTCAGCGGACCATCCACATCTCCCAGGTCACCTGGCCTGGCACCTGGCCCTCTGGCGCAACAGCAGCACCTCATCCAATGACATTCTCTGCCACATGGACTTGCTGGTCACAGTCTGACCAATGGTGACCAACACTGTGCCCTGGACTCTGATGACTTCCAATGCCAAGGATACCATCTCCCCCTGTGAACTTTGGATTCTATTCCCCCGGTAGAGCACCTAATTTCATCTACCAAAACACGTACCCCACCGCAAATAAATATATTATTTTGGTCATGAGACGTTCCTGTCATTTTGCATTATTCAACAACATATGTGTGTGGAAATGTCAAACTATGCCTGAGTGTTGAACTAACTCCAGCCATCCATACCCTGGGATCAGAGTCTGGTACAGGACACACATGGGTCACAAGGTATCATTCAATGTAGGCATGGAGCACAAAACTCACCTGTGATGGCCTCTGGCTGCTGAGGGGGGGCTTGATAAACTGTGCGGACAGACCTATTTGGGAGATTATCATCAAGGCGTAGAGGTCATGGCTCATGTGGAGGTTCCCGAGGAGGGAGTCCCAGGTATGTGTGGCCAGGTGGGAGAACAATGTCCTGTATGCTGGAGTACGGTGGATGTGAAGAACGGTGGCCAGGGCAAGGTTGGATGCACGGAGATGGCCCAACTGGATCTAGGATGACAGACGTACAAGGTTGGTTTGGGGTCGGGGTTGTGGACTGCCTCCTGAGTGTGGGTGGGGAGTGTGGAGGTCATCCTGCAGCAGACAGTGATCCATTGCAGCTATCTATGGTGGACGGTGAGGTGGTTGGGGCGCAGGGTGTTGAAGCTGAGGTGTGCAGATGCACCCTGGATGTGGACAAGTTTCCTGGGAGTTTGGATGTACTTGCTCCATAGAGGGCAGGGCAGTATTTGACATGGATGTTGTCATGGACCTGGGGGATGGTCTGTCTTTTCTTGGAGTGGATCTATCTGTGGATCATGTGCATAATGCAGAGGGCGTTGCAGCATGAGGTACAGATGCTGTGGACTAACATGGCACATGTGAGCGAGCCAAACATGATGCACACCATCTTGTGTGTGTGGCCACTGGGTGCTTGTGCAGGGCTCTTGCGGGTGGGACACAAGCACTTGACCCAGCTGGAAGGGGACAATCCTCAGATGATCACCTCAGTCCTGTACAAGTCCAGCCTCAGGTGGCTTGTGTTCAGCCATTCATCAATGGATCTCATGCATACTTGAATGATGGAACTGCCAATGTCTGTGTCTTTGTTGAGGGTGAGGAGCACCTGGCTGTCAATGGCATACGAGCTGATGATGAGGTGCTGTGCGCATGTGATGGTGGAGAGGGGGGTCCTGGACACTCTGTAGATTGACATGCTGAGAGATGATACCTGTGCCATGTCCCAGACGATGACACCATACCTCATGCTGAAGCCTTGAGTCCCACTCCCATGCCCTTGCTTGGCTACAGAGCCGGTGGGGAGTATTAGGGACGTGACCTGGTTGGTGTGACAGGGCCTGGAAGGCGGGGCAGTGCAGTGTAGGCAGTTGGAGTTGCACACTCAGCATGCAAAGGTGTCGTGTGTGTGCCCAGGGTATGTCTGACAGCAGGCGTTAGATGTGCGGATGGACATAGCTCGGAGTGTGGCTGCTACATCAGACTGTAGTGTGATGTGGGTTATGCAAGGACAGGATGGTGGTGCAATGTGCACCTTGCATGTGCTGATGGTCCAGCCTTTGGCACCGCGTGGCGGCAACAGTGGCATAGACAAGCTGAGGACAGCCAAATGAATGGGTGGAGGGAGGAAGTGAGGAGCATCTTGGAGGCGTGTGTGTTGCCAAATCTGGATACTCTGTGGAACCTTGCTGCAGGGGCCGCAGCAGCAGGCGGCATCTCCTTGCAAAATGCCAGAATTTGCACACAAAGACTAGGATGTCAGAAGGACAACTGCAACAGGCGCGTGTGTAAAGTAAGGAGTGTCCAGTGTCACATGGCACACCCAGAGACAATGCATGCACAATCACCAAAGAAGCATGATACCGGATCAGGAAACTGAAGGCCGACCTGCGCACAGGAGACACACCCTCAGCAGGTGTTGATGGCCCATTGTGTGGACCAACATGCCAAAAAACATACACGACCATGTACTTCATGCCCAATAGGGAGCCTAATCCATGAGCAACTACATGCATGTTGCTAAACTACACATGGACTCCTATGCATAATCTTCCACAACTATGCCAGATATGCCGCATGCAAAGTGGCAAGAGACCTGCATTGACAGAGATGAGGCACCTTGGAGTGTGACGAACACCTTTATTACTCAGACTCACACTAAGGGAAATGCATCAATTGGAACAGACTCACAGGTCATTTGGCTGACCATGTGTGACCTACACTGGACACCCCCTTTAACACACAGATGTGGTAAATCCTACTGAGCTGGCACACAAGTGAAGGGGTTGAGCCTAACACCCCTTGCTGCACACGGAGAGTCTGCAATTCCCCATTGAGCCTCATATGGGGATGTCCCACACTATGTCCACCATTAGCATCCCGTATGTTCCTGAGGGACGTTATACACACATTGATGCCTTCATCAGAATCCACAAACCATTACAGATGAGGGTGACTATCAATTCATGGGAGCCATGCAACACGTCATGTGCCCCATGGTGAGTCGACATGTATGCATGGTAACACAACATGCACAGGAGCAGTCCCCACATATCACAAACACGTACCACCCACAAAATGCCTTGCTGCACTCCTTACCCAAAATGACTTTTCACCATGTCTGTGCATGTAACTCTGATCCAGCACACGTTGCAATACTCATGAGGAATAGCAGGAGGGCAATGATGACATGAGCAGAACCTGGGGAGGACAGACACACAACAAGTCAGCGAAGAGCTAGTAATCCGCAGACATGTACATGTACTCTACAGGAATTATGTTGTCACCATGCTCTTAAAAAATTTAGTGTCCCAGCTAAAATGTGTGGAATGACATCATCACTTGAATGACACATCAGAACACACCTCCATGTCACTTAGCAGTAGCACACAGTCAGCTGGACACACACATTGCAACACATGCCACACAAGGCTCGAAGCGTGCACACTCAGACACAGGGACTCACCATTATGAGAAGAAGTTGTGGATAAGCTGACTCCGGATGTCCTCATCCTCATCCTCATCCTCATCCTCACTTGCCCCTTGCCCAAGCCCTTCATCCTCCATGGGTGGATGATCCTGCTCATCCGGATCAAGGATGAGTGGCACGGCCTTCTCCACTGCCATGTTGTGCAGCATGCAGCACACAATGAAGATTTTGAAGAACTTCACCGGGGCATATGGGAGGGCGCCGCCGGTCTTGTTTAGGCACCGGAATCTGCTCTTCAGGAGTCCAAATGTCCTCTCAATCACGCGCCTCGTCTGCCCATGGGTGTCGTTGTACCGGTGTTCTGCGGCTGTTCTGGGGTTGCGGAGAGGCGTCATCAGCCATGGCATGTTGGGATAGCCAGAGTCCCCTACATGGAAACATCATGTGAAGAAGTGGGTCAGGAGATGCCGTAAGATACAAAGATAGCGCGAAACACAGGACTAACAGAGTATACCACCAACAAGACATGCTCGTTCCGCGTGCAGCTGCAGCATCATTTCTGGCACCCTGCTACGCCTCATGATGTAGGCATCATGTGCGGACCCTGGAAAACGGGCACAGACATGGAGAAGTGTGGCTCGATGATTAGAGCGGCAGACCCTGATGCAGAGGTCTAGCCCGGGACCAGGGTTCAATTCCCCGCCTCGGTGGGTCTTGGGCTCAAAAATTCCACAGGCCTGATAAATCTCGCCTCGGTGCCTATTCCAATCATGGAGTCCCACTCTGCAACTCTGGGCAATAGCTTGCTTAATCTCCACAACGGCCCCCACAACGCTAAGGATGCCTGGCCTCCACCTTGAGGGTGCCCAGGAGTGGACGCCTCACAGGGAAAGCCAGGATGGGTTCCACAGCGGTATTCGTACAAGCGCCTTGAGACCCTTGCGGGTGAGTAGTGTGCTATACAAGTATCAAATTTACATTTATCACATTTTACATTTACATGGGAAATGGACATGTTAGGCAGACACACCACAAGGGCATTGATAGAGTGATAATGTTTGCGGTTCCAAAAGGCTACCTCCTGTGCCTGTGGTGGTACCAAAGCCACATGTGTCCCATCAATGGCCCCAATTACGTGAGGCATCCCTCCCAGGGCATAGAACTCGCCCTTGACACGTGTCAACTGCTCACGAGTGAGAAAATGGATGAATTCATCCAGGTGCTCGAACATGGCTTCTAAAACATCATGCAGGACACGGCTGAACATTGTCTGGGACATGCCACCAACATCAGCTATGGTCAATTGAAACGTGCCGGTGGCAAAAAAATGTAGGGCTGCCATCACCTTCATCTTGGGGGTCAGAGCTGTAGGTTACCTGTGTTGTGGTTGGAGGTGTGGTTCAAGCCTACGGGTCAAGCTCTCTATCAACTCTTGCGAGAAGGGGTATCTGCGTATGCAGTCATGTTCACGCATGGCATCCAGGTCTGGCATTCGTCTGGGGAGAGGCGGTGCCCTGCAGAGATTTGGAAGGAATAACGAAGAGTGAGTACATTACCACACCAATGTCACTGAAGTGAGCACATGTTCAACAGCTAATACACATCTGCTTAATACAGAGTCTGGTCTGTGCAATACATCCAGGACAAGTAGGCCAGCCAGGTGATACTCCTACGAAGAGGTAATATGCCAACAAGGGATTTTATTTGAAAAAGTTCTATCGTTGTTGATTTTAGGAAATTAATTTGGTGGGTGAGTTCTAGACAAATACCAACCCATATGTCAATTGACTGAACCCATCATCAAAAATATGAAATACACACACGGAAATCTTTTTGTGAAATAATCACAAATCTTTTTATATGTCAATTCAATTTAAAAGGAGTACAAGTGAACAATTGAATGCGCAATGAATCATGAAAAAGGAGAAAATAAATATTATCCACATTTCATGACAAAACATCTATTCCAAAAGAAAAAACAGAGATCTATCTCATTCTGAGAGAATAGTAATCAACTGTACATAATTAATGTTATGGAAATAGATGATGAAGTCGACGTTTCGGTCTTAGATGGCATCAATCCGTCAGACCATCTTCAGGACAGTAGGCATTGCATTAAAAAGGAAGACCCTTAGATGTTTATGCTTAATGCGAGAAAAATGTTTCTTTTCGTAACCTGATGGTTTACGCTGGTTCAGATCCTGGTCAAGTAGCTGAGTACAAATTAATGTAGAGGGGATGATCCTTCCTCTTATTTTTGGAAAGACATGACAACACCGTGGGGCAACACCATGAATGTGGCACTCTTGTGTGTCGAAAAGGAGGAGACTATCCTTCCTGATTTATTGTTCTTTTTTCGGAACTCTGCAGTGACAATTTCTAACCGAGAGTAAGGAAAGCTGACGCCAATCCACACGAAGGAACCGAACGTGTTCCTTCGTGAAATGTGAATAATATTTATTTTCTCCTTTTTCATGATTCATTGCGCATTCAATTGTTCACTTGTACTCCTTTTAAATTGAATTGACATATAAAAAGATTTGTGATTATTTCACAAAAAGATTTCCCGTGTGTGTATTTCATATTTTTGATGATGGGTTCAGTCAATTGACATATGGGTTGGTATTTGTCTAGAACTCACCCACCAAATTAATTTCCTAAAATCAACAACGATAGAACTTTTTCAAATAAAATCCCTTGTTGGCATATTACCTCTTCATTTAACCTGCCCAAGCCCTCAAGGGTATATTGGGTCTGTTTCCCTACGGTTACATTACTCCTACGAAGAGCCAGCCACAATAGTTGCATGGCAATGTTGACTAGGGGTGGGCGTAGTTCGCGAAGTAGCACTTCGCGAAGCTACGCAAAGTGAAGTTCGCACTACGCGAGCTACGCGTAGCACTTCGCGAACTGCGTAGTAACATGTTCGCACTGTGCAAGATGTTGTTTTCAATGATTGCACAGTGCGGACAAGCAACCGGCACTGTGCAATCATTGAAAATGGCATCTTGCACAGTGCGAACTGGTAGTTTCTCATCGCGAGCGGTCGCGAGCATACGCGACCCCTCGCAATGAGAAACCTGACCTCCTCGCGTTGGGAATCTCGCCGGGAGGTTTATTTTCCATGCTCGCGATCGCCAACTTGATGTTGCTGATCGCGAACAAGGAAAAAGTCTCGCCGGGATGTCATTTTGCTTGCTCGCGGTCGCCAACTTGACGTTGAGGACCGCGAGCAAGCAAAAAATGACCGCAGCACTACGCAACACTACGCTACGCGTGTTCGCACTGTGCTACGTGCAGTTCGCGTAGTGCGAAGTAGCGCGAACTTCGCAAACTACGCGAGCGTAGCGTAGTGCTTCGCCCAGGCTTAATGTTGACGTGACATGCCATTAAAAGAGCTGTGGGCCAGTGTAAGTGACCAGCCAGATACATTACATGAGTGACAGACATCCACATATCCGCATTTGAAGGATGTTATCGCATACAGACAGCTGGCAGGAGTCTAGACGCACAGGTCACATGTCATCTGAAAAAGGACAGATAAAACACATTTCCATGAAGGGGTACATGTCAAAAACTGATGACACAGACATTGAGACAACACAGATATTGCCTCATGTCAGGAAATCATCTTCGAACCATCATGACACATGTAACGTGTGAGTCCACATGTGGCATGGTGTGCGTATATGTGTGTCATGCACATATGCACACAGACACATGTTGGATGCTGCAACAGCAGATGGAGTTGACGGAACACCAACGGCAAGCTCATGGGAACACATGACACACACATGACATAGTCACATCGTGACACGCTGGTAGTCACATGTCAGGTGTAATTATCCGTGTACCTGGCATCAGGAGACAGCTGCGGGTGTTGGTGACTGTGCCATACCAGTGATGCAGTGCCTGACACGTGTGTCCTACATGCACACATGTGCAAAGTGTGAAGGGGAAGTGTGCCACGTAGTGCCCCATCACACATGACATGTGTAAACAGCTCATCACACATCTATTGTGCCACAACATGAGGAGACATGTGCCCTGCGCATGAAGGCCTGCACTGACAATGACTTGATGTCCAGCCTTGTGCGAGTCTGTGTGTTACCGTGGGCCCTAGTGATACGGCACGTACTCACGCGTGTACGGCCCGTACTCACGCGTGTACGGCCCGTACACGTGTGAGTACGTGCCTATCACTATAGTTGGGGTACCGTAGGCCCTAGTGATATGGCACGTACTCATGCATGAGTACGTGCCGTACACGCGTGAGTACGTGTCTATCACTATAGTTGGGGTACCGTAGATCCAAGTGATACGGCACGTACTCACGCGTGTACAGCCCGTACACGCGTGAGTACATGCCTATCACTATAGGTGTGTTACCGTGGGCCCTAGTGATACGGCATGTACTCACGCGTGTATGGCCCGTACAAGCGTGAGTACGTGCCTATCACTATGGTTGGGGGTACCGTAGGCCCTAGTGATACGGCATGTACTCACTCGTGAGTACGTGCCGTACACGTGTGAGTACGTGCCTATCACTATAGTTGGGGTACCGTAGGTCCGAGTGATACGGCACGTACTCACGCGTGTACGGCCCATACACGCGTGAGTACGTGCCTATCACTATAGTTGGGGGTACCGTAGGCCCTAGTTATACGGCACGTACTCACGCGTGAGTACATGCCGTACACACGTGAGTACGTGCCGTACACACGTGAGTACGTGCCTATCACTATAGTTGGGGTACCGTAGGTCCGAGTGATACGGCACGTACTCACGCGTGTATGGCCCGTACACGCGTGAGTACGTGCCTATCACTATAGTTGGGGTACCGTAGGCCCTAGTGATACAGCCCGTACTCAAGCGTGTATGGCCCGTACACGCGTGAGTACGTGCCTATCACTATAGTTGTGTTACCGTGGGCCCTAGTGATACGGCACGTACTCACGCGTGTACGGCCCGTACTCACACGTGTACGGCCCGTACACGCGTGAGTACGTGCCTATCACTATAGTTGTGTTACCGTAGGCCCTAGTGATACGGCACATACTCACGTGTGTATGGCCCGTACATGCGTGAGTACGGCCCGTATCACTGTAGTGATGGTGCCCTAGGGGTACGGGCGAAACGCGCCGTACCTGTGTGAGGATTTAAGAATTACAATGGGGACACATGAGGGACAAGTATTAGGGCCTAAATGCATGCTGGTTGTCATGGATACCGAGTTTCAAGTTCAAAATTTAACATCATGTGGTCTGGAAAAAGCAGTTGGCCACATTATACATTGTTGCAAAGTGGTTGTTGACTTGACATGATGCTGCAAATTCGAAAGATGCTAAGGCTGTCACTGGTGTATGTTTAAAGGGATTGGAGGAAACGTAGGATGCAAATGAGTCTGACCAATCACTCTGTACTCCTGTAAATGAAATAGGCCAGCAAGGCAGATATAAGGCAGGCAGAACCCATGGGAGGGCACTTGCCTGCACAACATGTCAGTCGATACCACTGCTGCTGTATTGTCTCCCTCTGGCACCATGTCAAGAACTGTGGAGAGGGCCCAACCTTTCACCCAGGAGGAGAACGAGGCCCTGCTGGATATGATCCTCCCACGGTACCCCATGCTGTATGGTCGACCAGGGGAGCAGGTGAGTGCTGACTCCACTACCTTTGCCTGTGCACCTTTTTTGTGTCTGTCACTTCTGGCATTGTGTCCAGGTGTGACAGACATGCAATGTTGGTTGGAGTGGGTCCCGGGGGGGAGTGGATGGCTTATGTCTCTCATGCAGGGCTTGATGTAGTTCATGTGTGCACTCCTCACTTGCATTGTACTTACTGTGACATTCACTGCATAGTGCATGGCACATTCAGCCAGCCTAATCCTCTTGGGCATTCTTGTTCTATTGTCCTGCGGTGATTCAGTGGCCACCCCGGTGTGACAGGTGACTGCACCCACAGATGTGTGTGAGAGTTGAGTGGAGCTGTGGTGAGAGTGGTGAGAGTGTCCAAATGATGTGTACGCTCCCTGGACATTGATGTGTGTGAATGTTTCTTGTCATGTGGGTGAGTGTCTATGTGGAGTGTTGCACCACAGCTGCATGGAGGAGGCAACTGCTCAATCCATCTGATGTGAGAAGTAAGCCGTGCTGTGTGTCTGACTTGCTGAGCTAGCCCCACACCTGTGACCCCCCCCCCCCGGCAAGTGGCACATGTGCAGAGTGAGGTTTGCATCCGCTGTTGCCAATGGCAGGTGATTGATGTGTGCCTGTGTGTGTCTGTGTACTCTGCTGAGGTTTCGTCAGTGGCCTGGGGCATGTGACTGCTTGGCGGTGCTGTCCATCAGCCTTGTGTTGCTTGGGATGCACAGTGTGTGCCATGATCAGGGATTGTTTCACACCCCTCATGCCACCTGTGTACTTACTATGCCATGTAGTGCATTGGTGCGTCCCCAGTAGAAAAAGTCCCTATGACTAAGGTGCTATTACTTGCCAGCATACTATGCCCTGTTCAACAAATCAAAGATGTTCAAATGTGTGTCTCTGTGACATGGTGCAGGTGTAGTGATGTTGTCCCACTTTGTCATCCACACAGGTAACCGCCTACCACAAGGGGAAGATCTGGAAGGATGCAGTCAAGGTCGTGCAATCGGTGGAGGGTCGCAGTCGGCGCCTGCCACAAGTGAGGAAGAGATGGCAGGACATCCGGTGCTGAACCCGGAGGATCGCCCGGGTCATGCTGACGGAGGAGGCTCCTCGCAAGCATGACGGGCGCCGGCGCCTGACCCACCAGATGAAGCGTGTCCTGGCGGTGGTCTTCCCTGACCTGGATAGGCGGATACAGGAGTTACAGCAGCAGGAAGGGGGTAGGTACATGTGGGTTTATTGTGTGTCGCCAGCTTTTGTAGCTGCTCAGTCGCCTGGATACACTGCCAGGCTATATATGTGCAGTGCATATCCTGTTTCCCCAAGTCAACCTGTGCTGTTCTTCCTCCCTTCCCCTCCTTGACATGTGTTACCTGGTCTGTGGGTTATCACTATTGCACATGGTCATCTAGGCTGCCAGTTAATCAAGGTGCACACTGCTTTCAGCATCATGTGTGGGGGTGGTCTGCCTGTGCCCTGTCCTGTTCAGTCATTTGGGGGTGCATAATTGTTGGCACTGATGCTGAGTCTCAACATAGGAGTGTGAGGTTTCAAATGAACAGACTTGCAGCATGCATTACCAATGTTGTGGCCTCAGACATGATGTGCATGAGTGGGATATATGCATAGTGCCGGGACGGTTGCTCCTGTTACAGTCAGCTCATTCCAGGATCATGGAGCAGTGTGCCCACTACAGTCCCCTGGCACAGCCTGCCCTCCTACTCATGTGTGTCATCCAACACTGTGCACATTCACTGTGGGTTCAGCATGGCTCTGCCTCTGTGGCATTGTTCCCTGGCCTAGGTAGCATTTTTCACATGTGTGATACATTTGTCCACTGGACAGGGATACACCAGTTTGCTTGTGCATACTCACACTGGGCAGTGCCTGTGTGGCTATTCACAACAATCTGTTGATGTTTGTTTGTGACCGATATGTTTTGGCAGCCCTACAAGGTGATGTCGTGTTAATGAAGCTAGTTTTCAAGCACAGTTATTGTAACCCTGAATAAGAGGTGTCACTTCTTGATCGGTATCAGTCACATTGACTCAGGTATGGGTGGGTGTGTGCGGGAGGGGCGTACATGTTCAACCCTGATGTTTCATTGCCAGTTCTGACTTGTGTGTGATGATTCGCAGTACAGAAAGTCATCGTGCAGTGCCCCCGTGATGTTGGCCAGTGCTTAATGTTCGTGCTTCGTAGCCTGTGTCAGTTTTTGACAATCATGTATCCTGCTTGTACATTTTTGGCACCTGTGTGTGGTTCAGATGCTACACAGTTGTGACTTTGTGTACTGACATCTGTGGGTACATTCTGGCTTGCCATGCGGGGGAACCCACAGTACAGCTAGGCTTTTTTGCTAAACAATTGCAGGCCCATTAGCTTATGCATTGTCCTGGGTGTGGACATGTGTGCCACTCCGGATGACAGTCAGTAGGTCATATGTGTAGCCAACTGTGTGATCAGGTGATGGATAGCCATGTGACAAATGACATTATTCAAGTTGTTACTCAGAGAAAATGTCCATTGGCACTCACTACACCTGTCAACATGTCTCAATGTTTCATATGCTTGACCTTGTTGTTTTGTTGTGAAGGACAATGATGAGCCTGCATGACAGATGTCTCTCAAGGAAGTGCACAAGGCACCACCTTTACACTTTCCAGGGACACGCTGGCACATTTTGAAGTAAGGCACAGTTTGAACAAAACTTGTTTGGAGTTCATACATATACATGTTCCCACAGTGTGGTAGCATTTGGGTTAGTCCTTGGTTGTTGCTGATACCAACTTACGAGTGTCAAGTCATCCAGACCACCGTGGTGCCATGTATATGTACTTACTGATACGCCATTTCTGCCTAACAGTGGCTGATTTGAATGAGTCTGGCAGCTCAGACAATGACTGTGTACATGTAGTTTGGTGTGCACCTCCTTGTGTGACTTCTGCTATACAGACATATGTATGGTGTGTTCACAGAGTGCCACATTCACACATTCTAGACATGTCCAGTGTGTAAAGGGTTGTGATTCTCCAGGAGTCACAATGTATTTCTTTGGGGTTTCAAAAGTACTCACAGGTCTCTGAGTGTGGGGACACATTCTGCATTGGCATGTGGTATTTGGCCTTGGGTGCGACAATACTGTTTGGTTCACAGTGAACAAGAGGTGGCATGCCTTCATAGTCTTGCTGTGCTCAACTGATCCCAGACACTAGCTTCTCATGATCTTGTGATTTCAAGTTATTTGCTGTTGTGTCCTAATTTTCATTGTTTCCAAGTGGCATGGTGGGTCAACCAACTGGGGAGTGCAGGGCTTACATATGTGGGGAGTATTCTAGATGTTACTCATGATGCCTTTCCTGATATGCACTGTTGCCTATTTTGTTTGGACTCATGTGTCAGATGTATACAGGCGACTGATTTTTTCCTGTCTCTTCACCTTGCCCACAGCATCATTGGAGAACACCGAGGGAGACACTGTCACGGACGTGGAGGAGGGATCGAGCAGTGGTGCCACCACTGCTGAGGAGTCGGCGAACTCAAGTGGCACCGAGGGCGAGGGGAGTGAGGCGGAGGACCTGCCCAGTACCAACACTGACTACGAGGCTGACGGGTCCGAGGCTGAACTCCCTGAGGGGGCGGAGGCTTCCCCAACAGCTGGCAGCAGCACTCCATCCGTACCCGCCCCCTCCATTCCCATCACCGCCCTCCCACTTGCTCAGGTCCCTTCTGTCCGTGCTAGGCCACACCGTGTCTCCTTCGTGCCAGGCACCACACCGCCTGCCCCTGTCCCCCCTGCTGCCCTCACTGCCGAGTCTGTGGACATTCAGCGGCAGTTGCAAGTTGGGCAGACATCGATCCTGACTGTCCTCCATTGCCACACCAGACTGCTGACCCAGATGGTGTCGTACATGGAGGGCATGTCATCAGCGATGTCTGACCAACGGATGTTGCTGAGGTCCCTGGACTCGTCACTGACAGCAGTAGTGAGTAACCTGCAGCGCTGCCTCCCCCCCTACCCCTGCCCCATCCACAAGTCCCACACCCATGCCTGTCCCAAGCACACCAAGACATCCACACACACGCACCCCACCAGACACGAGCAGCACACCACCACGTAAGGGCAAGCACACACCTCCTGACACGCACACTCAGGGGGAAGCAGGCACACCCACTGGGTCTGGGGCACACAGGCAGGCATGCAGCCACAGTCCTCGTCCACATGACTCACTCCCCAGTCCCTCCGATGTCACTCCCCTTGGCTCCCCTGCCCCAGATTCGGAGAAGGAGGCCTACTTTGCTGGGCTGGGCCTCAGCCCCACTAGTTCACCTGGCCCGAAACGGTCAAGGCACTCCACGGGTAGGGGAGTTAAGTCCCCCAGCCTGTCCACCACCTCCCCAGTAGCGCTGCAACCCATCCCTCCGACCCCCCCCCTCCTTGGGGCCTGTTGTTTCTCCGCGTGCAGGGGAGATGCTTGAAGAACTGGCAGAAGTGTGCAGCGCCGAGCTCACCTCCACCTTTGGCGCTGCCCCACCCCCTGTGGTGGAGTCGTCCATCCCTGCACCCACCACACCTACCCTTCCCCCTCCTGTCCCTGCGGTGCCTGGTCCTTCCCCACATGATGCCCCCCCCCCAGTCGACGACACAGAGTCTTCTGATGTGCAGACAAGCTAGGGGAGACGCATGGCCATGTGTCCCCCCCAAGGACTGATGATATGGACTGGCCATTGGCCTTTGTGAATAGTCTCGTTTACACATTATTATTTTCATGCTGAATAAAGCATTTTCTATTTTCGTTAGAAAAGTCTTGCATTTCAGGTATTGATGTTGATGCTGATGCTACAGGAGTTGGGGTTGTGGGCATGTGTTATGTTTCAGGGAAATGTTGTAGTCTGCTGCTCATGGGGTGGAACCTGGTATCTGCGTCCCATCACAAGGTCTCTGCAAAGATTCTTTGTCGTGTATGCTCTTTGTGTTTGGAGACATTGTCCCAAGGAGTGTTCCTTCCTCTGTGGCACCTGACATCTTCCCTGCAGAGAGTTGCACAATTGTTGTGTTGCCCTGTGTCTACATTTCCTTTGTTGGTGATGGATCCCTTCAACTCTGGCCATGCCTGCTCAGCAATGACTCCGGCTGCATCGTCTGTGCCATCCTTGGTACTCACTGTACTTGTGTATAGAGTATTTTGCCTTGCCTTCATGGAGAAATTGTCCCTTTTCCACACAATGCATGTGTGTAATCCCAGCCTAGCACACATATGGTACTTGTTCTGCTGGGTATTTGAACACCTGACTCACAATTGTGGGCATTGTATCTGTGGGAACTCCACCCTATTCCTTCCATGACAGACAACATCTTGGTGGCTGGCCCAGCACCTGAACATTCCTATCAGTCCTAGGATGTGCGTGACAGTGTGTGTTCTCTTTGGCTCTCTTAGTTTAGTAGGCAGTGACATGACTAAACAGTCTTGTGGCATGATCTCAGTGTGTGTATTGTGCTGCATCTGCCAGGGGTGGGTATGCATGTGTTATTTGTCCTCACACCCACATGTGGTGTGTCATGCAGTGGGGGAAAGACATCCATCCTCCTGGGAGTGGGACACTGCTGTCAGTGATGTGTTGTTATGGCCCTATCATCATTGTCCAAAGTTAGGGATGCGTACATACACCCATGGAGTTGTGGTCATCTGATAATGATGTACACCCCCCATGTCTCTTTCCACTGCTGGGAGTCCTCTGCACCCACTCATATATGTCTGTCCACTGCTGGGAGTCCTCTGCACCCACCCCCATGTCTGTGTCCACTGCTGGTATTCCTCTGCACCCACCCCCATGTCTCTGTCCACTGCTGGGAGTGATGGGCACCCACCCCTCACATGTCCCTGTCCACTGCTGGTATTCCTCTGCACCCACCCCCATGTCTGTGTCCACTGCTGGTATTCCTCTGCACCCACCCCCATGTCTCTGTCCACTGCTGGGAGTGATGGGCACCCACCCCTCACATGTCCCTGTCCACTGCTGGTATTCCTCTGCACCCACCCCCATGTCTCTGTCCACTGCTGGTGTTGATATGCACCCACCCCCATGTCTCTGTCCACTGCTGGAGTTGATATGCACCCACCCCCATGTTTCTGTCTTTGGCTCTCTTAGTTTAGTAGGCAGTGACATGACTGAACAGTCTTGTGGCATGATCTCAGTGTGTGTATTGTGCTGCATCTGCCAGGGGTGGGTATGCATGTGTTATTTGTCCTCACACCCACATGTGGTGTGTCATGCAGTGGGGGAAAGACATCCATCCTCCTGGGAGTGGGACACTGCTGTCAGTGATGTGTTGTTATGGCCCTATCATCATTGTCCAAAGTTAGGGATGCGTACATACACCCATGGAGTTGTGGTCATCTGATAATGATGTACACCCCCATGTCTCTTTCCACTGCTGGGAGTCCTCTGCACCCACTCATATATGTCTGTCCACTGCTGGGAGTCCTCTGCACCCACCCCCATGTCTCTGTTCACTGCTGGAGTTGATATGCACCCACCCCCATGTCTCTGTCCACTGCTGGGAGTCCTCTGCACCCACCCCCATGTCTGTGTCCACTGCTGGTATTCCTCTGCACCCGCCCCCATGTCTCTGTCCACTGCTGGGAGTGATGGGCACCCACCCCTCACATGTCCCTGTCCACTGCTGGTATTCCTCTGCACCCACCCCCATATCTGTGTCCACTGCTGGTATTCCTCTGCACCCACCCCCATGTCTCGGTCCACTGCTGGGAGTGATGGGCACCCACCCCTCACATGTCCCTGTCCACTGCTGGTATTCCTCTGCACCCACCCCCATGTCTCTGTCCACTGCTGGTGTTGATATGCACCCACCCCCATGTCTCTGTCCATTGCTGGGAGTCCTCTGCACCCACACCCATGTCTCTGTCCACTGCTGGGAGTCCTCTGCACCCACCCCCATGTCTCTGTCCACTGCTGGGAGTCCTCTGCACCCACCCCCATGTCTCAGTCCACTGCTAGTGTTGATATGCACCCACCCCCATATCTCTGTCCACTGCTGGTGTTGATATGCACCCACCCCCATGTCTCTGTCCACTGTTGGGAGTCCTCTGCATCCACCCCCATGTCTCTGTCCACTGCTGGGAGTCCTCTGCACCCACCCCCATGTCTCTGTCCACTGCTGGGAGTCCTCTGCACCCACCCCCATGTCTCTGTCCACTGCTGGAGTTGATATGCACCCACCCCCATGTTTCTGTCCACTGCTGGGAGTCCTCTGCACCCACTCATATATGTCTGTCCACTGCTGGGAGTCCTCTACACCCACCCCCATGTCTCTGTCCACTGCTGGGAGCCCTCTGCACCCACCCCCATGTCTGTGTCCACTGCTGGTATTCCTCTGCACCCACCCCCATGTCTCTGTCCACTGCTGGGAGTGATGGGCACCCACCCCTCACATGTCCCTGTCCACTGCTGGTATTCCTCTGCACCCACCCCCATGTCTGTGCCCACTGCTGATATTCCTCTGCACCCACCCCCATGTCTCTGTCCACTGCTGGGAGTGATGGGCACCCACCCCTCACATGTCCCTGTCCACTGCTGGTATTCCTCTGCACCCACCCCCATGTCTGTGTCCACTGCTGGTATTCCTCTGCACCCACCCCCATGTCCCTGTCCACTGCTGGTATTCCTCTGCACCCACCCACCCACCCACTTGCGCCCTTGCTGTGGTACACTGCTGTCCTGGGCATACACCACCCCCAATTTACAGCTGATGTGCTGCACCAAGCCGTACACCTACATCCGTGGCGTGTGTACGCCTTGTATCCATCATGTAATGGGGCTGTAGGGGTATGGGTGGTACAGCCTGTACCCATGCTCTGGGGGCGTGGGTACGGGCCGTACCACCATTGTGGCGGTGCCGTAGGGGTACGCGTGGTACGGCCCGTACCCATGCTCTGGGGGTGTGGTACGGGCCGTACCACCATAGTGGCGGTGCCATAGGGGTACGCGTGGTACGGCCCGTACCCATGCTCTGGGGGCGTGGGTACGGGCCGTACCACCATAGTGGCGGTGACGTAGGGGTACGTGTGGTACGGCCCGTACCCACGCTCTGGGGGCATGGGTACGGGCCGTACCACCATTGTGGCGGTGCCATAGGAGTACGCGTGGTACCCATGCCATAGGTGCCATAGGAGTACGCATGGTACCCATGCTCTGGGGGCGTGGGTACGGGCCGTACCACCATAGTGGTGGTGACGTAGGGGTATGTGTGGTACGGCCCGTACCCACGCTCTGGGGGCGTGGGTACGGGCCGTACCACGCGTACCCCTACGTCACCGCCACAATGGTGGTACGGCCTGTACCCACGCTCTGGGGACAGGGGTACGGGCCGTACCACCATTGTGGCGGTGCTGTAGGGGTACGCATGGTACGGCCCGTACCCACGCCCCCCAGAGCATGGGTATGGGCCGTACCACCATTGTGGCGGTGACGTAGGGGTACGCGTGGTATGGCCCGTACCCACGCTCTGGGGGGCGTGGGTACGGGCCATACCACCATTGTGGCGGTGACGTAGGGGTACGTGTGGTACGGCCCATACCCACGCCCCCAGAGCGTGGGTACGGGCCATACCACCATTGTGGCGGTGACGTAGGGGTACGCGTGGTACGGCCCATACCCATGCTCTGGGGGCGTGGGTACAGGCCGTACCACCATTGTAGTGGTGACGGGTACAAGTCGACGTCCACTTCCATTGTGGAGGTAGGTAGGGATTGGTGGACACGCCCCCCCCCCCAGTGACCAGAGCCTGGAGGTCATTTCTGTGCAGGACATATGTATATTTGTAATTGGGTGGGGGTAATGTTTCCTGCTCCAGCCCCCCCACCCCCCTTTGCCCCTGGGTGTTGTTCTGACCTTCTGCGGCGTCTGTGTCGGTTTCTGAACACGAGGTCGTAGGCTATGAGGACCAGGATGACGCGTAGATAGGGGTCCATCGCTGTCCGTCGCGTACCGGTGCTCCTTCTTCGCGTCGTCCTCAATTTCCCGGGAGTTTTTGGCTGCCGTAAAAAAATAGCGTTGCGGAGTGACGTAGGCACGGATCGTACTTGCTGGTCCGTAAAACGCTGCCTGACTCCATCCGGACGTCGCGTACGCGCCGTCCAGATTCAGATTTGTATGTATTTTTTTGCCGGTCGGTCTTTTGTACGACTCATACGGAAATGGTATTTCTGTGCGAATCGTACTTGCGAGTTTGTAAGGTGTTTTTTCCGGGTACGAGTCGGACGGAGAAAACGCTCCTTACGACCATTTGTACCCGGGTTTTACAGGATCGGAATCAGCACCAAAATGTTAAATACATATGACAAATACCTACAAATAATATATTAAATAAAAGGAAAAATAGTTTTCAAACAAATAAATATTTTTAATAAAAGATTTAGAAACAAAAACATTAATTATTACATAAATATACTTTTACTATTTCCTACCATATAACACCACACCATTCACAACCCACATCTAAATCTAAAAATAATGTTCTTCCTGAATTAACATAATTGCCAATTAAAGAAATATTATGAATTAAAAAACAAATTAAAACTCATAAAAATTAATTAACTTCCCATATTTTACCCCTATAATCCCCACAACCCACAGCTAAGAATTAAACTGTAAAAACATTAATTACACAATTAAAACATATTTTCAATTTAAAAAGTAATAGTATTTTACAACTTATTATAAAGTAAGTAAAATTAAGTTACTCTCCACACTGTACCCCTATAAAAGTAAAAGCCTCACAAAAAAACAAACAAATACCCTAATTAGATATCAATTAATTAATTAATTAATATTAACGATCAACTAATTATTAATTAGTTAAACATAAATTACTTCCCACCCGTTATCCTTATAAACCCCACAACTCACATCTAAAATGAATTACATAATTTCCATATTTAATTTTCAATTAATTAATATAAATGAACAGCTAATTATTAATTAAATAAACATATATTACTTCCTACCCTTTACCCCTAGAAACCCCATAACCCACACCTAAAATTAATTACACAATTTCCATAAATATTTTCCAATCAATTAATATAAATTAACAACTAATTATTAATTAATCGAAATTATTTCCCACACTTTACCCCTATAATCCCACAACCCGCACCTAGAATGAATTACACTAATACATAATTAATTTCAATCAATTAATTAATAAAAATAAACATCTAATTATTAATTAATCATAAATTACTTCCCACCTTTTACCCATATAAACCCCACAACCCGCACCTAAAACAATTACACAATTACCATAATTAATTACCAAATAATTAATTACTAATAACTAACAACCAATTAATAATTAATTACAAATACATTACTTCCAACAATTAACTCTATAAAATCTCAATTAAATAAATATTAATAAATACAAAATAATAATTAATGTATTATAATTAAATTACTTCCCACCCTATTCCCCTATAAACCCACAACTAAAGAACGCAAAATGTACTTAAATTAAAATCGATAACTACAAAATATTTAACACGTATATTAAAAAACATAAACAATTCTTATACAAAAAAAATACATCACATACATTTAAAATATAAACTAAAATAAATAACACTAATTACAAAAATCGATATTTTAAACAACTATATTTTTCGAAATTATATTAATGACTTCTATATTTTTGTAAACAATATTTCTTACCTTAAATTCGATATTCCTGACCACGATATTCTTGCTGTAGATATTTCTGCCTCACAATATTTCCAACTCGATATTTGTGTAAGCCGACATTTCCAACTCGATATTCTGTCTGAATACCGGGGGGAGGGAGGGCAGTAAGAGTGGGATGGAGGAGCGTGGGAAAAGACACAACACGAGAATGAAAGAAAAACATAAAGCGCTGCGCTCGTGAAGTGGGCTCAGCGCTGATAGTTAAAGTATGTTCACAAGTATTAAAAATAGAGCTGGGCATGCAGGCTGAGTTTCACCTGCTGTTGCAGGGGCCTGAAACCATGGCATCGAACAGCCGCAGGCTCGACTGCAGCAGCTCGGCAAGCTTCGGGGGCTCCTGCTCTTCAGTCGAGATCGGTGGAGGAGAGAACAGCTTTGGCGCCATGATACTGCAGGAAGAAGGCGAAAACCAGATGCAGTAGCCGTGTGAGACAAAAAAAATCAAATCAAGAGGCATGTAGGCTCTGATAAAATCAAACGCGTGTCATACTGATAAAATGTAAAGGCCCCAGCACAGGAGTAGGAGTCTCGGGAAAAAATGTATCAGAAAGAGGGCCGGGCAGTCTGAGGGAGGAAAAGCGTTCACTGCCCATGTGTCAGAAAGCCATCAGCAGCCGTGAGAGACAAAAACAAGCCCAAACTCCCTTAAAAAGAAGCCCAAAACTAAGGTAAAATCCTCCCCAAAAAAGCCCAACTGACAATCGACATCAAAAATTGCAAAAAGGCTAATTAAATACAACCAGTGGAGAGGGAGGCATGGCGTGGGAGGCAACACTAACACAACTATGGCATTAAGAGGAGGTGGGAGGGAGAAATGCTATAGTTAAAACTATGTAGCTGCGGCACCAAAGCTGAACACAGGTAAACAGTATCAGGGCAGGAAACCAAAACAAAAAATATTCCCCTAAAGAACAGATAAAGAACAATTGCGTAAGAGGCAGTACATAGTCCCTGCTGCGTGGGAGGAACGAAAGAGAAAAAGGAGGGACAAAAAAGGCAGGACTGACCACAAGCATGCAAGGATTTTTAAAGGACACTGACATCAATTATTGAAAAGCAAAGGCAAGCAATGGGTAGAGGTGGGAATAAAACAGGTCCCTAAATGACAGAGCAAGTGTTGTCTAGGCTCCACCTAAAAAATAACTAAAATCAAAAAGGCCAAAAGAGTACATTTTGCTTCAGATGGTATGTCTCGAGAGCAAAAGCTGTTAGACTAGAGCAATAAAATACAAGTTAGAGTTTATAATGCTAAATTACAACCGAGATGAAAGAGGGAAAATTTCTTCACAAAAGCAAAAACCAGTACAAATGTCGTGGTGGTAGAGCTATTTTCCCCATACTGAAGAAAAATACAAGTGAAGAGGGGAGAGGAGATAGGAGGTGTTGAGGCTTTATGACAATTAAACAGAATGTTAAAACTACAAAAGAAACCACTGGCGTTCCCATATATGAAAATAATCTAAAATACATTTGGTTAATGTACTGTTTTCCCTGCAGCATTTTACAGATACTCATTAACGCACAGGATAGTTAGTTAATATGCTTTCCAGAGAGAATGGTGTGTATATTGAAGCCACATATGTTTACACTAGAGCTAGGACTCCGCTTCAGTTCTTAAAATGTCGTATCTCATGATTTTCTCGAGGCAAATGTCACAATTGATAAACAAGTCTTGACTATCCTTAAATGGCTCTCTATTTGAATGGGACTGTCATACAAAAATTGTATGAGCAAAACCCCCAAAAGGTCACAGTTGTGAGAACAGTTTTTATTACATACGGTAGGCAATTCACAATAGTGCATACATCTGCCAACAGAATAAATCTCTGGTATTCAATAGAGCAAATAATATCAGGATCTATATTACAACCATAATGCTTTTATTGTTTAATGTCTACTATGTATTTGTGAAAGTGGCCAGCCTGCTTTGAGCAAGCAAATGCTTTTTTTTCGTGAATCAGAGAAACCCAAACAGAAAAGTACTCTATATCGATCTTCATCGCCTTGTTCTCCATTCTGAGGATAAAAGTCATAATCACAGGTTTTTGGTTTATGATACTTGACAAAATCAGAGATTTTGCAATTATGATATGCCGCTCCAAAAGCAAACAGGCTCATAAGGAGTGCATTAGTGTAGTGTCTAGGTAAAGTGAAAAAGGCATCTAATGGCAACATTTTGCACAGGCAAAATAAAATGCATAAAAAAGAATACACATTTGAAAAATTAGATTTATTATATAAGAACATTGTTGACAAATAGTTTCCTCCAGAATATTTGAAGCATAAATATAAAATCTTAAATGAATCTCTTTGTCACTTTCAACATATTGAAGATTAGTTGTCCGCCTGAGTACCCTATGCTCTGCCATTAAAAAAACAACATGATGTAAGTACCAACACTTGTAAACCTTGGGCTTGATACACAAAAGAGGTGGATGGAACCACAATTTTCGCATTGATCTGTTTTCAATGCCTCCCTTAGTGATATGAAGAATGTTCAAAGACCTTGCACCACAAAGGAATAGTTTGCAAAACGTTTCTAATCTTCATGATGTTTGTACCCAGCACAATCAGAGGGCAAACTGTCATGTATGGGGGTCTGGTGAATGATTTCCGCATGGCCGGGACAAGCGGCAATCTAAATCATTTCATGCACTGCGAATGCAAGCAATGCCCATATAGCATTGGTGAATACTTTTGCTCTTTGCAAGGGAGGGGGCCTGCCTTTGACTCCACTTTCTTGTGCAACTCTCAGAAGGTTTGACTGTAAAATTTGCTAATAATTGCAAATCACATATACGAATCACACAGCACGGTTATGCAAGATTTCTGATGTAAAGTCAGCAGCATTAACTTTCCGAATGAAAAGTCTGTTGCGAATCGGGCTCCAAATCACAGTTTGCAAAGTGGGTGCTTTACTCATGCCTCTTATACAAAACACTGAGGGGTATATTCACAAGAAAGTGTGATAATTATCGCAATAGTAGCTTAACGCAACTCTCAACTTCGCGGCCCATCGCGGGAAAATTACGCCGTGACAACCAAGTATTCACAACGCGGTGGTATCATGCGATAGTCACCAGATAATGCGTCAAATGGCCACGCAAAATTCAATGCCACGCCGTAAAAATGCGAAGCGCGAACGCAAAAAATCATGCGATGAGGCCAATCGGGGAACAAAAAGTAGCGAAAACCAGCCACAGGCCTGCAAATCCCATGCGTCTGGCGGGAAAATGCACCATAAAAACCACAGAAACAACACACCAGAAACAAGCCAAAGCACGTAGCAACATGGATGCACCCTGACCCAGCGCAGAGGCCAACGCAAACCCCACAAACCCCAGAGACCACCAGCAAGGAACAACGGGGTTGGGGAAGGCCAGGGAGAAGAGGGAGAGGAAGACGGGGTGCAGACCGCAGGAAAACAAGACCAGCGTCACAGAGGTGACAGAACACTACCAGCAACTGACCCACAAGCAGACCACCTGGAATGCAGTCGGAGTGCAGAGGAGGCCAACCGAGGAGGCCAAGAGGCGCCGGCATGACGTGACAACCTAAACCAGGCACAAACCGATTGCCAACAGAAAGGCAGCAATGGCGACATGGGGTGGCAGTCCTGCGCCACAGGAGGAGCTGGAGGAAACCGAGGCCACAGTCATTAGTGTGGAGACGGTGCAAGGAGTAGAGACACAGCTCGAGAGGACCTGACACAACATCAACAGGGAGAGTAACGAACAGGGACTGGGGGACGGGGAGAGGGGCACAATGGCACACATGCACAACGAGGTGTAGCACACTGCACACCCACAATTACCCAGGATAATTTCCCTGATCCCCTTGGCACACTGCAGCACACGCACATAGCAAGAACAGCACACTCACATTGACGACAATGTGTTACAATGTGCAACCCCGACACTGCAGAACAGAGGACACAACTGGCTCCGCACACACGCTGAAACAGGCCTATTATATCTGACAGAGATGGAAACTGTGAAATGGAAATGTACACATAAAACCGCACACCCATCATGTAGTCCAAATGTAAACTGTCCCGCAGGAGATTTCAGCACCTCCCAAACAGTCACAATGTACATTGTCATACAGTCTGCATGTAAACCAGAACAATGCGCTAACATACATGTCAACACAATGTCAACATGCATCTCCCCTTCACATTGCAGAGGGGCACACCACACCTCCAGCAGAGCACAGAAGACAACACATCTATGATGCCGGAGAGGACCACCACACCTTCGACACCGATGCCCTAAAACAGCCTATGGACATCCCACGCAACCCACCACCAGGACTCAGGCAGCCAAGCTACTGAGAGGAGTACACAGAGCCTGCAACAGACCACACAGCAGGAAGCACCCACAAGCACAGCTGGCTCAACACACTCCACCCACCCACACATGGTACCCCAATGCCATGTGTCAGCACACCAAAAGGAGGTGGCCGAACAGGTGTGGGTGGGGTCCGAACCCATGGAAGACTAACTAGATCACATACATTGGTGTCTATTACCCTTCAGGGGCCACCTACATCCCACAAAGGAGACCCACGCAGCCATCGAGACACATGTAGATGCACATTCACAGTACAGAACCCCACCCAGGGGCACGCAAATAGCAGTCACACACCCATGTTGGCGTACGATGGCCCAGGCCACTCCCCTTACGAATTGAGTGGGTGATGACAAAGCTACATGTTCAAGCTCCAACCCGCTGCCTTCGGTGACATGTCTGCATCCGCTGTACACAGCACAATGTAATGTCTTAGGGCCCAGGGCCCTCATGCATACACCAAGATCACAGGTACACATGAAGATATTATGTTAAACTGGCTACGGGCACGTGAGCCCGGCCCCTTTATTGGCAGGGCCACATGTACAGTGACGCCTGTGCTGGATGTGTATGGGGCGAGTGTAAGCCAGCCAGCACGGATTGCTTGGTGCTGGCAACCACTTGAACAGTGGACACCAGTGCAACGGAAACTGAAAAACCTGCATAACAGAGTCAACTGCTGAACAACATGGATGGAGCCGGAGAAAGTCCAGAGGACACACAACATGCAAACAGAAGTGTCTGTGAGTTGCAGTGCTCTGAGGTAGGGGCACTACAGCTGAGCGTGCCCATGTGAACAAAAAGCCTCGGATTGTGTCGCCTCGAGATATTCCTGATGCAGATGCAGTGGTGTGTGTTAGACCTGCATCATCTTCTTCATTAATGTTCCAGATCTCCCACACTGCTTGAGGTGGCATTGCTGCGCAACCCCTCAACAACACAAAACTCCATCAGTAACGGACGATGGCTTGCGGTGCACTGAGTCAGTGGCACCTGGAGTGCCGAGCAGGGTATCAGTCTGATAATGGCATCCACGACAGGTGTGAGCAAATCCGTAAATCTATCAGGACCACCGTTTCGACTCTGGCAGATGGCGGTTGGAGGTGGTCCTGGCGGTGGTGGTGTGTGCCTTCTGAGGTGATGCGACGTCCGGGCCGGTCAGGACTTGATTTGATGTGTGAGCCCTGGTGGACATCAGTTGAGGCCGGAGGCAGCGGACAGTGCAGGACCAAAGACACATGGCGTTGATGACCATAAGTCCATCGCCTCAGAGGCCCTCCAATATCTCAGAAGAAGGGGTCCCGGACATGACCAGCACAGAGTTAGTGGCCCTGGATGCACTGCGGTCGGCAGAGGCACCCAGCCACGGGACGGTGACTTGCGGTGCAGTCATTTGGGCCATGCGACCTGAGCAGGCCCTCATCAATGTCCGAGGTGTATTTTGCGGAGGGTTGCGGGGGACAGTGGAAGGTGTCCTCCAGGGCATGATGCAGAGGGTGGAAGCTGTCCGGAAGCAGCAAATGGAATGGGTGGAATGCCACCGCCTCATTTTCACCACAAAGTCAGTATCAGTGCCATGATGGCGACGACAACCCCAAGTCCATGGACTTAGTCGCCACCAAAGTCCAACCATAAAGTATCCATGGGTTTCGGGGTATAGACATATTGGCACCGGGGCTGAAAGTGGATGCAGTCTGCGATGAGGCCTGTACAATGACATCAAGTCTGCCATAAATAAACCAAGGCTGAATTCGAAGGTGTGTGTGACCTATTCGACCGCAGTGTAGGCCAGGGCAGCGGTAAGCAAAGGCCCACAGCCACGTGTCATTGGGATGCTATGCACATGGTTGCTGCCACCTGACCAAATGGAGTACAGTGAAGTAGAATCTTCCTTTTTATGCATACACGGACAATGTATGATCAAGACCCAGTTCCAAATGTGTGACCTACTTGTCGGTAGTCTGGGCCAAAGGCAGAAGTCAGCAGGGGACCACACCCACCTGTAGTTGGCTCGCGATGCACAGAGTTAGAGGCACCAGGGCAGTTGTCGGTACTGTTCGATCACCTCCCTAACGATGGTCCTATTCCCTCCGGACTGCAACGCATCATCCTCTTACGCCTCTCCTTGCGTGCGATGATATGTATTCTGCCTTAGAATAATAGATTTTCAGTTCCAATTCTGTGACCTACTTGTGCGCAGCGTAGGCCAAGGGCAGTAGGCCGCGTAGGCCCACAGACACTTGTGGTTGTAATGCTATGCACAGAGTTGGTGGCACCACATCAAAGGGAGTATAGTGACATGAACTCTGCCTTAAATAATGTTCACTGCCATGGTGTAATCAAGACTCAGTTCCAAATGTGTGACCTACTTGACCATGGTGTAGGGTGGAAGCGGCAGTAGAGTACTTCAACGAGAAAGGACTACAGCGGGCCTGTGTCGTGGAGGCCGTGATGGTCTGAGAGGCTGCCAAGGTCGTGGCCCTCGGGCTTGGAGCTTGCGCAGGCACATGGTGGGCCCTCCTTGCAACACGCCGGTGTCGGAAGGTGATCAGTGTGGCCTGGCTGCGCAGGGGTGGGCCCGACGGGTTTGGGGTCCAGCGGGTCGGGTACGGCAGGCGCACAGGATCGCAGGCAACTTCGCTCATGAGGACGGCGTCAGCCTCGTTGCATGGTGAGAGGTGCCGCCCTGGCAGAGATGTTGGGCTTTCCGGAAGAGGACCACGCCCAGGGCTATGTGCTTTTTATTCACACCCCTACGCTAGCCTGGCATATGCCGGGCCGTCCCACTCCGCTCACGCTTACGGGGGGACGTAAGTAACAGGCAACATTTCCGCAAACTCCCCCGCTGGCTGGGTGAGATGGTTGCGTCCACTGTCAACTACACTCCATACACAAGCGGTGATGTCGCCATGGATATGGGTGTTTTCGGCATACTGCGATCTGTCCAGCGTATCTCCGCCACTCTTGGCATTGTGTACTGTCTCAGTCGTGGTTCTCCAGCATCCTTCACACATGCCTGGCTGCCACGTCTCCCCACATTCGGCTAGTGTGTGGCTGAGGTGCCATGGCGTTGATGGCTCATGTTCACAGCTTGCCCAGGTTACCATTGTGAGTTGGTCTGTCGTGTCTGGTGGGTGGGCATGTTGTTTTGCATGTTGGTTGTGATTTTGTGACGTGTACCTTGCCAGAGTTGTGCGTTGCATGGTTGTGGAGTTGAGATGAGTGGGGTATTCATTTTGAACTTGCCAAGGGGCTGTGCATTTCCCTTGGTGCCCTCCTGGGAATGTTGGTTGCTGATGGACTGTCAGAGGATGAAGGAATCATGCACACTGGCTGGGTATTTGGAGAAGACATTGGTGGAGGTACCGCGGTGTTCGGTTGTTGCCTGCACATTGATGTGAGACGTGTGCTTTCTGTTGCGGTGATTGTGTGCTTTGTCACCAGGGGGCACAGGTAGGACATGTTTGCTGTGGATTGCCCCCAACACGTGCGTGCATCCAGCTATGGTGTATGGTCCTTGCTTGGTCTCCAACGGATAATGCACATTGTGTTGGACGTATAGGGACTGGGGTACCAGGCTGATGGTGATGTCCAGGACAGGTGTCAGGGACTTGGATGTGGCTGGCTGTGTGACTTCTCCGACTCTGGCGGGTGTTGGTTGGGGGGTACCCGGGGCCAACAGGTGCTGTACTGCCAGCAGCTTTGTGTGAGGTGGGATGTTGGTTGTTCGCTGTGTTGGTGCCGTCGGCCTGTTGGGCGTTGTTGGTCAGGATGCGTGCGACGGTTGTCCTTTTGAGCCTGTAGTGGGCAATGACATTGTCAGGTGTTGGGTCTGTGAGGCTGGTGCATTACCTGGGGGTCCGCTGTCTTTGTCTGCACTGCCTCTGTGGTGGTCCGGGGGGTGTTCCGGGTGGGGGTTGTGGTCCTGGGGTGTCGGGTGTTATGGCCCTCTTGGGTGTCCTGGCTGCATGACCAGTGGCTCCATGGCATCTGTTGCCCTTCCGATGTGGCTGTGGGCTGGGCTGCCTTTTGTGGTGCAGGCTGTGATCCGACTTTGGCACCAGGTCAGGTGTTAAAATCCTACTGCTAACGTGCCTTATCGCACTCATTAGCGATAGTTGTGGGGGTCATCTGTGGCGATTTTTTTTGCGGCTGCTATCGTGGTAAACTGGTGCTGTGGGATGTTAACACCAGGTTGTGATTGGGGTGATAAGTTTATCGCAACTTTGGCTGCGATAAAGTGCCGTTGACTCTGCAATAGATCCTTGTGAATATGCCCCAGAATGGAATGCAGTTATTTCTAGAATTGCTGGTCATATAAAGAAAGACTTGCAGATTAGGTGAGGTAAGAGAAATTATAGAAAGACACTGACCTTCGGCTAGAAAGCACAAAATAACTTTGTGTCATCTCCAAGCAAGACAGGCTGAGACAAAGATACTGTTGGAAATGAAAGTTAAAAAGTGCAGTACATTACTCCAGAGGTCGTATTAATAAAAGGCATCTGGATGGATTTAGTGTTAGCAAAATCAAAATTATCAGTGTCGTTTTGCAACGTTAATAAACATTGGAACTTTAAGAACTCGTTAACTTCGCTTACTGCCAAAACTGTTGAACCAGGCGCCTGTAACAGGTTACATTGTGCTCGTATTCTTGCCCGCAGAACCTTTTTATACCTTTTATGTACCTATGTTTTTGAAACATTTTTCAAACTTGATGAAGGTATAAAAAATAGTGATGTTTTAAAACATTTCTACCAGTGAGAGGTTGAAAGATCAGAGGTTTCTTTTGGGTACGTGGAAGTTGATTCTTTCATTGAGGTATTTGGTCCGTTGTTGTGTAGGTATTAGTAGGCGTGAGTGAGGATTGTGAAGGTGACCCTTTTCTCACGGGGAGCCAGTGGAGTCTTCGTAGGTTTTGGCTGATGTGTTCTTGCCGGGGGTGCCGAGGACAAGTCTGTCGGCGGTGTTCTGTATTGTCCGGAGTTTGCGGCGTAGGGACTTGTTGATGCCGTCCTAGAGTGCGTTTACATAGTCCAGTCTGCTGGTGATGAGTGCGTGGGTGACTGTCTTCCTTGACTCAGGGGGGATCCATTTGAAGGTCTTGCGGAGGATGCAGAGGGTGTTGAAGCAGCTGGAGGTGAGGTCGTTGGCCTGTCGGTTCATGGTGAGTGATAAGTCTAGTACGATGCCGAGGTTTTTGTTGTGGTCTGAGGGGGTTGGTGGGCTTCAAAGGGCAGTCGGCCACCAGGTGCTGTCCCATGCTGAAGGTGTGGATCCAAGGACGTTGATTTCTGTCTTCTCGGCGTTGAGCTTCAAGCAGCTGTTTGTCATACAGACTGCGACATCATGTATTCTTTTCTGGAAGTTGAGCTTAATGGTGGTGGGATCCTTGGTGAGGGAGAGGATGAGCTGGGTGTCGTCAGCATAGGATGCGATGTTGATGCCGTGTTGTCAGACAATGGCTGCAAGGAGGGCCATGTAGCTGTTGAAGAGGGTTGGGCTCAGTGATGACCCCTGTGGGACTCCGCAGGTGATGTTTCTTGCGATCGGAGAGGAAGGTCGGTAGTGTGATCCTTTGGCTTCTTCCGGTGAGGAATGATCTGATCCAGTCCAGGGCTGTTCCTTGTATGCCGGCATCATGTAGTCTGGCGACTAGTGTGCGGTGAGAGATGGTGTCGAAGGCCGCTGATCGGTCGAGTAGGATGAGGGCTGCGGAGTGGCCTTGGTCCAGGACGGTGGGGATGCCATCTGTGGCGGCGAGTCGGGTGGTCTCGGTGCTGTGGTTGCTTCTGAATCCAGATTGGGATGGGTTGAGTATAGCGTTCCCTTTCGACGAATCATGTCAGTTCCCTGTTGACTGTTTTCTCTGCAACTTTGGCTGCGAAGGGGAGGAGCGAGATGGGCCGGTAGTTCTTGAGGTCGGTGGGGTCAGCTGTCGGCTTCTTGAGCAGGGTCCTGACTTCTGCATGCTACCAGTCACCTGGGAAGGTGCCTGTTATGAAGGTGGGGTTGATGGTGCATTGTAATTCAGGTGCTTTTGTGGCCGGGGCTCTGTGGTAGAAGTGAGGAGGGCAGGGGTCGGTGGGGGCCCCCAAGTGGATGCCTTTCATGGTCGAGGTGGTGTCTTCGGTCGTGATCGGTGTCCAGTTGGAGTTGGTGGGCTGGCTGGAGTCTCTGGGGCATGGGGGGCATGGGGGGCATGGGGGGCATGGGGGGCCGGGGGCTGGCTGTGGCGTCTGGAGGATGGTCGATGAATTTGTTGTAGAGGTTTTTGATCTTGAGGTGGAAGTAGGTTCCAAGCTTGTTGCAGAGGTCTTGGGACGGGGTGATATCTGCGGCTTTGCTGCACGGGTTGGTGAATTCCTGAATGACACTGAGGAGTTCCTTGGAGTTGGTGGAGATGGCGACGATTTTGTTGTGGATGAAATTCCTCTGTTGATTCTGATTTGGTTGTGGTAGTCCATCATGGTGCCCTTGTAGGTGGAGTAGTTTTTGGTAGTCTTGGTGTTTCTCCAGTTCTTCTCCAGGAGTCTGCAGGTGCGCCTGACTTCTTGGAGATTGGTGGTGGACCAGGCGGCTTTCCTGGGGCGTTGCTTGTCGGGATTGCGTAGCGGGGCGATCTCGTCTGTGCAGTTGGAGATCCAGGTGTGGAATCCTCTAGCTGCGATGATTGCATTAGGTGACCTGGTGTGGTTGTTTCGGATGAGGACTGAGTTAAGTTGATCATTGGTGACCTTGCTCCAGTTCCTTTGTGGTGGGCGTGGGGCTGTTTTGGATGCCTTGGGTTTGTTGACAGCGAAGTGTACGCAGTGGCGGTCAGTCCATGGTGGTTGCGTTGTGTGGCTGAAGTGAATGCTGCTTCCTGAAGCAAAGATGGGGTTGAGGGTGTGTCCTGCTCTGTGGGTTGATGTGGTGACGAGTTGTTTGAGTCCGATGCTGGCGAGGTCATCGCGAAGAGTTGGGGTCGCTGGGGTTGTCAAGGTGGAAGTTCAGGTCTCCAATCAGTATGTAGTTCATTGAGGCGACGGTGTGGGGTGCAATGAAGTCGGTGATGGTGGTGGCGAAGGGTGTCCGGGGGCCGGGGGTTCTGTAGACGAGGGTTCCTCGGAGTGTGGCTTTGGGGCTAACCTGGATCTGTAAGTGCAGGTGTTCTGCAGAGGGGAAGGTTTCGCTGCAGGTGGTGAGGCGGAGGGTGCTCTTGTGGGCGATGGCGAGGCCCCCTCCCGCGTGGTTGGGGAGGTACTTGCTCTGGATCTTGTATCCACCTGGGGTGCCTGCGATGATTTTGGGGCCTGTGGAGCCATTTATCCAGGTCTTCGTGAATAAGGCAATGTCGGGTGAGAGAGAGTCGAGTAGGTTCCAGATTTTCATGGCATGTTTGCGTATGGAGCGCACATTGAGGAGGATGCATGTGTCGTTGGTGCAGTCGTCGGCGGTGCTGGAGGCCGTGGGTCTTGTTCGGCGAGGCCTGTTGGCAGTCTCTGAGTCTTCCGGGATTGAGTGCGAGGAGGGAGACGGAGTCGTAGCGATGGGAGGTCGTAGATCGAGGGTTCCTGGCACTGGTCATGGTCGGGTCGTGGACGGGTGCAGACAGGCTTGCCTTAGGCATGCTTTGGCGCCCCAGTGGTGCGACCGTGCAGCGGCCGCCATTAAGTATGGGAGGTGGGAGGGAGGAGAGGCTGGGAGGCGAAACTGAGGTTTTCAGTGGGGGAGGGGCCACGGGGGAGCAGCGGCAGTACGGAGGCATGCAAAAAAGGAAACAGGCAGGTACAGAAGAAAAACGGTGGTGGAATAAAACAAGCAATGGACACAATGACAGTAGCACAACAGGGAAAAATATTCAGAAAAAAAGGCTGAAAAAGTTACGGTGGCAGCAGGCAGGCTGGTCCCAGTAGGAGCGGGCAGCAGGCTCAGGCGCGGTCAGCAGCCTCAAACCTCCCCAGGAGGAGGTCGGGGTCTTGCCTAAGGGTGTGCGGCAAACTCCGCTCTGCCAGCGGAGTTTGCGGAGATTTTCTCTGCTTGGAATGCAGAACTGGGCAAAAACTCCACGCTCCGTCGTGTGGCAGAGTTTACTGGCACCCACTACAGTAAATTCAGGCACAAAAGTCAATAGTTGGGAGTATGCGAATAAATACGGGAATGCCGTGTTGTATGAATACCTCTGATTAGGGCATATATGTTAGTGTTGTTCTGCTGCTAATGGAAAAGTTTGACAACTGTATATAACTGTAAAGTGTATATACAATGTGTATCTCATTTTGATTTCAATCTTTGTGTAATACAAAAGACCAGTGTTTTATACATACAGTGTGGAGTCTTTTTGTGGCGAACGCAGTATGGTTCATGGGTAATATTGTGCCAGTCCTAACACTTGGGCCCTAAGGATAAACCTGACTGCTTGGTGCCAAGCTACCCAAGTGTGAGCAAAGGTTACTAGATATGTGTATCATACTCATCTATCGAGGACAGTGGATTCTGACTGTCTTTGATGTGTCCCAGCCAGCCAGAAACTGCTAGGTCTAACACAGGGTGTCTCATGTAGTGGACTGTGGCCATGAGCTGAGACCTCTGTTTATCTAATACTTTTCTTGAGTCAACCTCGCTCAATCATACCAAAGTATTTGGACTGTATTTTTTGCACAGAACGTGTGCAATACCTGGTGAGGTGCACCATCAGTGTGAGGAAAACTAATGCTATGCATGAAGCTCCCGGCACATTGACTTCTTCCGAAACACCAACTACAATTCCTGATCTCCAGCAAAATTGGGATGATGCCTCTCAACCACCAGCTGAGCCAAGTCCGCTGCAAACCATGTGGTGCCTGCAAGCCATCAGAACAAGGCTCAGAAGATGCTTACAACCAGCAGAAGCTGGAGCAAACTCACAGCCAGGGAACTTTTTGGCATACTGTGCAGCGCTCCAGGATTGGCCAAGGTGTCGATAACTCACCAATCCTAGGTAACCTTACACACTACTGTGGTGGCTCGCACCTAGGCCTGTCTCCACGCACAATAATGACACAGACACCACTGGTGTAGTACACGCGAAGACCACTAGAGGTCAGGGCCCCCCTTTTTATTTTCTTTGGCCACGCCCTGCCAGAGCATGTCATGCATGTGCGGGACAGTGGGCTATCCCTGAGGTAGCCGGGTGGCTTACTACAGTTAGCAAAAATCAATATTGGAAAACGATTTAGGCTGGATTAATAACAGGCAACAAATTCAGCTGAATGTGAGGATAGTCTACGGTCTGTGTAAGTAGCAGAAAGGTGAACCTTACGGCTGTCATTGACACCATGTTAGTTTTCAAAAACAACCAGCACTGTGAGCACCCCGTGCCATTATGTTTTGACACAGTGGGTATTTTAGGATAGAACACCTTGCGAGCCAATAAAAGTGAAACAAGTAGTCTTTCTCAGTGGCAGCACAATTAGTGACACTTAAAATCCTGCACGCAAAGTAATCAAAACTTGGGTGGAGCTAAAACCCTTCTTCCACTAGTGCTTCTTAAAACTTTTTTTCTGTTGTTCACTTAACCTCTAGCAGCAGTTGCACTGTGAAGCCAAACATAACAAAAATTAAAATATCAAAATCAAAAAGGCCAAAAGAAGTCATTTTGCATCAGATTTTAAGCCTTGGGAGCAAAAGCTGTGGGAATAGACCTCTAAAATACAAATCAGAGCTTCTAATGTTAAATTACACACCCGTGGTAGAAAAGGGGACATTTCATTACGAAAAGCAAAAACCAGTAAAAATATCGTGGTGCTGGAGCTCTTCTCCCCATACGGAAGAAAATTAAAAGTGAAGAGGGGAGGGGAGATCGGAGGTGTTGACTCTTTATGACAATTAAACACGATATTAAAACTACAAAAGAAACCACTGGCGTCCCGATATATGAAAATAATCTAAAATACATTTGCTTAATATATTGTTTGCCTTGCAGCATTTTACTATTACTCATTAACGCACAGGGTAGTTAGTTAATATGCTTTTCACAGAGAACGATGTGTACCTTATAAGCCACATGTTTACACTAAGGCTATAACGCAGGCTTCCTTTCTTAAAATGGCGTATCTCATGATTTTCTCGTGGCAAAAGCCACAATTGGAAAACAAGTCTTGACGCAGTCACGAAGCCTGGCTTTGATGTCCTAACGCATGCAAAAGCAAGCTAGCACAAATGCGCCCATGGTATTAGTGTTGTATCTCTTTGCAACCTGACTTTTTCTGTAACTTCTGTCTCTGTGCTCTGTTCTTTATTCCAAACGCTTCTGGTGCTGCACAGCAAGCTCTGAATATTAGAAAAGAAAGCGTCAGGTTGCACAAAGAAATGGCAACTTGCAACTTAGGTAGTGCTTAGTACTGCAGTTTGCTGTTTCGAAGTGCTGTAATAACACGCACTACAAGTAACATATTTAATGGTACTCAGGGAAGGCTGTGCTCTTTCGGTCCCTCTGACCATCATGTCACAAAAACTGTTAGCAGCGAGTGCTCAAATTATTAAGCCAATTTGCTAGATTATAAATACACGCTTAGTGTAACCACTCAAGTACTCTGCAAACTCTCTGGGCTTGATTCACTGCACTTTGTAGTACGTTTTGTAGTGCTACAGGAAGGACTACAAATTACAATTCACAAACTACGTGCAGAGTTTTATGCCTCTGCATTACCTACACTTAAGCGCATGTCATTTTCTGCCTCGACTGTGGAGTCTCTACAACTTAAGTGTGGGTTTTAGTGGTAAATGTGGGAGGAGCACAGGGGAGTGGCTTAAAGAAGGGGCAGACTTACTACAAAAGTAGATTGGATTCGGGAGGAGTTAGAGGACTTTAGGAAGATCCTAGGAGGGGGTTAGAGAGGATATCACACACCCACACAAGAGTAATATAATTGAGTTACTGCGAGGGTGAAGACATGTAACTCACACTTTTGTAGTAAGTTTACACTCAGAGTTTGTGAACACTGAAAAGTAGTAAACTTACCCAAAAATATAAACGTACTCAAAAATGTATGTTACCTTTGTGAGTCTAGCCCCCGGTCTTGTACGTAGTTTATAATTTTAGGAAAGTGTCCTCAAATGGGTTCGGAGTAACCTATTGCTTAACTTAACTGGCCTACACATACATCTTGCAATATATTTTCCTCACTTCTACATGTCACTTCTACATGTGACTTAAATCTGAAAGATCCAATCATACGTGCTTCAGAAATTGTGGGAAATGTGCCACAATGTGTAATAAGTGCTGGGCGGGCCTACTAAGGTTAGATACATAATATGATTACAGTATTTTCAGCATCCTTTGAGAATTCCATGTACTTCCAATGTTAATTTTGAAAAAGCATGTAAACTTCAGTCAATTATTTGAAACAACTATGCATGAATTACTGTGGGGGCGCTAGCGAGCCAGGCAGCAAGATGGCTGTAACTTCACATAATCCAATAAAAAATCCTGCATTTGGGCTGACATTCAGCCGCTGCACTGACAGGCCTGTCCATAGGCTCAGAATGGGCATGCTTTGGAAGGCTTTGGTGCCCACGGAGCCACCATTTCCAACCCGGAGCTGGTTGATGACTGAAAAGCCACCAGAGACCTTGCTGTGCCTCATTGACAGATTTGAGCTGCACACAGGGAGGGAGTGGTCTCCTGCTCTTCTTCCCCCACTGCGGCAAATGGCCCTGTAATTTGGGTCAGCTGCAATGTGCGGCTCATTGTGGTGGGCGGTCTCTGACTGCAGATGAAGCCTCTGACAAAATGGGTGAGTTTAATTGTGGAGGCCCAGTGAACGAACTAGGTGGGTGCATCCACCTGATACACTGGACCCTCTGCTCTCTGATGAGAGGCCCTGTGGCATCTACTGATGGCCCGGAGGCTTAGGAGGGAGGCCGCAGCATAGCCGGAGATTGACAGAAACGCAATGATTTGTGACTGCAGCATACCTTGAGATCTGGGACTCAGTGCCCTGGCCCAGAAACTACAATGGGCTACTTTTCCAGCTCACATACTCCAGGGGCCCCTAGTACATCTCTGCTTATGGGGGTGACCCCCTCATGACACTGCCTGCCACTGGGCCTGTTCGTGCTCTCAGGTCACTGGGGTGAGACTGGGCTGCCACTGGACCCACATACACATAATACAAGGGCCCTTTAGAGACTGCTGCGTGGATGTCAATATCAAGGAGCTTCCTGCTGATGTTTGCAACAGTCTCAAAACTATTGGCTCCAAGATAGACACGCTCACCAACAGATTGGACTGTATGTTCAACCGCCTGGACAAAACAGGATGGTCGCCTATCCCAATTTGAGCAGAGAGTGTTGAACTCTGAAGATGGGGCCTTGTGGTTATTAAAGCTAACATCGGTTACCTGGCAGAATACGCTCCAGGAAGAAAAACACCTGAGCCCTTGGCCTTCCCTAGTCCACTGCTATGACCACAGTTAAGGACTACATGGAAACGCTCCTCTGACATCTGTTTAGTAATTACCTGACTGCTCTATTTTCTGTGGACCTAGCTCACCATTCCCTGGGGCCAAGACCCCTACTAGTGGTGCTGGCACTGCTCATCATCACCAGGCTACTGAATTACAGGGAATGCAATATGAGTCTATGTCTCGCATGGGTGTAGAATCTGCTCACAGGGTATTCTTCCCCGTCAAACGCCTGCTGGGGAAAATAGATCTACCTTGTGCCCTCCTCTAGCTGCCCAAGCTCCATGCCCCCCTAAACTCAAGGGCACATTTTTTCACAGAACACAAGTTAGTCATAAAAAGTGGGGACTGAGCTGAATGGCTGCATCAGCAAGAATGATTGACTCTGACTTTGATCAACTACCAGTTAGTCAACATCAGGATTTCTACCCATTCTGAGGGCTGGATACTTGCCCGTCTCGCTATATTGCCCCAAGGATGGATTCCACCTGGTTGTAACTCTGTTCATGCTATGTTGGGTGATGGGAAGGTCCTTCAATGGGTTCAGGTTGTTGAATTGGGTGGGGGAGATGTTGTCTAATCTTTTGATTTATAACAGTTCCCATGGATCTATGTAACATACAGCCTGACTGCAGGCTGCATACGTCATACCTTGCTCTTCAGACGGCATCCCATGGTGTCCGGTGACTTCTATGAACTAGACCTCCTAAATCTAATATGTTGTGCACTGTGATAAGAAGTGTCACTATTATGTATTTATCGGAGATCTTCTGTTCCTCGCCGTATGGGTGCTGTGGGAGCCCTACTTGAGTGTAGATGTATGAAGTGGTGATAAAACAAGTAAGGGAGTCCCCTGTGATAAAGTTAATTCAACGAGGGACCCAACCTGATTAAAAGTCAAAAGGGAGGGGTAACTGTTTTGTTATAATGTGACAAAAAGCGTACTCGACTCCCAGATGGTCAACATGTTTCTCGCCCTATATTGTCAAGGAGTGATCATTGGCGATTCTTCAGGACCGTGTGAATTTAAGAAAAACTACGAAAAACTATTTATACGTGAGTGGTATGGTGCAACGCTACCTACCACTAGTTGTCCCCCGGGACATTACCCTAGGGGAAATGAGGCGACCTGTAGTACAAAAAAGAAGAACACAATAGTCTATTTAAGCTTCACATTAGACGATAAAGGTGTAGTGAGTACAAATTGCTTGGTAAAAAACAATGCTGGTCATTCATTTGAAAATAAAACACTGCGTGACTTTCATAAGCAATCCCCTTTAATTAATTTTGAGCATAAGTAACAACACCATGGTGGTGAGTGATGTGTAGACTCACCTAGTTAGATATTTAAGTAATGCCTCATCAGTTGCAGCGAAGTCTAATAGACACAGTAAGTGGTGTCTCTACAGTGTTGGAAAAAGAGACACACATCAACAGATCAGGGGTCAGTGTCATGATATATAGCGTCTTGTCTAAGCATAATAAAGATAAGGAACATGGGGGTCATGGTTATCCTGTTTGTAACCTGAGCAGGTGCTATTGCATCCTCTCCAAAATCCCTTTCAGGAAGTATGTCGCAATCACACACCGATGGCCCTGGGAGGGAGGGTCTTCTTACTGAGCACATCATACAGTATGCGGAGTTAGGGGAGACCATTCTGTTGGCTGTCCCGCAGGAGACCCCTGGGTCCAGGTCGTGTGCAAAGGCAACCTCTTAATAAGGTGATTTGGATTAAGGGTGGTGGGGGGTTAATCCACCTAAGGGTACAGTACAGTCGTAAGCCTTGGTTCCCCTTACCTCCATATGTCACAGTAGCCAAGTGGAGCCTCCAATCAAGCGCGCTGACTTACCTGCTCCCATTCAGAGCCCGTCGGCAGACCTATCCCGCTCCGCTGCTTCCAGGATGGTGACTCAACCCAGCGGGAGGCTGCGTTAAATATCCTCCATGGCAGTTATCGGAGCGCACGCGAGAGAGTCGAGTGGGTGCAGCTGGGGTTAAAATGTATTGTGCGTTTGTATAGCGTGGTCATGTGACATCGTAAACATGGCGTCCATCTTGGAGTGGACTTGTGTGATTACGATATGAGCTAAGACAATATGCCATACGCTATATTTTGACATGAAAGGACTCTAAGGCCAATTCCTGTCATAATTTAGGTTTTGGCTCAAAACTATTGGCCTTATGTATAATGGTGTCCAAATAAAGTTAAAGAAAACAACATTCAGTGAATGCATTGAAAAATGTCCATTTCACTCGTGTGGTAGTCACTGTTCAATTAGCCCGAATACTAGGCTGTGCGAGCGGTGGCTTAATGTTGAATGGATGGTATAGCCCCTGTGTGTTCGAGATCTGAATGTAGGCTCGAAAACGCAATATATGGGTGTTAGTGTGTTGGCTCCTGTCAGTTGAGCTATAAATCAAATGGATTCGGTAAGGTAGTCCGTAATAGGTATGGGTGTCATCAGTACCAGTGACATGTCTCTTAACCCCACCATGGATAGCTGGGACTAAATATAGTGGTCGCTCTGGACGCATCAGGTGCATCCAGTGACTCGTCAAAGGTGCTGTGTGGAATAAGCGTTCTAACCTCAGATGGTACTCATGCAGGTTAGGGAGAGGATAGTGGGGGAAGGGGTCTTGATCATTGGTTCAGGGTACCCCAAGGGATTTCATCATTTAGGCCACAGGTAGCTGAGTCTAGATGGTATACCCATCTTTGTTCCATCCTAAAAAGGGCTGTTTGTGTGATCTGTTGGTGGGCTTCTAGCACCACCCAGCTCAAGCTTTCAGGAGGATGCCGGTTTTCCGAGAATTGGGTGTAGAGTTTTGTGTTCGTCTTATGGCAACGAATGTTACTCTTGTACTCCGTTTTTCTAATCTTTATGGTTCTCATGGTCATCCCTACATAGTTCTTCCCACACAGGCACATCAGTAAGTATATGCAGTGTGCTGTGTTGCAATTGGTGTGATTTATCATTCTCCATGTTAATCTATCCGTGAGTTTCAATTCCTTAGTTGGTTTTGTCTGGGGGCATACAGCACATGACCCACAAGGAAAATGTCCTGTGATTGGTGGAAGATTCCACAAACGTTTTTGTGTATTGGTGGATTTGCTGATGGATCTCGTGTGTATTAACATGTCCTTAAGATTGTTCGTTCTCTTGAAAGCAAACCTGGGTTTTGGAATTTCAAGGTCCCCAGTGTTTAGGATGCCCCAATGTTTGTTCACCGCTTTCTTGATCATGTTTGATCTCGGTGTGTAGGTGGTCACACTGGTAAGGGTATTGTCAGGTTCCTTTCCTTTATCCTCAAGAAGGCTCTCACGATGATTATTTCGGGCGCGCTTCATACGTGTCCTGATTTTATTTTCAGGGTGTTCTCTTTTCAGCAAGTTGGTGGGCAATAGTTCAGCTTCAGTTTTGTCCTGTGTCAAGCTACAATTTCTCCTGATACGCAGAAATTGGCTAAATGGAAGAATGTCTTTTAGGGTCTTGGGATGATAACTGTTGTAAAGTAACAGGCTATTCATGTCAGTAGGTTTCTTAAAAAGGGTTGTGTCTAGTTTGCCATCTTGTAATCTGATAGTCAGATCTAGGAATGGAATCTCAGTGCTGGAGATTGTGTGGGTGAACTTAAAATATTGGTTTTTGGTGTTAATCCTTTCACAAAATTCAAAGCAAGTTTGTATTCCGCCTTCCCAGAAGATGAGTATATAATCTATGTACCTCTTCCACAGTCTCAGGTTAACTCCGAAGGTGTTGCTAGCATGCTGTATCACCTCCTCTTCAAACATCGCCATGTAGAGGCATGCCACGCTCGGTGCAAAGGTACTCCCCATCGAAGTACCCTGAGACTGATGGAAGAGTTGTGTGTTGAATTCAAAAAAATTCTCTGTAAGTGCTAAGGTGGCACATTGCATGATAAAGGGAATTGGGGTAGAAGACACCCATTTGGTACCCATCAGGGCCGTTTCTATCGCGGTCAGTGTCTCTCTTTGTGGTATGTTCGTGTAGAGTTGTTCTACATCCAGGGTGACTAATAGGTCAATATTGGTGGTGTCTCCCAAGCCATCAATGATACATAAGACATCGGTGGTGTCTTTCACGTATGAAGGGGTTTGTTTTAACAAAGGCTGGAGGTAATAATCACAGAATTTGGATAAAGGTTCTAACAGGGAGCCTATCCCTGATACTATAGGCCTCCCTGAAACTGGGGTGGTCCCCTTGTGTATTTTGGGGAGGGTATAGAAATACGGTGTCTTGGGTTGTTTCGTGATTAGAAACTCTGCCTCTTTTTTGCTGACCCATCCGTTGCTCTCTGCCTCGAAAACCATGGAGGCCTCGAAAACCATGGAGGCCTCGAAAACCATGGAGGCAATCTCGTTTGTCAAATGTGTAGTTGGATTCACGGATATGGGGGTGTAGAATTTCCTATTCTGAAGCTGGCTGGTGGATTGTATGACGGTCGCTCCCCCTTGTCAGCTTGTTTTATCATGATACTTGTGTCCTCTATGAGTGATTTAATAGCTGCTCGTTTTTGATTAGACAGGTTGTGGAAAGGGACTGGTGCAGTCCCATCCTCAAGTTCTTTTAGTACCGCTTTTTCAAAAGTCAAAACCTCTGCTGGTACCATGTTCATAGTTGGAGTAAAAGTACTGGCATTTCCCAATGTACCCTCCAAATCAACCACAATACTATCCTAATGAGAACCCACCTTTTTTAGGCAGAGGTTGGGGCAGAGGAAGAGGGTGCAGTAGAGGAGGACAGAAACATATTCAGTGGCAGGACGACCAACCGAACGGGATGGACACCCGGAGCAAAACACGGGGCAGGAGAGTCTAATAGTGAACTTATCACAAAGGCAATTGACGACCATTGAGAAAAAAGGATTGGAAAAGGGATTAGGGGTTGTACACACTCCAAAGGTAGACAGGTTTCAAGAACAGTGTGAGATTCAAAACCTGTTTAGAAAGGTTCGACTGAGGGCATTTTTTCAGGACACCCCAGAACCTAGTCAGAATGACTCAGGTTTACGCAATCCTTCCACTTTTACTCCAACTATGAACATGGTACCAGCAGAGGTTTTGACTTTTAAAGCAACGGATGGGTCAGCAAAAAAGAGGCAGAGTTCCTAATTACGAAACAACCCAAGACACCGTATTTCTATTCCAATATCAATGGCATCCGTGGCCATTTGTGGAAGAAATACAGAGGCAGGTTTAAATTGACTCAGGCCCCCACTTTGTTGGATTTCAGATAAGGCCACTGATGCCATTGATACTTTTTCAGAAGCTGTGATGAAAGATCTAACACGCTTACGTAATGACAATAAGTATAACAAGAAAGTTATGAATTTCTCCAGAGATCAACGAGGAGCTTTAAACAAATTATGTCAAAACACTTCTCTGATCTGCAAGCCTTCAGACAAGGGAGGCAACATTGTTTTATTAACTCAAGATCAGTATGAAAAAGAGGCGTTTCGCCAATTGAATGATACTCTATGTTATGAAAGGACTAATGAACAGACATACAATCAGAGTATTACAGATTATTATCTCCTGATTTCCTCGTGGTTTAAAAATAATATGTTGGATTCAGAGGAACATTTATTTTTATGATGTTTAAATTCAACCATTCCCAAATTTTATTATCTGCCAAAGGTACATAAAGACATGAAGAACCCTCCCGGGAGACGGATCGTTGCCTCACAAGGCAGTTTGACCGAACATCTGTCTATGTATATTGATTTCTTTATCTCCCAACATGTGATTAAATTGAAATCTTACTTGAGGGACACTAAAGATTTTCTTAAAAACATAGAAAAGATCCAGTGGAGAGAGGGTTACTGTTTAATGGTACTTGATATCACCAGTCTTTATACCTGTATTGCTCATACGGATGGTCTGAAAGCTATGAAGTATTTTTTGGAGTCTCGTGCTTTAAAATATTTTGAACATAGTCGCATGATACTTGAAGTTATCAATTTCTGTTTGACTCACAATATATTTTTGTTCCAAAAACAACTATTTAGACAAGTGTCAGGCACTGTGATGGGCACCTGCTTCGCCCCCAGCTACGCAAATCTCTTTGTGGGCTGGTGGGAGGAGCAGGTGGCTTGGGGGGCACAGAATCAAATTTGGAACTAACAGATAATAGCTTGGCATCGTTATATTGATAACCTTTTTATTGTGTTTGATGGTTCCTTAGAGCTGGCTAGCTCATATATAGAGGTTCTGAATTTCAACAATATAAATTTGAAATTTACAGGTCAAGTGAGTACTAAGGAGGTCAATTATTTAGATCTTGCAGTATACATATCGGATGGTAAATTGCACGCTAGGAAGATTACTGCAGGGAATTCCACCCTTTTTGCTACAAGCAGCCATCCCAAAAAGCTCATTAACAGTATCCCCTATGGGGAACTGTTAAGACTTAAGAGAAACAATACTAGTGACTTAGAATTTCAGAAGGCAGCTAAATCTAGTATGCAACGTTTCAGAGTGAGAGGATATAGTGAAACAGTTCTGTCACAGGCCCTATCAAGAGTCAACTGCATTCAAAGAGGAGAATTATTGACCGATAAGAATATCACGAAGTCCAATAATGGGGCTTTTAGAATGATCACTACTTTCTCAGACAATGCTAATCGATTGAAGAGGATACTGCATAAGAATTGGCATATTCTGCTCACTGATATTGTTATAAGGGAAGACTTACCATCGAACCCCTTAGTTACATTCAGGAAAGCCAGGTCTTTAAAAGATAATTTGGTTCATAGTTACCATAATATTGAACCGATAAAAACAACTTTGAGAGCATTTAACGGATTTTATCCGTGTGGCAAGTGCAAAGCATGTAAAAAGAGCAAACAAACCTTATCTTATACTGTTCCAGGACTAAGTAAACCTAAAAGAATTATGAAGTTCCTTACCTGTACCAACCCCTATGCTATATATTGTCTAGTGTGTCCATGTGGGCTACGATATCTCAGTAGCACCATTCATCCAGTTAAAATACGGATACTGGAATACATGAGGGCGATTGCTAATGTCGATGAGTCTTACCCTGTGGCAAGACATTTCAACAAAGCACATGGCCGTAATAGGGATCTTTTGACATACTATTGCCTTGACCATGTATCAGAGAATCCGAGAGGAGGAGATAGGATACAGAGATTGAGATGTTTAGAATCACGCTACATAATAGACCTACAGAGTAAGAACCCTTTGGGTCTTAATAGTAGCGAGAAGTTTGCAGTACATCTGGGATGAAAATTGTTTGATTGGCTGATTCTATGTCTGGAAATTTCATGTTCTTTAATTATTTTGATTATGGCATCTGAGGCTTTAGGTGCTATGATATGCTTTTGAGATTCTTTATTGGCATGAGCTATGAAATTAGATTACCTTATCAATGTTTAACTCCATGTACTATGTTGGTGCTACATGTTATTAGTAACAATCATGAATTAATTCCAGGCATAATGAGTGTGCAACATGGCCCATTCAGGGCGTAATGGTTAATTGTACTAATGAATGTTTACGCAATATATATTGCCCATCAAGGGGACAACTGTATATATGATATATAGGAATTTGGCTTCTGACATTGTGAGCCCATCTTTGGGCGTTATAAAGTAATCATCGATGCATGTGCCTAATGAAATGATTATCTAACATATGCCATATGGTTAAATGTTTTATGCAGAGTTTGCGCTACTGCTATTCAAATATGGCGGAACCTTTTTACTTTTACTCGCGTTAATGTTGCCCAATGTGCAATGGTCCGTTTTCTGTGTTGTATGCCCAGAAATTGACAAAGAGGTTTTCAAAAGTGGAATCTACCCCGTGAGTGCTGTCATCCTTAAACGGGTATGATTACTGAGGAACTGGGAGCATTATATATTATCTACTGGCGGTCGCCAGTAGATAGTTATAGTTAGGGCCTATTTTCCATAGGAAATCCGCAACATTCTATTGGGAATTTCTTTGGCGCCGATTGACGAATCTTCGTGAACTTCTCCAAACTTTTGGCCAGCTCCGCTCCGCTCCTACCCTGAAAGTTTCGTGGTGATTCGTCAAGCGGGGGCCGAGAAAAAAGGGGGGTCCCAAAACACGTTTTCCCCATGCAATTTCCCATAGGATCTGTTGTCGCAGCTACAGCCCGAACCGCTGAACGGAATGACACCAAATTTGGCAAAGAGGTAGTCCTCAGTTCGGACTCGTGCCTTTTGCATATTTGGTGTGAATCTGTTGAGTAGTTCCTGAGAAAATTAGGGTAAAAAAGTTAGTGATATCTATGGCCGGGGAGGATCCGCGGACCGTACCCGCACTGTAAGCGAACCCTCCCCGAACCGAGCGCGCACCTTCCCGATCGTGCGCTGAATGCTAATTGGCTGTCGAGTGTCTCTCTACATTCGAAACCAGGAACTGTTGGCGGCCATTTTCTGCCTCGGTAGAAGCGAGGCTGAAGATGCAAGGGGAATAAGTGTGTAAAACATATAAAGGGGGCAGAGTGGGAATACTCTGACCCTCTAGAGGTGCTTAGGGGGTCCCAGAAGGACCCCCTGGGGCCCTCGTTAAAAAAAAAAAAGCGGCGAAATGCGCGCACGGTGCGCGCATCCTATCGTGTTGGATGCACGGATTCTCTCGCCGTGGGTGCGCGGATCCACGGCAACGTCTTTTGAAAAACGACAAGAAATCATTGGTTGTATAACAACTTTCTACACTGAAAGGTACGGTGTATATTTTTGTTTTTTAAAGGTATGATTGTTATTGGTTCACAAAAACAGATTATAAGGAACATTATATATGATAAGCTGATATGTTGAAAAGTCAAGCACACTTCCTGTCTTGTGTAGGAACATTGTGTGCTGAACTTGTGACCTGTGAGCTCAGTGCAGTGTTCCATGACCTGTTTCTATGGTAACACGCAGAAGGCAGATTGGGGGAAGGGTTGAAATGTATTTCAGTTTGAAAGGGTTGAAATGTTTAACCAATAGAAATGTGTGTTTGCTTTTGAGTTTATGTGCGAAGGATTGTGATTTGATGTTTACATGTATATGTGTGGAAAATGAAAGGGAAACTCTTCCATTCTTTGCTTTTGCTGAGAGGTGCACAGTGTAGAGATTCTGTAAAAGAAAATATGGTGAGTGATTGATATACTCCTTAATCTAGAAAAGAACTTGAAAGATGAGTTATTTAATTGTGAGGGGATGTATGTGGACTATTTTGATTTTAATCAGACTAATGTATTTTTCCTGCTAAAGTGTAGGGAGTACTTTTTTTCTCTACATTGTGTGTGCATGTAGAAACCATTCTGTTATTGGCATTTGTGTTTTTCATGTGTTTGTAGAGAGATAACTGTGCAGTTTTTCTTTGTTGGTAGAATTAGAAACCAGTCATTGTTTATGAATTTGTGAAATGAGTTATGTTATGTTTTTATACTAAAATGTAGTACTACTTCTAGATGAAGAAATGTGTTTTCATATGGTGCAAGGGATAGTGTTGTTTGTCTAGAATCACACAGTGAGTCTGTGTGCATTTGGGAACCACTGTGAGAGAAGCATTTGGTAATATCGTCTATTTGCTGACAGATAAGTGTTTTAAAACCAGTCAGGTTGTCAAGTTTTAGTAGCATTAAAAGCCAGTCTTTGCTTATGTGTTGATTAAATGAGTCAGGCATTGACACTAAAGTGCAGTTGTGAAATATGTAGATTGTGTGCAGTTCCCTTATCACTTCCAGTGTAGTGAATGAGTTTTGGTAAACTCCTAGGAATACTGGTGCTTGTCTAGAATCACACTGTGAATCTTTGTGCATTTGGGAACCACTGTGAGAGAAGCGTTTGGTAACATTGTGTATTTGCTGAGAGAAAACTGTTTTAAAACCTGTCATGTTGTCAAGTTTTAGTAGCATTAGAAGCCAGTCTTTGCTTATGTGTTGATTAAATGAGTCAGGCATTGACGCTAAAGAGCAGTCGTGAAATAAGTCGATTGTGTGCAGTTCCCTTTTCACTTCCAGTGTTGTGAATGAGTTTTGGTAAACTCCTAGGGATACTGGTGCTTGTCTAGAATCACACTGTGAGTCTTTGTGCATTTGGGAACCACTGTGAGAGAAGCGTTTGGTAACATTGTGTATTTGCTGACAGAAAACTGTTTTAAAACTTGTCATGTTGTCAAGTTTTAGTAGCATTAGAAGCCAGTCATTGCTTATGCGTTGATTATGTGTTGATTAAATGAGTCAGGCATTGACACTAAAGGGCAGTTGTGAAATATGTAGATTGTTTGCAGTTCCCTTATCACTTCCAGTGTAGTGAATGAGTTTTGGTAAACTCCTAGGAAAACTGGTGCTTGTCTAGAATCACACTGTGAGTCTTTGTGCATTTGGGAACCACTGTGAGAGAAGCGTTTGGTAACATTGTGTATTTGCTGAGAGAAAACTGTTTTAAAACCTGTCATGTTTTCAAGTTTTAGTAGCATTAGGAGCCAGTCTTTGCTTATGTGTTGATTAAAGGAGTCAGGCATTGACACTACAGAGCAGTCGTGAAATATGTAGATTGTGTGCAGTTCCCTTATCACTTCCAGTGATGTGAATGAGTTTTGGTAAACTCCTAGGGATACTGGTGCTTGTCTAGAATAACACTGTGAGTCTTTGTGCATTTGGGAACGACTGTGAAAGAAGCGTTTGGTAACATCGTGTATTTGCTGAGAGAAAACTGTTTTAAAACCTGTCATGTTGTCAAGTTTTAGTAGCATTAGAAGCCAGTCTTTGCTTATGTGTTGATTAAATGAGTCAGGCATTGACACTAAAGAGCAGTCGTGAAATATGTAGATTGTGTGCAGTTCCCTTATCACTTCCAGTGTTGTGAATGAGTTTTGGTAAACTCCTAGGGATACTGGTGCTTGTCTAGAATCACACTGTGAGTCTTTGTGCATTTGGGAACCACTGTGAAAGAAGCGTTTGGTAACATCGTGTATTTGCTGAGAGAAAACTGTTTTAAAACCTGTCATGTTGTCAAGTTTTAGTAGCATTAGAAGCCAGTCTTTGCTTATGTGTTGATTAAATGAGTCAGGCATTGACACTAAAGAGCAGTCGTGAAATATGTAGATTGTGTGCAGTTCCCTTATCACTTCCAGTGTTGTGAATGAGTTTTGGTAAACTCCTAGGGATACTGGTGCTTGTCTAGAATCACACTGTGAGTCTTTGTGCATTTGGGAACCACTGTGAAAGAAGCGTTTGGTAACATCGTGTATTTGCTGAGAGAAAACTGTTTTAAAACCTGTCATGTGGTCAAGTTTTAGTAGCATTAGAAGTCAGTCTTTGCTTATGTGTTGATTAAATGAGTCAGGCATTGACACTAAAGAGCAGTCGTGAAATATGTAGATTGTGTGCAGTTCCCTTATCACTTCCAGTGTTGTGAATGAGTTTTGGTAAACTCCTAGGGATACTGGTGCTTGTCTAGAATCACACTGTGAGTCTTTGTGCATTTGGGAACCAATGTGAAAGAAGCGTTTGGTAAAATTGTGTATTTGCAGACAGAAAACTGTTTTAAAACTTGTCATGTTGTCAAGTTTTAGTAGCATTAGAAGCTAGTCTTTGCTTATGTGTTGATTAAATGAGTCAAGCATTGACACTAAAAAAGTGCAGTCGTGAAATATGTAGATTGTGTGCAGTTCCCTTATCACTTCCAGTGTAGTGAATGAGTTTTGGTAAACTCCTAGGAATACTGGTGCTTGTCTAGAATCACACTGTGAGTCTGTGTACATTTGGGAACCACTTTCAGAGAAGCGTTTGGTAACATCGTGTATTTGCTGACAGAAAACTGTTTTAAAACTTGTCATGTTGTCAAGTTTTAGTAGCATTAGAAGCCAGTCTTTGCTTATGTGTTGATTAAATGAGTCAGGCATTAACACTAAAGTGCAGTCGTGAAATATATAGATTGTGTGCAGGTCCCTTATCACTTCCAGTGTAGTGAATGAGTTTTGGTAAACTCCTAGGAATACTGGTGCTTGTCTAGAATCACACTGTGAGTCTGTGTGCATTTGGGAACCACTGTGAGAGAAGCATTTGGTAACATTGTGTATTTGCTTAGAGAAAACTGTTTTAAAACCTGTCATGTTGTCAAGTTTTAGTAGCATTAGAAGCCAGTCTTTGCTTATGTGTTGATTAAATGAGTCAGGCATTGACACTAAAAAAGTGCAGTCGTGAAATATGTAGATTGTGTGCAGTTCCCTTATCACTTCCAGTGTAGTGAATGAGTTTTGGTAAACTCCTAGGAATACTGGTGCTTGTCTAGAATCACACTGTGAGTCTGTGTACATTTGGGAACCACTTTCAGAGAAGCGTTTGGTAACATCGTGTATTTGCTGACAGAAAACTGTTTTAAAACTTGTCATGTTGTCAAGTTTTAGTAGCATTAGAAGCCAGTCTTTGCTTATGTGTTGATTAAATGAGTCAGGCATTGACACTAAAGAGCAGTCGTGAAATATGTAGATTGTGTGCAGTTCCCTTATCACTTCCAGTGTTGTGAATGAGTTTTGGTAAACTCCTAGGGATACTGGTGCTTGTCTAGAATCACACTGTGAGTCTTTGTGCATTTGGGAACCACTGTGAAAGAAGCGTTTGGTAACATTGTGTATTTGCTGACAGAAAACTGTTTTAAAACTTGTCATGTTGTCAAGTTTTAGTAGCATTAGAAGCCAGTCTTTGCTTATGTGTTGATTAAATGAGTCAGGCATTGACACTAAAGAGCAGTCGTGAAATATGTAGATTGTGTGCAGTTCCCTTATCACTTCCAGTGTTGTGAATGAGTTTTGGTAAACTCCTAGGGATACTGGTGCTTGTCTAGAATCACACTGTGAGTCTTTGTGCATTTGGGAACCACTGTGAAAGAAGCGTTTGGTAACATTGTGTATTTGCTGACAGAAAACTGTTTTAAAACCTGTCATGTTGTCAGGTTTTAGTAGCTTTAGAAGCTATTCTTTGCTTATGCATTGATAAAATGAGTCAGGGTTTGACACTAAAGTGCAGTACCATGTACTATTCTCTTCACTGTGCCAGAACTGAAAATTTAAAGGTTTTACCCAGGCACTAACCTAGCAGTAGTCTGATGATTTAGTCAGTTTCCAAGTACTCATGTTGTGAACCATACATTACCACATAGATTGCTTCAAATGTCTATGCAGCATGCATGCAGTCTTCTAAAATACTATACACTTGTCTTTCACATTTTCAATTCGCTAGTCAGTATCCATACACTTCCAGGAAACACCCTGTAACTCCCTTTGCAGTCCTCTAGTGACCCATTCAGCACCATGTACTAATCCATTCACTGTGCCAAAACCCAAACACTTATAAATTCACCAAGATACTATCTTTGCAGTACTCTAATCATTCAGTCAGTGCCTAAGTATTCATGCACTGAGCCAGGCCTTAGCACATGGACTGCTTCAAACCCCTATCCACTATGTATGAAGTCTTCTAACCACCTAGACACTTGTCTTTTACACTTTCAATTCCCTAGTCAGTATCCATACAGTCCAGCAAACATCCGGTCACTCCCTTTGCACTCCTCTAGTGACCCATTCAGTACCAAGTACTAATCCATTCCCTGTGCGAAAAGCCTACCACTTATAAATTAACCTAGGCACTTTCCTTGCTGTACTCTAATCATTCAGTCAGTACCCACGTACTCATGCAGTGAGCCAAGCCTTAGCACATGGACTGCTTTAAATGCCTATCCAGTATGGATGCAGTCCTCTAATCACATACACAGTTGTCTTTCACACCTTCAATTCCCTAGTTAGTATTCATACACTTCTAGCAAACACCCTGTCACTCACCCAGTGTGTCTCCTTATAGTACTGTAATCATTTAGTCAGTTAGCATGTAGTCTTTTAGTGAGGTAGGCTTTAGGGCATGAACTGCTTCAAAGTAGTATGCACTATGCATGTAGTGTTTTAACGATCGTCACACTTATGGTTCAGGGCTATAGTTTCTTAGTTAGTTTTTATATAAAATGTGTTTGTACAGTAATGGAATAGTATACATTTGAAAGTTATTAATATACATTTATTTGTGATGCTTTTTTACAGATACAGAACAGGAGTGTTTCTCATCTGTTTGCACTCTTCTTGTGCAAGATTGTTTGGATAAAGGGTCCTTAGGTGTTTCATCATACTTGCCATGCCGCACGAGTATTTTTTGTTAGGATTCCCTTGTAACAGAACTCTTTTACAAATCTTGCGCGTGAAGAAGGTGCATTGGTCTTTGTTTGCCCCTCGAGAAAAGTAAAAAATGTCCACACCACTGAAGGAAAACGTTGTGAGCGTGGTGCATCCTCCAAAAATTCATCCTTAGATTCGGTGAATATTTTAAAGCGACAACATTTACAGTTTTGTAAGTTAAACTTATAACATTTTGTTAGCTGTATGCATTTTATATATCTGTGATTTGTATCTTGTTTTTTTTTTGAGAATAGCATGTTGTTTTTTTTTTAACAATCTTTGAGATTGTTTTTTTTTTTAGCCCGCTGTTAAGTGATGAGTACGATTGAAATCACTATTTTTAGTGAAATTTAATATATTCTGAGAACAGCAAAAAAGGCAAAAAAATTACTCTGTGGAAATTATGCTGTGTTGTAAAAAATGTATTATTACATGTTATAATGTTTTTTTCCTTTTCTTTCACAGATCCAAATTTTAAAATAAGCAATTTTTATGAATTTAGATTGGAATGAAAATGTGAAAAAAATGTGTACCATTTTTTATTCCTATTACTGTGAAGGTAAGTTTAACTAAGTCTCAATATTCAGAATGAGGAGGTCTGCAAGAAGCTACAAAGTTGAAACATGTTTCTAAAAACACTCTGTTTATACCTATGTAGTTTTGAAATCTGACCATAATCAGATATCATGTGACGTGCAAAAAAAGAGATTTGAGGGGTTCATAATATTTCCCATTGTACCTATTGAAGGACCGCAATCATTTCAATCATTCTTCTTTGAACATCTTTGCAGACAAAACTCTTACTGCTTACCTTCTATCATTCGCAAGGAATTTTAAAAACGGAAATATGTCACTTTTTGTAACATAGTTATTGCGCAAGACACTCTTTCATATTTACAAAGAGAGGAAAAGGCACTCTGTGCACTTTTTATACTCCATGTAAATACAAACTCATTATGCAGACCATTTTGCGTTGAAAGGGTGTTCTATTAGTGTTGTTGTGCATGATTGCACTGAATACTCATAGAACAAGACACATGTCTAGATTTATCAGAAATCATGAATCTCGATATGTGTGTGAATGCTGCACCATTCTTAAATTGGTGTAGGATAGCACAACAAGGAGCATTGTTTTCATTTCTCCACATTTTTATATCTTCAATGCATGCTAAAATGTTCAGCATACATTGAAGGAGAAAAATTTATTTTCTCATTGTTTTTGTGCAGGAAGGTGTGTCTTCCTGCAGAAAAACAAACAGCACATGACACAGATATCCTTGCACTATGGTGCAAGGGTGCCTGTGTCACCACATGGCTGCAGTTTAAGCAGCCGTGCAGACAGAAGCATAGATTTGCAACATATTTATGTACATATGTTGCATCCCTGTGCTTCGGAAGTACTACAGCACACTGCAGTTAAAGAGGTTACTGTGTGATGCTGCAACACTTCCTCATAGTTCTGCACTTATACATTCACCATACACTACTAATGCATTAATTCAGTCAATTACGTACTACACATACATTCATCTAAACTTTCACATACTAAAAAATAAATCTAGCTCTTTTTTTAAACCAGGAAAGTTAGCTCTTACAAGAACTTTTTTTTTCTTCTTTCTTCTTTTATTTTCTTGGGGAGTTTTCTGAACAATTTTTAATTTTTTTTGGCTTTTCTGCAAAAAAAAAAAAAAAACCACAGGAGGAACCAAACAATGAACTTCAGGGAACAATAAAAAAAAACAAAAAAAACCTAGCAGATGTGACTTTCTTACCGGCGGCAGATCAGATCGATCGACTGCTCACCGTAGCACAAAGTCGCATTGCACTTAGTGCAGAGCACTTTTAAATAGTGAAATTGAGGACGGATGTCCAAATTTTGGGCTGATGGATGCACTCTTGAAATGCTCGGCTGCGATGAGGTGGAAGGCGCAGGAGCAGGAGTGTTTCTCATCCGTTTGCACTCTTCTCATGCAAGATTGTTTGGATGAAGAGTCCTTAGGTGCTTCATCATACTAGCCGTGACGCACGAGTATTTCTTGTTAGGATCCCCTTGCGACAGCACTCTTTTGCAAATCTTGCATGTGACCAAGGTGGCATTGGTCTTATTCTGCCCCTCGGGAAAAGTAAAACATTTCTACACCACTGAAGAAAAACGTTCTTTGGGTGGTGCCTCCTCTAAAAATTCTTCCTCAGAAATATGAGGAGATGTAGGTGATGCCTGCTGCCCTGAAACCATTTTTGGTTGAAAAAAGTTAGAGCTAAGTGTAAACTTAGTCTAAAAAATCTTCTTCTCTCCAAAGAGATGGTCCTCCAAAGAAGGTCAAAGAAGAATGAATTTGAATTTGAATTTTTAAAAATGTATAAAGCGCACGTACACTATGCAGTTTCATGGCGCTGGAAGGGATTCCTAAGGCGAAAAAGAGTACGGGAGGCTAAGAGCTAAGGGCTGAAAGCTTGCTGGAACAAGAAGGTCTTGAGGGCCTTGCGGAAGTCAATATAGGAGGGGGAGAGACGAATGGAAAGCGGGAGGGTATTCCAGAGGGTAGGCGCGAGGACTGAAAATTTCAGGCCTCCCGATCTTTGTTTCTTAAAACGGGGAATGACAAGTAGAGATTTAGTGGAAGAGCGAAGGTCTCTAGAAGGGTGGTAATTGGTGATGGCTGAATTGATGAAGACGGGAGCTGTACCCGCCCTGGCTTGAAAAGTAAGGCAGCCAAGTTTGAAAAGGGCCCGCTGTTTGATAGGGAGCCATTGAAGGGCGGTAAGGAGGGGAGAGGAATGGTGAGATTTAGATAGCCCATGTACCAGGCGAGCTGCCTGGTTCTGCACTAGTTGAAGACGTTGAAGGGCATAAGCGGGAACAGCATTATAAATAATGTTTCCGTAGTCGATCTTGGATAAGACCATAGCCATTACAATCAATTTGAGTGCAGGGGGAGAAAAGAACCGGGAGACTTTCCTAATAATGCGCAGGGAGAAAAAACAAGAGGAAACCACAGCGCTTATGTGGGAGTGAAGAGTCAAGTGATGATTAAGTGTGATACCAAGAGTCTTGACTGAATGAGAGGGGGTAGGAGGTAGGCCGAGAGAGGGAGGCCAGAAAGAGGGAGACCAGGGGTTGCCACTGCCTCCAGTCAGTACCAGCTCTGTCTTATCCGGGTTGAGTTTGAGATGGTTTGCGTTCATCCAGTCCCGGCTAAACAGCATGACAGACTCGAAGCTAGTGATGCCTAGTGAAGGAGAGGAGAAATTGAATATAAGTTGGAGGTCATCAGCGTAATTTTAAACTGTGACCTCCATTTGATGCAGTGCAGAAATAAGGGGAAAAATGTAAAGATTGAATAAGAGAGGGGAAAGAGAAGAGCCCTGAGGGACACCACATTGTACACTACGGGGCGGAGTGGAAAATTCAGCTAGATGGACAGCCTGGGTACGGTCAGCCAGGAAGGAGGCTATCCAGGCCAGCGCCTGTCCCCCTATGCCCGCCGCCCTGACACGGGACAAGAGAATGGAATGGTCCACCGTGTCAAAAGCGGCGTACAGATCCAGGAGGACAAGGGCCTGGGGGGTGTTGGTATCACGCCCCTCCCTGAGTTGGTCCATGACCGAAATAATCACCTTCTCAGTAGAGTGGCGGGGGTGAAAGCTCGCCTGACAGGGTGAAAGAAAATTACTGCCCTCTATAAAGGAGCCGAGCGCCTGGGTGACATGGGACTCAGCTACCTTCCCCAAGTAAGGGAGAAGAGATATAGGGCGGTAATTTGCCGGGGAGGTGGGGTCCGCTCCAGATTTTTTTAATATAGGGAGAATTAAAGCGGTCTTAAAAGTGGCAGGAACAAGGCCACGTATAAAACAATCTTTCAGGAGAGTGAGGACAGGGGATGGGCACTCAGCAAAGATCTGACGGAGGATGCGTGCCGGGCAGATATCAGCTGGAGAGCCCGAATTACAATGTCTAAGTAGGGGGGGCAGAGTTTCTCTGGTCAGTGTGGGAATAGAGGTGAAGGACTGGCTGTTACCAGGAGGTTGGGGGTGAGTGAAAGTGGGCGAAGGAGTGGAAATGTTGGCTTTAATGCGAACTATTTTTTCAATGAAAAACTCATTAAGCGAGTCGCATAAGGCCTGGGAAGGGGGTATCTTGGGCAATGTTCTGTCCGATGAAGCCAGCTCGTGGACGGTGGCAAAAATCGCGCGAGACTGGCTTTCTGCGGCAAGAATGCGCCCCGAAAAGTAATCTGTCTTGGCTGCTAAGATAGCTTGTTTATATTCACTGAGTATGGTAATGTAGTGTAGCCTCTGGGTCGGGCAATATGCTCTTCTCCAGGCTCGTTCAGCCTGCCGTAACTCCAGTTTCTTGGCTTTAAGGCCGGGGCTGCACCACTTGTTGGCGTTGTGGGTGCGGTTGATGGTGATTCGCTTCAGAGGGGCCACTAAGTCGCAGGCGTTAGCAAGCCAGCCATCTAGAGTGGTGGTCTGGAGATGTGGAGCCAAGCCCGATAGATCCGGGCAAGTGGCAGTTAAGGAGTTACACAGAGATAGAGTGTCGACTCGATTCCAATTCCTAGCCCGGGTGATAGTGGGGAGGGAAGGTGTTGTTTTATAGCTCAGGTCTAGGGAGAAAGCGAGCACGGAGTGATCGGACCATGGACAGGGCAAGATGGTTGGAACAGAAATCGGAATGTTTAGAGTCCATATCTGGTCAAGGATATGACCCTGAATATGGGTGGGATCGTGAACGTGCTGAGTAAAATTAAGACTGAGGAGCAATTGAGTAAAGTTTTTGGATATGGTATCCTCGGCAGGGTCAGTGGGCCAGAAGTTAAAATCTCCCAGAACGAGGACAGATTGACGAGACAGATTGACGAGACAGGAATGATTGAAATGGGTGGGGTCTTTCAATAGTTAGAAGAGGAAGTGTAATAAACCAATCAAATCTCTTTTTTTGCAGGTCACATGGGATCCGCGCACCCTGCGCTGACGAAGCACGCACCCAGCGCGCATCCGCGAAATTGAACTAAAAAAAATTATAGGATTAGATGTAAAAATATATTACTTTTAAGACTAGTTTAGAGTTTGTGTTCAATTATTATTCACATGAAATACATAAATATGTTTTTTTAAATGTTAAATACTTTGTGGGATCCGTGCACCTACCGCATCATAGACGCAGATGACGCATCGTGGAAGCGCGTAAACGTCGCGTTACATACATCGAACGTGTCGCGTATAGGCTGGGAGTCGCGTACCGGTTGTATTGGAATCGCGCACTAACCACGTATCCGACGCATACCATGCGCAGATGCTACCGCGTAGGGATCGAGAACGGTGCGCATAGCGTGCGCAGATCCAAAAACATTGAAAAAAATATATAAAATAAAGTTTTAAACATATATAGTTAAAAAAATATTTTGAAAAATATCAAAAAATATGTTTGATAAACCCATTAAGTTCAAATAATATTTTTTAATTTTTAAAAGAATTAATTGAAAAAATAAGTTTAAAAAATGGTGATAAAAAAGTATTTTACTAAAAACATAATTAATGAAATTGACACACTGAATTTGAAAAATATACAAAATCATTAAACATGATATCTTCAGAAATAAGTTATAGATAGGAATTACCATTTAAAAAAACCTTTGAAATTCACTGAAAAAACCATAGGTTTCATGCAAGTTATAGTTAGGAATTGGCATTTAAAAAACCTTTGAAATTCACTGAAAAAACCAAAGGTTTCAGGGGCGTTATAGTTAGGAATTGGCATTTAAAAAACCTTAGAAAGTCACTGAAAAAACCATAGGTTTCAGGGGTGTTATAGTTAGCTGGACATTTCCCTCGTACAAAACCCTAGAAATTCCCCTTTTATAGTTAGTTCAGAAAACTATAACACCCCTATAACACCCCTGAAACCTATGTTTTTTTCAGTGAATTTCTAAGGTTTTTTAAACGCCAATTCCTAACTATAACGCCCATTAAACCTTTGGTTTTTTCAGTGAATATATATATATATTCACTGAAAAAACATAGGTTTTAGGCACGTCATAGTTAGAAATTAGCATTTAAAAAACCTTAGAAATTCACTGAAAAAAAACATAGCTTCAGGGACGTAATAGTTAGTTGGACATTTCACTCGTACATAACCATAGAAATTCCGCCGTTATAGTTAGTTCAGCTAACTATAACTCGTGCCCCCGCAATGCACTGCTTATGATGCCACATATTACATCATTCATGACATGGTCAGTGACATCACTGATGACATCACTGATGATATCTCAATGGACATCACTGATGACATCACTGAAGACATCATCTACGTGAAAATCTGATGCACTCCCTCACACTCTAATATAACCTTTGATACACCCACTGTAAAAAACAGACTACCATTTTCAAAACCATCGACGCACCAATACCAGTTTCTACATATGCACTCACTGATTCCTAGGTCTACACACACATCCACTCATTCACCTTTACAATAACTCATACATGCAGTCACTCATCAATACAACACTATCATATGCACACATACACCTATACAGACACTCACACACCACCACTCATCCAGAGTTACTCACACACCTAATCAGTCATGCAAAGAATCAATCACTCTTCCATTTACTGACCTATACAGTTATACACACACAATACCACTTATTCAAGCAGAAACTAACGCATACTTACTCTCTTATACAATCACTGATACAAGTACACACTCATCCATACAGTCACTCTCACAATCACTGACTCTCATGTATAGTCATTTATATACTCCAACTCTCACATACACTGCCTTTTACATATGTAGTTACTTGGACATGTACCACTGAGACATTCACTCACCAACACACCCATACACACACTCATCCACCCATACAGCTGTTTCCACATGTACTCTTGAACCCACACACCCTGTGAATCAACCACTCAAACATCAATGGACAGAGTCACACGCCTCCAACCCACCTGCACACACACTCAGGCACCCATACAAATACTCATGCAACTAATCGATAACCTATATAGACACTCATGTAGCTACTGGCCAACCCATGCAGCAGCTTATACAACAACAGAAAGACTGATACAGACATTCACACAGTTTAGTCACTAACCCTTGCATTCAGGAAGACACATGTAATCACTCACTTAAACAGTCAGTCACACACCTACTAAATCCTCCATCCAGACACTTATACACCCACTCATTCTTCAATACACCTTGGCATATATATAATACATATTTAAACTTTAAAGAAACACACAGTCACTGGATGATGTCATCAGTGATGTCATTTGAGATGTCATCAGTGATGTCATCAGTGATGTCACTGACCATGTAATGAATGATGAAATATGTGACGTCATCAGCAGTGCATTGCGGGGGCGCAAGTTATAGTTAGCTGAACTAACTATAATGGCTGAATTTCTATGGTTTGTACAAGTGAAATGTCCAACTAACTATAACGTCCCTGAAACCTACGTTTTTTTCAGTGAATTTCAAAGGCTTTTAAATGCTAATTTCTAACTATAACATAGCAGACTCGTTTTCAGAGTGGTGGAGAAAGGTGAGCATGGCTTCCAAACACCTTTTAGCAATCCCACTGTGTGGGATTTACTGGAGGTAACAGGCGGGGTAGTTAGCCCCCAACGTCAACTTTGGGGGCCAACTACCCCTTTTATTACCTCCAGTAAGTCCCACACAGCAAGATTGCTAACTTGTTATAACAGGCCCTGCCCCCTCCCTGCACCACTGTGCAAATGCGCCCCCCCTGACATGTTGTAAATTGGGGGATTAAGTCCTCTTGAATCCTGAGGGTCCCTGGGGGCCAACTAGCCCACCGGGTACCTCCATTAAGTGCCTCCGAGCTGCGTTGCAGAGAGGTGTTCCGAGGCCATGCCCCTTTTTACACCACGCTTCAAACGTGGCTTCTGGAGCACGGCTACTCGGAGGATGAAGTCCACTTGTGTTCTGAGGTTCTCACGACACAAGAGGACCTCATCGCCGCACCAGCAGTGCACCAGAAGCTGCCTTTGAAAAGTGGTGTAAAAAGGGGCGAGGCCTCGGACCACCTCTCTGCAACGCAGCTCTGTGGTGCTTACTGGAGGTACCTGGTGGCTACTTGGCCCCCAGGGACACTCAGGACTGAAGGGGACTTAATCCCCCAATTTACAACACGCCAGGGGTGTGTTTGCACACTTGTACTATCAGGCCCCTCCCCTCCCTGCACTACTGTGCAAACACTCCCCCTGGAGCATTGTAAATTGGGGGATTAAGTCCCCTTCAGTCCTGAGGGTCCCTTGGGGCCAACTAGACCATCATGTACCTCCAGTAAGCGCAACAGAGCTGCATTGCAGAGTGGTGTGAAAAGGGGGCATGGCCTTCGACCACCTCTCTGCAACGCAGCTCCCTGGCGCATACTGGAGGTACCTGGTGGGATAGTTGGCCCCCAGGGACCCTCAGTATTCAAGGGGAATTAATTCCCCAACTTACATCGCACCAGGGGGCATGTTTGCAGAGTGCTGCAGGGAGGAGGCGGGACCAGCTTTTTCTTTTTTTTTTAAGAAGGGGGCTGTGTGGCCTCCCTTCTTTCCCCATTTTTGGGGCCCTGGGGACCCCATCCCCCAGGGCCTGACCCCTATTTTTTCAAAAAAATTAAAAAATAAACAGAAAGGGGGCCGCGTGGCACCCCCTCCCGAGGCCAATTTCGGCCACGGAGACCCCATCCCCCGGGGCATGGCCATATATTTATTTTAATAATATATGTTATTTAAGGAGGGGGGCTGTGTGCCCCCCCCCCCCTATTGAGGCCTCTATTAGCCCTGTGGACCCCATTCCCCGGGGCTCTGCCTCTTTTGTTTTTATTATTTTTTTTATTGAGGGAGGGTGTTACTTCTGGCCCCGGGGACCCCATCCCCCCTTTCCCCCTTTCCGTTGGGGACCGTGGGGGGAGCCCCAATGCCCCCATGGTCCCTGCTGGGTCCCCACCTCCTGCGGGAGCAGGCATTGCTTTCCCACAAGGGGAGCTGCTGACATGCAGCTCCCTTTGTGGAAAAGCAATCTGCTTTGCTTCATTGAAGCAAAAGAAGGTTTCCCTGCTCCATGGCAGGGTGGGAGCCGCACGGCTCCTACCCTGCCATAGCAAACAGCAGTGTCCAGGGGTGGGCACCCTGGGACACTGTAGGAGCTGGCCCTGGGGGGTGGCACTCCCCAGGGGCATCAAGGGCTCAAGGAGGGGGCCCCCCTCCCAATGTTTGCAAAGACCCGGGGAGGTGGTAGTCCCTGGGGCATGGGGGTCCATAACTGACCCCCATATTTAAATACAAAGTGCCCCAAGAAGGTGGTGGTCCCCTGGGCAGTGTGGGGGGGCTTGAGCCCCCACACTCATTAATTATCACAGCCCCAGGGAGGTGACGGTCCCCAGGGCTTGGGGGGCCCGCAAGGACCCCCTCCCTTATTTATTGAAGCCCCGGGGAGGTGGCAGTCCCAGGGGCAGCATGGGGGAGGGACACCCACGTATTATTTTTTTTAAAAGCCCCGGGGAGATGGCAGTCCCTCGGGCTGGGGGGCCACGTGCCCTGCGCAAATAATCAGCATAGCCCCAGGGAGGTGGCTATGCTTCATTTTTGTAAACATTTAGGTGGGATTCGCGACCCCAACACGAATTCCGCAGAAATTATTTTTAAAAAATGCTTTTTTGTGCCCTGTGGGTCCTGTGGGACCCCCTGAGTAGGCCTAGTGGGTCAGGGTGTTTCTACCCGGCCCCCTTTTTTTGTTTTTTATCTTTGTTTTACTGTTTTTGTAGAACCGAGTCACAAGATGGCTGGCAAAACTTCCTGGTTTGGAGTGTTGGCAGCCAATCAGAGTAAAGCTAGTGCTCAGGAGGGTTCACAAACCCACAGCGCTCACAGATATCGAAACCTTTTCTTTTTCTAATTTCTAAGCAACTACTGAACAGATTTACACCATTTAACAAAAAAAGGTCTCTTTCTGAAACAAGGGCTAACTTTTTGCCAAATTTGGTGTAATTCCGTTCAGCAGTTCGGGCTGTAGCTTTGTCTAAAGTTTCCTATGGAAATTAACATGGGGAAAATGCGTTTTGGGACCCCCCTTTTTTCTTGGCCCCCGCATGATGAATCACCCCGAAACTTTCAAGACAGGAGCTGACCGGAGCACCCCACTAGTTTTGAAAATGTTGTGAAGATTCGGCAAACAATGACAAAGTTATTGGGAAAAAAAAGAAGCTTTTTGAATAGAAACGAGGTCCTAACTATAAATACCTACAGGCGACCGCCAGTAGGCAATATATATATATGAGTACCTTCAGGAGGCTCAACGACATTTATCAGATATCAATTGCTATTGCAAAATAGGCCGTGACTATTTGAGACAAGTTAAGAACTCTGTAACCACTCATTTGGCACAGTGGAAAAGAATGGGTCTTCTATCTAAGAATGAATATCTGTTTCTAAAAAATGATTTCCCTACTACTGCTACCCTATATTTTATTCCCAAGGTTCATAAGGACATTTCCCCTATACCTGGCAGACCTATTATCTCTGCAAGGAATAATTAATTGGAAGCCATGTCTAAATATGTTGATTTCTTTCTCCAGCCCCACATGACCGCTCTGCCATCTTTCATAAAGGACACAGGCAATTTTTTAAAGAAGATACAAACAGTGGAATGGAAATCTGGTTTTGCATTAATCACGCTTGACATAGCTTCCCTTTATACCAGCATTATACACTCCCAAGGGTTGGTAGCTGTTAAACATTTCTTGGACTCTCGTGCCATCAATCTACATGACCACAATTCCATGCTTCTCCAAATGATTGATCTCTGCCTTAACAACAATGTATTCCTTTTTGACAAAACCCTATATAGACAGTTGAGGGGGGTGGCTATGGGGGCTTGTTTTTCTCCAACCTATGCCTGTCTTTTGGTTGGTTGGTGGGAGGAGCATGTCCTCATGGCCACCCATAAGGCAGTTTGGGATACACATATCCGCTATTATGGCAGATACATTGACAATATATTTATCGTCTGGGAAGGAACTGAACATGAGGCAGCTTTGTTTGTAACAGCTATAAATGACAATGCTATGAATTTACAATTTACTGCCACCGTCAGTATTGAGAGGGTGGAATTCTTGGATGTGGAGGTTTATATTTTGGAGAACTGGATAGAAACCAAACTACATAGGAAATCTTCTGCCGGGAACTCCATAGTACAGGCCAGTAGTGCCCATCCTCCCCATCTCATTCATAGCATACCCTATGGGGAATTCCTCCGTTTACGGCAAATTTGCAGCCGTGATTCGGATTTGGAACACTGTCAGAAAGGAGCACTAGACCGTTTTTTAGCTCGGGGTTACAAACTATCTAACCTAGAGAAAGCTCTAAACAAAGTCAATGCATGCTCTCGTGAGACATGCCTTATGACCAAAAAACAACAAGTTACATCTAATACAGGTGATTTGACTAGTGATGATATGCAACCCATTAGACGTATCACTATATATTGTAAACAAGACAAAACTATCCGTAAAATAATTTACAAACATTGGCCTATCATTCTAACTGACATCACCTTGAAATTCTTACTGCCCGCACTACCTAATATCACTTTCAGGAGGGCTTCCTCTATGAGGGATGGCCTAATCAAATCCAGTCCTGAACTTACGGCCAAAACCACTTGGTTGTCACGTCCTGGCTTTTTCAAATGCTCGTCCTGTCGAGCATGTAAATTTGTAACCAATACTTCTGAGTATTGCACAGCATTTTGCAACATCCCAGTTCATATTAAAAATCATTTTACGTGGCGAACGGACTTTGCAGTGTATGTGCTTGAGTGCACATGTCACCTCAAGTACATCGGCAGCACAAAATTGCCAGTTTTCAATCGCATATTACAACATCTGCGTGCGATTGTGAACTCTGACTCTACTGATCCTGCTGCCCAACATTTTAAAGCCATTCATTCCAACAAAGTTTGTGATTTAAAATATTTTGTTATTGGGGCAGTTCCCCCATCAATTTGTGGGGGAAATAGAGAAAAACAACTACGTCAGTTGGAGTCTTTCTTCATTCTATTACTAGATACTAGAATGCCCAATGGAATGAACACAAGTGTTATGTTGTATTTGACAGGCCTTTTCAATTTGTAAAAACATCCACATTTGGTTACATTTTAAGCAGTTAAGAACTACTCTTTGCTTTTGTAGTCCTATTTTGTGATTAGTGATGTGATCACTTAGGATTGCTTTTGATGGTCCCCCTCTCTGTTCGTTGACGTACCTCTTTAGGATTAATTCTTTTGCACATATCTTTTCATTGGCAGCTATGTATAGTAGCATTAGCACTTTAGTTAGCTCTGTTCACATTGAACAGTCACCTCTGGTCCCAGCCTCACCCCTCTCTCCTTTCTACGTGTGCTTTATAAACAATATTGTAATTTTTTACATTTCACTATTTTTGCACCATTCCGTAACATACTTTTTGGAAGCATGATTGAATTTATTTACCAGGAGTCATCAATTAATATAGCATTTATTTTTTTAAACCTATCTATTGATCAAGTAGATTGCTAATTGAATTATTCCTATTTTCTATATATATTTATATGAAAAAGTATGTGTGAATTGTCTTCAGCTTCATAGGGCACTTGCCATGATTTTAGCTGCTGTCATTACTTACTCAATCATTTCAATATATAACATTAGTTTTTCTTCTTTGATCATTACAAACAATACATAGGTTTGCTTTGGCTAATATTTCAATTATTACTCTGAGTAAACTGCATTTGGTCAGGTTATCTCTCTGTCACGATGTTATTCTTCAGTGTTTTTGTATGTTTTCAGTTTCTATTAATGAACTGTTACCATGTTAACTTTCTGATTGGACGAATTCAATTTTAAATGGGAGGTCCGGCATCAGCGCGTCATGTGATCAAGATCGCGGAGGCGATCAAAACGCATCTGAGGCGGACACTTGTCTGATTTGATCTGATGAATTAAAGAAGGAAAATTGGCACTTTGAAACTGCTTGTGGTTTAATTCCTGGGCAAACAAAGAAACTGTGGTCCGTACCTGTTCTAGAATCCCTCTGTGACATTGAGGGTCAGGACTTTGTTCACATATATATATATATATATATATATATATATTATCTACTGGCGGTCGCCAGTAGATAGTTATAGTTAGGACCGTGTTTCCATACGAAATCCGCAACATTCTATTTGGAATAACTTTGGCGCCGGTTGACGAATCCTCGCGAATTTTTCAAAACTAATGGGGCGCTACGCTCCGCTCCTACCCTGAAAGTCTCGGGGGGATTCGTCAAGCGGGGGCTGAGAAAAAAGGGGGGTCCCAAAACGCGTTTTCCCCATGCATTTTCCCATAGGACCTTTAGTCCGAGCTACAGCCCGAACGGCTGAAAAGAATTACTTGAAATTGGGCAGAGAGGTAGTCCTCAGGTCAGGGATGTGCCTTTTGCAGGTCTGGTGTAAATCTGTTCAGTAGGTCCTGAGAAAATAGCATTTAAATCAATATATATATCTGTAAGCGCGCTCCGTGCGCTTACGGTAAGCTTACCGTACGCGTACGGTGCCGCGCGCGAGCTCAATTCTGATTGGTGGTTACATGACTGTAAACATTCGAATCGGTCGAAATCAGAAAGTATCGGCCGCCATTTTCTGTCTCTCGCACTGAAAAACAAAGGTTGATAACATGACAAGGGGGCAATGAAGAGAGTTGCAGACCCCCTAGCGTTCGTGAGGGGGTTCACGAAGGACCAAAAAGTATGAAAAATACATTTAATAATTTTAAAAAAAAATCGCGGAGTACGCGTACTGTAAGCTTACCGTACCCGTACGGTAAAAAAAAAAAAAAAAAAAAAAAAAAGAATCCTCGCAAAAGTTTCAAAATAGGTGGGGCGCTACGCTCCGCTCCTACCCTGAAAGTCTCGGGGTGATTCGTCAAGCGGGGGCCGAGAAAAAAGGGGGGTCCCAAAACACGTTTTTCCCATGCATTTTTCCATAGGGACCTTTAGTCCAAGGTACAGCCCGAACGGCTGAACAGAATTACTTGAAATTTGGCAGAGAGGTAGTCCTCAGGTCAGGGAAGTGCCTTTTGCAGGTCTGGTGTCAATCTGTTCAGTAGTTCCTGAGAAAATCAAAAGTAAAATCATATATATATGTGGGCGGAGCCTAACCACACATCTCATCCTGAGATCTGATTGGCTGTCAGCACTTCATCCAAGAAGTGTTGGCAGCCATCTTGGGACCAATATACATGATAGCACCTCATTAAAAAGCATTGCAGTTAATAGAAGGTTTTAAGACTTTAGTTACATTATAAATCATTTGTTGATGGTATCATACTCATTTTAGGAATTGTGGTATGTTCTAAGGTGATTTCACCATGTGAAAGAGCCTTCTGCTGGGATATCATGATTGAGAGAAAATTATTTTCTCATGCTTTTCCCACAGAGGTTTGGAAGGTGATCTATAAGCTAAACTGAGAGCATATTTTCTGTAAATTCACATTATCTTTCTCAGTCATGTGAGAATGAAGTCTGACATTCTCAGTAAAACATGTACATCCAACAAGGGCAGAGACTGTCAGTTGATTCCTTTGTGTTCTACTGCAGCTTCCCAGAGTGTTCCAAAGAACAACTAGAGCGCTAACAGTCCTACTTATGATAAACGTATGGCACACCTGAAGCCATCTTGCTTGGATTAAAGTGGTAACTCTTAAAACATTTAATTTAAAAATGAACAAAATGAGGGGGTTCATTTTTCCATAAAAAGTATGATTAGTGCTGCAGAAAGAAAAATTAGGGCACATTTTGAGTGACTTCTCAAATCCTCTTCTATTTCATTAAACAATTCTGACATGCAGACTGAAACATGCACTTTCAATACCAGCAGCAGTTTTCCCTGGTGAGCAGTAGCTTTACTACAGTGATCTAATGAGCAAAAAGAGTGCTAACATTCTGAATTTATGGCAAATGTGTGACACATCTGAATGCCTTCTTGATGGAATCAAAGTAAAAAACTGAAAGTATTTCCTACTGAGGAGACTGCAGTAAATGAGGAAATTAGGAAACTTCATAACAAATAAGTCTCCCAAGATGGCCACCAGAGACAAAAGAGCCCAAATGTAGCCCAAATATCACCCAGATGTAGCCCAAGTATAGCCCAATGACAGAATGTCCCAGAGTGTTCTTAAAAACAACTAGAGCGCTTACTGTCTTCATTATGACAAAAGTATGGCACACCTGAAGCCATCTTGATTGGAATAAACTGGTAACACTTAAAACATTTAATTTTAAAAGGAACACAATGAGGGGGTTCATTTTGCCGTAGAAATTATGATTAATGCTGAAGAAAGAAAATGAGGGCACATTTTGAGTGACTTCTCAAATCCTCTTCTATTTCATTAAAAAATTCTGACATGCAGACTGAAACATGCACTTTTAATACCAGGAGCAGACTTCCATGGTGAACAGTAGTTTTACTACAGTGATCTAATGAGCAACTAGAGTGCTAACATTCAGAATTTATGGCAAATGTGTGACATATCTGAATACCTTCATGATGGAATCAAAGTAAAAAACTGAAAGCATTTCCTACTGAGGCGACTGCAGTACATGAGGAAATTAGGAAACTTCATAACAAATAAATCTCTCAAAATGGCCACCGGAGACAAAAGAGCCCAAATGTAGCCCAAAATCACCCAGATGTAGCCCAAATATAGCCCAATGACAGAAGTGTGCAAAACACTTATTATTTTGTGTTTTTGCAGTGTTATATAGTGCAGACTTGTCAGGTATTGGAGTGCTTTACATGAGCATTGGTTACATCACACAAAAACAAATTCATTTTGGTTGTAGACATGGGGAGATTAAGTGATTTGACCAGAATCACAGAATGTCGAGCTGAAGCAGAAACTCCAACCTGGTCCCCAGTTGCAAAGTCTGCAGTTCTGGAAGTAACACCACATCCTCTCCCCTAAGTGCAACATTTAATCAAGTGGTCAACTGGATAAAAAAACATAAAGATAACAAATAATTTAAAAGTGCTTTGTCGCTATTTGAAAACTCAGAAAAAATGTCCTTATTTTAGTCTTTTAGAGCACTAACCATAATTTTGATGCCAATAAGACCCTCTCATATGTGTAATTTCTAAAGGAAATGCTCTAGGTATTACAGTTTTGATTACATCAAGATGACGTCAGGCGTTCCACACTTTTGTAATAAATATAGAATGTTAGCAATCTAGTTGTTCATTAGGATACTGTTGAGAGGCAGAGGCCAGGGGCACGGACTCTGAAAATTGAAGGCAGGTAGGAGGGTGCTAAGGCAACAATGTAACCACACTGAGCAGGCAGGAAGGGCCATGGCAGCACAACAGTCTATGGAGGGCAGTGGAAAGGGGGGCAGGGGCAACAAACCAACAATACAGGACTTGCAAGAGAGGCTGTGGCAATGTAATAGACCATTGTGGGCAGAAGGAAGAGGCAATGGTAGTACAACCATACATGCCAACAGACCCGATTCAGCCAGGAAACGTCCAATGTTTTTAAGCTCAAATGGGCTTTATTTGATCTGTCTCCTGTCTACAATCTCCTCTTTTTCAATGTAACTCAAAGGGGAAAATCAATACCCCAGTTTTTTTTCAAAATCTCCCTCTTACAAGTTCAAAATGTTCGCAAGTATGGTACATTGGATCATGGAAGGAAATGGGGTAGGGACATGGACATGGATAACAGAGGACAGGAGGGACATGGAGAGGTGCACCAAACTGACCCTGCAGGGCAGTCATCAGGGTTTGCAGCAGCACAATACACCACACAGGGCATGCGGGATGGGAGTGCAGCACAACAATCCATAGAAAGCAAGAGGGAGGGGACAGGACCATGCACATGGACAACAGAGGACAGAGGGGCAAGAGGCAATGGTAGCTAGCTGACCATAATGGACAGACAGGAGAGAAAGCTGCAGCATAACAGACCATAAAGGGCAGAAGGGACGGATCAGGGGCATTACAATGGAACAGACAAGCCAGGAGGGAGGGAGTAGGGGTCTGCGCATGTAAACAGAGGGCTGTGGGCAAGGGGGCAGGGCAGGAGCAGCAAGATAGCCATGGAGGTCAGGCAGGATGGGCACTAGAAGCAAGACACACCATGAAGAGTAACAGTGAGACTGTGATGGCATACACACAGACCATGGAGGGAAGGTGGGAGGGGGTCAGGGGCAGCTAACTGACCACACAGGGAAGGTGGGAGGGGCCATGGCAGCACAGAAGACCATGCATGGCAAGTGGGAGGGTTAGTGGCAGCACAATGGCTATGATGGGCAAGAAGGAGGGTGCAGGGGCATGCACAAAGGACGATGGAGGATAGAAGGGAGGGTCAGGACCTGTGCATAGAAAAAGTTCAGGGGAAGGGGCCTCACAACAGACCGCACAGGGCAGGCAGGAGGAGCAGTTGCAGCACAACAGACCAGGGAGGGCAGAAGGGTGTGGCAGTACAATGGACCATGTGGACAGGAGGAAGAGGATAGGGGCATGGCATGTGGACATGCAGGGTGGAGGTGGCAGGGACAGGTTACAGTCATCTGACAATGCTAGGCAGGTGGGAGGGGAGTGGCAGCTCAACAGAACACTCAGAGTAGATAGGAGTGGCAGGTCCATGGAACATGGTGGGCAAAAAGGATGGAGCAGGGGCATGCACAAAGACATCGGAGGGCAGGGGGAAGGAGAATAGGGGCAGCAAGCTAAGCACAGAGTTTAAGCAGGAGGTCAATGATGGGACATAGAATTGGGCAAAGGATGGCAGGAGGAGTGGACTGGTACATCATACTAAATTGAGGGCAGTGGCAGCACATCAGACCATGCATGGCAGGAGGGAGGAGGCTAGTCCATGGATTCACACAACAGAGGATAGGGAGGAGGGGGATGGGGCAGCAAGCTAACTGTTCAGAGAAGGCGGGTATTAGGAACTTTATTGTTTTTAAAACGTGTGTCTGTGCGAACTACTTAAAATATGAACAAGTATGCAGCATAATCTCACTTTTATTCAGGAAGAAGAGGACGTTTGTGACTGTGACTCCGGGCTCACTTGGCAGAAACACCCCCTGACCCTCCACCCCCTATCGCAAAATGTAATGCCCGTGAAAAGGGTAGGTGAACACAGTGTTATATAGAACATAGTCCTGTGAGCACGATTGAAAATGAAAACTAGATATAGTGTATGGTATAAACTATGCACCAAAAAGTGTGATATAAGATGAACCGGGCGTGAAATATAATATGCAATACATTGTGCGCAATGACAGATTCATTGGAGAGCGCAAGATAGCACAGGCACTAGCGCGTGCTATGCGCTATGCGCCTTGGAGTGTAATATGCACAGGGCAGTGTTGTGTAACCTAACTAGTCTCTAAAGTTGTAATATAAAATATGTGCTGGGGAGTGTAACGTTGTATATGCACTGTGACAAAGATCTGGATCCCAGATTGTAATATGTATGGCATAGCACTGTGCGTTATAACATAGGCATCGAGGAAGGCACGTTAGATGGGGCAATATAACCCGTGCGAAGACAAGTGTGGCATGACATATTCACGGGGTGGTGTTACAGTGCACATGGGCTAGAGAGTGTCATAGCATATGCACTAGCTAGTGGAATACCACACAGAGGTGTGTGGCACTCAGCAGCTAATGGTGGGTGTAACACAGCATTGGGCTCTGCCAGGAGCGCGCTGTGACTCTCAAGTGATGTTTGTCCCCTTTCCAGAGAGTAAAATAAAAAGTATTACACATCCGGCAGTGAATGTGTGTTTTATTAATCGTGAGGGGGGTTTCTTGCATAGTTTTGGTCGAATTTTTGTCGAATCCCCTTTGAATGGCTTGGTGTGCATGGGTATTAAATGTGCCCGTCAATAGCTACCCATGTTTGTGTAAATAAACGACAAGGGTATCTACCGGGATTAGGCACGGTAGGGCATCAGACATGTCAGAGCTTCACTAGTGGTGTAAATACATTCCACGTGGATTCATTGTATGCATAGTTGCCTTTTAATGAATATCACGCAAATCGTCATGGTGATAGGTACGTACGGTTTGTCCAGCATGTCCTAGGTGTGTCTATAAATATATATTTTTTTAAAATAATAAAAAACAGTGGCCGGTCCTGGGGATTGGGGTCAAAAAAATAGGAGACAGGCCCTTGGGGATGGGGTCATCAGGGCCAATAAATTAGAATAAGAAGGGGAACCACACAGCCCCCCTTCTTAAAAAATGTAAATAAATAAAAGACTGGCATCGTGCCGGAGGCGACGCCCCCTCCTTGCAGCACTCTGCAAACGCGCCCACTGGCGAGTTGTAAGTTGGGGAATTAATTCCTCTTCAATACTGAGGGTCCCTGAGGGCCAACTAGCCCAACAGGCATCTCCAGTATGCGCCTAGGAGCTGCGCTGCAGACAGGTGTTTTGAGGCCAAGCCCCTTCTTACACCTCTCTGCAACGCAGCTCTGTGGCACTTACTGGAGGTACCTAGTGGTCTAGTTTGACCCTAGGGACCCTTAGGATTCAAGGGGACTTAATCTCTCAACTTAGAACAGCCACAGGGCGCGTTTACACAGTGGTGAAGGGAGGGGACGGGGCCTGAGGTGACGTGTGCAAACACGCACTATGGCACGTTTTAAATTGGGGATATAATTTCCATTCAATACTGAGGGTCCCTGGGGGCTAACTAGCCCACCAAGTGCTTCCAGTAAGCGCCACTGACCTGCATTGCAGAGAGGTGGTCCAGGCCGTGCCACTTTTTACACCTCTCTGCAACGCAGCTCTGTGGCACTTACTGGAGGTACCTAGTGGGCTAGTTGGACCCTAGGGACCCTCAGGATTCAAATGAACTTAATCTCCCAACTAAAAACGGACACAGGGCATGTTTACACAGTGGTGAAGGGAGGGGACGGGGCCTGAGTTAAAGTGTGCAAAAACGCCCTGTGGCCTGTTTTAAGAGGTAGTTTTAATCCCCCTGCCCTATTATATACTAGGGGCTTACAGAGGAGGTCATGCTAATCACAGGGGGACCCCAACGCATAATGTTCCCTAGTGTATGTAGGTGTTTTCACTGTATTCTAAGTGTCTTTTAACATAGCACTGGCTCTAGGACTGGTTAGTCAGACTCAGTTACCACCAGTATCCGTCTGAAAAAGTTGAGGGTACAGGATGATTTTGCAACAAGGCTTCTTTCTGCTCTTCTTTTTGTTCTTTCTGCACGTTATCCTTCTTCCTGCACTTTTCTTCGTCTTTGAGGACTTCTGTTGCTTCTTTCTGCACTTCTTTTTTTTCTTTCTGTGCATTTTTTCTTCTTTCTTCACATGTCCTATCTCTGTAGGCATAGTCAGAAATTAGCATTTAAAAAACCTTTGAAATTCACAGAAAAAACTTTAGGTTTCAGGCCCGTATAGTTAGGAATTAGCATTTAAAAAACCTCAGAAATTCACTGAAAAAACCATAGGTTTCAGGGGTGTTATAGTTAGCTGGACTTTTCACTTGTACAAAACCATTGAAATTCCCCTGTTATAGTTAGTTCAGCTAACTATAACTCGCGCGCCCGCAATGCACTGCTGATGACGTCACATATTACATCACTCATGACATGGTCAGTGACATCACTCATGACATCACTGATGACATCTCAAATGACATTACTGATGACATCACTGATGACATCATCCTTGTGATAGAGTGGCAGACCTCCTCTCACCCTAATATAACCTTTGATACACACATTCAAAAATAGAGACTACAATTTTCAAAACAAGTGACATACCAATACCAGTTACAACAACCTCTTCAGTAATTCTAAGATCCACATACACATCCACTCATTCACCAACAGTCCTATACAGTCACTCATACATGTACTCACTCATCATATGTACTCATACACCTATACATCCTGTTACACAATGCCACTCATCCATAGAGTTACTCACACACATAGTCACTCATGCTATTAAAGAATCAAACATACATTTACTTGCATATATAGTTATACACACACCACCACACTTACTTCTATGGAAACTTACACATACTTAGTCTTTTAAACAATCACTTATAGAAACACATACTTATTCATAAAGGAACTCTTTCAATCTCTCACTCTCACATATACTCCCTTATATACACCAATAGTCACATATACTAGTTTAAAACATATGTAGTTACTCACAAAGACACTATTGAGACAGTCATTCACTCACTAACACACCCATACACACACTCATCCACACATACAGTCCTGCACACATGCTGTCTTCAACACATACAAACAGTGAGTCACTCATTCATGCAACTATGCACTACGTAATACCCCCCACCGAACCATGCAGACACTCAGACTGATACTCAAAAAACCAACTAATAACCTATATAGACACCCATGTTGCTACTCACCAACCCAGGCAGCCACTTATACACAAAGTGAGAGACTGATACAGATATTTACATATTTAAACATTACTCACTAAGCCATGTATTCACTATGATACACTTAATCAGTCAGTTAAACAATCAATTTTTCAAAAACAAATCATCCATTTAGACACTTATATACCCATTTATTCTTCCATCGACATTGAGATATACATATATAAAACATATTTAATTTTCAGAAAAACACACATTCACTGGATGATGTCATCAGTGATGTCATTTGAGATGTCATCAGTGATGTCATGAGTGATGTCACTGACCATGTCATGAGTGATGTAATATGTGACGTCATCAGCAGTGCATTGCGGGCGCGCGAGTTATAGTTAGCTGAACTAACTATAACGGGGGAATTTCAATGGTTTTGTACAAGTGAAAAGTCCAGCTAACTATAACACCCCTGAAACCTATGGTTTTTTCAGTGAATTTCTGAGGTTTTTTAAATGCTAATTCCTAACTATAACGTGCCTGAAACCTAAAGTTTTTTCTGTGAATATATATATATATATATATATATATATATTCACCTGTTATAGTTAGTTGAGCATGGTCAGTGACATCACTAATGACATCACTGATGACATCTCAAATGACATCACTGATGACATCATCCATGTGAAAATCAGATGCACCTGATCAGACCCTAATATAACATTTGATACACCCAGTCTAAAATACAGACTATAATTTTCGAAACAGTGAACACACCAATACCAGTTAGTGCATATCGACTCTATAATATATAGGTCTACACACATACATTCATTCACCTATACACTCACTCATACATACAGTCAGCCATCAATACTAGGCCTGGGCGGTAAATTCCGTTCCGCTCGCGGAATTTGCGGAATTTCGGTAATTTCGCGTTCCGCGGAGAATGCGAAATTGCCCAAAATTCTGCTTTCCGCGACTTCGCGAAATTTTTTCTTGTTCGCGTTCTCAAAAATGCGTGTTCGCGAGATATTTCTCCCCGAGCACGCAAACAGCAACTGTGAACAGGAAAAAAGCATCGCGAAGAAGCAATTCCGCGTGTTCGCGGAATTTCTGCATGTTCGCGGAGATTTTTTACCGTTTCGCGGAGATTTGCGTAACGCGATTACGCAAATTCCGCCCACCCCTAATCAATACAGCATTATCATATCCAGTCACATATCTATACAGACACTCAGACACTGCCTCTCATTCTTAGGGTTATTCACACACCTAGTCAATAATGGAAATAACCAATAACACTTTCATTTACTCACCTGTACAGTTATACACATACCACGTCACTTATTTAAACACATACTAACACATACTTACACTCTAATACAATAACGAATACAAGGACACACTGATCCATACAGGCACTCTCACAATCACTCATTCTCACATATAGTCATTTATATAGTGCAACACTCATAAATACTGCCTTTCACATATGGAGTTACTCACATGTACCACTGAGGCATCCTTTCACTCACCGAGACACTCATACACACACTCACTCAGCTATACAGACCTCCACAGATACAGACTTGAAAACACATATACCTAGTGAATTAGCGAATCACACATCTATGCAGAGAGTCACACCCCCCACCCACCCATGCAGACACTCAGGTACTCATACAGGTACTCAGACAATCAATGAATAGTTCATATAGATCCTCATTTAGTTGCTAACCAAACCATGCAACTTCTTACACATCAACTAACAACCTAAACTGTGTGAATGTCTATATCAGTCGCTAACACATGCATTAAGCAAGACACAATTAATAAGTCACTTATACAGTTAGTGACACACCTACTTAATCATCCATGCTGAGTCTTATACACTCATTCATTCTTTAATACACCTTGGCATATATATATTTATAAAACATATTTAAACTTTACAGAAACACACATTCACTGGATGAAGTCATCAGTGATGTCATCAGTGATGTCATTTGAGATGTCATCAGTGATGTCATGAGTGATGTCACTGACCATGTCATGAGTGATGTAATATGTGATGTCGTCAGCAGTGCATTGCGGGGGCACGAGTTATAGTTAGCTCAACTAACTATAAGAGGCGAATTTCTCTGGTTTTATATGAGTCAAATGTACAACTAACTAGAACGTTTCTGAAACCTATGGTTTTTTCAGTGAATTTCTAAGGTTTTTTTAAATGCTGATTCCTAACTATAACGTCTGTGAAACCTATGTTTTTTTCAGTGAATTTCTAAGGATTTTAAAATGCTAATTCCTAACTATAACATCCCTGAAACCTATAGTTTTTTCAGTGAATTTCAAAGGTTTTTTAAATGTTAATTTTAATGTTTATAAACCTATATTTTTTCAATTTTTTTGGTAATATTTTGCAACTCTATTATACTTTTTTTTTCTAACTTTAAAAATTAAATAATGTTTCATATCTTCCCCCAAAAATATGTATATAACTATAAGAGGCGAATTTCTCTGGTTTTATATGAGTCAAATGTACAACTAACTAGAACGTTTCTGAAACCTATGGTTTTTTCAGTGAATTTCTAAGGTTTTTTTAAATGCTGATTCCTAACTATAACGTCTGTGAAACCTATGTTTTTTTCAGTGAATTTCTAAGGATTTTAAAATGCTAATTCCTAACTATAACATCCCTGAAACCTATAGTTTTTTCAGTGAATTTCAAAGGTTTTTTAAATGTTAATTTTAATGTTTATAAACCTATATTTTTTCAATTTTTTTGGTAATATTTTGCAACTCTATTATACTTTTTTTTTCTAACTTTAAAAATTAAATAATGTTTCATATCTTCCCCCAAAAATATGTATATCTTTTTTTTTTTTTGTTGAGAAAACTGCACTCCCATACCGGTAGTGTACCAAGCTCCATCACCACTCGAATCCTATCCGCCATATTGCGCATTTCGTATCGGACGGATTTGTGGCACCGCGTCCTGCGTATCTTCATATACGTATGAGTGCGCGCCAGCTGCTACATAGGTATCCGACGGGTACGCAGTACCAAGCCACGCGTTACATCATGTATGCATGAGGTCGCGCCCACTGCGCATTGCGTATGCAACGAGTGCACGCTGCCAGACCCTGTGTTATGTCATAGACGTATGGTGTCGTGACGGGTACGCCATTCCCTCGGTTTTTTTATGTCTCAAAACTATATCGAAATAACTTTAAACTGTATATGAGAGCAAGCGATAATCTAAAATATTTTAAACATTTATATATTTCTAACTGTAATAAACTTAGATTATGATAAATATATTTTCTCAAGATCTTGTCGGGTGCGGCCTCCTTGCGACCTCGATCCGCGATTGCCATGTCACCTTAAAAAAAAGCATTTGACTAGTTCATAACATTTCCCATTGTAACAGTTGGAGGACACCACCCATTTTATTCATTCTCTCTACAGCGTTTGATGAGACACACCCCTTCTGCTTAGAGAGCTTTTTTGAAAAGTTTTTTTGCTGTGTACACATATCTTCTACTACACACAACATGCAACGATCATCTTGATCAATATTCATGGTCTGTACATTAGCCTTCCACGTGTGATTGCCATGCATCTCAAACCTTAAATCAAATGTGTGTTACACAATGCCCCTGGTGTGTGTGTGTGTGTGTGTGTGCACCTTATTGTGCTGTCTTTCGGCCTGGGTATTGCTGGCCCGAAGGGGTATCATCAGCCACGGGCAGAGTGCACATCCTAGATCACATGTGACAAACAGTAAACAGTAATGTGTACATTTGTATTGCTGTATTCTCTGTTGTCAGGCTTTACCAGTATACTAGTGTGTAATATCTGAGACTTTCAGATTCATGTTTGGCATGCATCGCTTAACTATAATGAACGTTATCACTATTTATGACATAGCCTCACTGCTGATCCTCCCTCCATCCGAGCACATTCACATGTGTGCACTTCGCAATAGCAACACTTTCAATAATACCGCACTGTTGCAGGGATTCTGCTCATACACAGAACTATGCGCAGGAAACCAGGACCTCAGTGAATTGTGGTGTACCAAAAACTCACCTCAAAACCCAGAACCCCTATCCGGCCAGCATCAGTGTCCCATTCGTTATCCGTATTATCACGGAGGTCCCAATGAATATACAACCCAGAACAAGCGACTTAGAGTACTCTCAGGAATGGTGGGAATCAGAAATACCTGTTCGTAATTATTCTCATATCAGTCCACAACAAGAGTAAACAAAGATACGGTAAAGTTTATGGAGTTTAGTACTTTGGCTAACATAAGCAGACAAATGATTAATATCAAAACCATCAGCATTGTTACAATACCACAGAAAATAAAGGGAGAAATCATGTTATAAATGACAGTGGATTACAGCCACCTTCCCTTCACTAATAAACTAATATTATTATTATACTAATAAAAGGTCTCTAGGCATAAATGGGGAACCCCATACCGTAAAGATCAGCTTAGTAGGATCACATCGCAGGATCAGGTGTTCTCTGCTCCTGGGAAAGCTCTTCTTCAGAATGTGTGTTAAACATGCAGCCTGCAATATTAAAAGCACTCGACTTTCAGGTATTTTCAGCTGCGTGCGTGTTATGGCTAAATAGTGGGCCGATCAACCTGAACTCAAAAACATTCATTGCCTAGCGACCCAGACTGTTTCTTTACACAATGTTCAGACCAAGGTCGCAGCTCCCTGCTAGGGATGTGAACAACAGACAGTTCTCATGTGAAGAAAAGGCGAGCAAGCAGTTTTCAAATAATAACATGTAACTGCAGTGTCGTGTGCAAAAGCAGCAAAAAGTGGCAAGATGGCTTTCTATCATCTAACGCGGTTATGCTAACTTAGCAATGAGTTTATGTAAATTGCAGCCCCCACTACAGCACACCATACACATGAGTGTCTGCGCATATCTGGCACCTTGACAATGACATGTGATGTTGGCTATTCAATGTTTTCAAACAGCATCTCGTTAGCGATAGTTGCCGCCCTCCCGGTGCATGCTACATTAATGTAAATTGCGCATTCTGCGACATCAAAACTGCAACAGAAACACACATAAGTACACTTCCTGGCCAGGCAGGAACTGAACAACACCCAGGTCCCCGGAACTATTATTCACACCCCTACGCTCGCCTGGCGTATGCATGCCCAGCCCACTTTGCGTACGTATAAATAGGATAACAACGACGCCACATGTCCCAGTTCTTCTACACTGCCTGAGGTCATATGGCCGCATCCACCTCGCAAATCACAATGCACAATAAAAAAAAGGGATCCATGAGGCGTACACCATTGTCTCAATCAACACTGTACCTGAATTGTGAACACTGCTGCCCGTTGTGTTTGGACACACAATAATGACAGCAGGTGAGCAGTGGGGCCTGGGTGCACAGGGGCTGCAATTGAGTGCGATGCAGTGGGAGGGGTGGGGTGCATCAGCCTGGGTGCGCAGGTACAAACAAGCGATATTGCCCTGCTTAATATTGTGTTCTCTGACCTCATTCAGTCTCATGTCTGTCGCACTTTAAGGACCTGCTGGACCGTACTTTAGGTCTGAGCCAGTGGGCAGCGCTGCCCTACAGACACGTGTTGAGCGCAGTGCTGTGGGAGGGGTGGGGTGCATCAGCCTGTGTGCAAAGGTGCGAACAACCAATGTTACCCTGCGTACCGATGTGATCTCTGACCTCATTCAGTTACATCTCTGTCTCATTTTAATGACCTGCTGGACCGTGCTGTAGGCCTGAGCCAGCGGGCAGCGCTGCCCTACAGACACGTGGCGTTGGCTTTTGGGGCACTGTAGTGAGCTGATTACTATGTGTACATGCACACAGGCTTGCGCCACTGCATCACACACGCACATTATACTTCTAGCATGCGTTCTGCTCCTTTGTATGTGAACGTTGGCATAACATATTATTGTTTAACCTTGTGTATTTTTGTGCACTCCAACTTCTCTTTGAACCACGATTACCACTAACATTTCGAAGATCGTACTTCTACAAGGAAGGATGCACTCAACTGGTGTTCTCTATTAACGTTGAAAGAAACCTTCATTTACCTCAAGACGTTTCCAACATTATATTTTTCCCCCTTTTTCAGACACTGGGTTAGTGGAGCCAAAATGGGTGGAGCGGGTGCTCACCCCGTGATGATGCCCTGGCCATTCTGACACCTTCCACCGTGGTATCAAGACACCGTCCCCGACCGGAGACCTGCTGGGCCAGCCTGATAGCGGCAGCCCGGAGTTGGAGCTCGCACCGGCACGTCCTTGGACACAACGGTTGTGGCAGGTGAGCAGTCAAGCCTCGGCGCGCAGGAGCTGCAATTGAGCACAGTGCGGGGGAAGGGGCTGGGGTGCAGCAGCCTGGGTGCACAGGTGCAGGCAAGCGATATTGCCATAGATAATAATGTAATCTCTGGCCTCATTCATATCTCTGTTTCATTTTAAGGACTTGCTGGACCACACTCTTTCCCGCAGACCTCAGTGTCCCACACACACAGGAGACAGGAGGTGAAGAGTGAGGGCTGGGTGCAGTAGGCCGGTGCTCTGTCTCCTCCTCCCTCTGTTCTTTTCGCTCTCCCTCCCCTTCTCCCTTCCACCCACTCGCACTCTGTCCCATTCTCACTTTCCTCCGTTCATTCTCGCTACCTTTCTTTTTCTGTTAGACATGGCACACATACTTATGTTTCTTTTTTGTCCTGCAGGTTTTGTACGCTGCTTCCGGAGGAGTCCCACCCACTTCTTTCGTGTTTTACTATTGTTCTAATAAAGTTACATTTCCATTTATTTGTGTTGTGTTAATAAAAGTTATTTTTTTTACCAATAAATAACTGAGTGTATGGGTCTTCTTTTTCTGACAACACTTGTCTATAGTTTATTGTGAAAATCGGCAGTTGATAGTAGGTTATAAATTTTGTTTAATTTTCCAGTGCACCTACCAAATATAAACCAACACACTATTACACAAATTAAGCCCGGGTAATTGTACAACCGCAAGAGTTCTATGAGTGTATCACTTTATAACACCAAGAGTACTGCACGTGTGATTTCAGAACCCATAAGGCACTGCCTAGGACCACCGAGGCTTCAAGGACTGACGAGGCCCACCCTCCATATTTAAATAAAGCCCCGGAGGTTGCCGATCCCTGGTCTTGAGTTGGCCTCGAAGCCCCCCGAACAATTCGTAAACAATACCCTGGGAGGTGTCGATCCCCTAGTCTGCGAAACGTCTGTGTGCCCTCCCACACCTAATTTACATGTGAGATTAAGATCCCCAGTGCTGCAGAGACCCTGCAATATAATAATAGGATTGGCCCCGGAACATTACCCACCAGTGTGCTCATTTAAATGAATGGGTGAGACCCCGCTTCATTTGTTTTTTTCCCCATTTTTACCATCCGGTTCTGCTTTATTGAAACAATACGAGGTTTTTTTCCTCTCGCTTCAACGAGGCAAACAAGAATGTACTATTACAGGGTGCAAGCAATGCTCCCGCCCTGTAATAGCAAACATAAATGTCCCGCGCATGCACACCCTGGGACATTGTATTACCTGCGCCTGGGAGGTGGCACTCCATAGGACCATGATGCTTTGTTTAATGCATAACTACAGAATTAGTATAAACGCATACTAACACAACTTGCACACGTGTGGTACAGCAACCAGAGTGTAGTGAAGAGGCAGAGGAAGCCCAAAATAAAAAAATATAAATCCTTCCACAGGTAGGATCACATAGTTCGATCAGCCGACGACCCTGGGATGAATAGAAACAGATTCACCAAGAAAACGGGTCTTCAGCACAACGCAAGCAAGCGCAAAATCTTAGTGAGTACTGCCTTCTTTTCACCTTCTCCCGCTCGTCGCCAAATTTATGTAGTGAACAGGAAGACAGCAGTAGATCCGATAAGTAGATTTATTGCAGAAAAAGAAGACAGCTTAAACGGCCACAACAGGACCAGACACCAAGGCATCCGTCTTCTCCAGCACCGTGTACAAACTCCACAAGATTCCCTTCATGACAGCCCTACATTCTAACATTACATACTTACATTATACTATCATTACATACTAACATTGTACTATGACTTACATTGAAATAGTACACAGAGCATATCACTTTGCAGCAATGAGCTCACGGTTTAATCCCCGAGTCTTCAGACCAGTAGGGGTGAGTAGTTCGCTTCCCACTCCCTGTATAGTATAAACGCATACTAACACTACTTACAGTTATACTACAGCGGCCAGTATGCTACAGCGCCCACAGCCCATCACTTTACAACAATCAGCTTGGTTTGATCCCTGAGTTTTCACACCGGTAGGCGTAGTACTTCGCTTCCCACTTCCGGTATAGTATAAACGCACGGTAGAGCTCAGTAGTTCGCTTCCGACTCCCTGTATGGTATAAACGCCTACTAACACTACTTCCACAGGTATCTTACAAACACCAGAGCACATCACTTTACAGCAATGACCTCCCGGTTTAGGCTCTAGGTTTCATACCCGACTGTAGCACCATCTCATCTCAGCACCATGTCACTCTGAGCAACACCGCACTTTCAGACCGGTAGGTGTGACTACTACGCTTCACACTCCCCCACTGAGGTTACAGTGCTCCTATCCTCCTGTTTCCTACTCTTTTCGCCCTTTTTCCCCCTTACTCGCTTTAACGGAATCACAAAATGGCGGCCAACACTCCCTAGTGCTCACAATCAATAAGCAGCAAGCTCGTGCTCGTAACGCCTCAGCCAATCAGATGGCAGAATTACCAAATATCGATATCTGTAAATTTCGATGTTTCTCAAAAACTACTGAACAGATTTACACCAAATAAACAAAAGTGTGCTTTCTACACCAAGACCCTTCTCCCTGCCAAATTTGGGGTAATTCCGTTCACCCGTTCGACCTGTAGCCTTGTCTATAGTTTCCTATGGAAATTAACATTGAGAAAATACGTTTTGGGACCCCCCTTTTTTCTCTGCCCCCCCCCCCTTGACGAATCACCTAATTTGGGCATTCTGCCATCTGATTGGCTGAGGCGTTACAAGCATGAGCTTGTTGCTGATTGGCTGGGAGCGGTGCGAGCAGTTGCAACTAGGAAGTGTTGGCCGCCATTTTGTGATTCCGTTGAAGCGAGTAAAGTGAAAAAAGGGAAAAAGGGGGAAAAGTGGGAAATAGGAGGGTAGGAGCACTGTAACCTCTGTGGGGTGTTTAGGGTGTGCTATAGAGGGGGTGCGAAGCAAAGTATTTACCCCTACCGGTGTGTAAGTGATAGGCTATGGAAATTAAGTGAGGTATTGGGTTGAGTCTGATGCGGGTAAGGTGAGCTGCTGCGGGACTCGGGGATTAAAGCCTGATCCCAAATTGTGTGTCTTATGCTGTGAAGTCATGTGCCGTGGCTGCTGCACTACAGTTGTGGAAGTAGTGTCCAGATGTGTTTATAACTATTAGGACGAACTACTGACCCGTACTGGAATGAAAGTCCTGGGGTACGGAATATATTGTCTAGAGTCTCATGTTGCTAAGCTGAGCTGCTGCCAGAGTCGGGGATTAAAGCGTGAGCCCAAACTGTGTGTCATATGCTGCAAAGTCATGTGCTCTGGCCGCTGTGCCACATCTGTGCAAGTAGTGTCAGCATGTAGTTATAGATACTTGGATGGACTTTTGTTTAGAACATTGTAGCTTGCGTAAGGTGCTTAGGTGGTGTTGTATAGGGAGTACGAAGGTAAATCAATATGGTATTTGTAGAGCGCAAACTACTCACCCCTATGGGTGAGTAGAGCTGGGGATCAAAGCGAGAGGTCTGTGCTGCAAAGTGAGATGGTCTGGCCACTGTGCCACAGCTTTGTGGAGATTACATTTTGGCGAGGGTGCAGGAGTTGGCGTTATATGGCCCTAAAATAGGGGGCCTAAGTTGTAAGTTATAGGGTGGCTCTAAAAAGAGCACTGTGTTTATTAGTTGGAGCTACATACAAGTGCGGATGCACAGCTTCAAGTTATTCAGGAAAACTCGGTTTCCCTGATCTGTGAAGTGTACTCCATCACTTCTGTATATATCCGCCATATCAAAACATATGTTGTTGTTGTATATGGATCCTATTTTGTGGTCTCTGGGGTATGCAGAGACAGCTTTGTTGACTTTTTTCCAAGATTTTTCAATCTGAGGACAAAATTGTTTGGACCATTTTTACTTCTGTCTTTGGCATATATTGTCAAGGTACTTATAGAGCGCACTGTCACCAGACAGCCACCTTGCGGTGTCGCCTTTGCGGTTTCCTGGCGCTGATACTCATACCGCTGTGGAACCCCTCCTGGCTTTCCCTGTGAAGTGTCCACTCCTGGGCACCCCCAGGGTGAAGCCAGGCATCCTTAGCGCTGTTGGGGCCGGTGTGGAGGCTAAGCAAGCTATTGCCCAGAGTTGCAGCGTGGGGTCCGTGATTAGAATAGGCACCGAGGCGAGAATAGACAGGTCCGAGGAAATTGAGCCTGAGCCCCGCCGAGGCGGGAATCGAACCCTGATCCCTGGCCAGAACTCTGCTTCAGGGTCTGCCGCTCTAACCATTGAGCCACACTCCTCCACATATATTGGAATATACAAAGACAGTTTGAGGCAAAAGTAACATCAATTGTCCAAAGATGTCCTTCATAAGCATTTCCAAATCTACCCCAGTCAATGTGCCTAGGTCGTTTCCACCACTGTGCACAATCATGAGGTCAGGGTGTTGGAGATGCAAACAGGGTTTAACCAAAGGCAACAATTGGTGCCCCTTCAATCCTCTCTGTCCAAACCATTTAGGGGTCGATTCCGATCCTGTATTTTTTTTCCCCCGTATGACTCGTACCCGTAAATTTTTCCATACGAATTGTACAAGTGCCGTCCGACCCATGAAGTACGATTCGTATGTGAAAAATACATACGGATCTGCCCTATCCGTACAAATCTGATCAGGAAAAGATGTACGAGACGGACCTGGACACTTTTCCGTACGAAGCCTAAAAATACAGTCCAACCGTACAAGTACGATCCGGACCGGCTTTCCGATTTACGAATTGTACGGAAAACGTCCCGTACACGGGGAATGACTTGTACATATGCAATGTCGGTGTACGCACCGTACATATGCAATGCTGTTGTACGCACCAATGTTGTTGTACGCACCAATGTTGTAGTACACACCGTACATATGCAATGGCGGTGTACGCACCGTACATACGCAATGTTGTTGTACGCACCAATGTTGTTGTATGCACCAATGTTGTAGTACGTACCGTACATACGCAATGGCGGTGTACGCACCGTACATAGCAATGTCTGTGTTTGCACCGTACATAGCAATGTCGGTGTACGCACCGTAAATACGCAATGGCGGATGTACGCACCGTACATAGCAATGTCGGTGTACGCACCTTACATACGCACTGGCGATGTACGCACCGTACATACGCAATGGGGGTGTATGCACCGTACATACGAAATGGCGGTATACGCACCGTACATAGCAATGTCGGTGTACGCACCATACATAGCAATGGCGGTGTACGCACCATACATAGCAATGTCAGTGTATGCACCGTACATACACAACGCATGGGGGTGTGTGCCTGTACGACTCGTACCCCTGTACCGTACTGCACCACGGACACTGTAAAACAAGCAAGGAGGGTCTATTCGACTCGCACAACACCACAAAACACGTCTACAGTGCGCAAAAAATGGAAATGACTGACCTGGACACATCCAAACAGGCAAACAGAGGGGCAAACTCTCAACCACCCCTTATAACACACCCACCAAAAATTCAAAATGAGGCCCGCCCACAAATTCACCAATAAAAAGGGCCCACACACACAAACCATGAGCCTTTGCAACAGACTCACTGCAGCTAGAGAGCACACCCCAACAACTGCACCCATCCACCTTAACATATACACCTTCACACAACCTCCTTCACACATACCCCCTCTTCACATTCAGACCCACACCGTCACATTCAGACCCACACACCCACAACCATCCACACCACACCCTCACCCCACACCATGCCCACAGACAAGAATCCAAAGTTCACAAGGGAGGAGCTGGAGATCCTTGTCAATAAAGTCATCAGAGTCGAGCCACAGCTGTTTGGAACATTGGTCAGATAGACCAGCATATCCGAAAAATCACGCCTGTGGCAGAGGATCGTCGATAGGGTGAATGCTGTTGCATCCATCAGAAGGACCAGGACTGAATGCCAAGCCAGGTGGTACGATCTGCGGAGGGCGGTAAAGCGCAAAATGAATGATGACTACGCCCAGAGCAACATCACTGGAGGTGGTGGGCCCCGCAGAGCAGCACATTTCCATCCCTGGGAGGAGAAGGTGATGGCCCTGCTTCCGCCGGTGAGAGTACATGGACTTCAAGGTGTTCCAGAGCCTGGTGAGTACAAAAACAACTTAGGTAACATGGGGGTAATGGCATCCACACCCCAACTACACCAAATGCACGCAACTACCCCCAAGCCCTCACCAGCCAGAACCACAGTCAAAAATAACGCTAATGCCACCAACATGTGTATGCCCCATTGAGAAAGCAAGGCCATGCTATGTCCCATGCTACACGAAGCACCAACCCAAGAATGGATGTCCGGTATGCTGGGAGGGTGGTTGGCACAAAACACATTGTTGAACTCCAAATCAGACACAATTGCCCTCATCCCATATGGCCCAGGTACATACCCATGCACCATGCGCAATGCACAGGGATTGGGAAAGTACTGACAAGATAGCTCACACTCGGCCCGGGTGTAGGCAGCACAAGGCCCTCCTGTGACCAGTGTAAACACAAACACCAAGACAACAAGGTCAGATATCTAGGACAGGAACTCACACTCACTGTCATGGCAGCATGCTCCATGGGGGGACAGCTACATCACCTGGAAGCCCCAGGGCCAAATCACACTACACACACCAGCAGGCCCTGTCACACACCCCCCTTACACAAGCAGACACCCCCGGGACAGGCAATGGATTTACCCACTGTCACAATGGACATGTAACACAACAAGACCAATACATAGCCGAAGAAGCATCCAAGCCAAAAATCTGCATGTCAAAGACTCAGGAGAACATATCAATCTGTCCCCCGCAACATACCCATCCACAAGCGAACATTGAGGAGAATGCTAGGCACATACAACTACCTGGAGGAACAGTGCCAACTTGAATGTGTATGAAACATGCATGTTGCATGAAACAGCATTAACATTGTCTGTCTCTCACACACAGGGCAACGTGATGAATCTCCCCCCAACAATGGGGGGGAAGATTCACAGTCCCTGGATCGGGAGGAACCTGATCCCACCGGCAGCGACGCCTCTCAACACTCCTCGGATGACCCCGACTGACCTGGACCCTCTGGTGTCCAAGCCCCCGCAGAACCTGGTTCAGGAACATCTGTGCCAACCACACCCACATTCCTGCCACATCCCAGGAGACACCGAGGAGCCCTGCCCGCAGTGAACAACTGAGCCAGTCTGACCAGGAGGGACAAGGTGCGGCGGGTACCCAGAATTAGGCAGACAACACCGCCACTGCCATCCCTCAGGGATCCCGTAGACCCGATGTGCCCTCACCGGCAGGCCAGGCTCGTGTGGGCAGGGGTGGTGGGAGTGGAGGCAGGCGGAGGCGAGAACCTGACCAGCCAGCTTAAGGGACCGGTATGTCACACACACACAACATCATGGATGCATACCGGCGTGACACCAGGGAGTTCAGCCAGGTAGTGGTGACCCTCACAGAGATCAAGAACCAGCAGGCCGAGCAACACGCCAGTCAACAAGATCACCAAGGACGGATGGAGGCAAGACTGGTTGAGCTCCTGGCGGTGCAAAGGGACATAAGCCATTCACTCCGTCGGATTGCCGACAACATGGGCAACCCTCCCTGTGCCACCAGGTGAAGACCGCCACCAGCCACAGGGAGGGAGGAGGAGGAGGATTCGTCCGACGGAGCATCCCAAGCATCATCAAGGCCTGCATCTGAGGGTCCCCCGAGGAAGGTGGGTTGTCCACGGAAAAGACCGTGAGAGGCAGTGGCCCATCCACATCTCCCAGGTCACCTGGCCTGGCACCTGGCCTTCATGTGCGACAGCATCACCTCATTGACTGACATCATCTGCCACATGGACCTGCTGGTCACAGTCTGACCAATGATGCCAAACACTGTGGTCTGGACTCTGATGACTTCAAATGGCAAGGATCCCATCTCCCCCTGTGAACTTTGGATTGTATGGTCCCTGCATTGCACCTTTTTCTGTGCACAAATCACACCCCAGAGCTATAATTAAAAAATTAATACTTGAAATTTTATATTGCAGTCATTTAGTATGTGTCCACAACATACGTGTGGGGATATGTCAAAGTATGCCTGAGTGTGGAACTAACTCCAGCCATCCATACACTTGGATCTGAGTCCGGTCGAGGACACACATGGGTCACAATGTATTACCAAATACAGACATGGAGCCCAATACTCACCCGTGATGGCCTCAAGCTGCTGAGGGGGGCTTGCAATACTGCTCAGACAGACCAATTTGGAAGAGTATCATGAAGGTGTAGAGGTCATGGGTCATGTTGATGTGCCCGGGGAGGGAGTCCCAGGTCTGTTTGGCGAGGTGGGAGAACTATCTCCTGCATGCAGTTTTTATGTGGATGTGATGAATGGTGGCCAGGGCAAGGTGGGCTGCATGGAGTTGGGCCAATCGGGTGTTCGATGACAGACGTCCAAGTTTTGTTTTGGGTCTGGGGTGTGGACTGCCTCCTGAGTGTGGTTGAGGAGTCTGAAGGTGATCCTGCAGCAGACAGTGAGCCATTGTAGCTATCTCAGGTGGACGGTGATGTGGCTGGGCGGGGGATGTTGAAGATGAGGTGTGCGGATGCTCCTGGATGTGGACAAGTTCTCCTGCAGTTTTGCTGTTGTTCTCCGTAGAGGCTGGTGTTGTAGTTGAGCCGGCTGGTGTCGTGGACCTGGGGGACAGTCTGTCTTGCCTTGGAGTGGACCTATCTGTGGATCATTTGCAGCATGCGGAGGGTGTTGCAGCATGAGGTACAGATGGTGGTGAGTTGCATGGTAATTGTGAGCGATGGGTCCATGATGAACACCAGCTTGTGCGCGTGGCCACTGGGTGCTGGTGCGGTGCCCAGACCAGTGGGACACAAGGAGTTGACCCAGCCGTAAGGGGACAATCCTCAGATGATGACCTCAGTCCTGTCCAAGTCCAGCCTCAGGTGGCTGATGTACAGCCATTCGTCAACGGATCTCATGCCTTCTTGAAGTTTGGATCTTGCAATGGCTGGGTATTTGGTGAGTTTGAGGAGCAGCTGGGTGTCAATGGCATACGAGATGATGATGAGGTCGTGTGCGCATGTGATGGTCGAGAGGGGGGTCATGGAGACATTGAAGATCGTCACGCTGAGAGAAGAGCCCTGGGGCATGGGCCAGAATACCCCAGTGTACTACATGCAGCAGGGTGGAGGCCGACTCCCTGGGTCTTGCTGGTGAGCTACTTGTTGATTTAATCCTGGGCCCTCCTCTGGATACCAGTGTTGGAGATGTGTGAGCTGACAGTGTGGTAGCACATGGTGTAGAATGCCGTTGAGAGGTCAAGGGGGGTGGGCTCACCATTGTTGAGCAGGGCAAAGATGTCATTGGTGTCAGCTGTTCTTGGGTTGCGGAGAGGTGTCAGCAGCCAAGGCATGTTGGGATAGCCAGAGTCCCCTACATGGAAACATCATGTAAATAAGTGGGTCAGGAGATGCCATAAGAGACAAAGATACCGCAACACACAGGACAAAGAGAGTATACCCACCAACAAGACATGCTCGTTTGTTGTGCAGCCGCAGCATCATTTGTAGCACCCTGCTACGCCTCATGATGTAGGCATCGTGTGCTGATCCTGGAAAATGTGCACAGACATGGGAAACCAGCATGTTAGCAAGACACACCACAAGGGTATTTATCGAGTGGTAATGTTTTCTATTACGATAGGCTTGCTCCTGTGCCTGTGGTGGTACCAAAGCCACATATGTCCCATCAATGGACCCAATTATTTGGGGCATCCCTCCCAGGACATAGAAATCACCCTTCACATCTGTCAACTCCTCAGGAGTAGGAAATTTGATGAATTCATCAAGGTGCTCCAACATGGCTGCCAAAACATCACGCAGGACACGGCTGAACATCGTCTGTGACATCCCACCAACATCAGCTATGGTCAACTGAAACGTACCTGTGGCAAAAAAATGTAGGGCTGCCATCACCTTCATCTTGGGGGTCAGCGTAGTAGGATACCTGATTTGCGGTTGGAGGTGTGGTGCCAACTTGTTTGTCAAGTCCTCAATCAACTGGCGAGTGAATCTGTAACGGCGGATGAAGGCACGTTCCCTCATGGCACCCAAGTCTGGCATTGGTCTTGGTACAGGCTGTGCCCTGCAAAACATTGTTAGGAAGAATGAAGATTGAGAGTCGGGCAAGATCAATGAACATAGCACATGCTACACTGCTAATACACATCAGGTAACTATGGAGTCGGGTGTGTGCAATACTTCCAGGACACATATGCCAGCTTGCTGGCACTCCTACAAAAAGCCAGATATACCTGTTTGTTGTCAAGTCTACATGACATGCCCTGAAATGAGCTGGGGGCCAGTCTGAGTGAACAGCCAGAGATATCACCGGAGTGACACACAACCACATAGCTGCATTGGAAGGATGTTATCTCATCCAGACAGCTGACTGCAAGGCACACGCACAGGTCACATGGAATGTCAAATGTACATATCAAACACATTGCGATGAAGGGGTACACATGACAGCAGAAAAACACAGCCATTGAGACAACGCAGACATGTATGCCTAGGAAAATATGATGTCGGATGCACACAGATCCTACAGCCGTGGGAATACACATGTGGCATGGTGTGTGTAGATGTGTGCCATGCCCATCTCCACACAGACCCATGTTGGATGCACCAACAGCAGATGCAGGTGACGGAACACTGACAGCAAGCTCATGGGAACACATGACACACACCTGACATAGTCACAAGGGGCACGCTGATCGTGACATGTCAGTTGATAGAGTGTCCCTGTCCCTGGCATCAGGAGACAGGTGCAGGTGTTGTTGACTGTGCCATCCCACTGCTGCTGTGCATGACACAGTTGGACTACAGACACACATGTGTCAAGTGTCAAGGTGATGTGTGACACATAGTGCCCCATCACACATGACATGTGTCCACAGGTCATCACACATCAATTGTGCAACTAGATGAGATGACCTGTGCAATATCACTGTCTGCCACACCTAGGGCCTGCACATGTAAGTATGCAATGACAAGTACTTGATGGACATCCTTGTGCGACTCGTAGCCCATCATTCCTGGCATGTGTATGCCTGTATTACCATTGTAAGCGTGTGAAACGCACTGTACAAATATTGGCGTAGGTGTACGTGTGAAACGCACCCTTCAACTAGTGCGTACATGTACGTTTGAGAAGCACCGTACAACTAGTGCGTACATGTTCGTTTGAGAAGCACCGTTCAACTAGTGCGTGCATGTACGTTTCAGAAGCACCGCACAACTAGTGCGTACATGTACGTTTGAGAAGCACCGTACAACTAGTGTGTACATGTACGTTTGAGAAGCACCGTTAAACTAGTGCGTGCATGTACGTTTGGAAAGCACCGTACAACTATTGGCGTAGGTGTATGTGTGAAACGCACCATACAACTAGTGCGTACATGTACGTTTGAGAAGCACCGTACAACTAGTGCGTACATGTATGTTTGAGAAGCACCGTACAACTATTGGCGTAGGTGTACATGTGAAACGCACCATACAACTATTGGCGTAGGTGTACGTGTGAAACGCACCATTCAACTAGTGCGTACATGTACGTTTGAGAAGCACCGTACAACTATTGGCGTAGGTGTACGTATGAAACGCACCATACACCTAGTGCGTACATGTACGTTTGAGAAGCACCGTACAACTATTGGCGTAGGTGTACGTGTGAAACGCACCGTTCAACTAGTGCGTAATTGTACATTTGAGAAGCACCGTTCAACTAGTGCGTACATGTACGTTTGGAAAGCACCGTACAACTATTAGCATAGGTGTACATGTGAAACGCACCGTATCTGTGTGTGGATTTCAAAATTACATAGGGCAGTGTTTCCCAAACTGTGGTCCGCGGACCCCCAGGGGTCCGTGACACATTCCCAGGGGGTCCGCGGGCAGCAGTTTTAAAAGCACTGCAAAGTTCCTCGTATAATTAGCAGTTTTCAAACAACAATAAAAGTGTCAAGATAAGACCAGTGATTAATGTACCTACTGGAGAGAGATGAGCGTTTTGTCCTGTGGCAGCTTTGAGTTATCTAATGAAGCACAGAGGGTTAATATGCCTATTGCAAAGAACGTATACCATGCATTTTAAATAACAGTATTTTATGTGCATAGGTGAGTGGGTTACTGCTTTTGTCACAAAGATTATTTTGTCACTGTGCAGTACATAAGTGACAACCGTAATCTATCACAGTGACCTATAAACTGTCATCAAAGAGCTGCTTGCAAACTGCATGGTTCAAGTTAGTAACTTATGTTTTTTCCCTGTTTTTCATTATCCCGATGCTGCTAAAAAGGTTTATTAGGGTTGAAATACATTTTTATTGTTAAAGTCAATGCTAACCACTGTGTTATGTTCTGAATCCCGAGTTTTTTGTACTTCTCCAGACCAAGCACTCTTTAAAAATGCCTACCAGTATAAATGACACGTGAATCCTACACCTTGTATTCCCCTTTGCCTTATGTAACATTTTCTATACACTGATTTACACGTATTATTAATTGTCTCTGTTGTGTTTGATGTAAAGTGCTCTGGCATCCTACAATGGTATGAGAGATGCTATAAAACAAATTAAATACATGTGACAGAGGGGCTATGGAGAGATGAGAGGCACTTTTGGAGGGTGATAAGGGAATCATTGAAGAACCCCAACAAAGATTGTCGTATCCTGGTGCATAGTATGGTCTTCCTTTACTAATCATTAGAAGCTAATACAATTCAATATATAATGATAAATGTGTTGTAGAATGCACCATTGTCTCCTAAATTTCTTGGGGGGAGAGCCTCCCGAAGCCCCCTTTGTAGTGGTCAGGCTCACTCACTGTACCGTATGGGGACAGGTCTGCTTTGAGTTTCCAGTCTGGCCCGGGCAGGAGTAGGTGCCTCGTACTGCGAAATAAAACCAACCATTTAAAAGCTAGTCACAGATATGCCGCACCAACCTTCCCATTAACATTTTGTGTTTTTTGCAAATTCTTTCAATATAAAATACTAAGGGGGATATTTACAAAAGAAGTGGCGGAGCGTGTCGTTAGCCTCCATAGCGTAACAACACGCTCCGCCACTTCAGAAATGCTGGGCTGCACCATATTTACAAGAATATGGTGCAGCCCTACTTTTCGCCCTGTGCTGGTGCTACACTTCGCAGCGTAGCGCCAACACAGGCACCCTTGCACCACAGTGCAAGGGTGTCTGGTGCAGGGTAAGATTGTTTATGTACAGGAAGGCCCCCCTTCCTGCACATAAACAATCTTGAAATGCTGTTTTGTCACTTCTGTGTGTGCTGCTTGATGCAGCACACATGAAAGTTACAAAACGCCATTTTTTAAAAGATTGTTTATGTGCAGGAAGGGTCACCTTCCTGAACATAAACAATCCAAGGCGTTTTGCTTTTTTCATGTGTGCTGCACAATGCAGCACACATGGAAAAAGCAAAAACGAGGAGTAATGAAGAATTTTGCATTGTTTCGCCAAGTTAAGACCTGGTTTTCCCTGGTCTTAATTTTGGCAGTGCCTCCTATTTACTCTGCCCTTGTAAATAGGGGCAACATCAAAATCAATGGGTTTTGCGGTGGAACGCCCAGTGCAAAACCCACTACCGACCCCTTTCACGCTAAGCATTGCGCGAAAGGGGGCCCTTATTTACAAGGCAGCGTTAAGCCATGTTGAGTGGCTTACCGCTGCCTTGTAAATAGGGCAAAGCCCCTATCGACACGTGAATGTCGCAAAAAGTGATGTTTCCATGGCGATTGGGGGCTTGTAAATATGCCCCTAAAATCCTTAGTAATTCGAGTATTTGTTTTCTGTGCACACGTGTGTTTATTTTTTTCAAATTACTGTTTTAACCCCTTCGCTGCTAGGCCTTTTCCCCTCCTGTGCTAAGCCTTTTTTGGGCTATTTGAGGTAGTGCGCGCTTAGGCCCCTGTAACTTTTTGACCACATTAGGTATCCACGCCAAATTTGCGTCCTTTTCTTCCAACATCTTGGGGATTCTAAAGGTACCCAGGGTTTGTGGATTCTCCTAGAGGGTTCCCAGAAATTAGTCAAAATACAGCAATTTTTTTTTTTTTTTGTGAAAAATGTGAAAAACGGGCTGCAAATGAAAGCTTCTGGGTTTTTCTCTGCAAATGGTATCAAAAAAGGGTTTGTGGGGCTGAAATCACCATTTCTCCAGCTTTTAGGGAATGACAGAATTTTGTTAGAAAACCAGCATTTTTTACACAGTTTTGGCATTTTTCTGGGACATACCCTATTTTTGCTATTTTTTGTGCTTTCAACCTCCTTCCAGTTAACGGTAGAAATGGGTACAAAAACAAAAATGGATCCTGGAAAGCTATACATTTTTGAAAAGTAGACAAAATTCTGAATTCAGCAAGGGGTCATTTGTGTAGATCCATCAAGGTTTCTTTATAGAAATTTACAGGCAAATATAGGAAAAATTAAAAATTTGTTGAAAAAAGCAGCCTTTTGAGTCAACGTTTTCACCTGTAACTTCTTCGAATTATGACATCTCTTTGAAAGCAATGTACCGTTACATCCGGTAGACCTTCCTGGTTGTGGGGACATATAGGACTTGTAGGTTCACCAAGAGCCCAACGAACCCAGAGTAGAAAAATGAGCAGCATTTTGTAATGTTTTTTTTTTGGTCCGGGTATATAGCAATTATTGTGGGAAAATGTATACATGGAAAAATCGGTATGAAAGTCACCTATGTATTTCTGAAATGGGAACAAATTACAGAGTTTAGAAACAGTGCATATTTGCACATTTTCGAAATTGGGAATACTCATATTTGCATGACAATTATTGGTCATTTTTCAAAATGACTTTTTTTTTACACAATGTCTTTCATTTGGAAGGGAGAAATGCATCAAAAATCAATAGGTAATAACAGTTGCTTTACAAATTTGAACTACCCTAAGTCTCCCGATAAAAATGGTACCTCACTTGTGTGGGTAGGCATAGTGCCCACGAAAGGAAGTGGCTCAAAACCTAAGGTGAACACACCACATTTTCACACTGAAAATTTACACTTTTTTTGCGAAGAGTCTAGCTGTAGTTTTTGAACCCTAGCCCTGCCGGCACCTAGGGAAACCTAGCAAACCTATACATTTTTGAAAACTAGACACCCAGGGGAATCCAGGATGGGGTGACTTGACTGCCTCCCACCATGGTCTGTTACCCAGAATCCCTTGCAAACGTAAAAAATTGACAAAAAAAACACATTTTCCCCACATTTCTGTGATGGAAAGTTCTGGAATCTGCGTGGATCCACAAATTTCCACCCACCCCGCGTACCCCAAAGTCCTACGAGAAAAATGGTACCTCACTTGTGCGGGTCGGCCTAGTGCCTGCGACAGGAAACGGCGCAAAACGCAACGTGGTTTTGCAGTGAAAAATGACCCTTTTTTTGGCAAAGTGACTAGCTGTAGATTTTGAACCCTAGCCCTGCAAGCACCTAGGGAAAACTAGCAAACCTATACATTTTTGAAAACTAGACACCCAGGGGAATCCAGGATGGGGTGACTTGACTGCCTCCCACCATGGTCTGTTACCCAGAATCCCTTGTAAACGTAAAAAATTGACAAAAAAAACACATTTTCCCCACATTTCTGTGATGGAAAGTTCTGGAATCTGCGTGGATCCACAAATTTCCACCCACCCCGCGTTCCCCAAAGTCCTACGAGAAAAATGGTACCTCACTTGTGCGGGTCGGCATAGTGCCCGCGACAGGAAACGGTGCAAAACGCAACGTGGTTTTGCAGTGCAAAATGACCCTTTTTTTGGCAAAGTGACTAGCTGTAGATTTTGAACCCTAGCCCTGCCGGCACCTAGGGAAACCTAGCAAACCTATACATTTTTGAAAACTAGACACCCAGGGGAATCCAGGATGGGGTGGCTTGACTGCCTCCCACCATGGTCTGTTACCCAGAATCCCTTGCAAACGTAAAAAATTGACAAAAAAAACACATTTTCCCCACATTTCTGTGATGGAAAGTTCTGGAATCTGCGTGGATCCACAAATTTCCACCCACCCCGCGTTCCCCAAAGTCCTACGAGAAAAATGGTACCTCACTTGTGCGGGTCGGCCTAGTGCCCGCGACAGGAAACGGCGCAAAACGCAACGTGGTTTTGCAGTGAAAAATGACCCTTTTTTTGGCAAAGTGACTAGCTGTAGATTTTGAACCCTAGCCCTGCAAGCACCTAGGGAAACCTAGCAAACCTATACATTTTGGAAAACTAGACACCCAGGGGAATCCAGGATGGGGTGGCTTGACAGCCTCCCACCATGGTCTGTTATACCCAGAATCCCTTGCAAACGTAAAAAATTGACAAAAAAAACACATTTTCCCCACATTTCTGTGATGGAAAGTTCTGGAATCTGCGCGGATCCACAAATTTCCACCCACCCCGCGTTCCCCAAAGTCCTACGAGAAAAATGGTACCTCACTTGTGCGGGTCGGCCTAGTGCCCGCGACAGGAAACGGCGCAAAACGCAACGTGGTTTTGAAGTGAAAAATGACCCTTTTTTTGGCAAAGTGACTAGCTGTAGATTTTCAACCCTAGCCCTGCCGGCACCTAGGGAAACCTAGCAAACCTATACATTTTTGAAAACTAGACACCCAGGGGAATCCAGGATGGGGTGACTTGACTGCCTCCCACCATGGTCTGTTACCCAGAATCCCTTGCAAACGTAAAAAATTGACAAAAAAAACACATTTTCCCCACATTTCTGTGATGGAAAGTTCTGGAATCTGTGTGGATCCACAAATTTCCACCCACCCCGCGTTCCCCAAAGTCCTACGAGAAAAATGGTACCTCACTTGTGCGGGTCGGCCTAGTGCCCGCGACAGGAAACGGCGCAAAACGCAACGTGGTTTTCCAGCGAAAAATGACCCTTTTTTTGGCAAAGTGACTAGCTGTAGATTTTGAACCCTAGCCCTGCCGGCACCTAGGGAAACTTTGCAAACCTATACATTTTTGAAAACTAGACACCCAGGGGAATCCAGGATGGGGTGACTTGACTGCCTCCCACCATGGTCTGTTACCCAGAATCCCTTGCAAACGTAAAAAATTGACAAAAAAAACACATTTTCCCCACATTTCTGTGATGGAAAGTTCTGGAATCTGCGTGGATCCACAAATTTCCACCCACCCCGCGTTCCCCAAAGTCCTTCGAGAAAAATGGTACCTCACTTGTGCGTGTTGACCTAGTGCCCGCGACAGGAAACGGTGCAAAACGCAACGTGGTTTTGCAGCGAAAAATGACCCTTTTTTTGGCAAAGTGACTAGCTGTAGATTTTGAACCCTAGCCCTGCCGGCACCTAGGGAAACCTAGCAAACCTATACATTTTTTAAAACTAGACACCCAGGGGAATCCAGGATGGGGTGACTTGATTGCCTCCCACCATGGCCTGTTACCCAGAATCCCTTGCAAACGTAAAAAATTGACAAAAAAAACACATTTTCCCCACATTTCTGTGATGGAAAGTTCTGGAATCTGCGTGGATCCACAAATTTCCACCCACCCCGCGTTCCCCAAAGTCCTACGAGAAAAATGGTACCTCACTTGTGCGGGTCGGCCTAGTGCCCGCGACAGGAAACGGCGCAAAACGCAACGTGGTTTTGCAGTGAAAATTTACCCTTTTTTTGGCAAAGTGACTAGCTGTAGATTTTGTACCCTAGCCCAGCCGGCACCTAGGGAAACCTAGCAAACCTATACATTTTTCAAAACTAGACACCCAGGGGAATCCAGGATGGGGTGACTTGACTGCCTCCCACCATGGTCTGTTACCCAGAATCCCTTGCAAACGTAAAAAATTGACAAAAAAAACACATTTTCCCCACATTTCTGTGATGGAAAGTTCTGGAATCTGCGTGGATCCACAAATTTCCACCCACCCCGCGTTCCCCAAAGTCCTACGAGAAAAATGGTACCTCACTTGTGCGGGTCGGCCTAGTGCCCGCGACAGGAAACGGCGCAAAACGCAACGTGGTTTTGCAGTGAAAAATGACCCTTTTTTTGGCAAAGTGACTAGCTGTAGATTTTGTACCCTAGCCCTGCCGGCACCTAGGGAAACCTAGCAAACCTATACATTTTTGAAAACTAGAGACCCAGGGGAATCCAGGATGGGGTGACTTGACTGCCTCCCACCATGGTCTGTTACCCAGAATCCCTTGCAAACGGAAACAATTGACAAAAAAAACACATTTTCCCCACATTTCTGTGATGGAAAGTTCTGGAATCTGCGTGGATCCACAAATTTCCACCCACCCCGCATTCCCAAAGTCCTAAGAGAAAAATGGTACCTCACTTGTGCGGGTCGGCCTAGTGCCCGCGACAGGAAACGGCGCAAAACGCAACGTGGTTTTGCAGTGAAAAATGACCCTTTTTTTGGCAAAGTAACTAGCTGTAGATTTTGTACAATAGCCCTGCCGGCACCTAGGGAAACCTAGCAAACCTATACATTTTTTAAAACTAGACACCCAGGGGAATCCAGGATGGGGTGGCTTGACTGCCTCCCACCATGGTCTGTTACCCAGAATCCCTTGCAAACGTAAAAAATTGACAAAAAAAACACATTTTCCCCACATTTCTGTGATGGAAAGTTCTGGAATCTGCGTGGATCCACAAATTTCCACCCACCCCGCGTTCCCCAAAGTCCTACGAGAAAAATGGTACCTCACTTGTGCGGGTCGGCCTAGTGCCTGCGACAGGAAACGGCGCAAAACGCAACGTGGTTTTGCAGTGAAAAATGACCCTTTTTTTGGCAAAGTGACAAGCTGTAGATTTCGAACCCTAGCCCTGCCGGCACCTAGGGAAACCTAGCAAACCTATACATTTTTGAAAACTAGACACCCAGGGGAATCCAGGATGGGGTGACTTGACTGCCTCCCACCATGGTCTGTTACCCAGAATCCCTTGCAAACATAAAAAATTGACAAAAAAAACACATTTTCCCCACATTTCTGTGATGGAAAGTTCGGGAATCTGCGTGGATCCACAAATTTCCACCCACCCCGCGTTCCCCAAAGTCCTACGAGAAAAATGGTACCTCACTTGTGCGGGTCGGCCTAGTGCCTGCGACAGGAAACGGCGCAAAACGCAACGTGGTTTTGCAGTGAAAAATGACCCTTTTTTTGGCAAAGTGACTAGCTGTAGATTTTGAACCCTAGCCCTGCCGGCACCAAGGGAAACCTAGCAAACCCACGCATTTCTGAAAACTAGACACCCGGCGGCTTCCAGGGAGGTATGGCTTGCGTGGATCCCCCAACGTTTCCTTACCCAGAATCCCCTGCAAACCTCAATGTTTGCTCAAAGAATCACTTTTTTCACACATTTTGGGGTGGGAAAGTAGTGGCATCACCGGGCTCACACAAATTTACCACCACCCAGCGTTCCCCCAGGTCTCCCGGTAAAAATGGTGCCTCACTTGTGTGGGAGGCCCAAGTACCCGCGGCAGGCAAGGACAACAAACGTAGTGAGGCGACATCAAAATGGCCTATCGCCAAACCACCTGGTTTTGCAAGGGGGGTCACTTTGGTTTTTGGCCCGGTGCGCGGCGGCCATCTAGGGAAACCTACCAAACCCAGGCATTTTTGAAAACTAGACACCCGGCGGCTTCCAGGGAGGTATGGCTTGCGTGGATCCCCCAACGTTTCCTTACCCAGAATCCCCTGCAAACCTCATTTTTTGCTCAAAAAATCACTTTTTTCACACATTTTGGGGTGGGAAAGTAGTGGCATCACCGGGCTCACACAAATTTACCACCACCCAGCGTTCCCCCAGGTCTCCCGGTAAAAATGGTGCCTCACTTGTGTGGGAGGCCCAAGTACCCGCGGCAGGCAAGGGCCCAAAACGTAGTGAGGCGACATCAAAATGGCCTATCGCCAAACCACCTGGTTTTGCAAGGGGGGTCACTTTGGTTTTTGGCCCGGTGCGCGGCGGCCATCTAGGGAAACCTAGCAAACCCACGCATTTCTGAAAACTAGACACCCGGCAGCTTCCAGGGAGGTATGGCTTGCGTGGATCCCCCAACGTTTCCTTACCCAGAATCCCCTGCAAACCTCAATATTTGCTCAAAAAATCACTTTTTTCACACATTTTGGGGTGGGAAAGTAGTGGCATCACCGGGCTCACACAAATTTACCACCACCCAGCGTTCCCCCAGGTCTCCCGGTAAAAATGGTGCCTCACTTGTGTGGGAGGCCCAAGTACCCGCGGCAGGCAAGGACAACAAACGTAGTGAGGCGACATCACAATGGCCTATCGCCAAACCACCTGGTTTTGCATGGGGGGTCACTTTGGTTTTTGGCCCGGTGCGCGGCGGCCATCTAGGGAAACCTAGCAAACCCATGCATTTCTGAAAACTAGACAACCGGCAGCTTCCAGGGAGGTATGGCTTGCATGGATCCCCCAACGTTTCCTTACCCAGAATCCCCTGCAAACCTCAATGTTTGCTCAAAAAATCACTTTTTTCACACATTTTGGGGTGGGAAAGTAGTGGCATCACCGGGCTCACACAAATTTACCACCACCCAGCGTTCCCCCAGGTCTCCCGGTAAAAATGGTGCCTCACTTGTGTGGGAAGCCCAAGTACCCGCGGCAGGCAAGGACAACAAACGTAGTGAGGCGACATCAAAATGGCCTATCGCCAAACCACCTGGTTTTGCAAGGGGGGTCACTTTGGTTTTTGGCCCGGTGCGCGGCGGCCATCTAGGGAAACCTACCAAACCCAGGCATTTTTGAAAACTAGACACCCGGTGGCTTCCAGGGAGGTATGGCTTGCGTGGATCCCCCAACGTTTCCTTACCCAGAATCCCCTGCAAACCTCATTTTTTGCTCAAAAAATCACTTTTTTCACACATTTTGGGGTGGGAAAGTAGTGGCATCACCGGGCTCACACAAATTTACCACCACCCAGCGTTCCCCTAGGTCTCCCGGTAAAAATGGTGCCTCACTTGTGTGGGAGGCCCAAGTACCCGCGGCAGGCAAGGACAACAAACGTAGTGAGGCGACATCAAAATGGCCTATCGCCAAACCACCTGGTTTTGCAAGGGGGGTCACTTTGGTTTTTGGCCCGGTGCGCGGCGGCCATCTAGGGAAACCTAGCAAACCCACGCATTTCTGAAAACTAGACACCCGGCAGCTTCCAGGGAGGTATGGCTTGCGTGGATCCCCCAACATTTCCTTACCCAGAATCCCCTGCAAACCTCAATATTTGCTCAAAAAATCACTTTTTTCACACATTTTGGGGTGGGAAAGTAGTGGCATCACCGGGCTCACACAAATTTACCACCACCCAGCGTTCCCCCAGGTCTCCCGGTAAAAATGGTGCCTCACTTGTGTGGGAGGCCCAAGTACCCACGGCAGGCAAGGACAACAAACGTAGTGAGGCGACATCACAATGGCCTATCGCCAAACCACCTGGTTTTGCAAGGGGGGTCACTTTGGTTTTTGGCCCGGTGCGCGGCGGCCATCTAGGGAAACCTAGCAAACCCACGCATTTCTGAAAACTAGACACCCGGCAGCTTCCACGGAGGTATGGCTTGCGTGGATCCCCCAACGTTTCCTTACCCAGAATCCCCTGCAAACCTCATTTTTTGTTAAAAAAATCACTTTTTTCACACATTTTGGGGTGGGAAAGTAGTGGCATCACCGGGCTCACACAAATTTACCACCACCCAGCGTTCCCCCAGGTCTCCCGGTAAAAATGGTGCCTCACTTGTGTGGGAGGCCCAAGTACCCGCGGCAGGCAAGGGCCCAAAACGTAGTGAGGCGACATCAAAATGGCCTATCGCCAAACCACCTGGTTTTGCAAGGGGGGTCACTTTGGTTTTTGGCCCGGTGCGCGGCGGCCATCTAGGGAAACCTAGCAAACCCAGGCATTTTTGAAAACTAGACACCCGGCGGCTTCCAGGGAAGTATGGCTTGCGTGGATCCCCCAACGTTTCCTTACCCAGAATCCCCTGCAAACCTCATTTTTTGCTCAAAAAATCACTTTTTTCACACATTTTGAGGTGGGAAAGTAGTGGCATCACCGGGCTCACACAAATTTACCACCACCCAGCGTTCCCCCAGGTCTCCCGGTAAAAATGGTGCCTCACTTGTGTGGGAGGCCCAAGTACCCGCGGCAGGCAAGGGCCCAAAACGTAGTGAGGCGACATCACAATGGCCTATCGCCAAAACACCTGGTTTTGCAAGGGGGGTCACTTTGGTTTTTGGCCCGGTGCGCGGCGGCCATCTAGGGAAACCTAGCAAACCCATGCATTTCTGAAAACTAGACACCCGGCAGCTTCCAGGGAGGTATGGCTTGCGTGGATCCCCCAACGTTTCCTTACCCAGAATCCCCTGCAAACCTCAATGTTTGCTCAAAAAATCACTTTTTTCACACATTTTGGGGTGGGAAAGTAGTGGCATCACCGGGCTCACACAAATTTACCACCACCCAGCGTTCCCCCAGGTCTCCCGGTAAAAATGGTGCCTCACTTGTGTGGGAGGCCCAAGTACCCGCGGCAGGCAAGGACAACAAACGTAGTGAGGCGACATCAAAATGGCCTATCGCCAAACCACCTGGTTTTGCAAGGGGGGTCACTTTGGTTTTTGGCCCGGTGCGCGGCGGCCATCTAGGGAAACCTACCAAACCCCGGCATTTTTGAAAACTAGACACCCGGCGGCTTCCAGGGAGGTATGGCTTGCGTGGATCCCCCAACGTTTCCTTACCCAGAATCCCCTGCAAACCTCATTTTTTGCTCAAAAAATCACTTTTTTCACACATTTTGGGGTGGGAAAGTAGTGGCATCACCGGGCTCACACAAATTTACCACCACCCAGCGTTCCCCCAGGTCTCCCGGTAAAAATGGTGCCTCACTTGTGTGGGAGGCCCAAGTACCCGCGGCAGGCAAGGACAACAAACGTAGTGAGGCGACATCAAAATGGCCTATCGCCAAACCACCTGGTTTTGCAAGGGGGGTCACTTTGGTTTTTGGCCCGGTGCGCGGCGGCCATCTAGGGAAACCTACCAAACCCCGGCATTTTTGAAAACTAGACACCCGGCGGCTTCCAGGGAGGTATGGCTTGCGTGGATCCCCCAACGTTTCCTTACCCAGAATCCCCTGCAAACCTCATTTTTTGCTCAAAAAATCACTTTTTTCACACATTTTGGGGTGGGAAAGTAGTGGCATCACCGGGCTCACACAAATTTACCACCACCCAGCGTTCCCCCAGGTCTCCCGGTAAAAATGGTGCCTCACTTGTGTGGGAGGCCCAAGTACCCGCGGCAGGCAAGGGCCCAAAACGTAGTGAGGCGACATCAAAATGGCCTATCGCCAAACCACCTGGTTTTGCAAGGGGGGTCACTTTGGTTTTTGGCCCGGTGCGCGGCGGCCATCTAGGGAAACCTAGCAAACTCACGCATTTCTGAAAACTAGACACCCGGCAGCTTCCAGGGAGGTATGGCTTGCGTGGATCCCCCAACGTTTCCTTACCCAGAATCCCCTGCAAACCTCATTTTTTGCTCAAAAAATCACTTTTTTCACACATTTTGGGGTGGGAAAGTAGTGGCATCACCGGGCTCACACAAATTTACCACCACCCAGCGTTCCTCCAGGTCTCCCGGTAAAAATGGTGCCTCACTTGTGTGGGAGGCCCAAGTACCCGCGGCAGGCAAGGGCCCAAAACGTAGTGAGGCGACATCAAAATGGCCTATCGCCAAACCACCTGGTTTTGCAAGGGGGGTCACTTTGGTTTTTGGCCCGGTGCGCGGCGGCCATCTAGGGAAACCTAGCAAACCCAGGCATTTTTGAAAACTAGACACCCGGCGGCTTCCAGGGAGGTATGGCTTGCGTGGATCCCCCAACGTTTCCTTACCCAGAATCCCCTGCAAACCTCATTTTTTGCTCAAAAAATCACTTTTTTCACACATTTTGGGGTGGGAAAGTAGTGGCATCACCGGGCTCACACAAATTTACCACCACCCAGCGTTCCCCCAGGTCTCCCGGTAAAAATGGTGCCTCACTTGTGTGGGAGGCCCAAGTACCCGCGGCAGGCAAGGGCCCAATACGTAGTGAGGCGACATCACAATGGCCTATCGCCAAACCACCTGGTTTTGCAAGGGGGGTCACTTTGGTTTTTGGCCCGGTGCGCGGCGGCCATCTAGGGAAACCTAGCAAACCCAGGCATTTTTGAAAACTAGACACCCGGCGGCTTCCAGGGAGGTATGGCTTGCGTGGATCCCCCAACGTTTCCTTACCCAGAATCCCCTGCAAACCTCATTTTTTGCTGCAACCCCGCGTTCCCCAAAGTCCTACGAGAAAAATGGTACCTCACTTGTGCGGGTCGGCATAGTGCCCGCGACAGGAAACGGTGCAAAACGCAACGTGGTTTTGCAGTGAAAAATGACCCTTTTTTTGGCAAAGTGACTAGCTGTAGATTTTGAACCCTAGCCCTGCCGGCACCTAGGGAAACCTAGCAAACCTATACATTTTGGAAAACTAGACACCCAGGGGAATCCAGGATGGGGTGGCTTGACAGCCTCCCACCATGGTCTGTTACCCAGAATCCCTTGCAAACGTAAAAAATTGACAAAAAAAACACATTTTCCACACATTTCTGTGATGGAAAGTTCTGGAATCTGCGTGGATCCACAAATTTCCACCCACCCCGCGTTCCCCAAAGTCCTACGAGAAAAATGGTACCTCACTTGTGCGGGTCGGCCTAGTGCCCGCGACAGGAAACGGCGCAAAACGCAACGTGGTTTTGAAGTGAAAAATGACCCTTTTTTTGGCAAAGTGACTAGCTGTAGATTTTGAACCCTAGCCCTGCCGGCACCTAGGGAAACCTAGCAAACCTATACATTTTTGAAAACTAGACACCCAGGGGAATCCAGGGTGGGGTGACTTGACTGCCTCCCACCATGGTCTGTTACCCAGAATCCCTTGCAAACGTAAAAAATTGACAAAAAAAACACATTTTCCCCACATTTCTGTGATGGAAAGTTCTGGAATCTGTGTGGATCCACAAATTTCCACCCACCCCGCGTTCCCCAAAGTCCTACGAGAAAAATGGTACCTCACTTGTGCGGGTCGGCCTAGTGCCCGCGACAGGAAACGGCGCAAAACGCAACGTGGTTTTGCAGCGAAAAATGACCCTTTTTTTGGCAAAGTGACTAGCTGTAGATTTTGAACCCTAGCCCTGCCGGCACCTAGGGAAACTTTGCAAACCTATACATTTTTGAAAACTAGACACCCAGGGGAATCCAGGATGGGGTGACTTGACTGCCTCCCACCATGGTCTGTTACCCAGAATCCCTTGCAAACGTACAAAATTGACAAAAAAACACATTTTCCCCACATTTCTGTGATGGAAAGTTCTGGAATCTGCGTGGATCCACAAATTTCCACCCACCCCGCGTTCCCCAAAGTCCTTCGAGAAAAATGGTACCTCACTTGTGCGGGTCGACCTAGTGCCCGCGACAGGAAACGGTGCAAAACGCAACGTGGTTTTGCAGCGAAAAATGACCCTTTTTTTGGCAAAGTGACTAGCTGTAGATTTTGAACCCTAGCCCTGCCGGCACCTAGGGAAACCTAGCAAACCTATACATTTTTGAAAACTAGACACCCAGGGGAATCCATGATGGGGTGACTTGATTGCCTCCCACCATGGCCTGTTACCCAGAATCCCTTGCAAACGTAAAAAATTGACAAAAAAAACACATTTTCCCCACATTTCTGTGATGGAAAGTTCTGGAATCTGCGTGGATCCACAAATTTCCACCCACCCCGCGTTCCCCAAAGTCCTACGAGAAAAATTGTACCTCACTTGTGCGGGTCGGCCTAGTGCCCGCGACAGGAAACGGCGCAAAACGCAACGTGGTTTTGCAGTGAAAATTGACCCTTTTTTTGGCAAAGTTACTAGCTGTAGATTTTGTACCCTAGCCCAGCCGGCACCTAGGGAAACCTAGCAAACCTATACATTTTTCAAAACTAGACACCCAGGGGAATCCAGGATGGGGTGACTTGACTGCCTCCCACCATGGTCTGTTACCCAGAATCCCTTGCAAACGTAAAAAATTGACCAAAAAAACACATTTTCCCCACATTTCTGTGATGGAAAGTTCTGGAATCTGCGTGGATCCACAAATTTCCACCCACCCCGCGTTCCCCAAAGTCCTACGAGAAAAATGGTACCTCACTTGTGCGGGTCGGCCTAGTGCCCGCGACAGGAAACGGCGCAAAACGCAACGTGGTTTTGCAGTGAAAAATGACCCTTTTTTTGGCAAAGTGACTAGCTGTAGATTTTGTACCCTAGCCCTGCCGGCACCTAGGGAAACCTAGCAAACCTATACATTTTTGAAAACTAGAGACCCAGGGGAATCCAGGATGGGGTGACTTGACTGCCTCCCACCATGGTCTGTTACCCAGAATCCCTTGCAAACGGAAACAATTGACAAAAAAAACACATTTTCCCCACATTTCTGTGATGGAAAGTTCTGGAATCTGCGTGGATCCACAAATTTCCACCCACCCCGCATTCCCCAAAGTCCTAAGAGAAAAATGGTACCTCACTTGTGCGGGTCGGCCTAGTGCCCGCGACAGGAAACGGCGCAAAACGCAACGTGGTTTTGCAGTGAAAAATGACCCTTTTTTTGGCAAAGTAACTAGCTGTAGATTTTGTACAATAGCCCTGCCGGCACCTAGGGAAACCTAGCAAACCTATACATTTTTTAAAACTAGACACCCAGGGGAATCCAGGATGGGGTGGCTTGACTGCCTCCCACCATGGTCTGGTACCCAGAATCCCTTGCAAACGTAAAAAATTGACAAAAAAAACACATTTTCCCCACATTTCTGTGATGGAAAGTTCTGGAATCTGCGTGGATCCACAAATTTCCACCCACCCCGCGTTCCCCAAAGTCCTACGAGAAAAATGGTACCTCACTTGTGCGGGTCGGCCTAGTGCCCGCGACAGGAAACGGCGCAAAACGCAACGTGGTTTTGCAGTGAAAAATGACCCTTTTTTTGGCAAAGTGACTAGCTGTAGATTTTGTACAATAGCCCTGCCGGCACCTAGGAAAACCTAGCAAACCCACGCATTTCTGAAAACTAGACACCCGGCGGCTTCCAGGGAGGTATGGCTTGCGTGGATCCCCCAACGTTTCCTTACCCAGAATCCCCTGCAAACCTCAATGTTTGCTCAAAGAATCACTTTTTTCACACATTTTGGGGTGGGAAAGTAGTGGCATCACCGGGCTCACACAAATTTACCACCACCCAGCGTTCCCCCAGGTCTCCCGGTAAAAATGGTGCCTCACTTGTGTGGGAGGCCCAAGTACCCGCGGCAGGCAAGGACAACAAACGTAGTGAGGCGACATCAAAATGGCCTATCGGCAAACCACCTGGTTTTGCAAGGGGGGTCACTTTGGTTTTTGGCCTGGTGCGCGGCGGCCATCTAGGGAAACCTACCAAACCCAGGCATTTTTGAAAACTATACACCCGGCGACTTCCAGGGAGGTATGGCTTGCGTGGATCCCCCAACGTTTCCTTACCCAGAATCCCCTGCAAACCTCATTTTTTGCTCAAAAAATCACTTTTTTCACACATTTTGGGGTGGGAAAGTAGTGGCATCACCGGGCTCACACAAATTTACCACCACCCAGCGTTCCCCCAGGTCTCCCGGTAAAAATGGTGCCTCACTTGTGTGGGAGGCCCAAGTACCCGCGGCAGGCAAGGGCCCAAAACGTAGTGAGGCGACATCAAAATGGCCTATCGCCAAACCACCTGGTTTTGCAAGGGGGGTCACTTTGGTTTTTGGCCCGGTGCGCGGCGGCCATCTAGGGAAACCTAGCAAACCCACGCATTTCTGAAAACTAGACACCCGGCAGCTTCCAGGGAGGTATGGCTTGCGTGGATCCCCCAACGTTTCCTTACCCAGAATCCCCTGCAAACCTCAATATTTGCTCAAAAAATCACTTTTTTCACACATTTTGGGGTGGGAAAGTAGTTGCATCACCGGGCTCACACAAATTTACCACCACCCAGCGTTCCCCCAGGTCTCCCGGTAAAAATGGTGCCTCACTTGTGTGGGAGGCCCAAGTACCCGCGGCAGGCAAGGACAACAAACGTAGTGAGGCGACATCACAATGGCCTATCGCCAAACCACCTGGTTTTGCATGGGGGGTCACTTTGGTTTTTGGCCCGGTGCGCGGCGGCCATCTAGGGAAACCTAGCAAACCCACGCATTTCTGAAAACTAGACACCCGGCAGCTTCCAGGGAGGTATGGCTTGCATGGATCCCCCAACGTTTCCTTACCCAGAATCCCCTGCAAACCTCAATGTTTGCTCAAAAAATCACTTTTTTCACACATTTTGGGGTGGGAAAGTAGTGGCATCACCGGGCTCACACAAATTTACCACCACCCAGCGTTCCCCCAGGTCTCCCGGTAAAAATGGTGCCTCACTTGTGTGGGAAGCCCAAGTACCCGCGGCAGGCAAGGACAACAAACGTAGTGAGGCGACATCAAAATGGCCTATCGCCAAACCACCTGGTTTTGCAAGGCGGGTCACTTTGGTTTTTGGCCCGGTGCGCGGCGGCCATCTAGGGAAACCTACCAAACCCAGGCATTTTTGAAAACTAGACACCCGGTGGCTTCCAGGGAGGTATGGCTTGCGTGGATCCCCCAACGTTTCCTTACCCAGAATCCCCTGCAAACCTCATTTTTTGCTCAAAAAATCACTTTTTTCACACATTTTGGGGTGGGAAAGTAGTGGCATCACCGGGCTCACACAAATTTACCACCACCCAGCGTTCCCCCAGGTCTCCCGGTAAAAATGGTGCCTCACTTGTGTGGGAGGCCCAAGTACCCGCGGCAGGCAAGGGCCCAAAACGTAGTGAGGCGACATCAAAATGGCCTATCGCCAAACCACCTGGTTTTGCAAGGGGGGTCACTTTGGTTTTTGGCCCGGTGCGCGGCGGCCATCTAGGGAAACCTAGCAAACCCAGGCATTTTTGAAAACTAGACACCCGGCGGCTTCCAGGGAGGTATGGCTTGCGTGGATCCCCCAACGTTTCCTTACCCAGAATCCCCTGCAAACCTCATTTTTTGCTCAAAAAATCACTTTTTTCACACATTTTGGGGTGGGAAAGTAGTGGCATCACCGGGCTCACACAAATTTACCACCACCCAGCGTTCCCCCAGGTCTCCCGGTAAAAATGGTGCCTCACTTGTGTGGGAGGCCCAAGTACCCGCGGCAGGCAAGGGCCCAAAACGTAGTGAGGCGACATCACAATGGCCTATCGCCAAACCACCTGGTTTTGCAAGGGGGGTCACTTTGGTTTTTGGCCCGGTGCGCGGCGGCCATCTAGGGAAACCTAGCAAACCCATGCATTTCTGAAAACTAGACACCCGGCAGCTTCCAGGGAGGTATGGCTTGCGTGGATCCCCCAACGTTTCCTTACCCAGAATCCCCTGCAAACCTCAATGTTTGCTCAAAAAATCACTTTTTTCACACATTTTGGGGTGGGAAAGTAGTGGCATCACCGGGCTCACACAAATTTACCACCACCCAGCGTTCCCCCAGGTCTCCCGGTAAAAATGGTGCCTCACTTGTGTGGGAGGCCCAAGTACCCGCGGCAGGCAAGGACAACAAACGTAGTGAGGCGACATCAAAATGGCCTATCGCCAAACCACCTGGTTTTGCAAGGGGGGTCACTTTGGTTTTTGGCCCGGTGCGCGGCGGCCATCTAGGGAAACCTACCAAACCCCGGCATTTTTGAAAACTAGACACCCGGCGGCTTCCAGGGAGGTATGGCTTGCGTGGATCCCCCAACGTTTCCTTACCCAGAATCCCCTGCAAACCTCATTTTTTGCTCAAAAAATCACTTTTTTCACACATTTTGGGGTGGGAAAGTAGTGGCATCACCGGGCTCACACAAATTTACCACCACCCAGCGTTCCCCCAGGTCTCCCGGTAAAAATGGTGCCTCACTTGTGTGGGAGGCCCAAGTACCCGCGGCAGGCAAGGACAACAAACGTAGTGAGGCGACATCAAAATGGCCTATCGCCAAACCACCTGGTTTTGCAAGGGGGGTCACTTTGGTTTTTGGCCCGGTGCGCGGCGGCCATCTAGGGAAACCTACCAAACCCCAGCATTTTTGAAAACTAGACACCCGGCGGCTTCCAGGGAGGTATGGCTTGCGTGGATCCCCCAACGTTTCCTTACCCAGAATCCCCTGCAAACCTCATTTTTTGCTCAAAAAATCACTTTTTTCACACATTTTGAGGTGGGAAAGTAGTGGCATCACCGGGCTCACACAAATTTACCACCACCCAGCGTTCCCCCAGGTCTCCCGGTAAAAATGGTGCCTCACTTGTGTGGGAGGCCCAAGTACCCGCGGCAGGCAAGGGCCCAAAACGTAGTGAGGCGACATCAAAATGGCCTATCGCCAAACCACCTGGTTTTGCAAGGGGGGTCACTTTGGTTTTTGGCCCCGTGCGTGGCGGCCATCTAGGGAAACCTAGCAAACCCACGCATTTCTGAAAACTAGACACCCGGCAGCTTCCAGGGAGGTATGGCTTGCGTGGATCCCCCAACGTTTCCTTACCCAGAATCCCCTGCAAACCTCAATATTTGCTCAAAAAATCACTTTTTTCACACATTTTGGGGTGGGAAAGTAGTGGCATCACCGGGCTCACACAAATTTACCACCACCCAGCGTTCCCCCAGGTCTCCCGGTAAAAATGGTGCCTCACTTGTGTGGGAGGCCCAAGTACCCGCGGCAGGCAAGGACAACAAACGTAGTGAGGCGACATCACAATGGCCTATCGCCAAACCACCTGGTTTTGCAAGGGGGGTCACTTTGGTTTTTGGCCCGGTGCGCGGCGGCCATCTAGGGAAACCTAGCAAACCCACGCATTTCTGAAAACTAGACACCCGGCAGCTTCCAGGGAGGTATGGCTTGCGTGGATCCCCCAACGTTTCCTTACCCAGAATCCCCTGCAAACCTCATTTTTTGCTCAAACAATCACTTTTTTCACACATTTTGGGGTGGGAAAGTAGTGGCATCACCGGGCTCACACAAATTTACCACCACCCAGCGTTCCTCCAGGTCTCCCGGTAAAAATGGTGCCTCACTTGTGTGGGAGGCCCAAGTACCCGCGGCAGGCAAGGGCCCAAAACGTAGTGAGGCGACATCAAAATGGCCTATCGCCAAACCACCTGGTTTTGCAAGGGGGGTCACTTTGGTTTTTGGCCCGGTGCGCGGCGGCCATCTAGGGAAACCTAGCAAACCCAGGCATTTTTGAAAACTAGACACCCGGCGGCTTCCAGGGAGGTATGGCTTGCGTGGATCCCCCAACGTTTCCTTACCCAGAATCCCCTGCAAACCTCATTTTTTGCTCAAAAAATCACTTTTTTAACACATTTTGGGGTGGGAAAGTAGTGGCATCACCGGGCTCACACAAATTTACCACCACCCAGCGTTCCCCCAGGTCTCCCGGTAAAAATGGTGCCTCACTTGTGTGGGAGGCCCAAGTACCCGCGGCAGGCAAGGACAACAAACGTAGTGAGGCGACATCAACATTGCCTATCCCAAATGTCGCCTCACTACGTTTGTTGTCCTTGCCTGCCGCGGGTACTTGGGCCTCCCACACAAGTGAGGCACCATTTTTACCGGGAGACCTGGGGGAACGCTGGGTGGTGGTAAATTTGTGTGAGCCCGGTGATGCCACTACTTTCCCACCCTAAAATGTGTGAAAAAAGTGATTTTTTGAGCAAAAAATGAGGTTTGCAGGGGATTCTGGGTAAGGAAACGTTGGGGGATCCACGCAAGCCATACCTCCCTGGAAGCCGCCGGGTGTCTAGTTTTCAAAAATGCCTGGGTTTGGTAGGTTTCCCTAGATGGCCGCCGCGCACCGGGCCAAAAACCAAAGTGACCCCCCTTGCAAAACCAGGTGGTTTGGCGATAGGCCATTTTGATGTCGCCTCACTACGTTTGTTGTCCTTGCCTGCCGCGGGTACTTGGGCCTCCAACACAAGTGAGGCACCATTTTTACCGGGAGACCTGGGGGAACGCTGGGTGGTGGTAAATTTGTGTGAGCCCGGTGATGCCACTACTTTCCCACCCCAAAATGTGTGAAAAAAGTGATTTTTTGAGCAAACATTGAGGTTTGCAGGGGATTCTGGGTAAGGAAACGTTGGGGGATCCACGCAAGCCATACCTCCCTGGAAGCTGCCGGGTGTCTAGTTTTCAGAAATGCGTGGGTTTGCTAGGTTTCCCTAGATGGCCGCCGCGCACCGGGCCAAAAACCAAAGTGACCCCCCTTGCAAAACCAGGTGGTTTGGCGATAGGCCATTGTGATGTCGCCTCACTACGTTTTGGGCCCTTGCCTGCCGCGGGTACTTGGGCCTCCCACACAAGTGAGGCACCATTTTTACCGGGAGACCTGGGGGAACGCTGGGTGGTGGTAAATTTGTGTGAGCCCGGTGATGCCACTACTTTCCCACCCCAAAATGTGTGAAAAAAGTGATTTTTTGAGCAAAAAATGAGGTTTGCAGGGGATTCTGGGTAAGGAAACGTTGGGGGATCCACGCAAGCCATACCTCCCTGGAAGCCGCCGGGTGTCTAGTTTTCAAAAATGCCTGGGTTTGGTAGGTTTCCCTAGATGGCCGCCGCGCACCAGGCCAAAAACCAAAGTGACCCCCCTTGCAAAACCAGGTGGTTTGGCGATAGGCCATTTTGATGTCGCCTCACTACGTTTTGGGCCCTTGCCTGCCGCGGGTACTTGGGCCTCCCACACAAGTGAGGCACCATTTTTACCGGGAGACCTGGGGGAACGCTGGGTGGTGGTAAATTTGTGTGAGCCTGGTGATGCCACTACTTTCCCACCCCAAAATGTGTGAAAAAAGTGATTTTTTGAGCAAAAAATGAGGTTTGCAGGGGATTCTGGGTAAGGAAACGTTGGGGGATCCACGCAAGCCATACCTCCCTGGAAGCCGCCGGGTGTCTAGTTTTCAAAAATGCCTGGATTTGGTAGGTTTCCCTAGATGGCCGCCGCGCACCGGGCCAAAAACCAAAGTGACCCCCCTTGCAAAACCAGGTGGTTTGGCGATAGACCATTTTGATGTCGCCTCACTACGTTTGTTGTCCTTGCCTGCCGCGGGTACTTGGGCCTCCCACACAAGTGAGGCACCATTTTTACCGGGAGACCTGGGGGAACGCTGGGTGGTGGTAAATTTGTGTGAGCCCGGTGATGCCACTACTTTCCCACCCCAAAATGTGTGAAAAAAGTGATTTTTTGAGCAAAAAATGAGGTTTGCAGGGGATTCTGGGTAAGGAAACGTTGGGGGATCCACGCAAGCCATACCTCCCTGGAAGCCGCCGGGTGTCTAGTTTTCAAAAATGCCGGGGTTTGGTAGGTTTCCCTAGATGGCCGCCGCGCACCGGGCCAAAAACCAAAGTGACCCCCCTTGCAAAACCAGGTGGTTTGGCGATAGGCCATTTTGATGTCGCCTCACTACGTTTGTTGTCCTTGCCTGCCGCGGGTACTTGGGCCTCCCACACAAGTGAGGCACCATTTTTACCGGGAGACCTGGGGGAACGCTGGGTGGTGGTAAATTTGTGTGAGCCCGGTGATGCCACTACTTTCCCACCCCAAAATGTGTGAAAAAAGTGATTTTTTGAGCAAACATTGAGGTTTGCAGGGGATTCTGGGTAAGGAAAGGTTGGGGGATCCACGCAAGCCATACCTCCCTGGAAGCTGCCGGGTGTCTAGTTTTCAGAAATGCGTGGGTTTGCTAGGTTTCCCTAGATGGCCGCCGCGCACCGGGCCAAAAACCAAAGTGACCCCCCTTGCAAGACCAGGTGGTTTGGCGATAGGCCATTTTGATGTCGCCTCACTACGTTTTGGGCTCTTGCCTGCCGCGGGTACTTGGGCCTCCCACACAAGTGAGGCACCATTTTTACCGGGAGACCTGGGGGAATGCTGGGTGGTGGTAAATTTGTGTGAGCCCGGTGATGCCACTACTTTCCCACCCCAAAATGTGTGAAAAAAGTGATTTTTTGAGCAAAAAATGAGGTTTGCAGGGGATTCTGGGTAAGGAAACGTTGGGGGATCCACGCAAGTCATACCTCCCTGGAAGCCGCCGGGTGTCTAGTTTTCAAAAATGCCTGGGTTTGGTAGGTTTCCCTAGATGGCCGCCGCGCACCGGGCCAAAAACCAAAGTGACCCCCCTTGCAAAACCAGGTGGTTTGGCGATAGGCCATTTTGATGTCGCCTCACTACGTTTTGGGCCCTTGCCTGCCGCGGGTACTTGGGCCTCCCACACAAGTGAGGCACCATTTTTACCGGGAGACCTGGGGGAACGCTGGGTGGTGGTAAATTTGTGTGAGCCCGGTGATGCCACTACTTTCCCACCCCAAAATGTGTGAAAAAAGTGATTTTTTGAGCAAAAAATGAGGTTTGCAGGGGATTCTGGGTAAGGAAACGTTGGGGGATCCACGCAAGCCATACCTCCCTGGAAGCCGCCGGGTGTCTAGTTTTCAAAAATGCCTGGGTTTGGTAGGTTTCCCTAGATGGCCGCCGCGCACCAGGCCAAAAACCAAAGTGACCCCCCTTGCAAAACCAGGTGGTTTGGCGATAGGCCATCTTGATGTCGCCTCACTACGTTTGTTGTCCTTGCCTGCCGCGGGTACGTGGGCCTCCCACACAAGTGAGGCACCATTTTTACCGGGAGACCTGGGGGAACGCTGGGTGGTGGTAAATTTGTGTGAGCCCGGTGATGCCACTACTTTCCCACCCCAAAATGTGTGAAAAAAGTGATTTTTTGGGCAAAAATTTAGGTTTGCAGGGGATTCTGGGTAAGGAAACGTTGGGGGATCCACGCAAGCCATACCTCCCTGGAAGCCGCCGGGTGTCTAGTTTTCAGAAATGCATGGGTTTGCAAGGTTTCCCTAGATGGCCGCCGAGCCCTGGGCAAAAAACCAAAGTAACCCCCCTTGCAAAACCAGATTAACTATTGTTACTACAGCGTGAGAATTTAGGAATAATACTGCAAAGAAAATGTGGCAGACAGTTTGAGGTTTACAGGACAATGGGGATAAAAAATATTTTTCAAATCACTAGAGAGACATCACCATGAACTCCCAAGGGTTTTCGACAATATCTACAGTTGGTGGGTTATTCTTACATGGAAAGTGTACCTTGGCAGAGAAACTAAAGACAAAGATTCCTGCACAACCATCTATTCCTCAAACACACACACATACTGGTTGGATTTGGCACGAGGGCGAGTCATGGTTCAGTGTATTAAATTTTATTAACAAGAGATTTCACAAAAATGAAATGCACTGTCAATAATTAAATTCACAAAAAACCAAACCAATGACTCGCAGCTCGTGAGCTGTAAAGCCACGTCAAGGCACCAACCACTTTACAGGCCATTCACACACCTTTCATACGTGATACAAACAAGACCATTCGCACCACCAGGTACAAAAGCAACACAGTACAAAAATCACCAAAAAGGGACAAGGTACACCCTGCTTCAGAAAGACAAATATTACTGCACAGCCATCTAACCCGCAAGCACACACACATACTGGTTGGATTTGGCACGAGGGTGAGTGATGGTTCAGTAGATAAAATTGTATTAGCAAGTGATTTCACAAAACATGAAATGCACTGGTAATAATTGAAAGGGCAAGAAACTGAACCATTGACTCACAGCTCGTGAGCTGTAAAGCCACGACAAGGCACCAACCTCTTTACAGGCCATTCATACACCTTTCATACGTGTGAGACATACAAAACCATTCACACCGCCAGCCGCGGGCCCATCACATAACAAAACTCACACCAGCACAAAGCGCCATTCAAGGGCCCATCACTTTCACACGCCCACAATCCAGACACAGCAACTACACAGGCTGAAGGATTGCGTGGAGTGGCACTCAGCTAGCAGTGTGTGTAGTGACCAGCAGAAAGTCACTACTCACACACAGCCAGCCAAGCACCAGTCGACACACACCGCTAGCCAAACGCCAGTCCACGCACACCGCTAGCCAAGCGCCAGTCCAGGCACACCGCCATCCAATCGCCAGTCCAGGCACACCGGCAGCCAATCGCCAATCCACCTACACCGCCAGCCAAGCTCCAGTCCACGGACACCACCAGCCAAGCACCAGTCAGCGCACACCACCAGTCCACGCACACCGCCAGCCAAGTACCAGTCCACGCACACCGCCAGCCAAGCACCATTCCACGCACACCGCCAGCCAAGCTCCAGTCCACGCACACCACCAGACAAGCTCCAGTCCACGGACACCACCAGCCAAGCTCCATTTCCACGGACACCACCAGCCAAACACCAGTCCGCACACACCACCAGTCCACACACACCGCCAGCCAAGTACCAGTCCACGCACACCGCCAGCCAAGCACCATTCCACGCACACCGCCAGCCAAGCACCATTCCACGCACACCGCCAGCAAAGCACCATTCCACGCACACCACCAGCCACGCACCAGTCCACGCACACCGCCAGTCCATGCACACCGCCAGTCCACGCACACTGTCAGCCAAGCACCATTCCACGCACACCACCAACCAAGTGCCAGTCCACACACACCAACAGCCAAGTGCAAGCCTACACACACCGCCATCACATTTTGGATTTTTTTAGAAAAAAAAAAAAAAAAAAAATTGCAAATAGATACAAATCTTCTAACAGAAAATCAGCAACTAAATACATTGCACTAACACCAACCTTGAAACAGAATCATATTTTCCAAAGAATACAGACCAGCCAGTTCACTTTACCACTCATGAATGTTCCCAAAAGTTTTTTCGCGTGTGGTACGCTCTGAAACAAGCAGGGAGACACAGTGCAGGATGAGAGGGACAATCGGGGCAGTACATACGACTCTCCTTCCGCAAACCTCTTCTCCAACAGACTCTACATCTCCTACTGGGAAAATCTTTTGCGGGTGTGGGAGGAATGTGATCTGGAAAGTGGCGTTCTTTCAATCTAGCAACATCCTCCACCAGTCCAACTCTAGGAACACTTGCCTGTTCCACTACAACAAGGCTGCCTATTACAGACTCCTGAAACTTAGCAAAAGTCATCTTTGACTCAGGGCAAGAATCCTGGAACACAACAAAAGCATTAAACATTGCCAAGTGGAAAAGATGAATAGCCAACTTCTTGTACCAAATGTAAGCCTTACGAAGAGCAGTGTAAGGTTCCAACCTCTGATCTACTCTGTCAACACCACCCATGTGCCTATTATAGTCTAAAATGCACACAGGTTTGCGCGCTTCAACGACCTGACCCCAAACAGTCACAGGTGCAGTGCTTTCATCATGGATGGAAGACAGCATGTAGACATCTCTCCTGTCTGTAAACTTCACAGCAAGAAGCTCCTGGCAACGCAACGCACTGCACTGTCCCCGCACAAGCTTTTGACAAACAAGTTCTTTCGGGAAACCTTTACGGTTACAGCGGATTGTGCCACAAGCAAAAGTGTCCACTTTGGCCAATTCCCTGAACAACCGCACACCAGTGTAGAAGTTATCTACATATAAATGGTGGCCTTTGTTAAAAAATCCTCTACCAAGTTCCCAAACAATTTTCTCAGTCACTCCAAAAGTGGACGGACAACCAGGGAGGTTAAACCTAGATTCCTTACCGGTGTACACCCTGAAATTAGAGACATATCCAGTCCTACTGTCACACAGCATATACAGCTTTATTCCATAGCGTGCCCTCTTACTAGGAATGTATTGCCTAAAAACCAAGCGGCCCTTGAACAACACCAAAGACTCATCCACTGCAATTTCTCTACCAGGGGCATAAATCTCAGAAAATCGATCAACAAAGTGATCAAGGACAGGCCTAATCTTAAAAAGACGGTCACAATCAGGGTGATCTCGTGGCAACGCTAAACCATTATCAACAAAGTGCATCATCCGAAGCAGAAGCAAATACCTGTCACGACTCATGACTGCCGGAAAAATAGACGTTGCCATCAAGGGACTGCTAGACCAATATGAAGCCAATGATGGCTTCCTTAGCAAGCCCATCAAAAAAGTTAAACCCAAGAACTTCTTCATCTCTTCAACATTTGTGGGAGTCCACCGGGTAGCTCTAGAGTGTGGCTTAAGACTGGCACTGTTGTCCCTCAAAAACTGTTCGGCATACAAATTAGTCTGCTCAACAATCTCTGCCAAAAACACATCGTCCATAAACAACTGAAAAAAATTTACAGGCAAAAAGTTCTCAGTATTCACTCTAGACCCTGAAACACCAGTAAACTCTGGAAATTCCGGCTGCACCATGCCAGGGGCAACCCAGAGGTCATCACTTTCAACGGGAAGACTTGCAGCCCCAGCCTGCAGCCCAGATGTCTCTTGCCGCACTACACCAACGGGAAGGCTTGCAGCCCCAGCCTGCAGCCCAGATGCCTCTTGCCGCACTACACCAACGGGAAGCCTTGCAGCCCCAGCCTGCAGCCCAGATGTCTCTTGCCGCACTACACCAACGGGAAGCCTTGCAGCCGCAGGCTGCAGCCCAGATGCCTCTTGCCGCACTATCGGCACATCAGTCTCCTCCTCTAACACAGGCACTTCATCCGCACTAAGAGTATCTTCATCATCCGATGACCCCATACGGAGAGAAAACTCACTGCCAGAATCATCCCCTGCCTCCTCTCCCTCAGAAGCAGAGTCAGTCTCTGACCCAATATCAGAGGAAGACTCAAACAGCAAACCAACAACCTGCTGAGCAGTCATCCTGCGGCTAGCCATTATACTTACTAAGATAGAAGACTGCACAAACAAGTCAACAACAACCAACAATGTGCAAACCAAGTAAGTAAAGAAATGTGTACCTTTTATCACAAAGATCAATGTACTCAAAAACTATACAATCCAATTACAAGAGACAGCTGCACTCACCAGAAACAAACTCTGCAGTGACACAGCAAAGACCAACGATATCAAACTAGAAAGAAGAAAAAAAAACAAATTACTCACAAGACAACAAAATACACATCGAGCACCAATGCAAAAAGTTTTTGACACTCAAAAACCCAACATACTGCTATTATTTCACCATTTGCAAAAAAAAAACAGGCAGAGAAATCAAACACATTTGCATTGTACAAAAAAACAGTCTCTTACCAAACTACACAAACAGCAGAACCACCAGTACCAAAACGTCAACGTGAAAAGAAGAAAAGCCTTCACCTAGAACAAAAAAGTAAACAAAAAAAAACATTACAATTGGAAATCACAAAAAATATAACAATAAACATTATAACATGCCATGTCACTACCCAAATGGTCAATCGGGTTGTGTGCCAGGTGGGGCAGAAAACAGCAGGAAAAAAAAGGCTACTCAGTCCCGGGGCGGGTGAGCCAAATACATATAACAAATTGCACCCTGGAAGCGAGGGGTCACTTCTATTTCTAATTGAACTAATTCCCTGGTGTCTAGTGGGCTTTTCTGCCCCCAATGGGAGCAGAAACGGCAAAAAAATAAAACCGATCTGCCCCCAGAGGGGGCAGAAAAGTCTTCAAAAAATTTAGGGGCCCAAGGAAGCGACCCTTGCCCAAGGGGTCGCTTCCTACAATAATATTTATATCCCTGGTGTCTAGTGGGCTTTTCTGCCCCCCCCCCTAGGAGCAGAAACGGACAGAAAGACAACCAATCTGCCCCCAGGGGGGGCAGAAAAGTCTTCTAAATAATTAGGCCGCAAAGGAAGCGACCCTTGCCCAAGGGGTCCCTTCCTACATAAAGAAAAAGACATCCCTGGTGTCTAGTGGGCTTTTCTGCCCCCCCTGGGGGCAGAAACGGGCAGAAAGACGACCGATCTGCCCCCAGGGGGGGCAGAAAAGTCTTCTAATTATTTTGCCACCCTAGGAAGTGACCCTTGCCCAAGGGGTCACTTCCTACATAACATAAAAGACATCCCTGGTGTCTAGTGGGCTTTTCTGCCCCCCCTGGGGGCATAAACGGGCAGAAAGAAGACCGATATGCCCCCAGGGGGGGCAGAAAAGTCTTCGAATTATTTTGCCCCCCAAGGAAGCGACCCTTGCCCAAGGGGTCGCTTCCTACATAACGAAATAGACATCCCTGGTGTCTAGTGGGCTTTTCTGCCCCCCCTGGGGGCAGAAACGGGCAGAAAGAAGACCGATCTGCCCCCAGGGGGGGCAGAAAAGTCTTCGAATTATTGGGCCCCCCAAGGAAGCGACCCTTGCCTAAGGGGTCGCTTCCTACATAGCATAAACGACATCCCTGGTGTCTAGTGGGCTTTTCTGCCCCCCCTGGGGGCAGAAACGCGCAGAAAGCGGACCGATCTGCCCCCAGGGGGGGCAGAAAAGACTTCGAAAAATTTTGCCCCCCAGGAAGCGACCCTTGCCTAAGGGGTCGCTTCCCAAATTCAAATAAACAAATCCCTGGTGTCTAGTGGGCTTTTCTGCCCCCCCTGGGGGCAGAAACGCGCAGAAAGCGGACCGATCTGCCCCCAGGGGGGGCAGAAAAGACTTCGAAAAATTTTGCCCCCCAGGAAGCGACCCTTGCCTAAGGGGTCGCTTCCCAAATTCAAATAAACAAATCCCTGGTGTCTAGTGGGGCATCCCTACTCCACGATCGCGACGCTGTGCGCGATCGTGGAGCAGGAATGCCCTGTATTGAGACATCGGGGGAGAGGAAATACTCTTTCCTCTCCCCCGATGCCTCAATACAAAAGAAATCACCCCCGCGGCCCCCACCGGACAAGGGAACCTACCTCTTGCTGCCTTGGACGCGCTGGAAGAAATGGATTCCAGCGCATCCAACGCTTCCTGATGACGCCGGCGCGCGCTGTGCGCGCTGACGTCATCAGAAAGCGTGGGGGGGCTCGGGGGGGCTCGGGGGTGGCAGCGGAAGCTCTTCCGCTGCCACCCCGTAAAGGGGGGCAAGATCGAGGTGCAAGGGGGGGAGCGCCAGCGCTTCCCCCAGGGGCTGTCCTCATGACGAAACGGTTCCGTCATGAGCACAGCCCAACCGATGCTCATGACGGAACCGTTCCGTCATGAGCATCGAAGGGGTTAACGTTTGAAATTTAAATCATACAAATTGCTTGGGGGTCCCCGGCTTCCAGTGGTGACTTAATGGGGGTCCTCAGGAGTCAAAAGTTTGGGAACCACTGACATAGGGGACACATAAGGGACAAGTATTAGGCCCTAAATGCATGCTGGTTGTCATGGATACAGAGTTTTCAGTTGAAATGTGTCCATCAGGTGTCCTGGAACAGTCAGTTGGCCACAAAATACAATGTTGCAAAGTGGTTGCTCAAAATTTGAACGATGCAAATGCGTGTCATTGGTGTATGTTTAAAGGGATTGGAGTAAACGTATGATGCCAATGATTCAGACCAATCACTATGTACTCCTCAAAATGAATGCCCCTCAGCAACACAGATATAAGGCAGCCAGAACCCCTGAGAGGGCACTTGCCTGCACAACTTTAGAGTCGACCACACTGCTGCTGTCTCTGCTTCTCCTGGACCATGTCACGTACTGTGGAGAGGGCCCAGCCATTCACCAATGAGGAGAATGAGGCATTGCTGGACTGCCTCCTCCCACAGTACACCAAGCTGTATGGGAGACCAGGGGAGCAGGTGAGTGCTGACTCCACTACCTTTGCCTATGCACCTGTTGTGTGACTGTCAATATTGTGTCCAGGTGGGACAGACATGCAATGTTGTTTAGAGTGGGTCCCGTGGGGGACATGCTTATGTCTCTCATGCAGAGCATGATGTAGTTCCTGTGTGCACTCATCACTTGCATAGTGCTTACTGTGACTTTCACTGCATAGTGCATGACACATTCAGCCTGGCAAATCCTTGGTGGCTTTTTTTCCTGTTGTCCTGAGGTGATTCAGTGGTCCCCCCGGTGTGACAGGTGACTGTACCCACAGATGTGTATGAGTTGAGTGGACCTGTGGTGAGAGTGTCCAAATGATGTGTACGACCTCATGGACATTGATAAGTGTGAATGTTCCTTGTCATGTGGGTGAGTGTCTATGTGAAGTGTTGCACCACAGCTGCATGGAGGAGGCAACAGATCTACCCATCTGATGTGACAAGTAAGCCGTGCTGTGTGTCTGACTTGCAGAGCTAGCACGACATCTGTGACACCCCACTGGCAAATGGCACATGTGCAGAGTGAGGGTTGTATCCGCTGTTGTCAATGACAGGTGAGTGATCTGTGCCTGGGTGTGTCTGTCTAGTCTGCTGAGGGTGCATCAGTGGAGTGGGGACATGTGACTGCTTGGCACGTGCTGGCCATCAGACTGCTGTTGCATGTGCTGCACAGTGTGTGGCATGATCAGTGAGTGTGTCGCACCCCTCATGCCACCTGTTGACTTTCAATGCCATGTAGTGCATTGGGGCTTGCACACATGCAAATTTCTTATTGTGAATGAAGCAATTCCTGTCAGCATCCTATGCCCTGTTCAACATTTTAAAGATGTTCAAATGTGTGTCTCTTGGACATGGAGTAGGTGTATTGATGTTGTGTCACTTTGTCATCCTGACAGGTAACTGCCTACGAGAAGGGTGTGATCTGGCACAACATCGTCAGGGCCGTGAGATCTGCGGGGGAGCGTAGTCGGCAGATGCCACAGGTCCGCAAGAGGTGGCAGGACATCCGGTGCTGGACCCGGAGGATCGCCCGGGTCCAGCTGGGGCTCGACCCTCGTCGCCCCCATGGCAGCCGCCGACGCCTGACCCCCCCACATGAGCTGTGTCCTGGCGGTGGTCTTCCCTGACCTCGATAGGCAGTTACAGAACAGACTGCAGCAAGGAGGGGGTAGGTACATGGCTGTATGTTGTGTTATGTGTCACCAGCTTTTGGAAGTGCTCTGTAGCCTGGATACACTCCCAGAGTTTATGTGTGCAGTGCATTTTCTGTTCCCCAATGTCACCTGGTGCTCTTTTTCATCCCTTCCCCTCCTTGACATGTGTCCCCTGGTCTGTGTGTAATCACATTTGCACATGGTCATCTAACTGCCAGAAAATCAAAGTGCACATTGCTTTCTGCATCATGTGGGAGGGTGGTCTGTGACTTGTGTTGGTACCTTGCCTGTGCCATGACCTGTTCTCTATGTTGGGGGTCCATATTTTTGGCACTGATGATGATTCTCAACATAGGAGTGTGAGGTTTCAACTGAACAGCCTTGCACCATGCATGACCAATATTGTGGCCTCAGACATGATGTGCATGAGTGGGAGATATGCATAGTGCCATGACGGTTGATCATGGTACAGTCAGCTCATTCCAGGAACACGGAGCAGTGTGCCCACTACAGTCCCCTGAGACACCCTGGCCTCCTAATCATGTGTGTCATCCAACACTGTGCACATTCTCTGTGGGTTCAGCAGGGGTCTGCCTCTGTGGCATTGTTCCCTGGCCTAGTTTGTATTTTTAAAATGTGTGCTACATGTGTCCACTGGACAGGGATACACCATTTTGCTTATGCATACTCACACTAGGCAGTGCCTGTGCGGCTATTCACAACAATCTGTTGATGGTTGTTTATCACAAATATGTGTTGCCAGCCACACAAAGTGATGGTGTGTAAATGTAGCAATTTGTGCTGCACAGTTTTTTTAACCCTGAATAAGAGGTGTCACTTCTTGATCTGTATCAATCACATTCACTCAGGTATGGGGGGGGGTGCGGGAGAGGCCTACATGGGCAACCCGGATTTTTCCTTGCCAGGTCTGACCTGTGTGTGAGAATTGGCTGTACAAAGAATCACCGTGCAGTGCCCCTGTGATGCTGGCCAGTGCTTAATGATCATGCTTTGCAGCCTGTGTCAGTTTTTTAAAAACATGAATCCTGCTCATACATTTTTGGCCCCTGTGTGTGGTTCAGATGCAACGCAGTTTGGACTTTGTGTGCTGACATCTGTGTGTACATTCTGGCTTGCCATTAGGGTGTCCCCACAGTACAGCTAGGCTTTTTTACAACCCAATTGCAGACCCATTAGCTTATGCATTGTCCTGGTTGTGGACATGTGTGCCACTCCAGATGACAGGCAGTAGGTCATATGTGTAGCCAACTGTGTAATCAGGTGACGGATGGCCATGTGACAACTGACATAATTCAAGTTGTTACACTAAAAAAATTGTACCTTGGCACTCACAGCACTTGTCAACAGTTCTTCAGGTTTTAAATGTGGTAATTTGATGATTTGTGTTAAGAACACTGATGTGCCTGCATGAAAAAAGTCTCCCAAGGAAGTGCACACCAAACGACATTTCCACTTTCATGGAACACGCTGGCACCTTTTCAAAGAAGCCACTGTTAGAATTAAATGGTGTTGCAGATTCTCCATATACATGTTCCCACAGTGGTCTTGATTTTATGAGACTCCTTTGTTGTTGGTGATACAAACTAACGAGTCTCAAGACATCAAGACCTCCGTGGGCCCATGTATATGTACATTCTGCAACACCATTTATTTCTAACAGTGGCTTCTTAGAAAATGTGCCAGCTTCTTCAATGACAGTGCAAATGTACTTTTGTGTGCACTGCCTTGTGCGACATATTTCATGCAGGTTCTTTTCACAAAATGGCGAATTGCCACATTCAAAACATGTCGATTGTGTAAAGTATTGTGAGTCCCAAGGAAACAAAAATGTTTCGTTTTGTGTTCCAAAGTACTTACAGGTCTCTGAGTGTGGTGACACCTTGAGTATTGAGGTGTGGTAGTTTACCTTGGGTGCACCACTACTGTTTCTTTCAGGGTAAACAAGAGGTGGCATGACTTCATTGTATTGCTGTGCTCACCGGTTCACAGACACTAACTTCTCAGTGTATTTCTCATTCAAGTTGTGGCCTGGTGTGTTCTTTTTTTCCTAGTGTCCAAGTGGCATAGTGGGTCTACCAACTGGGCAGTACAGGGCTTACATATGTGTGGAGTAATCTAGCTGTTACTCATGATGCATTGCCTGATATGCACTGTGACCAATTGTTTTTGTGCTCATGTGTCAGATGTATACAGGTGACTGATGCATTTCGGTTTCTTCTCCTTGCCCACAGCATCATCATCCGCAACCGAGGGAGACACCTGCATGGGCCTGGAGGAGGGACCCAGCGACAGTGCCACCAGTGCTGTGGAGTCAGAAGGAGCCAGTGGCACGGAGGGCGAGGGGAGTCAGTCGGAGGACCTGTCTAGAGGCGAGAGCAGCTACGACGCCGACGGGTCCGACACTGACCTCCTTGAGGAGGTGGTGGCTGCAACACCAACTGGCAGCATCCCCACATCTGTCCCCACCTCCTCCGTTACCATCTCCACCCTCCCAGTTGCCCCCATCCTTTCTGTCCATGCAGAGGCCCACCATGTCTCCTTCGGCCCAGGCACCGCACCCCCTGCCCCTGTCACCCCTGCTGCCCTCAGTGAAGAGTCTGTGGACATACTGCGGCAGTTGCAGGTTGGGCAGGCATCGGTGTTGAATGTCCTCCATGGACACACTAAACTGCTTACACAGATGGTGTCGTTCATGGAGGGCATGTCAGCAACGATGTCTGACCAACGCAGGATTCTGCGGTCCATGGACTCTTCCCTGACGGCAGCAGTTACTCTCCTGCAGCGCTCCGCCCCCCCACGCCGCCCTCTCCCATGCCTGCCCAACGCACACCCAGACAGTCACAGGCACGCACCCCACCAGACACAGCCAGCACACCCCCAAGTAAGGCAAGGCGCACACCTCCTGGCACGCACACTCAGGGGGATGTAGGCACACCCACAGGGTCTGGGGGCAGACGACATACACGCAGCCACAGTCGCAGTCCACAGTCTTCACAACCCTGTTCCTCCAAAACCACTTCCCTTAGCTCCCCTGCCAAACTCTCACCCAAGGAGATCTTCATGGGTGAGCTGGACCTCGCCCCCACTGAGCCACCACCCCACAAGCGGGCGAGGAAGTCTCCGGGCACAGGGGTTGAGTCCCCCACCATGTTCACCCCCTACCCCAAGAGCGCTGCACCCCATCCCTCGTCCACCACATCCTCCGTTGGCCCTGGGGAATCTTCAGGTGCAGGGGTTAGGATGGACGTCCTAGCAGCAGTGTGCAGCGCCGAGCTCACCTCCACCTTTGGCGCTGCCCCACCCCCTGTGGTGGAGACGTCCACCCCTGCACCCACCACACTTACCCATCCCCCTCCTGTCCCTGCAGTGCCTGGTACTGCCACAGATGATACCCCCCTGGTCGACAAACCTTGAGGTTCCTTTGTGCAGGCAAGGCAGGGGTGGACGCGGTCCCCTACGTCCCCCCTTGGACTTGAGAAATGGACTGGCCATTGGCCTTTGTAAATAGTCTATTTGTGGTTTTTGTTTTTGTGCTGAATAAAGCCTTTTCTTTTACTTTCAACACTATTGCATTTCAGGTACTTGATGTTGGTGATGAGGCTCCTGAAGTTGGTGTTCTTGTAATGTGTTAGGGTTCTGAGAAATGTTTTTGTATGATGGTCATGAGGTGGACCATGGTATCTGTGTGCCATCACAATGTCTCTGCAAAGAATCATTGGTAGTGTGTGTTCATTTTGTTTGGAGACATTGTCCCAAGGAGTGTTCCTTCCTCTGTGGCACCTGACATCTTCCCTGCAAACAGTTGCACAATTGTTGTGCTGACCTGTGTCAACATTTCCTTTGTTGGTGACGGATCCCTTCAACAATGGCCATGCCTGCTCACCGATGTCTTCTGCTGAATCGTCTGTGCCATCCTTGCTAGTCACTGTACTTGTGTTTTGGGTATGTAGGAATGCCTTCAGGGACAAATTGTCCCTTTTCAGCACTATGCATGTGTGTAATCACGGCCTAGCACACAAATGGTACTTGTTATGAAGGGTATTTGGGCACCTGACTCACAATTGTGGGCATTGTATCTAGTGGAATTCAACCCTATTCCTTCCATGAGAGACAACATCTTGGTGGCTGGACCAGCACCTGAACATTCCTATCACTCCTGGGATGTGCGTGACAGTGTGTGTTCCCTATGGCTATCTTAGTTTTGTATGCAGTTGCATGACTATACAGTCTGGTGGCATGAAATCAGGGTGTGTATTGTGCTGCATCCGCCATGGGTGGATATGCATGTGTTATATGTCCTCACACACACATGTGATGTGTCATGCAGTGTGTGAAAGACATCCATCCTCCTGGGAGTGGGACACTGCTGTCAGTGATGTGTTGTAATAGCACTATCATCATAGTCCAAAGTTAGGGATGCGTCCATACCACCATGTAGGTGTGGTCATCTGATAATGATTTACACCCCCCCATATGTCTGTCCACTGCTGGGAGTCCTCTGCACCCATTCCTCATATGTCTGTCCACTGCTGGGAGTCCTCTGCACCCACCCCTCATATGTCTGTCCACTGCTGGGAGTCCTCTGCACCCACCCCTCATATGTCTGTCCACTGCTGGGAGTCCTCTGCACCCACCCCTCATATGTTTGTCCACTGCTGGGAGTCATATGCACCCACCCCCATATGTCTGTCCACTGCTGGTAGTCATATGCACCCACCCCTCATATGTCTGTCCACTGCTGGGAGTCCTCTGCACCCACCCCTCATATGTCTGTCCACTGCTGGGAGTCCTCTGCACTCACCCCTCATATGTCTGTCCACTGCTGGGAGTCCACTGCACCCACCCCTCATATGTCTGTCCACTGCTTGGAGTCCTCTGCACTAGGGGTGGGCGGAAATTGCGAAATCCACTTTCGCAAATTATCGCGAAAATGTTAAAAATTATCGCAAACATGCGGAAATATCGCGAAGATGCGGAAGTTTTTTTCCCGCATGTTCGCGAGATTTTCTGCATGGTTGCGGCTCGCCAACTTACCCATGTGGTTGCTCGCGGGCGCGGCCATCTTGTGTTCAGTTGTCTCGCGGTGCATGATCACGAGAAGAAAGACGTGATCGTGCGACGCATGACGTCACTGCGGGCGGAAGTGTCGCGAGACAGCGCAAATGGCTAAAAACAATACAACCAGATCAAGAAAACTTGTCGGCGAAAGCAGGGATTCAGGTAAGGCGATCGCGCGCGCGCGAGAATGTATTATTTTACAGCGCGAGCAAGAACCAAATTATCGCAAAGCTGCGGAATGTGGAAATTTTGACATTTTCGTGCTTTCCACGGAACTCGAAAATGTCAAATTATCGCAATTTCCGCGAACGGAACGAAATTTTAGCCCAGGCCTACTCTGCACCCACCCCTCATATGTCTGTCTACTGCTGGGAGTCCTCTGCACCCACCCCTCATATTGCAGGAAACTGCTGGAAGTCATATGCACCCACCCCTATATGTGTGGCCACTGCTGGCATTGATCTGCAGCCACCCCCATATGGCTGGCCACTGCTGGGAATCCTCTGCACCCACCCACGCACCCCCTTGGAGCAGTACACTGCTGGCCTGGACCTACACACACACCAATATGAAGGTAACATGCAGGGCCAGTCTGTGAGCCCACATTACTGGCGTTTGTACGCCTCGTTTCCCATATGTACTGGTGCCATAACGGGGTACGTGTGAAACGCACCGTACCCACGCATTCATTGCGTGTGTACGGTCCATATCACAGTTGTAATGGTGCCGTAGGGGTATGTGTGAAACACACCGTACCCACGCTTTCATTGCGTGTGTACGGTCCGTATCACAGTTCTAATGATGTCGTAGGGGTACGTGTGAAATGCACCGTACCCACGCATTAATTGCATGTGTACGGTCCGTATCACAGTTTTAATGGTGTCGTAGGGGTACGTGTGAAACGCACCGTACCCACGCATTAATTGCGTGTGTACGGTCCGTATCACAGTTCTAATGGTGTTGTACGGGTACGTGTGAAACGCACCGTACCCACGCTTTCATTGCGTGTGTACGGTCCGTATCTCTAATGGTGCCGTAGGGGTATGTGTGAAACGCACCGTACCCACGCATTCATTGCATGTGTATGGTCCGTATCACAGTTCTAATGGTGCCGTAGGGGTACGTGTGGAACGCACCGTACACGTCCACTTCCGTTGATGCGGTACGCAGGGGTTGCTGGAAACGCCCCCCCAAGTGACCATACCCTGGTGGTAATGTATGGTCTCCATATTATAGGTTTGGCTTTGGGTATGGGGTATGTTTCCTGCCCCTCACCCCCACCCTGGCCCCTGGGTGTTGTTCTCACCTTCTGCGGCGTGTGCGTCGGGTCCAGTGCACCAGGTCGTAGGCCAAGAGGACCGGGATGACACGTACGACAGGGTTCATGGCATGTACGTCATGTACCGAGGCTTCGTTTGGAGGATTCTGCTTTCATGGCTGTTTTTCGCTCCCGTAATCAAAGAGACGTACGTAGTGCCGTAGGGACGAATCGTACTTGCTGGGCCGGAAACCGCTGCTTAAATACGTCCGGACATCGCGTACAAGCTGTTCCGGATCAGAATCGTTGTTTTTTTTTTTGTCGTATGGTCTTTTGTACGATTCGTACGGAAAAAGGTTTTCTGTACGAATCGTACTTCCTAGGTTGTAAGAAGAGTTTACCGGGTACGAGTCGTACGGAGAAAACGCTCCGTGCAACGATTTCTACGGCCTTTTTCCAGGATTGGAATCGGCCCCTTAATGTCCACATTTTGTAAACCTAGGTCTAAGTCAATACTTCCCTGTTCTGCATACCTCTTGCACCAGAAAATATAGCTATGTCCTACGATCCACACTAGCATTTTGAAGGTATGGCTGGAAGGTATGGGAAGATGTCTGTAGCTCATGCAGTTCCTTCGTAGAATAAGAGATATGTTTAAAGATGGGGAACTAGTTTCTTTTTGCATACAAAACAGTACCTGATTGGGAGTTGAAAAGCATTGTTTTTTAAAAGTAGGGTGCAAATTCGTTTTGTGGATAAGTATGTTTGTAATTGGTTAAGAAAAAGCAGTTTGCATGTACATATTATAATAGATATTATAGGATGAAATGTGCTCAACTCAACCACACCTGCTACTTGCATTTGGAAGGCACTGTTCGAACTTAAAACAATCGTGAACTTTTAACCTGCATGTGCAGTTAAATGTTCGAGAAAATGTTGAAAAAAAATATTGTTAGGTTTAAAATAATTGATGAACTTTTAACCTCCATGTGTTGTAGAATGTTCTAGAAAGTATGTTGATAGAATACGTTGCATTTCTGACTTTGATGTGTACTTGAATATAAAAAAATCTATTTATATGGAAAAGTAGAAAGACAGTAATAGACAGAATTTTTGAAAGCTAAAAGAATCAAGGAACTATTGTAATTTGTTCTTGATTACCTACTGGCGATCGACAGTACGTAGTTATCACTGTTAACGGTCTGAAAGTGCGGTGTTGCTCAGAGTGGCATGGTGGTGATATGATATGGTGCTACACTCGGGTATGAAACCGAGAGTCTAAACTGTGAGGTCATTGCTGTAAAGTGATGTGGTCTGGTGTTTGTAGCATACGTGTGCAAGTAGTGTTAGTAGGCGTTTATACCATACAGGGAGTGGGAAGCGAACTACTGACCGCTACTGTATGTTGATAATATACCGGAAGCGGGAAGCAAAGTAGTTCTGTCTAGCGGTGTGAAGACTTGGGGATGAAACCGAGCTGATTGCTGTAAAGTGATGGGCTCTGGGCGGTGTAGGATACTAGCCCCTGTAGTATAAGTGTGTAAGTAGTGTTAGTATGCATTTGTAGTATATAGGGAGTGGGAAGCGAACTACTCATCCCTACTGGTGTGAAGACTGGGGGATTAAACCGTGAGCCTAAATTGTGAGCTCATTGCTGTAAAGTGATGTGCTCTGGGCGCTGTAGCATACTTGTGGAAGAAGTGATAGTTTATGTTTATACAATATAGTTAGTGGGAAGCGAAAGTCTTACCCCTACCGGTGTCAAGACTCGTGGATGAAACTATGAGCTCATTGCTGTAAAGTCATGTGCTCTGTGTAGTATTCCATTGTAAGTCACAGTAGAATGTTAGTATGTAATTCTACTAGATTCTAAGTGGCATATTATCAAGGAACGGCGGTAAAATTATTGCCGCTTTAGCGGCAGGAAACTGCCGCTAAAACGGCGATAATGGGCTTGATAATATGCCGTAGAGAATTCAAAAGGAAGCCCATGTCAACACGAGAACATGGGCTTCTATTGGAATTCTCTATGGCATATTATCAAGCCCATTATCGCTGTTTTAGCGGCAGTTTCCTGCCGCTAAAGTGCCGATAATTTTAACGCCGTTCCTTGATAATATGGCCCTCAGTATGTAATGTTAGAATGTAGGGCTGTCATGAGGGGAACCTTGCGGAGTTTTGCACACGGTGCTGGATTAGACGGTTGCTTTGCTGTCTGCTCCTGTTGGTGGTTGTTTCAGGTGTCTTGTTTTCTTGTAATAAATCTACTTATTGAATTCACTGCCGTCTGCCTCTTCACTACATAAATGTGGTGACGAGTGGGAGAAGGCAAAAAGAAGGGACCACTCAGCAATATTTCAAAACTGCTTGCGTTGTGCTGAAGTCCCGTTTTGTTCGTGTAGCTGTTTCTACTCATGCCAGGGTTGTCGGCTCATTGAACTATGTTATCCGACTTCTGGTAGGATTGATATTTTTAGATTTTGTGCTTCCTCTGCTTCTTCACTACATTCTGGTCGCTGTACTACACGTGTGTAAGTAGTGTTAGTATGTGTTTATACTAACAAATGCATCATGGTAGTAGGGAGGGCGACCTCTCAGGTGCAGCTCATACAATATCCCGGGGTGTGCATTCGCTGGACATTTGTGTTTGCTATTAGAGGGTGGTGCATGGCTTCCACCCTGTGATAGCAAAAAATTGTTTGGGGGTTCGAAGCCAACTGAAGTCTGGGGATCGCCACACTACGGGTCTTTATTTAAATATGCAGGGTGGGACTCTGCAGTCCCTGAAGCTTTGGTGGTCCTAGGCAGTGCCTTATTTGATTTGTAATCACACGGGCAGTACTTATGGTGCTATAAAGTGATACACTCATAGAACTCTTGCGGTTGTACAATTACCCAGGCTTCATTTGTCTAATAGTCAGTTAGATTATGTTTGGTAGGTGCACTCTAATATTAAGTAATGTTGTCCGTAAAATCTCCTATAAACAGATGATTTTCACAATAAACAATAGACAAGTGTTGTCAGAAAAAGAAGACCTGTACACTCATCTCCTACAAGAATAAAAAGAGTGCAATCAATACAATGTAGTCAAATAAAAACAAACAACAATAAGCAGACGAGAAGCATACAAAAATCAAACTCAGTGGAAAACAATGTAGTAGGGTACAACTATTAACCTAAATGAACCGCTAATTCTTCATCTTTGTTCAATCCCATTGGGTGTACTGTTCCAAACTTGATCATCATTCTAGACCCTAAACGTATGAGTTCCCTCACTCTGTTGCCTCCTCTTTCTGATACAGTGATTCTATCTAAGGCATAGAATTGTAAAATACTTCTATTCTTATTATGGAATTCCTTAAAGTGTCCGGCCACTGGGTACTGCCTGTCCTCATTGGCAATGGGCCTCATGTGTTCCAGAATCTGTTTTTTCACTGTATGAATCGTGCTGCCAACGTAGATCAATGAACAAGGACAGCGCAAAGCGTACACACAAAATTCCGATTTACATGTTAAATGTTTGGTGACGAGGAATGGTTTCTGGCCTTTAAAAAACTTGATCTCTTTGCGGTTTATGTTCTTTTTTGCAAGCTTTGCATGAACCACATACAAAAAAAACCTGTATGGGATTGGGATCTTTTGTAGTTTGTATGGTGCTATTATATAGTATGTCATTTAATGCTGTGCATTTTCTAAATGTGATCATAGGATTCCCACCTTTATATTTCTTCAATGGCTCATCTGTATTCAGAACTTGCCAATATTTTTTTAGACATTTCCTGACCTCCCACGATTGATTACTGTATGTGGTTATGAATCAAATCGGTTCATCTATACTCAAATCTTTGTGTATCACTAGTAACATATCTGATCTTTGTACTGCCATAACTTTGTCACATGCCTGTTTTATCACTTTATTGGAATAGCCCCTTTCAGTGAATCTACACTTCATGTTAATCACTTCCTCCTGAAATGTTTGTTCAAAGCTACAATTTCTTCTCGCTCTGAGGAGCTCAATATACGGTATACTGTTTATCAGGTTCTTCGGGTGACAGCTATTTGCATGAAGCAAACTGTTCCCGGCAGTAGCTTTGTGAAACAGTTTGCTTTCCAGTTTGTCATCCTTGACTTTGACCTCTACATCCAGAACTCAATAGATTTAGCATGTACAGTACTCGTAAATTTCAGATAACATTGGTTGTCATTCAAACCTGCTTCACCCACAGATAAGCGGGTTTGTACCTAGGTTGGTGGGAGGAGCAGGTGGCCAGTAACATCATGGCATTTACCCAACACGTCGTCCTCTGGGCCAGGTATATAGATGATGTTTTCTGTATTTGTAGGGGTACGGAGGATGAAGCCACACAGTTTGTTGAAACATTGAATGACTACCAATGCAATTTGAAATTTAGGAGTACTGTACATGCTGAATCTATTAAGTTTCTGGATGTAGAGGTCAAAGTCAAGGACGACAAACTGGAAAGTAAACTGTTTTCGCAAAGCTACTGCCGGGAACAGTTTGCTTCATGCAAATAGCTGTCACCCGAAGAACCTGATAAACAGTATACCATATGGTGAGCTCCTCAGAGTGAGAAGAAATTGTAGCTCTGAACAAACATTTCAGGAGGAAGTGATTAACATGAAGAGTAGATTCACTGAAAGGGGCTATTCCAATAAAGTGATAAAACAGGCATGTGACAAAGTTATGGCAGTACGAAGATCAGATATGTTACTAGTGAAACACAAAGATTTGAGTATAGATGAACCATTTCGATTCATAACCACGTACAGTAATCAATCGTGGGAAGGTAGGAAATGTCTCAAAAAATATTGGCATGTTCTGAATACAGATGAGACATTGAAGAAATATATAGGTGGAAATCCTATGATCAGGTTTAGAAAATGCACAGCATTAAATAACATACTATGTAATAACACCATACAAACTACAAAAGATCCCAATCCCATACAAGGTTTTTTTGTATCTGGTTCATGCAAGGCTTGCAAAAAGAGCATAAACTGCAAAGAGATCAAGCTTTCTAAAGACCATTCCTCATCAACAAACATTTAAAATGTAAATCAGATTTTTGTGTGTATGCTTTGCGCTGTCCTTGTTCATTGATTTACATTGGCAGCACGATTCATCCAGTGAAATAATGGGTCCTGGAACACATGAGGGCCATTGCCAATGAGAACAGGCAGTACCCAGTGGCCAGACACTTTAAGGAGTTTCATAATAAGAATAGCTTTTTTTTACAATTCTGATCCTTAGATAGAATCACTGTATCAGAAAGAGAAGGCAACAGAGTGAGGGAACTCAGACGTTTAGGGTCTAGAATGATTATCAAGTTTGGAACAGTACACCCAATGGGATTGAACAAAGATGAAGAATTAGCGGTTCATTTAGGTTAATAGTTGCACCCTACTACATTATCTTCCAATGAGTTGGATTTTATGTATGCTCTCGTATGCTTATTGTTGTTTGTTTTTATTTGACCACATTGTATTGATTGCACGGTTTTTATTTTTGTCGGAGACGAAAATATCAGCTTGCTGAATGTAAGGAACACAAAAGAGCTGAAATATCTATGCAGCAGGAGATCATAACTGAAGACAGGTATTGAGTAAGAATTTTGTGGGGATTTGTTTAAGCCCACTGGGGCATGACAGACAATAATTTTGAATTGGGCAGAATTGTGTTACAATTGGTAGAGGGTGATCGAGCACCACTACGTGATTGGCCCACATGGGCAGAATTGAGAACCATCATTATTATTAAATAATTTTTTCCACACAAAAAATGTTTTTGATGACACATCTGTGGATAATAATATTGATTTATACTGGATTCATAACGATCCATAAAAGTTGGAACCACTTGAATTGCACTCTATGTATGTACAGTTTACAGCAGCTCAATTGTATCCTATAGAGAAGTTGACAATTTCAAAATGGATGCCATTTTTCCTATGTGAAACCAAGCATTGGGATATGTAGTCCTATTTCGATTGTTATATTCATGCACTATATGTAATTGATCACTACAAAAAGTCTGTAACCCGTGACCAAGGTGCGGCTGCACCAAAACGCGTTGAGCGTTTGTTTGCTATTTGTTTGAATACATTATTCACGCTTTAATGAAATTGGGCTCGATAAACTTTTGTCTACCGACATTGGATTGATTGTGTCGTGGAGGTTCGCGCCCTCTATTGAGCCCGTTGCCGCAAGAGGTTGAGAGCACAAGCGAATTGTGTTAGTGTATATATATATATATATATATATATATATATATATATATATATATATATATACTATCTACTGTCGGTCGCCAGTAGATAGTTATAGTTAGGACCAAGTTCCCATAGGAAATCTGAAAATTCTATTTTGAATAACTTTGGCGCCATTCCCCATGCATTTTCCCATAGGACCTTTAGTCGAAGGTACAGCCCGAACGGCTGAACAGAATTACTTGAAATTTGGCAAAGAGGTAGTCCTCAGGTCAGGCATGTGCCTTTTGCATATATGGTGTCAATCTGTTCAGTAGTTCCTGAGAAAATCAAAAGTAAAATCACATATATATCTGGGCGGAGCCTAACCACACATCTCATCGTGAGATCTGATTGGCTGTCAGCACTTCATCCAAGAAGTGTTGGCAGCCATCTTGGGACCAATATACATGATAGCACCTCATTAAAAAGCATTGCAGTTAATAGAAGGTTTTAAGACTTTAGTTACATTATAAATCATTTGTTGATGGTACCATACTCATTTTAGGAATTGTGGTGTGTTCTAAGGTGATTTTACCATGTGAAAAAGCCTTCTGCTGTGATATCATGAATCATGTTTGAGAGAAAACTATTTTCTCATGCTTTTCTCACAGAGGTTTGGAAGGTGATCTATAAGCTAAACTGAGAGCATATTTTCTGTAAATTCACATTATCTTTCTCAGTCATGTGAGAATGAAGTCTGGCATTCTCAGTAAAACATGTACATCCAACAAGGGCAGAGACTGTCAGTTGATTCCTTTGTGTTCTACTGCAGCTTCCCAGAGTGTTCTAAAGATCAACTAGAGCACTAACAGTCCTACTTATGACAAACGTATGGCACACCTGAAGCCATCTTGGTTGGAATAAAGTGGTAACTCTTAATTTATTTAATTTAAAAAAGGAAGAAAATGAGGGGGTTCATTTTGCCATAGAAAGTATGATTAGTGCTGCAGAAAGAAAAATTAGGGCACATTTTGAGTGACTTCTCAAATCCTCTTCTATTTCATTAAAAAATTCTGACTTGCAGACAGAAACATGCACTTTCAATACCAAAAGCAGACTTCCCTGGTGAGCAGTAGCTTTACTACAGTGATCTAATAAGCAACTAGAGTGCTTAAATTCTGAACTTATGGCAAATGTGTGACACATCTGAATGCCTTCTTGATGGAATCAAAGTAAAAAACTTAAAGTGTTTCCTACCGAGGAGACTGTAGTAAATGAGGAAATTAGGAAACTTTATAACAAATAAGTCTCCCAAAATGGCCACCAGAGACAAAAGAGCCCAAATGTAGCCCAAATATCACCCAGATGTAGCCCAAGTATAGCCCAATGACATAATGTCCCAGAGTGTTCTAACGAACAACTAGAGCGCTAACAGTCTTACTTATGACAAAAGTATGGCATACCTGAAGCCATCTTGATTGGAATAAAGTGGTAACACTTAAAACATTTAATTTACAAAGAAACCAAATTAGGGGGTTCATTTTGCCATAAAAATTATGATTAGTGCTGTAGAAAGAAAAATTAGGGCACATTTTGACTTTTCAAATCCTCTTCTATTTCTTAAAAAAATTCTGACATGCAGACTGAAACATGCACTTTGAATACCAGCAGCAGACTTCCCTGGTGAGCAGTAGCTTTACTACAGTGATCTAATGAGCAACTAAAGTGCTAACATTCAGAATGTATGGCAAATGTGTGACACATCTGAATGCCTTCTTGATGGAACCAAAGTAAAAAACTGAAAGTATTTCCTACTGAGGAGACTGCAGTAAATGAGGAAATTAGGAAACTTCATAACAAATAAATCTTCCAAGATGGCCACCAGAGACAAAAGAGCCCAAATGTAGCCCAAATATCACCTAGATGTAGCCCAAGTATAGCCCAATGACAGCATGTCCCAGAGTGTTCTAACGAGCAACTAGAGCACTAACAGTCTTACTTATGACAGATGTATGGCACACCTGAAGCCATCTTGATTGGAATAAAGTGGTAACACTTACAACATTTAATTTACAAAGGAACAAAATGAGGGGGGTCATTTTGCCATAAAAACTATGATTAGTTCTGCAGAAAGAAAAATTAGGGCACATTTTGACATCTCAAATCCTCTTCTATTTCATAAACAAATTCTGACATGCAGACTGAAACATGCACTTTGAATACCAGCAGCAGACTTCCCTGGTGGGCAGCAGTTTTACTACAGTGATCTAATGAGCAACTAGAGTGCTAACATTCAGAATTTATGGCAAATGTGTGACACATCTGAATGTCTTCTTGATGGAACCAGAATAAAAAACTGAAAGTATTCCCACTGAGGAGACTGCAGTAAATGAGGAAATTAGGAAACTTCATAACAAATAAATCTCCCAAGATGGCCACCAGAGACAAATGAGCCCAAATGTAGCCCAAATATCACCCAGATGTAGCCCGAGTATAGCCCAATGACAGAATGTCCCAGAGTTTTCTTAAGAACAACTAGAGCACTTACTGTCTTACTTATGACAAATGTATGGCACACCTGACGCCATCTTGATTGGAATAAACTGGTAACACTTAAAACATTTAATTTAAAAAGGAACACAATGAGGGGGTTCATTTTGCCATAGAAATTATGATTAGTGCTGAAGAAAGAAAAATTAGGGCACATTTTGAGTGACTTCTCAAATTTTCTTCTATTTCATTAAAAAATTCTGATATGCAGACTGAAACATGCCCTTTTAATACCAGCAGCAGACTTCAGTGGTGAGCAGTAGCTTTACTACAGTGATCTAATGAGCAACTAGAGTGCTAACATTCAGAATTTATGGCAAATGTGTGACATATCTGAATACCTTCTTGATGGAATCAAAGTAAAAAACTGAAAGCATTTCCTACTGAGGAGACGGCAGTAAATGAGGAAATTAGGAAACTTCATAACAAATAAATCTCCCAAGATGTCCACCAGAGACAAAAGAGCTCAAATGCAGCACAAATATCCCCCAGATGTAGCCAACATGTAGCCCAATGACAGAAGTGTACAAAACACTTATTTTTTGTGTATTTGCAGTTTTATATAGTGCAGACTTGTCAGGTATTGGAGTGCTTTACATGAGCATTGGTTACATCACACAAGATCAAATTCATTTTGGTTGTAAACATGGGGAGATTAAGTGATTTGACCAGAATCACAGAATGTTGAGCTGAAGCAGAAACTCAAACCTGGTTCCTCAGTTGCAAAGTCTGCAGCTCTGGAAGTAACATCCTCTCCCCTAGGTGCAACATTTTTTTTTTTTTTTTTTTTTAGTTTGAAAAGCTTTATTTAAAAAGAATGTCAATACAGGGATATCAGCAGAAATTGAAACAATAAAGTGATAAGAATGCAAAAACAGTAAATAGCTAATATCATAATAAACGAGCAAAAGCATTTTATACTGATTTTAAGGAAGGAAGGGAAAGGGGGGGGAAGAGAGGGGGAGGGAAAACAAAAAGGGAAGAAAGGGAAAAGATAACAATATATTATAAAAATAATGTAAATTATGCTATTAAAGAAAGGGTGCTGTAGGCAAAACAACAGTCAAAAAACAACTGGAAGAACAAGTAGAACAGTGAATAAATCCTATACGAATGATATGGATATAGGAGAAAAAGGAGTAAGTCCCTCAAGGCGGCTTAAAATTTTCCGAAGTGACAGTTGACACATTCTTCTGAACCAGCTGATCTAAATATGAGGTAAGAGGTAACCAGAAGAGATCCCTGTTCTGCTGAGGACTATAGGAGGAGGCAAAAGCGGTGTCAAGTCTGTGAAAATGACATAAGGAGTTCCACCAGTGACGGATGGACAGCTTTGTAAGGGACTTCCAATTAGAAGAAATGTGTTGAAAGGCTAAAGCCAGCATAAGATCAAAAAGGCCACGAGAAGGCAAAGGAAGATCTAAAGAGTCAGATAAACTGCCTAGAAAAAGGGTAGATATTGAATATGAAGATGAGAGTGTGAAAATACGAGAGATGTATATCCAGACAGAATTCCAGAAGCAAGAAACAGGTGGACATAAGAATAAAAGATGGAAGAGATTAGCATTAGGAGCAGAACACGTCCAACAGTTAGAATCAGGAGAAGAAGAGAAACGAGCTAGAGAGAGTGGCGAAAGGAACAGTCTGTGATAAAGATAAAATAAAGTTTGAGTGAGGGAGGAGGAACGAGAGACTCTCAAAGATCTGGACCAGAGCTTATCCCACAAGGTAACGGACCAAGAACATCCCAAGTCCGCCTCCCAAGAAAGTTCCAGTTTAGACTTAAGACGATCAGGATTAGGAGATGAGAAGAATTTATAAATGAGAGAAGCTTTGGGAAGGGTTGAAAGAATTTTAAGAAGAGGAGTTTGGGAAGCAGAGGAAGGAGAGGAAGGAAGAGAGTAAAAAATATCGAGGATAAGTGACATCAGAGAAACAAACTTTTGCAAGAAGGAACGGGGACAATGAAAAGACATTTGAAACTGAGGAAAGGAACAAGGAAACGCTCCATCAAAGAGCTGGTTCACCCATATGATGCCCAAAGATCTCCATGTCTTCCAAAAGATGGGTCTATTGTTAATAAGGATGAGGGAGTTATACCAGATAGTGGAATCCAGTAAAGATTCCCGAGTAATAGTCGTAGGGTTGAAAAGAGGTCTCAAAAGAGAGGAGGTATGTTTAAACAAAAGGGATGACGAGAGGGGGGCCTTGGCAGAAAAACGTATAACCTCCCCAAAAGAAAAGGGCATCAACAATGTTTGCTCGACGTGAAGCCAGAGAGGAGCGAGAGGAGAAGGAACGGAAGCAAGCCATCTGGACGCCTGACGAAAAGAGAATGATTTATGATAAAGACGGAAGTCTGGGAAGTTGACACCACCATTGGACTTGGACTTACGAAGCTGCGCTAAAGAAATTCTAGATCTCTTTTTGTTCCAGAGAAATCTAGATAAACAAGAATCAATGCGTTTAAAATGGAATACGGGAATATGAACGGATAACATAGATAAAACGTAAATTAAGATGGGAGCTATCATCATCTTGATTGAATCCAATCGCCCCCACCAGGATAGAAAGAGGGGGTTCCAGGAAGAAAGTAAACGCTCAATACGAGACAAAACCACAGACATGTTTAGTGCAATTGAAGCAGAGATGGAATTAGAAAACCATACTCCTAAATATTTAATTTTGGAATTATTCCAAGCAAAACCAGTAGGGGAGAAGGCATGAGGAGTACATAATTTTGTAAGGGGAAGGATTTCGGTTTTATCCGAATTGATTTTATAACCCGAAACCTGAGAAAAAGAGTCAAATTCAGATAGTAAGGGGGGAATGGAGATTTCTGGGTCAGAAATAAAGAGGAGTATATCGTCTGCATAAGCAGACAATTTCAATTGATTATCCCCATAAGGAAAACCTGAAATGGAACCATTATTGCGGATAGAAGACAAAAAGGGTTCAAGGGCGAGAACAAAAAGTAAAGGAGATAAGGGGCAACCTTGACGAACACCACGCTGAAGAGGAAAATATGATGAAACTTGACCATTGACCAGAACCGAAGCCTTAGGAGAAGAGTATAGTAAAGAAATGAGAGAGATAAAGTGAGGGCCAAAACCATGCCAACGCAAGGAAGCAAATAAAAAGGACCAATCAACTCTATCAAAGGCTTTTTCAGCATCTACAGAAATAGCCGCTAAAGGAATAGAAAGGGACGGAACTTGATTTAAAACATTAAGAAAAAGGCGAGAATTATCAGAAGTGAGCCTACCTTTAATAAAACCACATTGTTCTTTACCAATAAGGAGGGGCATTAAGGGATCAAGGCGTAGGGCAAGAACTTCAGCAAACAACTTATAGTCCACATTTACTAAAGAGATCGGACGATAATTCTTACAGAATTTGGGATCGCGACCGTCTTTAGGAATCAGACAGATAGTGGCTTCTTGAAAAGTACCCTCAGACTTACCCGATAAATAAAACGATTGAAAGAGAAAAAGAAGTTTTGGAAGCAAAAGATCAGAAAAATGCAAATAAAATTCAACTGAAAAACCGTCAGGGCCAGGAGTTTTACCTTTGGTGAGAGAATTTAAAGCCGTAGATAGCTCATGCAAGGAAAGATCAACTTCCAGATCTGGGAAGTTAAGAAGAGAAGTCGAAGGCTTAGGAAGTTTGTCAAAATAAGCTTGGATAAGGGAGGGAGAGGGAGAAGATTCAGGTGTATAAAGAGTACAATAAAATAACTGAAACTGGTCAAGAATGTCTTGAGCTTTATGCAATAAAGTATTATCAGAAGAATAAATGGAATCAATAAAGGAGCGTTCCTTGCGCGACTTGAGATAATTAGCTAAAAGCTTCCCTGCTTTATTGCGACCACCGTAGTATCGGGCACTACTACGAAGAAGCATAGACGAAGCATTATCGGTAGTAGATTTATTAAACTCTAATTTGGCGCGGATGAGATCCGGAGAAACAGAGAGCTTAGGGGAAGAGTAGAACTTACGTTCCAAAGATTTAATGTGGGCTAGAATATCTTTCTGTTTCTGAAGAAAACGCTTCTTTTTCTTGGAAACAAACATACATATGCATCAACATTAGCATTTGCGATTCCTTATTAGCGAAAAATAAGGATTCGCTAATAAGGAATAGCAAAAGGCTATGCATGTAGGAATCGCTATTCAAATAGCGATTCCTTAACTTTCCTTAATTGCTACTAGCAAATAGCGAATAGCAATTAAGGAATGCCGTCCCAATCATTCCTATGGGCCTCCGGGCCCATAGGAATGATTCGGAGATTGCATGAGCAAATAGCGAGGTTCTCGTTAATTGCTCATGCAATTTCAAGGGTGCAAGGGTGTCAAAATGACACCCTATAGCACCCCTGAAAATGATATGTGCACATATGTTGCACACACACATGCTCTAAGGGCATGTGTGTGCGCAACATGAAACTTTGAAAAATGCACAAAAGTGCATTTTTCAAAGTTTTTGCAAATTACCATGCAGTTCATCTTCATGGTAATTTGCTCCCCCTATTAGCGAAATCGCTAATTTTTTAACTTTGATGCATTGCATTTAAGGAATCTCACTTTGGGATTCCTTAAATGCAATCGCTATTTAAGGAATCGGTATTTAAGGAATCCCTATTTAAGGAATCGGTATTTAAGGAATCCCTATTTAAAGAATCGCTATTTAAGGATTCCTTAAATAGCGATTTCTGCTTTTGGGTTGATGCATTGGGATTGGGTATTTTTAACTTAATACCGGGAGCTATTAGCGAATCGGTATTTTACCGACTGGATTTTGGGTTGATGCATGAGGCTGAAAGTCAATAACAAACCCACGAGCCGTGGCTTTAAAGGAGTCCCAAAGAAGATGGGGGGAAATGTTAGAAACGTCATTTAACCGAAAGAAATCAGTAGCAAAAGATCGGAAAGAGGAGGAGAAAAAAGGGTCGATAAGGAGGGAATTGTTAATATGCCAACGAGAAGATTTGGGATGCGGAAGAAGGAGGTCAAGGTACGCCACAATAGGAGCATGGTCCGAAATGAGTATAGGTTCAATAGAAGAAGAAATTAAATTTTGCGACAAAGAGAGAGAAAGAAAAATATAGTCAAGGCGAGAAAAAGATAAGTGTGGAGGGGAGAAAAAGGAGTAGTCAAGGGTGTCAGGATGTGAAAGCCTCCAAGAATCCGTGAGGTGTGTTTGAGAAATAGTATCGAGAAACTGTTTGTGAGGTTTGTGAGGTATAAATCGAACCAGTGACTTACGATCAAGAAAGGGATCCACAATCTGGTTACAGTCACCACCTAGAATGAAAAAGTCATCTTTGTGTTGAATACATATGCTCGTAATTGAGGGCCAAAAAAGTAAGTTGGGTTGTGTAGGACCATAAACATTAAACACAGTCAGGGGAGTAGAATTAATTAACAACTTAGCTAAAACCCATCTACCATCAGAATCAGTTTCTTGTAATAACACTTTACATGGTAACTTTTTATGACATAAAATAGCAACACCATTTTTCTTGTTAGTAGAAGGGGAGAATAAGACCGTACCCACCCAGGCACGCTTTAGCTTAAGAGATTCCGCCTCAGAAAGGTGGGTCTCTTGAAGGAGAACTATGTCAGGATTATAAGAAGCGAGGTGGGAAAGAATCCTCTGACGCTTGATAGGGCTGATAAAACCTTTAACATTCCAGGAGATTACTCTGAATTTAAAAGGCTAAGAACATTAACAGGAACAACACCAACAACAACTGATAAAAGGTAAGAAGGATGCATAAAATGACAGAGAATACAGGGCAAAGGAGAAGGCAAAAAAGAGGGAGAGGAAAGAAGAAAAAAGGAGTGTAAAGCAAAAAGGGAAAACAGTGATGGAGACGAAGAGAGATTGAAAGCAGATAAAAAGAAGAGGAACGAAGGGAAAAGGAAAAAAGAGGGAGGAGAAAAAGAAAAATTACAAGAAGTGACAGTACACATCCAAAAAGGATGACTGAACATAACATACCTGAAGGGGACACGAAGAGGATATCGGGACAATGGAAAGACGCAACAAGAATGACCTCCCGGAACCAGGAGACCAAACCGGAACGCACCAGGACGGAAGACGATGAACACATCTCGCAGAAAGGGATGAGGGGAGCATAACAATCGATCTGAATAAAGAAAAATAAATAGAAAAGGGCTGACAATGGAATAGACACATAAAGAAATGCATAAGAGTGGAAATGTAGAACGAGAAACAGTTAAAAAGTGAAAAGTGATAGTGAAAAGCAATAAAGATAAAAGACATCAAAAAGAAGAACGTAAAAAATGACTCAAAAAGACGAATTATTAGTCTAAAAGAGACAATGGCAGCATAAAAATGTTACAATTGAAAAGCCTGTAGGAAAAGAAAGATTAAACATTCAACCCGAAGTAGAAGCAGAAGTATCCATGCCAGAATTAGATTGCATATGAATAGAATTTTTAAGTTCTGCAGGATCATGAAAAGTCCAAGTTTGATTCTGATGGGTAACTTTGAAGGTACATGGGTGGAATAGACCATATCTGGCACCAAGAGTGCGCAATGGAGCACGGAGACTCAAAAATTCTCTTCTTCTGGCTGCAGTAACATTGGAAACATCCTGAGTGAGAAAGACCTTCTGGCCCAACCAAGAGATTTGACGTTTAGCTCTAGCCGCAGAGAGGACCAGAAGCAAATCCGTAAATTTCAAAAAAAGGATGATGACTCCTCGAGGCTTAGTGGAGGTGGATAAGCGAGGACCAAGTCTGTGGGCTCTTTGTACACTCAGGGAGGTGGTTGAAGGCATATCTAAAAGCTTTAAGAGGAAGGAGGGGAAAAACGTGACAGGGTCATCACCTTCCAAAGACTCCGGCAGACCATAAATGCGAAGATTGTTCCTTCTATTTCTGTTTTCTAAATCCTCAGTGTGCTGCTGAAGGGCTAGAACAGATTTTTCGAGAGAAGAAATACGCTTAGAATTAACTTGAATGTCTACAACCTGCTGTTCCACCGAAGACATTCTGTTATCCATAGACACCCATTTTGCCTCAAAAAGCTGCATTTTCGAATTATTCTCCTCCACGAACGGGCGAAGAGCCCGTATCTCTTCCAGTAGAAGTTCCATAGAGATGGGAGATGGCGACCTATCCGAAGGAGGGGGAGAGTCCTGCTTCAAGCGCTTCGAGCATGCAGAGGAAGGAGGTGTTTTGCTTGAGGAGGATTGTGGGGTGGGAGAACCGATGGGAGCTGCTGCCGCCATCTGAGCAGAGATTGGAGAAGAGTCCAGAGTTGAGGAGGAAGAAGAAGGCGCCGCAGGAGGACTCTTTGAGGGCACAAAGACAAATTTTGGGTTACGTAATTTGCCCATGAGTAGCAGGACGCAAAAATAGTGGGCCAAAACAAAATACAATGTATCAGGGAGAACCAGCCAATTAGAAAAAAGAATGGCAGGTAAGCGATACAGCACAGCAGTCAATAGAATACGGAGAAAAACAATAAAAGGTCCACCTCCAAGGATGTAAAGCACGTAAGGAAAAAGCTCCTGATTTAGGTAAAGTTCCACAAAGCTGACGTAATAACTTTACGTAGTAGCCAAAAAGACGTGCAAGCCAGTTAGTACGAGGAAGCAACTGCCATGTTACAACAACAGGAAGCAAAGGGACAGGAGGGTGCACCAGATCCAGGCAGAACCCTCAGTCAGCAACCGCAGCTCCATAAACAGGCACAAGATGTAACCAGTAACTCTAGTGACCTTGCAACAGAGAAACAAATGCTATTTAAGTGCCACAAAAAGATAAAAATGTCATAGCCTGGTTCTCAAAATGATGTTTTGGAATACATATTAATATCTGGTCATCAAAATACTTATAACGCCCTTATAGAGGCTTTGGCCACAAGCTGCGCATGATTAAGTAGCCGAGAGAGCGTCGTCCGCGATCCAAAATGGCGGACGCGCTGAGGAGATCCCGTTACGCGGGATAACAAAGCCTTTCAAAAGTAGGCGGAAGCGCTGCCTGGGCTCACCCGCGGTCCGAGTCACTCCGCTGCCAGCATCAATCGAGGGGAGCGAGAAGGAGGCAGGAACTCCGTCGATAATTGTAGAAGAGCGTCCCGGTGTATCGGAGCTCCGGTATTAGGCGGCCATCTTCGTCGGCGCCTAAGCCACGCCCCCCCTAGGTGCAACATTTAATCAAGTGGTCAACTGGATAAAAAAACATAAAGATTACAAATAATTTAAAAGTTCTTTGTCGCTATTTGAAAACTCAGAAAATGTGTCCTCATTTTAGTTTTTTACAGCACTAACCATAATTTTGATGCAAATAAGACCCTCTCATATATGTAATTTCTAAAGGAAATACTCTAGGTATTACAGTTTTGATTACAACAAGATGACGTCAGGCGTTCCACACTTTTGTAATAAATGTAGAATGTTAGCAATCTAGTTGTTCATTGGGATACTGTTGAGAGGCAGAGGCCAGGGGCACGGCCTCTGAAAATTGAAGGTAGGTAGGAGAGTGCAGAGGCAACAATTTGACCACACTGGGCAGGCAGGAAGGGCAGTGGCAGCACAACAGACTATGGAGGGCAGTGGAAAGGAGGGCAGGGGCAACAAACCAACAATACAGGACTGGCAAGAGAGGCTGTGGCAATATAATAGACCATTGTGGGCAGAAGGAAGAGGCAGTGGTAGTACAACCATACATGCCAACAGACCCGTTTCAGCCAAGAAACGTCCAATGTTTTTAAGCTCAAATGGGCTTTATTTGATCTGTCTCCTGTCTACAATCTCCTCTTTTTCAAAGTAACTCAAAGGGGAAAATCAATACCACAGTTTTTTTCAAAATCTCCCTCTTACCAAGTTCAAAATGTTCGCAAGTATGGTACATTGGATCACGGTAGGCAGGAGGAATTGGGGTAGGGACATAGACTCGGATAACAGAGGACAGGAGGGACATGGAGAGGTGCACCAAACTGACCCTACAGGGCAGGCATCAGGGTTTGCAGCGGCACAATACACCACACAGCGCATGCGAGACGGGAGTGCAGCACAACAATCCATAGAAAGCAATAGGGAGGGGACAGGACCATGCACATGGACAACAGAGAACAGAGGGGAAAGAGGCAATGGTAGCTAGCTGACCATAATGGACAGACAGGAGAGAAAGCTGCAGCATAACAGACCATAAAGGGCAGGAGGGACGGATCAGGGGCATTACAATGGAACAGACAAGCCAGGAGGGAGGTAATAGGGGTCTGCACAGGGAAACAGAGGGCTGGGGGCAAGGGGGCAGGGCAGGAGCAGCAAGATGACCATGGAGGTCAGGCAGGATGGGCACTAGAAACAAGACACACCATGGAGAGCAACAATGAGACTATGAGCAAGAAGGAGGGTGCAGGGGCATGCATAAAGGACCATGGAGGATAGAAGGGAGGGTCAGGGTGGGCACAGACAAGAGAGTTCAGGGGAAGGGACCTCACAACAGACCGTGTGGGGCAGGCAGGAGGAGCAGTTGCAACACAAAAGACCAGGGAGGGCAGAAGGGTGTGGCAGTAAAATGGACCATGGAGGACAGGATGAAGGGGATAGGGGCATGGCATGTGGACAGGCAGGGTGGAGGTGGCAGGGACAGGTTACAGTCATCTGACAATGCTAGGCAGGTGGGAGGGGAGTGGCAGCTCAACAGAACACTCAGAGTAGATAGGAGTGGCAGGTCCATGGAACATGGTGGGCAAAAAGGATGGAGCAGGGGGAAGGAGAATAGGGGCAGCTAGCTAAGCACAGAGGCTAAGCAGGAGGTCAATGATGGGCCATAGAATTGGGCAATGGAGGGCAGGAGGAGTGGACTGGTACATCATGCTAAATGGAGGGCAGTGGCAGCACATCAGACCATGCATGGCAGGAGGGAGGAGCCTAGTCCATGGATTCAGACAACAGAGGATAGGGAGGAGGTGGATGGGGCAGCAAGCTAACTGTTCAGAGAAGGTGGGTATTAGGAACGTTATTGTTTTTAAAATGTGCGAACTACTTAAAATATGAACAAGTATGCAGCATAATCTCACTTTTATTCAGGAAGAAGAGGACGTTTGTGACTGTGACTCCGGGCTCACTTAGCAGAAACACCCCCTGACCCTCCACCCCATCGCAAAATGTAATGCCCGTGAAAAGGGTAGGTGGACGCAGTGTTATATAGAACATAGCCCTGAGAGCACGATTGAAAATGAAAACTAGCTATAGTATATGGTATAAACTATGCACCAAAAAGTTTGATATAAGATGAACCGGGGCGTGAAATATAATATGCAATACATTGTGACTCTAAAGTGAGGTTCGTCTCCTTTCCATAGAGTAAAATAAAAAGTATTACACATCCGGCGGTGGATGTGTGTTTTATTAACCGTGAGGGGGGTTTCTTGCATAGTTTGGTCGAATTTTTGTCGAATCCCCTTTGAATGGCTTGGTGTGCGTGTATCTGAAATGTGCCCGTCAATAGCTACCCATGTTTGTATAAATAAACGACAAGGGTGTCTACTTGGAGAGTACCCACCGGCAGGGGCGCCGGGATTAGGCACGGTAGGGCGTCAGACACGTCAGAGCTTCACTAGCAGTGTAAATACTTTCCATGTGGATTCATTCTATGGATAGTCGCCTTTTACTGAATATCACGCAAATCGTCATGGTGATAGGTACATACGGTTTGTCCAGCATGTCCTAGGTGTTTCTATAAATATATATTTTTTTAAAATAATAAAAAACAAAGGCCGGCCCCGGGGGATGGTGTCCCCGGGGCTATAAGTGGCCTGAGGAGGGGGGCAACGCAGCCCCCTCCTAAAGAATTTAAAAAAAAAAGGCCATGACCCGGGGGTTGGGGTCCCCGGCGCCGATTAAGGCCTTGGGAGGGCCAAATTTATTATTTTCAACAAAAAAAAATTAGGGTGCAGTGCAGGCCCTGGGGGATGGGGTCCCCAGGGCCAGTAAATTAGAAAAAGAAGTGGGGCCACACAGCCCTCCGTCTTAAAAAAATAAAATAAATAAAAGACCGGCGTCGCGCCGGATGCCACGCCCCCTCCTTGCAGCACTCTGCAAACGCGCCCCTGGCCAGTTGTAAGTTGGGGAATTAATTCCTCTTCAATACTGAGGGTCCCTGAGGGCCAACTAGCCCTACAGGTATCTCCAGTATGCGCCAGGGAGCTGTGTTGCAGACAGGTGTTCTGAGGCCACGCCCCTTTTTACACCTCAATGCAACGCAGCTCTGTGGCGCTTGCTGGAGGTACCTAGTGGGCTAGTTTGACCCTAGGGACCCTTAGGATTCAAGGGGACTTAATCTCTCAACTTAGAACGGCCAAAGGGTGCATTTACACAGTGGTGAAGTGAGGGGACGGGGCCTGAGGTGACGTGGGCAAACACGCCCTGTGGCGCGTTTTAAATTGGGGAAATAATTCCCTTTCAATCCTGAGGCACCCTGGGGGCCAACTAGCCCACCAGGTGCTTCCAGTAAGCGCCACTGCTCTGCGTTGCAGATAGGTGGTGCAGTCCGTGCCCCAGTTTTTACACCTTTCTGCAATGGCGCTTACTGGACGTACCTAGTGGGCTATTTTGCCCCTAGGGATCCTCAGGATTCAAGGGGACTTAATCTCCCAACTTAAAAAACGGCCACAGGGCGTGTTTACACAGTGGGGAAGGGAGGGGACGGGGCCTGAGGTGACATGTGCAAACACACCCTATGGCGCGTTTTAAGTTGGGGAAATAATTCCCCTTCAATCCTGAGGGCCCCTGGGGGCTAACTAGCCCACCAGGTGCTTCCAGTAAGCGCCCCTGAGCTGCGTTGCAGAGAGGTGGTCCAGGCCGTGCCACTTTTTACACCTCTCGGCAACGCAGCTCTGTGGCGCTTACTAGAGGTATCTAGTGGGCTAGTTGGACCCTAGGGACCCTCAGGATTCAAATGAACTTAATCTCCCAACTAAAAACGGCCACAGGGCGTGTTTACACAGTGGTGAAGGGAAGCGACGGGGCCTGAGTTAACGTGTACAAACAAGCCCTGTGGCGCGTTTTAAGTTGGGGAAATAATTCCCCTTCAATCCTGAGGGACCCTGGGGGCCAACTAGCCCACCAGATGCTTCCAGTAAGCGCCACTGCACTGCGTTGCAGAGAGGTGGTCTAGGCCGTGCCCCTTTTTACATCACTCTGCAACGCAGCTCTGTGGCACTTACTGGAGGTACCTAGTGGTCTAGTTGGACCCTAGGGACCTTCAGGATTCAAGGGGACTTAATCTCCGAATCTAAAACGGCCACAGGGCGTGTTTACACTGTGGGGAAGTGAGGGGACGGGGTCTGAGGTGACGTGCAAACACGCCCTGTGGCGCGTTTTAAGAGGTAGTTTTAATACCCTGCCCTATTATATACTAGGGGGTTACAGAGGAGGTCATGCTGATCACGGGGGGACCCCAACGCATAGTGTTCCCTAGTGTACGTAGGTGTTTTCACTGTATTCTGAGTGTCTTTTAACATAGCACTGGCTCTAGGACTGGTTAGTCAGACTCAGTTACCACCAGTATCCATCTGAAAAAGTTAAGGGTACAGGATGATTTTGCAACAAGGCTTCCTACTGCTCTTCTGTTTGTTCTTTCTGCACGTTATCCTTCTTCCTGCACTTTTCTTCGTGTTTGAGGACTTCTGTTGCTTCTTTCTGCATTTCTTTTTTTTCTTTCTGTGCGTTTTTCCTTCTTTCTTCACATGTCCTATCTCTGTAGGCATAGTTAGAAATTAGCATTTAAAAAACCTTTGAAATTCACTGAAAAAACCATAGGTTTCAGGCACGTTATAGTTAGGAATTAGCATTTAAAAAACCTTGGAAATTCACTGAAAAAACCACAGGTTTCAGGGACGTTATAGTTAGCTGGACTTTTCACTCGTACAAAACCTTTGAAATTCCCCCCTTATGGTTAGTTCAGCTAACTATAACTCGCGCGCCCGCAATGCACTGCTGATGACGTCACATATTACATCACTCATGACATGGTCAGTGACATCACTCATGACATCACTGATGACATCTCAAATGACATCACTGATGACATCATCCTTGTGATAGAGGGGCAGACCTCCTCTCCCCCTAATATAACCTTTGATACACATTCAAAAATAGAAAGTACAATTTTCAAAACAATGGACATACCAATATCAGTTACAACAACCTATTCAGTAATTCTAAGATCCACATCCACATCCACTCATTCACCAACAGTCCTATATAGTCACTCATACATGTACTCACTAATCATATGTACTCATACACCTATACATCCTGTTACACAACGCCACTCATCCATAGAGTTACTCACACACATAGTCACTCATGCTAATAAAGAATCAAACATCCATTTACTTGCATATACAGTTATACACCCACCACCACACTTACTTCTACAGAAACGTACACATACTTAGTCTTTTAAACAATCACTTATAGAAACACATACTTATTCATACAGGAACTCTTTCAATCTCTCACTCTCACATATACTCACTTATATACACCAATAGTCACATATACTAGTTTAAAACATATGTAGTTACTCTTAAAGACACTATTGAGACAGACATTCACTCACTAACACACCCATGTACACACTCATCCACCCATACAGTCCTGCACACATGCTGTCTTCAACACATACAAACAGTGAGTCACTCATTCATGCACCTATGCACTACGTAATACCCCCCACCGAACCACACAGACACTCAGACACTCATACTGATACTCAAAAAAACAACTAATAACCTATATAGACACTCATGTAGCTACTCACCAACCCATGCAGCCACTTATACACAAAGTGAGAGACTGATACAGATATTTATATATTTAAACATTACTCACTAAGCCATGTATTCACTAAGATACACTTAATCAGTCAGTTATACAATCAATTTTTCAAAAACAAATCATCCATTTAGACACTTGTATACCCATTTATTCTTCCATCGACCTTGAGATATACATATATAAAACATATGTAATTTTCAGAAAAACACACATTCACTGGATGATGTCATCAGTGATGTCATTTGAGATGTCATCAGTGATGTCATGAGTGATGTCACTGACCATGTCATGAGTGATGTAATATGTGACGTCATCAGCAGTGGATTGCGGGCTCACAAGTTATAGTTAGCTGAATTAACTATAACGGGGGAATTTCAATGGTTTTGTACGAGTGAAAAGTCCAGCTAACTATAACGCCCCTGAAACCTGTGGTTTTTTCAGTGAATTTCTAAGCTTTTTTAAATGCTAATTCCTAACTATAACGTGCCTGAAACCTATGGTTTTTTCAGTGAATATACATATATATATATATGAACAAGACCACTTGAAGGTCGAAAGGCGTTGTGGCAGAGGTGCGTGGCAACAATTAAACATTTACGCACTGCAAATTGGGTCAGTTTTCGTCCTTGTCATCTCGAGTGGATGTTGTGTGGCGAAGTTCTGGGATAATTATATATATATATATATTCCTCACATTTAGCTCCTTCCGGTCTCCTGCCCCATGGTAGTTAGTGTGAAATTTATCAACAAAGGGATTAGACAGGGCTTTTGGTCAGGTCCAGCATACTTGCCCAAGTGAACCAGAAGCAGGAAGGGTATGCAATTCCTAAGGGAGGGTCACCCAAGGGGGTGAGTACAGAGAGTTGGGCAGTGGTTAATTCCCTTTAGGAAAGGTATCCTGCTGGAAGGTAAATGAAGGTGGAGGAGGGGGAATTCCTCCTTTCGGAACTAGTGCCCTCACACACCCAGCCAGCTAGGTGTCATGCTTCATCATCGGGACTGCTCCTCGTTGGGTCGGCGCTGCAATACCCGACGGGCACCCAATGATAGGGCTCTTTGGCGGAGATCTTTTGTTCCTTGCCGTATGGTGAGGTGTGGGTGAGGGGCCTAGGCTCATGTTGATGTATTGTAGTGAGGGTGCAATTTAAAACAGGTTAGGTAGTCCAAAACAGTACTTTAATAGAATGGCTCCTACCTGATTAAAATAAAACTACAGTGGCAACTTCTATCTTATATATATTAGTTCAAGATTGTGATGCTCTACTCTTTTACGGACAACATGTTTCTTGCCACAGCGTCTAAAAGATCAAATGGCAATTCATCAGGACCAATGTTAAAACTATCTACACCTTGTGGTTAGTGACTGACGCAATCTACCTACCACGTGAGTTATTTAGGGAAAGTACCTAAACGTTGGAGGGGGTAATCTAAGGGAAAAAAGAATAAAGAAAAAACATGATCAATAATACATAATTGATATGCATCCTTGATAACACTGTAGCTCTCTGTAAAATCTAAAATGTGACCCAAAGTGCTTGTACCGGTGATTAAAAAACACTATTGGTGGTGTCGTGACAGGCACCACAAGTGGTGACACATGGTTTGATGTAAAAACAATTCTTCAACATTTGCTAATAACGATAGATAAAACAATTTCTCAACTCTAACGGGTGTAACAGTGAATCTCACTCAACAATTAAACCCTTATTCTTGCTCCAACAATACCAGCGGGGCTATGACCCATCAAGGATAATTATGCTAAACAGGAGAGAAGGTTATTGTAGGTTGCCAGCCACGTACTTGGAAAGTTATCCCAAGTCTCACACAGTGGCAGGATGCCAGAGGGGTCCCAGTGCAAGTAGAAGCCCCAATGCACCCCTTAGTTTACCCAAAGCAGGATCCCATTGAGGAAAAGTGTACAAGGGAGAAAAACGGGTCGAGGCTTCCACGCGTTCGCTGGAAGATTAGCGGTGCATGGAAGAACAATGATTACCGTTAATTCAGCCCAAGTCCCTGGTAGTGTGAGGGGTCACTGCCGGGCAAAAGTCAGGGCTCGTTAATATGCATTGTCCGCATTCCAAAAGTCTCCGATGAACTCACCGTAAAACTTTGCCGAAGTCGAGTGGAACAATGTTTCTGTCAGTGTGGGTTGCTAGTGCCAATACTCACCTGTAGATCAGCTTCACTGCGCTGGAACACCTACCCCTGCCGCCGGTCCGGGAAGTTGAGGATTTCTCTCACGGGAGTAGAGATATACTCATCAGTTCCTGCCCGGGGGCGGGGAAAACGGTGAAACCGGAAGCAGCACACGTAGTGTGCTAACCTTACTATGGGGCCGATTCCAATCATGGAAAAAGGCCTTACAAATAGTTGTAAGGAGCGTTTTACCCGTACGACTCGTACCCGGTAAACTCTCCTTACAACCTAGGAAGTACGATTCGTACAGAAAGCCTTTTTTCTGTACGAATCGTACAAAAGAACGTACAGGCAAAAAATACCAGCGATTCTGATCCGGAACTGCTTGCACGCGACGTCTGCACGTATTTCAGCAGCGTTTTCCGGCCCCGCAAGTACGATTCGTCCCGACGTCACTACGTGCCACGCTTTCATTACAGGACCGAAAAACTGCCGGGAAAGCGGAACCCTACGCCACGGAGCCCCGGTACGCGACGTACAGCCATGAACCCCGCCCTACGTGTTATCCCGTTCCTCTTGGCCTACGACCTGGTGCACCGCACCCGATGCACACACCGCAGAAGGTGAGAACAACACCCAGGGGCCAGGGTGGGGGTGAGGGGCAGGAAACATACCTATACTCAAACACAAACCTATAATATGGAGGCCATACATTACCACCTGGGACTTGTCACTTTGGGGGCATGTCTAGCAACCCCTGCGTACCGCAACAACAGAAGTGGAGGTGTACGGTGTGTACCACACGTACCCCTACGGCACCATGACAACAGTGGTATGGACCGTACCCACGCATGAATGCGTGGGTACGGTCCGTACCACACATACCCCTACAGGCACCATGACAACAGTGGTACGGACCGTACCCACGCATTCATGCGTGGGTACGGTCCGTACCACACGTACCCCTACGGCCCCATGACAACAGTGGTATGGACCGTACCCACGCATGAATGCGTGGGTACGGTCCATAACACACGTACCCCTACGGCCCCATGAGTACTCAGGTACAGACCGCACCCACACATACATGTGTGGGTACGGTGCGTATCACATATACCCCAATGGCACCATGACAACAGTGGTACGGACCGTACCCACGCATGTATGCGTGGGTGCGGTCCATACCACACGTACCCCTACGGCACCATGACAACAGTGGTACGGACCGTACCCATGCATTCATGCGTGGGTACGGTCCGTACCACACATCCCCCGTTACAGCAGCCGGAAATTTTGGATACGAGGCGTACACACGCGGGAATTTGGGCATAGAGGACTGGCCCAGCATGTTACCTTCATATTGTTGTGTGTGTAGGTCCTGGCCAGCAGTGTACAGCTCCAAGGGGGTGCGTGGGTGGGTGCCGAGGCCTCCCAGCAGTGTCCACACATATGAGGGGTGGGTGCATATCACTCCCAGCAGTGGACAGACCTATGAGGGGTGGGTGCAGAGGGCTCCCAGCAGTGGACAGACATATGAGGGGTGGGTGCAGAGGACTCCCACCAGTGTCCAGACATATGAGGGGTGGGTGCAGAGGACTCCCAGCAGTGTCCAGACATATGAGGGGTGGCTGCATATCACTCCCAGCATTGTCCATACATATGAGGGGTGGGGGCAGAGGACTCCCAGCAGTGGACAGACATATGAGGGGTGGGTGCATATCACTACCAGCAGTGGACAGACATATGAGGGGGGGTGCAGAGGAATCCCAGCAGTGGACAGACATATGAGGGGTGGGTGCAGAGGACTCCCAGCAGTGGACAGACATATGAGGGGTGGGTGCAGAGGACTCCCAGCAGTGTCCAGACATATGAGGGGTGGGTGCAGAGGACTGCCAGCAGTGTCCAGACATATGAGGGGTGGGTGCAGAGGACACCCAGCAGTGTCCAGACATATGTGGCGTGGGTGCAGAGGACTCCCAGCAGTGGACATACATATGAGGGGTGGGTGCATATCACTACCAGCAGTGGACAGACATATGAGGGGGGGTGCAGAGGAATCCCAGCAGTGGACAGACATATGAGGGGTGGGTGCAGAGGACTCCCAGCAGTGGACAGACATATGAGGGGTGGGTGCAGAGGACTTCCAGCAGTGTCCAGACATATGAGGGGTGGGTGCAGAGGACTCCTAGCAGTGGACAGACATATGAGGGGTGGGTGCAGAGGACTCCCAGCTGTGTCCAGACATATGAGGGGTGGGTGCATATCACTCCCAGCAGTGGCCAGACATATGAGGGGTGGGTGCAGAGGACTCCCAGCAGTGGACAGACATATGAGGGGTGGGTGCAGAGGACTCCCAGCAGTGTCCAGACATATGAGGGGTGGGTGCAGAGGACTCCCAGCAGTTCCCCACTCCCAGGAGGATGGATGTCTTTCACACACTGCATGACACACCACACGTGGGTGTGAGGACATACAACACATGCATACCAACCCATGGCAGATGCCGCACAATACACACCTTGATTTAATGCCAGCAGACTGTATGGTCATGGAAATGCATACTAAAATAAGTTAGCCAAAGGGAACACACACTGTCACGCACAGCACAGGAGTGATAGGTATGTCCAGGTGCTGGTCCAGCCACCCAGATGTTGTCTCTCATGGAAGGAATAGGGTTCACTGCGACTAGATACAATGCCCACAATTGTGAGTCAGGTGCCCAAATACCTTGCATTACACGTGCCATTTGTGTGTTAGGCCGCAATTACACACATGCATAGTGCTGAAAAGGGGCAATTGGTCCCTGATGCCATTCCTACATACCCAAAACACAAGTACAGTGACTGGCAAGGATGGCACAGACGATTCAGCAGGAGACATCGGTGAGCAGGCATGGCCATTGTTGAAGGGATCCGTCACCAACAAAGGATATGCTGACACAGGTCAGCACAACAATTGTGCAACTGTTTGCAGGGAACATGTCAGGTGCCACAGAGGAAGAAACACTCCTTGGGACAATGTCTCCCAATCCAAAGGAACACACACTACCAAATATTATTTTCACAGACATTGTGATGGCACACAGATACCATGGTCCACCTCATGACCATCATACTAAAACATTTCTCAGAACCCTAACACATTACCAGAACACCCACTTCATGGGCCTCATCACCAACATCAAGTACCTGAAATGCAATAGTGTTGAAACTAAATGAAAATGCTTTATTCAGCACACAAAACAAAAATATAAATAACACACTATTTACAAAGGCCAATGGCCAGTCCATAGTTTGAGTCCAAGGGTGGATGTAGGTGAGTGTGTCCACCCCTACCTTGCCTGCATATAGTCACCTCAAGGGTTGTCGACCGGGGGGGGGCATCATCAGTGGGAGTACCAGGCACCGCAGGGACAGGCGTGGGTTGGGTAGGTGTGGTGGGTGCAGGGCTGGACGTATCCACCACAGGGGGTGGGGCAGCGCCAAAGGTGGGGGTGAGCAGCTTGCTGCACACTGCTGCCAGGGCGTCCAGAGTAACCCCTGCACCGGAAGAAACAGCAGGGACAACGGAGGGGGGGTGTCCGAGGGATGGGGTGCAGCGCTCTTGGGGGAGGGGGGAGACATGGGGGGACTCAACTCCCCTGCCCGGGGACTTCCTCAGCCGCTTGTGGGGTGGTGTCACAGTGGGGCTGAGGGACAGACTAGCTATGAAGGTCTCTTTGGGTGACAGTGTGGCAGGGGAGCTAAGGGGAGTGGATTTGGAGGAAGTGGGTCGTGAGGACTGCGGACTCTGACTTTGGCTACGTGTTTGCCGTTTGCCCCCAGACCCTGTGCGTATGACTACATCCCCCTGGGTGTGCGTGACAGGAGGTGTGCGCTGTGCCTTACTTGGGGGTGTGCTGTATGTGTCTGTTGGGGTATGTGCCTGTGACTGTCTGCGTGTGCTTTGGTGAGGCATGGGAGACGGCAGTGTGGATGGGTCCGGGGTAGGGGGGGGACGGAGCGCCGCAGGAGAGACACTGCTTTTGTCAGTGAAGAGTCCATGGACCGCAGAATCCTGCGTTGATCAGTCATCGTTGATGACATGCCCTCCACGAATGACACCAACTGTGTCAGCAGTCTAGTGTGTTCATGGAGGACATGCAGCATCGATGCCTGACCAACCTGCAACTGCCGCAGTGTGTCCACAGACTCTTCACTGAGGGCAGCAGGGGTGACAGGGGCAGGGGCTGCGGTGCCTGGTCCGAAGGAGACACGGTGGGACCCTGCACGGACAGAAGAGACGGGAGCAGCTGGGAGGGCGGTGATGGCGGGTACAGATGGTGGGATGATGCCAGATGTTGTTGGATCCTCCGCCTCCTCAAGGATGTCAGCCTGGGACCCTTCGGTGTCGTAGCTGCTCTCACATCCGGACAGGTCCTCTGACTGACTCCCCTTGCCCTCCGTGCCACTGGCTCCTGCTGACTCCACAGCACTGGTGGCACTGTCGCTGGGTCCCTCCTCAAGGCCCATGCAGGTGTCTCCCTCGCTTGTGGATGATGATGCTGTGGGCAAGGAGAAGAAACCAAAAAGCATCAGTCACCTGTATACATCTGACACATGAGCACAAGAACAATTGGTCACAGTGCATATCAGGCAATGCATCATGAGTAACTGCTAGATTACTCCGCACATATGTAAGCCCTGTACTGCCCAGTTGGTAGACCCACCATGCCACTTGGACACCAGGAAAATAAAAACACAAAAGGACACAACTTGAATGAGAAATACACTGAGAAGCTAGTGTCTGTGAACCGGTGAGCACAGCAATACAATGAAGTCATGACACCTCTTGTTTACCCTGAAAGAAACAGTAGTGGTGCACTCAAGGTAAAATAACACACCTCAATACTCAAGGTGTCACCACACTCAGAGACCTGTAAGTTCTTTGGAACACAATACGAACAAATGTTGGTACCTTGGGACTCACAATACTTTACCCAATCTACATGTTTGGAATGTGCCAATTGTTCATTTCGTGAAAAGAACACTCATGTGCCTGCATGCAATATGTCGCACAAGGCAGTGCACACAAAAGTACATTGACACTGTCATTGAAGAAGCTGGCACCTTTTCTGAGGAGCCACTGTTAGAAATAGATGGTGTTGCAGAAAGTACATATACATGGGCCCACGGAGGTCTTGATGTCTTGACACTTGTTAGCTGGTATCACTGACAACTAAGGAGTCTCACAAAATCAAGACCACCGTGAGAACATGTATATGGAGAATCTGCTACACCATTTATTTAGAACAGTGGCTTCTTTGAAAAGGTGCCAGCTTATTCAATGACAGTGCCAATGTACTTTTGTGTGCACTGCCTTGTGCAACATATTGCATGCAGGCACATCAGTGTTCTTAACACAAATCTTCAAATTTCCACATGTTAAACATGAACAACTGTTGACAAGTGCTGTGAGTGCCAAGGTACAATTTATGAAGAGTAACAACTTGAATCATGTCAGTTGTCACCAGGCCATCCGTCACCTGATTACCCAGTTGGCTACACATATGACCTACTGCCTGTCATCTGGAGTGGCACACATGTCCACACCCAGGACAATGCATAAGCTAATGGGCCTGCAATTGGGTGGTCAAAAAGACCAGCTGTACTGTGGGGACACCCTCATGGCAAGCCAGAATGTAGACACAGATGTCAGCACACAAAGTCAAAACTGCGTTGCATCAGAACCACACACGTGCCAAAAATGTTAGAGCAGGATTCTTGTTGGTAAAAAAATGACACAGGCTGCAAAGCACGTACATTAAGCACTGGCCAGCATCACAGGGGCACAGCACAGTGTATTTTAGTCCAGGCAATTCTCACACACAAGTCAGACCTGGCAATGAAAAATCAGGGTTGCACATGTATGCCTCTCCCGCACCCCCCAAATACCTGAGTCAGTGTGATTGATACAGATCAAGAAGTGACACCTCTTATTCAGGGTTACAACAACTGTGCTTTAAAAATTGCTTCATTTACACCACATCACCTCTTGGGGCTGGTAACACATATTTGTGACAAACAACCATCAACAGATTGTTGTGAATAGCCACACAGGCACTGCCCAGTGTGAGTATGCACAAGCAAAATGGTGTATCCCTGTCCAGTGGACACATGTAGCACACATTAGCAAAATACGAACTAGGCCAGGGAACAATGCCACAGAGGCAGACCTATGCAGAACACACAGAGAATGTGCACAGTGTTGGATGACACACATGATTAGGAGGCCAGGGTGTCTCAGGGGACTGTAGTGGGCACACTGCTCCATGGTCCTGGAATGAGCTGACTGTACCATGTTCGACCGTCATGGCACTATGCATATCTCACACTCATGCACATCATGTCTGAGGCCACAACATTGGTCATGCATGCTGCAAGGGTGTCCAGTTGAAAGCTCACACTCCTATGTTGAGAATCAGCATCAGTGACAACAACTATGGACCCCCAACATAGTGAACAGGTCATGGCACAGGCAAGGTACCAACACAAGTCACAGACCACCCTCCCACATGATGCAGAAAGCAATGTGCACTTAGATGTACTGGCACCCTAGATGACCATGTGCAAATGTGATTACACACACACCGGGGGACACATGTCAAGGAGAGGAAAGGATGAAAAAGAGCCCCAGGTGACATTTGGGAACAGAAAATGCACTGCACATATGAACTCTGTGAGTGGATTCATGCAAAATAGCACCATCTAAAGCTGGCAACACATAACACGACAAAAAGACATGTACCTACCCCCTCCTTGCTGCAGTCTCTCCTGTAACTGCCTATCAAGTTCAGGGAAGACCACCGCCAGGACACGTTTCATCTGGGTGGTGAGGTGTCGGCGGCCGCTGTGGGGGCGAGGTGGCGATAACTTGAGTTGGACCCGGGCGATCCGCCGGGTCCAGCACCGGATGTCCTGCCACCGCTTGCGGACCTGGGCCAGCAGGCGATCACGCCCCCCGCAGTCCTCACTGCCCTGACGACGCTGGTCCAGATCTCCCCCTTCTCGTAGGCAGTTACCTGTCAGGATGACAAAGTGACACAACATCAATAGACCTGCTCCATGTCCCAGAGACACACATTAGAACATCTTTGAAATGTTGAACAGGGCATAGGATGCTTACATGAATAGCCTCATTCACAACATGAAATTGGCCTGTGTGCAAGCGCCAATGCAGTACATGGCATTGAAAGTCTACAGGTGGCATGAGGGGTGCAACACACTCAATGAACATGCCACACACTGTGCAGCACATGCAACAGCAGGCTGATGGCCAGCACGTGCCATGCAGTCACATGTCCCACTCCACTGACACACCCTCAGCAGACTAGACAGACACTCCCAGCCACAGATCACTGGCCTGTCATTGACAACAGCAGATACAACCCTCCCTCTGCACATGTGCAATTTGCCAGTGGGGAGTCACAGGCGTCGTGCTAGCTCTGCAAGTCAGACACGAAGCACGGCTCACTTGTCACATCAGATGGGTAGATCTGTAGCCTCAAACATGCAGCTGTGGTGCAACACTTCACATAGACACTCAGACACATGACAAGGAAAATTCACACACATCAATGTCCATGAGGTCATACACATCATTTGGACACTCCCACCACAGGTCCACTCAACTCATACACATCTGTGGGTACAGTCACCTGTCACACCAGGGGGACCATTGAATCACCTCAGGACAACAGGAACAAAAGCCCCCAAGGATTTGCCAGGCTGAATGTGTCATGCACTATGCAGTGAAAGTCACTGTAAGCACTATGCAAGTGAGGAGTGCCCACAGGAACTACATGATGCTCTGCATGAGAGCCTTAAGCATGACCCCCCCCCCAGAACACACTCTAAACAACATTGCATGTCAGTCCCACCTGGACACAATATTGACAGTAACACAACAGATGCATATGCAAAGGAGGTGGACTCAGCACTCACCTGCTCCCCTGGTCTCCCATACAGGCTGGTGTACTTTGGGAGGATGACATCCAGCTAGGCATCATTCTCCTCCTGGGTGAATGGCTGGGCCCTCTCCGCAGCACAAGACATGGTACAGGGAAGCAGAGACAGCAGCCATCTTGTCGACAGGAAAGTTGTGCAGGCAAGTGCCCTCTCATGGGTCCTGGCTGCCTTATATCTGTCTTGCTGAGGGGCATTCATTTTGAGGAGTACATAGTGATTGGTCTGAATCATTTGCATCTTACGTTTACTCCAACCCCTTTAAACATACACCAGTGACAGCATTTGCATCTTTCAAATTTTGAGCATCATGTCAAGTCAACAACCACTTTGCAACATTGTATTTTGTGGCCAACTGACTTTTCCAGGACACCTGATGGAAAAATTTGAACTGAAAACTCGGTATCCATGACAACCAGCATGCATTTAGGGCCTAAAACTTGTCCCTAATGTGTCCCCTATGTAATTTTGAAATCCACACACAGGTACGGTGCGTTTCACACGTACCCCTACGGCACCAGTTGCATAGTGCGTTTGACACGTACGTGTAGGCACTGGTAGTACACGTATGTGTACTACCAGTGCCTACACGTACGTGTAGGCACTAGTTGTACACATACGTGTAGGCACTGGTAGTACACGTACGGGTATGTGTACTTGTATACGTATGTGTAGGCACTAGTTGTACACGTGCATGTAGGTGTTTTACTACCAGTGCCTACACATACATGTAGGCACTAGTTGTACACGTACGTGTAGGCACTGGTAGTACACGTACGGGTACATGTACTACCCGTGTGTACTCGTACGTGTAGGCACTGGTAGTACACGTACGGGTACGTGTACTACCAGTGCCTACACGTATGTGTAGGCACTAGTTGTACAGGTACGTGTAGGCACTGGTAGTACACGTACAGGTACGTCTACTACCAGTGCCTACACGTACGTGTAGGCACTAGTTGTACACATATGTGTAGGCACTGGTAGTACACGTACGGGTACGTGTACTACTATTGGGTACACGTACGGGTACGCATTTCACACGCTTACAATGGTAATACAGGCGTACACATGCCAGGAATGGAGGGCTAGGAGTCGCACACGGATGTCCAGCATGTACTTGTCATTGCATACTGTCATGTGCAGGCCCTAGGTGTGTTAGCCAGTGATATTGCACAGGTCATCTCATCTAGTTGCACAATTGATGTGTGATGACCTGTGGACACATGTCATGTGTGATGGTGCAATATGTGGCACACATCACCTTGACATTTGCCACATGTGTGTCTGTAGTCCAACTGTGTCATGCACAGCAGCAGTGGGATGGCACAGTCATCAACACCCGCACCTGTCTCCTGATGTCAGGGACAGGGACACTCCATCAACTGCCATGTCACGATCAGCGTGCCCCTTCGTGACTATGTCAGGTGTGTGTCATGTGTTCACATGACCTTGATGTCAGTGTTCCGTCAACTGCATCTGCTGTTGGTGCGTCCAACATGGGTCTGTGTGGATATGGGCATGGAACAAATCTACTCACACCATGCCCCATGTGGATTCCCACAGCTATAGTGTCAGTGTGCATTAGACATTGTGTTTCCCAGGCATACATGTCTTCGTTGTCTCAATGACTGTGTGTATGTGTTGTCACGTGTTCCCCTTCATCGCAATGTGTTTGATATGTACATTTTACATTCCATGTGACCTGTGCGTGTGCTTTGCAATCATCTGTCTGGATGAGATGACATCCTTCCAATGCAGCTATGTGGTTGTGTGTCACTCCGGTCATAACTGTGGCTTTTCACTCAGACTGGGCCCAAGTTAATTTCAAGGCATGTCGTGTAGACTTGACAATAAACTGGTGTATCTTGTTTTTTGTAGGAGTGGCAGCAAGCTGGCATATGTGTCCTGTATGTATTGCACCCACCCAACTCCATAGTTTCCTGATGTGTATTGGCAGTGTAGCATGTGCTATGTTCATTGACATTGATGTTTCCCCACTCTCAATCTTCCTTCTTCTAAACAATGTGTTGTATTCTGTCTATTGCATATTCCTATGCTTGCCTTTACCCACTCAATGCCCTTCTAGTGGAATGCTTCTACACTGTGATGCACTACGGAATGTTGGGTGCTGGATGAAGATAAGCCACAGTTATGATGGGGCTGAGCTGCCTGCTGGCTGCTCCTGGTGGGGCTTATTCCAGGCTACTTAACAACTTACAATAAATCTTCATGAAATACCTCAACCAGTCTGGACTACATTACTACATAATTTTTTGCAGGGCACCACCTGTCCCAAGACCAATGCCAGACTTGGGTACAATGAGGGAACGTGCCTGCATCCGCCGGTACCGATTCACTCAGCAGTTGATTGAGGACTTGACAAACAAGCTGGCACCACACCTCCAACCGCGACACAGGTATCTTACTGCGCTGACCCCCAAGGTGAAGGTGATGGCAGCCTTACATTTTTTTCCCACAGGTACGTTTCAATTGACCATAGGTAATGTGGGTGGGATGTCACAGACCATGTTCAGCCGTGTCTTGCGTGATGTTTTAGCAGCTATGTTGGGACACCTTGATGAATTCATCAAATTTCCCACTCCAGAGGAGTTGAGAGATGTCAAGGGTGATTTCTATGCCCTGGAGGGATGCCCCATGTCATTGGGTCCATTGATGGGACACATGTGACTTTGGTACCACCACAGGCAAAGGAGCAAGCCTATCGCTCCCGCAAACATTACCACTCGATAAATGCCCTTGTGGTGTGTCGTGCTAACATGCTGATTTCCCATGTCTGAGGACGTTTTCCAGGATCAGCACACGATACCTACATCATGAGGCATAGCAGGGTGCCACAAATGATGCTGCGGCTGCACAACGAACGAGCATGTTTTGTTGGTGGGTATAGTCTTTTTGTCCTGTGTGTTGCGGTATCTTTGTCTCTTACGGCATCTCCTGACCCACTTCTTTACATGATGTTTCCATGTAGGAGACTCTGGCTATCCCAACATGCCATGGCTGATGACACCTCTCCGCAACCCAAGAACTGCTGCCGATGACCGATACAACAATGCACACGGGCATACCAGGCGCGTGATTGAGAGGACGTTTGTACTCCTGAAGAGCAGATTCCGGTGCCTGGACAAGACAGGCGGGTCCCTCCCTTATGCCCCGGAGAAGGTCTGCAAAATATTCCTCGTGTGCTGCATGCTGCACAACATGGCAGTTGACAAGGCAGTGCCACTCATCCTCGATCCATATGAGCAGGAACATCCACCCGTGGAGGATGATGGGCTTGGTCACAAGGCTAGTGATGAGGAGGAGGAGGTTGATATCCGGAGTCAGCTCATACGCAACTTCTTCTCATGATGGTGAGTGACTGGGCTCGGGAGAAACGGATTCGACCATGGCGCTTGCTGCCAAAATGGACACGGTCCTCGCTGCGGTGGAGAGGCTGGGGACCGCGCTGGAACACACCAGGACCTCCCTGGAAAGCCGGATTGATAAAGTCACGTCTGACTTCACACTTCTCCATGCGGATCATCGCAAATTATCCGAGAAGGTCTCTGCGCAGGGGCAGGTACTTAAAGATCTCCAGCCGGTCACCCACAGCCATGCGGCCGCATTACAGGACATGATGGAGCGGATACTTGCCCTTGAGGACAGGGCAGAGGAGGCTGAAGGGCATTCCAGCTGCAATAATGTGCGTGTAGTGGGCTTGCCGGAAGGGGAAGAAGGGAGGCGTCCTGAACAGTACGTTGAATGCTGGATGCGAGACCTCTTGCCGCAGGGCACGCTTTCACAACAATTCGCGGTGGAGAGGGCGCACCGTGTACCCACCCAAAGACCGAAACCGGGTGTGCGCCCACGCCCGTTCCTTTTCCGGCTCCTCAACTACCGGGACCGGGACGCTGTGCTGCGGGAAACCCGGAAGCTGGACAACCTGGTGATCAATGGCAGTCGCATCATGCTTTTTCCGGATTACACCGCCCTGGTGCAATGCCGCCGACACAACTACATGGAGGTGAAGCGACAGCTTTGAGACCTGGAGCTGCCGTACTCGCTGCTGTTCCCGGCCAGGCTGCGTGTCGCCGCGAAAGGTAGAACGCACTTTTTTGACACGCCGGCGGAGGCATGGGACTGGCTGGAAGAATCGGGCCTATGGACGGGGCCGAGGCCAAAGGATCCGGCCGACAACGCGAGCCCAGGCAGGAGAGGCAGGCGCCGTCAGAGGCAGAAGGCGCCCCGAGAAGCGGCGTCCACACAGGCGGCCCCCAGTCCGGAGAGGATGCGACTGGAGCGCCCGAATGTACTGGAAGCAGTCACGACGCTTGGTTCTCCAAGTACTCCGGCTCGCCCAGACTCCCCAATGCAACGCATTGGAGCGACGAGCGAACTGTCGACCCCGTCTTCCGAATGCTCGGAGGAGCTACGCATGCCAGTGGTTACCCCGCAAACGGCGGATGAGATCCTAGGGTGATGCTGCTGCAGTAATGGACATTGTGGATGCTCATGCACGCTAGTTGGCGGGGGGGACATAACGAGGACACTATAAATGCGCGCCTGGCTGACTGTTGCCCGGGACAAAGTTGCATTTGGGTTGGTAGCTCCGTTGGGCCCTGGCAAGGTGGGTGCGCACGCATGTGTGGAGGGCTAGCAGAGATGGCGGGGTGTCGCTGCTCTGATGGGCCCCGTTAAAGATAATCTGGGTGGCACACCGTATACGAGAGATACGACAGGGATGGCTATGGCAGATGCTTGGATACGCGCACACCCCACTAGGCTACGCGCTGACCTAGTTCCTGTCTATTCATGGTTGCAAAGTTTGGACGATCGGACGAGTGACGTTCGTCCCCATAGTTATGTTGATCACAGTTTATAAGTTGTTATGGTTACGGCAGATCGGTCCACTTACGCTGGGGCATGCCCGGCACCTGCTAGAGTATGTCCTGCCCCGGGCCCCCCGCCAATCTACACGCTACAGCAATGGTGCACGTTAATGTAATCACGTGGAACATCCGCGGCATGCACACACCAACACGCAGATACTCTATATACTCCTACCTGCATAGACACTCGGTTGGAATCACCCTGTTACAGGAAACGCACATCACACAGCTTGAGCTGGAGAGGCTGCGCAGGCGCTGGCGCGGACAGGTGTACAGTACGGTGTACTCCGCTCACGCCAGGGGTATGCTCATATGTGTGCGGGCGGGAGTTCCATTCGTTAGGTGGTAGTAGACCCGGAGGGTAGGTACACTCTGGTCCGGGGAACACTCAATGGCCAACACATACTGTTGGCCTCGATCTACGCGCCAAATGTAGATCAGCCATCATTCCTGGCACGGCTCTCGCTGGCGGTCACCCCGTACACGGACCTCCCCTGGCTACTGGGTGGCGACTTCAACTCAGTACTAGATGTCAATAAGGACAGATCCTTTCCCCCCCTTCATGCTGCGCCGGCGATGTCCAATGCACAGGCGCTCGTGGACTGGCTCTCACATTGGGCGTTATTGGATATGTGGCGGGTCCTTCACCCAACTGATCGTGTTTACTTTTATTACTCCGCGGTACATGACCTACATGTCCGACTGGATAGGGTGGTGGGATCTCTGTCCCTCCTGCCGTTAGTGGAGTGTTCTGAATATTTGGGGCGAACACACTCCGATCACAATCCTTTGCGGATCCAGCTCGGTTGGGAGGTTGTCCGGCCCTCTGCCCCAACATGGCGCCTTCAGCCGGCTGCGCTGGAGGACCCTGAATTCCGCTCCTCATTGGAAACCGCCATACTGACATACTTTGAGCTTAATGAAGGCACGGCGGGCAGCGTGCTGGTGGAATGGGACGCTCTCAAAACAACACTCAGAGGGCATTGCTTGGGGGCCACGTGGAATATACGGAGGCAGTTATCGAAGGACCTCTCCTGCCTTGAGTCCCAGCTGCTCCAATACGAGCGCGAGGGAGAGGGTGGGGGAGGCCAATCCAGTCGCCTGGAGGAGTTGCGGACACGGCATGTGACGCTCTTGGAACATCTGTGTTGCCATAATTATGCGGCTCACACTCCCGCACACATGCCACGGAGGATAGGGCGGGCCGTCTGCTTGCTTGGCTGATCAGACAAGATAACACCCGCACTCCAATCACAGCCATATGTACACGTGAGGGGGAACTGGTGTGCACACAGCGGGAGATTCATGGGGTCATGGTGGAACACTATGCAAGGCTCTATCGGTCAGGGGTTAGTGGTACGAACCACGAGATAGCGGAATTCCTCGAGCAACTCCAGCTGCCTACAGCCTCGGCTGCCCAACAAGAGGAACTTAGCCAGCCCCTCACCCGGGAGGAGATAGGGGAGGCAATTGCGTCCATGGCATCGGGAAAGACACCGGGGCCAGATGGCCTGCCGGCTGAATTTTATAAAGCTGACCGGGAGGTCCTAGTGCCTCAATTGCATGCGCTCTTTGCTGTAGCACTGAAGGAAAATACGTTGCCCCCCTCGATGCGCGAGGCGTATTTGGTATCTCTGTTAAAACCTGACCGAGACCCAATGACCTTGGGCTCTTACCGGCCGTTAGCACTTCTCAACGCAGACTATAAAATATTGGCGAAAACCCTGGCAGATCGTCTGGCGCCGGTGGTCGCAACTCTGGTCCATAGGGATCAAAATGGGTTCGTTCCTAAGCGATCCACGTCATTGAACCTGCGGAGATTTTTTAGAGTGGCGGCGGACAGCACACATGAATGGCCTAGAGCGGGTTGCTTAGTGTTGGACCTGGAAAAGGCCTTTGATTGCCTGGAGTGGGGGTACCTGTCTGCGTCGCTGCAGCGATACGAACTGGGGGGGAATTTTTGCGGATGGTTGGCCTGTTGTTCTGGAGCCCCTCGGTTCGGGTGCGCCTGGGTCAGTATATATCGGAGACTGTGCCCGTTCGCAGGGGCACCAGGCAGGGGTGCCCGCTGTCGCCACTCCTGTTCGCGCTGGCGATCAAGCCTCTGGTGGTGGCGCTGCACGTCCTGATGGGGGAAGGTATCCCGTTGGGAGATGCAGTTCACCAGGTGTCTCTGTACGCAGACGACCTGCTGGTGTATGTGAGGGACATTGAAAATATCCCAGCACAGTTGGGCCGCATATTACAGGATTTCGCCGCTGTGTCGGGGTTGCGAGTAAACGCCGGCAAGTCCTGTCTTTACGCGTTCGGGGAGGGGAGGCAGGACCTGGGCTACACACTTAACGGAGCGAGGGTGATGTGGAAGGGGGACACTTTCCGTTACCTGGGGATACAGATATATCGCCAACCATCGGATCTTTTTGACGGGAACTTGGGCAGGGCTCTCACGGCCATTAGGTCGCAGATGCGGTTCTGGGGCACATTGCCACTCACGGTCACGGGAAGGGTGGCACTATCCAAAATGGTGGTTCTGCCCGACTCCTGTATTATTTTGTCAATCTGCCATTATATGTTCCTGCGGCGTTTTTTGCCACGTTCTACAGAACACTCCGGGACTTCATCTGGGGGAACAGCCGGCATAGACTGTCACTAGCAAAACTGTACCTTCCGACCGCTCAGGGAGGGCTTGCGGCGCCTTGTTTAGAGCACTACTATCTGGCTGCTCAGCTACAATGGATCGCTCGATGGTTTGCAGATGAGGGTCAGGAGGACACGGCTTCGAGGTTGCCCCCTATTCCATGGAGCGACTCCTCGAGCTTTTTCATCCGGCTGTCAAGCGGGCGGCGCTGGAGCCGCTCCTCCTACATGTGGCATATAAATGCTACCGTAGAAGTCTCTTTCTCACTAGAGCTCTAATCCCGTACGCACTGACTCTGCCGCTGGAGGGATCCCCCAGTGGGGTTGGGACGCTCACCGCTCGTGCGCTCACAGACTGGCGAGGTGCTGATATAGAGACCTTGGGGGATCTATATAGAGATGGCTCCCTTAGGTCATATGATCACCTGATGGAGGAGGAGGGAGTGTCACCAGGCCAGTTCCTCCTGCATCGATCGCTTGTTGCATCCCTGGCAGCGAAATGGGGGGGACATGTCCACGGAGCCTCGCCAGCACCTCACTATACAATACCTCCATGTTATGGGACAAGGCATGCGCTTGGTCCGCTGGTTTGCAGCGTCGCTGCGCACTCATACAGCGATTGCGCTGGAACCTCTCAGACATAAGTGGGAAGCTGACATGGGGAGGCCCCTGGAGGATAAGGAATGGGAGCGAGTGTTGGGGAGCCCAGTGCGCATACCCAGAAATATGAGGTTCCGGCAGATCCAGCTGTTCATTGTTCGCAGGGCATACCTCACCCCGGAGGCGGTCAATAAGTATTTCCACCGCACAGACGCAGAGTGTCCCAGATGCGCCGAGCTGGGGGTGGGTATAGTCCACATGCTATGGAGCTGTAGCCAGCTTCAACACATGTTCCGCAGAACACCGGCCATGAATGTAGCGTCCCGGTTTATAGACTTGGGTATAATAGTAGCTAAGAGATTGCTCACCAAGAGATGGAAGGCGCAGGACCCGCCTCACGTGCGGGCATGGAGAAGTTCATTGCTCCCGTGGGCCAGAGCAGAGGGAACAGCCATTAGGAGAGAGGAGACGATGGGGTTGCGGAGGGAACCCATGGCCACCCAGTGGAAGGTCTTGGTTCAGGCACTACAGGGAGCCGGGGATGGGTGATCAAGGGATCAGGCTGAAGGGGAGGACGGGGGCTCAGAGGGGATGCTGAAGTTTCTCAACATGTGCGGTTGTGGTGTTCCCGCGTGGGAGTTGATTTGTATAGTTATGTGTGACGACAAAGGTGGTTGCCATTGCAAGAAAATTATAGACAATCTGAAATGCAGAGATATGCGGGGGAGGCGGGGGACACTGGCGGGAGGAAGGGATGACGGGGTGCTAACACTGGTCTGCATAGAGTTGGTTAGTTGTTTTTCTTAAAATTGTTATTGTTCTACATGGTCTGTGCTGAAGCCCATACTGAATGCACTGAAAGACTGTACTTGCGGGACTATAGTCACTGACCAAGCACGGACTTATGACACATAGCACTAAGGCGAGGAGCTGTAAATTGCGTTTGTAATCAATCTGGAGCGGCGCATGAGCCATGTATGTTGGAGAGTTCAGCTGACACGCAACGAACACAGGATTGAATGCTTGGTAGATGACAACATGCATGTATAACGTGTGAATACGTCTCTCTGTATGTAACTAAAAATTCAATAAAACAGATTTGAACAAAAAAATGATGGTGAGTGACTGGGTATGGGTGTGGAAGCTTGTAGCATTGAGTGGCATGTGTTGCAATGTGTGTGTCCAACTGAATGAATGCAAATTGACTTTGATGTGTGTTCTGATGTGTCACTCGAGTGATGATGTAATGCCACACAGTTTGGCGGAGAGACTGTCTTTCAACTTTACATGTGTCCAACATTGTTCATGTTTTGTAAATGTCCATGTGTGCGGCCAGAATTGTTTTAGGTGACTTCTTGTGTGTCTGTCATTCACAGGGTTTTGTACCTGTTGTCTGCTCGTGTCATCGTTGTCCTCCTGCTATTCCTCATGAGTATTTCAACCTGTGCTGAATCAGCGTTCCATGCACGGACATGTGGAAATGTCAGTTTGGGTAAGGATTGCAGCAAGGCTATTTGTTGGAGGTACGGGTTGGTAATGTGTGGGCCTGCTCCTGTGCATGTTGTGGTACCATGCATACATGTATTCTCACCATGGACCAAATCACATGTAGCAGCACTCCCATGACATGATAGTCACCCTTCTTGACAGTCATCTGTAGTGGAGTGTGGCGTCTGATGAGGGCATCAATGTGTGTAAACCTTGCCTCTGAAACATTGCGGATGCTACGGGTGGACATAGTGTGGGACCTCACAACAACAGGCTCTATGGGGAATTGCATCCTCTCCGTGTGCAGCAGGATATGTTTGGGTCATCCCCTTAACTTGTGTGCCAGTTCATTGGGATTGACATCATCCGTGTTGTGAAGGTGGTGTCCAGCGTATGTCCCACATGTTCTGTCAACTGACCTGTGAGCCTGTTCATATGGATGCATATCCCTTTGTGTGTGTATATGGAATAAAGGTGTTCTGCACAATCCAAAGTGCCTCATCTCTGTCACTGCAGCTGACTTGCCTGTTTGCTTGCGTTATCTATGGCATAATTGTAAAAGATTGAGCATCTGTGTGTATGTGTCCTTCGGTAACTTGCATGCAGTGCTTCATGGCTAATAATCTCTATTGTGCATGTAGTACCTGGTTGTGTAGGTATTTCTGCAGGTTGCTCCCCACAATGGGACGTGAACGTCTGATGATGGTGTGTCTCCTGTGCGCAGCTCCGCATTCTGTTGCATGATCCTGTGGCCTTAATTTTTGGTGATTGTCCATACATTTTCTCGGAGTGACCCATGAGTAACCTGACACTCCTTCCTTTACAAACACCTGTTGCACTGTGCCTTTTTGACCTCCTTGTCTTTGTGTGCTACTTTGTGCGTAATTTCTCACACCTTCCACCTGCTGCTGCCTCACCTGCGGCACCGTCCCACCTCGCCAAACAGACCTGGGACTCCCTCCCTGGGCACCTCAACATGACCCAAGACCTCTACACCTTCATGATACTCTTCCAAATTGGTCTGCCTGAGCAGTATTGCAAGCCCTCCATCAGCAGCTTGCGGCCATCACAGGTGAGTATTGTGCTCCATGTCTGTATTTGGTGTTACATTGTGAACCATGTGTGTCCTCGACCAGACTCAGATACCAGTGTATGGATGGCTGGAGTTAGTTCCGCACTCAGGCATACTTTGACATATCCCCACACGTATGTTGTGGACTCATGCTAAAGGAAGGAAACATAAAATTTAAAAAGTAGAATTTTTATTTTTGGCTCTGGGGTGTGATTTGTGCAAAGAAAAAGGGGCAATGCAGGGACCATAGAATCCAAAGTTCACAGGGGGAGATGAGATCCTTGGCATTTGAAGTCATCAGAGTCCAGCCCACAGTGTTTGGCATCATTGGTCAGACTGTGACCAGCAAGGTCATGTGGCAGATGATGTCAGTCAATGAGGTGATGCTGTCGCACATGAAGGCCAGGTGCCAGGCCAGGTGACCTGGGAGATGTGGATGGGCGGCTGCCTCTCATGGTCTTTTCCGTGGACGACCCACCTTCCTCGCGGGACCATCATATGCAGGCCTTGACAATGCATGGGACGCTCCATCGGACGAATCCTCCTCCTCCTCCCTCCCTGTGGCTGGTACTGGTCTTCGCCTGATGGCACAGGGAGGGTTGCCCATGTTGTTGGTGATCCGACAGAGTGAATGGCTAATGTCCCTTTGCACCGCCAGGAGCTCAGCCAGTGTTGCCTCCATCCGTCCTTGGTGTTGTTGTTGACTGGCGTGTTGCTCGGCCTGCTGGTTTTTGATGTCTGTGAGGGTCACCACTACCTGGCTCAACTCCCTGGTGTCCCGCCGGTATGCGTCCATGATGTCCTGTATGTGTGACATACCGGTCGCTTCAGCTGGCTGGTCAAGTTCTCGCCTCCGCCGTCCCCAACTCCCACCACCCCTGCCCACACGAGCCTGGGCTGCCGTTGTGGGCACATCGGGTCTACGGGACCCCTGAGGGATGGCAGTGGCGGTGTTGTCTGCCTCCTCCTGGGTGCCCGTTGCACCTTGTCCCTCCTGTTCAGACAGGCTCAGTTGTTCAGTGTGGGCAGGGCTCCTCGGGGTCTCCTGGGATGTGGCAGTCATGGGGGTGGTGGTTGGCACAGATGTCCCTGAACCAGATGCTGCAGGGGCGTGGACACCAGAGGGTCCAGGTCGGTCGGTGTCATCCGCGGAGTGTTGAGAGGCGTCGCTGCCGGTGGGGTCAGGTTCCTCCAGAGCCTGTGACTGTGATTCTTCCCCCCCATTGTTGGGGGGATGTTCATCATGTTGCCCTGTGTGTGAGAGACAGACAATGTTAATGCTGTTTCATGCAAAGAACATGTTTCATACACATTCAAGTTGGCATTGTTCCTCCAGGTAGTTGTATGTGCCTAGCATTCTCCTGAATGTTCACTTGTGGATGGGTATGTTGCGGGGGACCGATTGATATGTTCTCCTGAGTCTTTGACATGTCGAATTGCGGCTTGGGTGCTTCTTCGGCTATGTATTGGTCTTGTTGTGATGCATGTCCATTGTGACAGTGGGTGAATCCATTGGCTGTCCTGATGGTGTTTGCTTGTGTAAGGGGTGTGTGTGACAGGGCCTGCTGGTGGGTGTAGTGTGACTTGGCACTGGGGCTCCCAGGTGATGTAGCTGTCCCCCCATGGAGCATGCTGCCATGACAGTGAGTGTGAGTTCCTGTCCTAGCTATCTGACCTTGTTGTCTTGGTGTTTGTGTTTGCACTGGTCACAGGAGGGCCTTGTGCTGCCTACACCAGGGCCGAGTGTGTGCTATCTTGTCAGTACTTTCCCAATCTCTGTGCATTGCGCATGGTGCATGGGTATGTAGCTGGGAAATATGGGATGAGGGCAATTGTGTCTGATTTGGATTTCAAACAAGCGTTTTGTGCCACCCACCCTCCCTGCATACCGGACATCCATTCTTGGGTTGGTGCTTCGTGTAGCATGGGACATGTCATGGCCTTGCTTTCAAATTGGGCAGACACATGTTATTGGCATTCACGTTGCTTTTGACAGTGGTTGTGGCCGGTGAAGGCTTGGGGTAGGTGCGTGCATTTGGTGTTGTTGGGGTGTGGATGCCATTACCCCCTGTTACGTAAGTTGTTTGTGTACTCACCAGGCTCTGGAAGTCCTTGGAGTCCATGTACTCCCACCTAGGCCTGGGCAAAATTTCCGTTCCGTTCGCGGAATTTGCGATAATTTGGCATTTCCGCGTTCCGCGGAGAGCGCGGAAATGTCAAAATTTCCGCATTCCGCAGCTTTGCGATAATTTGGTTCTTGCTCGCGCTGTAAAATATTACATTCTCGCGCGCGATCGCCTTACCTGAATCCCCGCGTTCGCCGACAAGTTTTCCCGATCCGGTCGCGTTCTCCATGAGATGTTGTATTGTTTTAGCCATTTGCGCTGTCTCGCGACAGTTCGCGTCCGCAGTGACGTCATGCGTCGCGCGATCACGTCTTTCTTCTCGCGATCATGCACCGCGAGACAACTGAAAACAAGATGGCCGCGCCCGCGAGCAACCGCAGGGGTAAGTTAGCGACCCGCAACCATGCAGAAAATATCGCGAACGGGCGGGAAAAAAACTTCCGCATCTTCGCGATATTTCCGCTTGTTTGCGGAGATTTTTAACATTTTCCCGATAATTTGCGAAAGTGGCTTCCGCAAATTCCGCCCACCCCTACTCCCACCGGCGGAAGCATGCCCATCACCTTCTCCTCCCAGGGATGGCAATGTACTGGTCTGCGGGGCGCCCCACCTCCAGTGATGTTGCTCTGGGCGTAGTCCTCAGTCATTTTCCTCTTGACACCCCTCCGCAGATCGTACCACCTGGTTTGGCAATCATTCCTGGTCCTTCTGATGGGTGCAACAGCATTCACCCTATCGACGATCCTCTGCCACAGGCGTGATTTTTCAGCTATGCTGGTCCGTCTGCCCAATGTTCCAAACAGCTGTGGCTCGACTCTGATAACTTCATTGACAAGGATCTCCAGCTCCTCCCTTGTGAACTTTGGATTCTTGTCTGTTGGCATGGTGTGGGGTGAGGGTGTGGATGGTTGTGGGTGTGTGGGTGTGAATGTGACGGTGTGGGTCTGAATGTGAAAAGGGGGTCTGTGTGAAGGAGGTTGTGTGAAGGTGTGTCAGTTAAGGTGGATGGGTGCAGTTGTTTGTAGGTGGTGTCTATCAGCAGTGGGTCTGTTGCAAAGGCTCATGGTTTGTGTGTGTGGGCCCTTTTTATTGGTCAATTTGTGGGTGGGGCTCAGTTTGAATTTTTGGTGGGTGTGTTATAAAGGGTGGTTGTGTGTTTGCCCCTCTGTTTGCCTGTTTGGTTGTGTCCAGGTCAGTCCTTTCCATTTTTTGGGCAGTGTAGATGTGTTTTGTGGTGTTGTGCGAGTCGAATAGACCCTCCTTGTGCTGTTTTTCACTGTCCGTGGTTCAGTACGGTACAGGGGTACGAGTCGTACAGGCACCCCCCCCCCATGCGTTGTGTATGTACGATGCGTACACCAGCATCGCTTATGTACGGTGTTTACGCCGCCATTGCTCTGTTCGGTGCGTACCCAGCCATTGCTAGGTACGGTGCGTACCCCGCCATTGCTAGGTACGGTGCGTACAACGGCATCGCTTATGTGCGGTGCGTACCCCGCCATTGCTTATGTACGGTGCGTACCCCATGCATACCCCACCATCGCTTATGTACGGTGCGTACCCCGCCATCGCTTATGTATGGTGCGTACCCGGCCATCGCTTATGTACGGTGCGTACCCGGCCAGGCCATCGCTTATGTACGGTGCATACCCTGCCATCGCTTATGTACGGTGCGTACCCGGCCATCGCTTCTGTACGGTGCATACCCCGCCATCGCTGGGTACGGTGCGTACCCCACCATCGCTTATGTACGGTGCGTACCCCGCCATTGCTAGGTATGGTGCATACACCGGCATCGCTAGGTACGGTGCGTACCCCGCCATTGCTTATGTACGGTGCGTACCCCGCCATTGCTAGGTACGGTGCGTACACGGCATCGCTTATGTGCGGTGCGTACCCCGCCATCGCTTATGTACGGTGCGTACCCCGCCATCGGCAAGGTACGGTGCGTACCCCGCCATTGCTAGGTACGGTGCATACACCGCCATCGCTTATGTGGCAGTCATTCCCAGTGTACGAGACGGACGTTTTCCTTACAAATCGTCATTCGGTAAGTCGGTCCGGATCGTACTTGTACGTTCGGATTCTGCTTTTACAATTTGTATGTAAAAGTGTCCGGGTCCGTGTCGTACAACTTTTCCAGACTGTAATTCGTAAGGATGGGGCGGATTCGTATGTATTTTTCACATACGAATCGTACTTCATGGGTCGGACAGGACTCGTGCGATTCGTATGGAAAAATTTACAGATACGAGTCGTACGGGGGAAAAAAATACAGGATCGGAATCGGCCCCTTTATGTGAAAACAGGAAGTGATCCAGTTGTAATTCATGGCAGACATTTTGGACTATGTGAATAGTGTCGGTAATGTGGTGTTTGAGCCAAGCAACAGTATGAATCAATGTCAATGGGGGGCAGAGTTAACAAAAGTACTCGCTCTCTAGAGAAATACTCATCAGTTCCTGCCCGGGGGCGGAACGGTAAGCAACTCGCGTAGTGTGCTAACTATATTATTTGTGGGGTCAGTAAGTGATCCTGTTGTAATTCATGGTGGATATCTAGAACAATGTCAATAGTGCCAGTAATGTGGTGTCGGATCCAAACAATAGCAGGAATCAATGTCTAGATGGAGCAGAGTTGATGAAAGCACACGCTCTCTGAAGGTGTGTCATAGATCAGTGGACTGTGTTAAGTGATCCCCACTAGTCGTGTGTAATAACTAGTTGTTCTATTCAGTTCAGTTGTGCCCATGGAATATCATCAATCAGCCCATATCTGTTGGTGGATAAGTCATGTATCCATCTCTGTTCAATCTTACAAAGTGCCCTCTGAGAAATGCCTTGATGAGATTCAAGGACCATCCATCTGATGGAATCTGGGGAATGGTTACGTTCTTTGAAATGTGTGCACATTTTCGTTGAAGTCCTCTGACACCGTATATTACTTTTGTGCTCTGTGATTCTGGTCTTAACTGTTCTCATGGTCATGCCTATATATCTAAGTAGTACAAAAGGGGGTGGTGATGGACGGAGCGTCAGAACCAATCAAACACTCACACCCAGTCAACAGATCTGGGTTTGATCAATCACCGTTCTTTAGCCCACTCTGCCACCCCAGTTCAGACATGGCCATATGCAAATCAGTCTGACCCTGTGCCTCATGGGAACAGTCCAGCACAAACTGCCAAGCCATGCCTTCCCTGGACCGGAAACAAGCTTCCTAGGACCGGTTTCTGGCATTTCAGCCGTCTTCAGCCAGGCTTGCTTGAATCCAGAGGCAAAGTGAGCAAGGGACTCACGTGTGAGCATACCCTGCCAACTTATGGCGAACAAAGCAGTACAAAAGGGGGTGGTGATGGACGGAGCGTCAGAACCAATCAAACACTCACACCCAGTCAACAGATCTGGGTTTGATCCATCACCGTTCTTTAGCCCACTCTGCCACCCCAGTTCAGACATGGCCATATGCAAATCAGTCTGACCCTGTGCCTCATGGGAACAGTCCAGCACCAACTGCCAAGCCATGCCTTCCCTGGACCAGAAACAAGCTTCCTAGGACCGGTTTCTAGCATTTCAGCCGTCTTCAGCCAGGCTTGCTTGAATCCAGAGGCAAAGTGAGCAAGGGACTCACGTCTGAGCATACCCTGCCAACTTATGGCGAACAAAGCAGTACAAAAGGGGGTGGTGATGGACGGAGCGTCAGAACCAATCAAACACTCACACCCAGTCAACAGATCTGGGTTTGATCCATCACCGTTCTTTAGCCCACTCTGCCACCCCAGTTCAGACATGGCCATATGCAAATCAGTCTGACCCTGTGCCTCATGGGAACAGTCCAGCACGAACTGCAAAGCCATGCCTTCCCTGGACCGGAAACAAGCTTCCTAGGACCGTTTTCTGGCATTTCAGCTGTCTTCAGCCAGGCTTGCTTGAATCCAGAGGCAAAGTGAGCAAGGGACTCACGTCTGAGCATACCCTGCCAACTTATGGCGAACAAAGCAGTACAAAAGGGGGTGGTGATGGACGGAGCGCCAGAACCAATCAAACACTCACACCCAGTCAACAGATCTGGGTTTGATCCATCACCGTTCTTTAGCCCACTCTGCCACCCCAGTTCAGACATGGCCATATGCAAATCAGTCTGACCCTGTGCCTCATGGGAACAGTCCAGCACCAACTGCCAAGCCATGCCTTCCCTGGACCGGAAACAAGCTTCCTAGGACCGGTTTCTGGCATTTCAGCCGTCTTCAGCCAGGCTTGCGTGAATCCAGAGGCAAAGTGAGCAAGGGACTCACGTCTGAGCATACCCTGCCAACTTATGGCGAACAAAGCAGTACAAAAGGGGGTGGTGATGGACGGAGCGTCAGAACCAATCAAACACTCACACCCAGTCAACAGATCTGGGTTTGATCCATCACCGTTCTTTAGCCCACTCTGCCACCCCAGTTCAGACATGGCCATATGCAAATCAGTCTGACCCTGTGCCTCATGGGAACACTCCAGCACCAACTGCCAAGCCATGCCTTCCCTGGACCGGAAACAAGCTTCCTAGGACCGGTTTCTGGCATTTCAGCCGTCTTCAGCCAGGCTTGCTTGAATCCAGAGGCAAAGTGAGCAAGGGACTCACGTCTGAGCATACCCTGCCAACTTATGGCGAACAAAGCAGTACAAAAGGGGGTGGTGATGGACGGAGCGTCAGAACCAATCAAACACTCACACCCAGTCAACAGATCTGGGTTTGATCCATCACCGTTCTTTAGCCCACTCTGCCACCCCAGTTCAGACATGGCCATATGCAAATCAGTCTGACCCTGTGCCTCATGGGAACAGTCCAGCACCAACTGCCAAGCCATGCCTTCCCTGGACCGGAAACAAGCTTCCTAGGACCGGTTTCTGGCATTTCAGCCGTCTTCAGCCAGGCTTGCTTGAATCCAGAGGCAAAGTGAGCAAGGGACTCACGTCTGAGCATACCCTGCCAACTTATGGCGAACAAAGCAGTACAAAAGGGGGTGGTGATGGACGGAGCGTCAGAACCAATCAAACACTCACACCCAGTCAACAGATCTGGGTTTGATCCATCACCGTTCTTTAGCCCACTCTGCCACCCCAGTTCAGACATGGCCATATGCAAATCAGTCTGACCCTGTGCCTCATGGGAAAAGTCCAGCACGAACTGCCAAGCCATGCCTTCCCTGGACCGGAAACAAGCTTCCTAGGACCGGTTTCTGGCATTTCAGCCGTCTTCAGCCAGGCTTGCTTGAATCCAGAGGCAAAGTGAGCAAGGGACTCACGTCTGAACATACCCTGCCAACTTATGGCGAACAAAGCAGTACAAAAGGGGGTGGTGATGGACGGAGCGTCAGAACCAATCAAACACTCACACCCAGTCAACAGATCTGGGTTTGATCCATCACCGTTCTTTAGCCCACTCTGCCACCCCAGTTCAGACATGGCCATATGCAAATCAGTCTGACCCTGTGCCTCATGGGAACAGTCCAGCACCAACTGCCAAACCATGCCTTCCCTGGACCGGAAACAAGCTTCCTAGGACCGGTTTCTGGCATTTCAGCCGTCTTCAGCCAGGCTTGCTTGAATCCAGAGGCAAAGTGAGCAAGGGACTCACGTCTGAGCATACCCTGCCAACTTATGGCGAACAAAGCAGTACAAAAGGGGGTGGTGATGGACGGAGCATCAGAACCAATCAAACACTCACACCCAGTCAACAGATCTGGGTTTGATCCATCACCGTTCTTTAGCCCACTCTGCCACCCCAGTTCAGACATGGCCATATGCAAATCAGTCTGACCCTGTGCCTCATGGGAACACTCCAGCACCAACTGCCAAGCCATGCCTTCCCTGGACCGGAAACAAGCTTCCTAGGACCGGTTTCTGGCATTTCAGCCGTCTTCAGCCAGGCTTGCTTGAATCCAGAGGCAAAGTGAGCAAGGGACTCACGTCTGAGCATACCCTGCCAACTTATGGCGAACAAAGCAGTACAAAAGGGGGTGGTGATGGACGGAGCGTCAGAACCAATCAAACACTCACACCCAGTCAACAGATCTGGGTTTGATCCATCACCGTTCTTTAGCCCACTCTGCCACCCCAGTTCAGACATGGCCATATGCAAATCAGTCTGACCCTGTGCCTCATGGGAACAGTCCAGCACCAACTGCCAAGCCATGCCTTCCCTGGACCGGAAACAAGCTTCCTAGGACCGGTTTCTGGCATTTCAGCCATCTTCAGCCAGGCTTGCTTGAATCCAGAGGCAAAGTGAGCAAGGGACTCACGTCTGAGCATACCCTGCCAACTTATGGCGAACAAAGCAGTACAAAAGGGGGTGGTAATGGACGGAGCGTCAGAACCAATCAAACACTCACACCCAGTCAACAGATCTGGGTTTGATCCATCACCGTTCTTTAGCCCACTCTGCCACCCCAGTTCAGACATGGCCATATGCAAATCAGTCTGACCCTGTGCCTCATGGGAACAGTCCAGCACCAACTGCCAAGCCATGCCTTCCCTGGACCGGAAACAAGCTTCCTAGGACCGGTTTCTGGCATTTCAGCCGTCTTCAGCCAGGCTTGCTTGAATCCAGAGGCAAAGTGAGCAAGGGACTCACGTCTGAGCATACCCTGCCAACTTATGGCGAACAAAGCAGTACAAAAGGGGGTGGTGATGGACGGAGCGTCAGAACCAATCAAACACTCACACCCAGTCAACAGATCTGGGTTTGATCCATCACCGTTCTTTAGCCCACTCTGCCACCCCAGTTCAGACATGGCCATATGCAAATCAGTCTGACCCTGTGCCTCATGGGAAAAGTCCAGCACGAACTGCCAAGCCATGCCTTCCCTGGACCGGAAACAAGCTTCCTAGGACCGGTTTCTGGCATTTCAGCCGTCTTCAGCCAGGCTTGCTTGAATCCAGAGGCAAAGTGAGCAAGGGACTCACGTCTGAGCATACCCTGCCAACTTATGGCGAACAAAGCAGTACAAAAGGGGGTGGTGATGGACGGAGCGTCAGAACCAATCAAACACTCACACCCAGTCAACAGATCTGGGTTTGATCCATCACCGTTCTTTAGCCCACTCTGCCACCCCAGTTCAGACATGGCCATATGATATTCAGGGTAGTCTCTTTCTCTCAGGTTATTAGCGAAGATTTTTGACTCCATTTTGTAATCATTGATGTTGCTACAATTTCTCCCGATGCGCAGCAATTGTCCAACTGGCAAGGTTTCTTTGAGGGAATGGCTAAAAACCACCCTACATGGGGCCCTTATGACGGAATACCTAAGAGCAAACATCGCCCCGAACGGCCTGATTGTGAGCAACTTCCTCAGACTTTTTCTGGAGGATGTGACATTCAAAAAGGAGTGGTCCCTAGTAGCATGGAAATGCACTAGGGACTGGCTCGTCTTGATCATTAATACCGCTAAGAGGATAGCGGATGCCCTTCTTATTAGGATCCAGATAGCAGAAGGCGCATTAAAAACATCTGCGCAGATCACAGCGTACAAATCCAAATTAGCTAAAATCAACACCGAAATCACTGACAATAGAATGTACCTTATGAAGCAGAAAATAAATAAACTACAGAAGGACATACAAAAATTTAGCAAAGAGAAGGTCTACCCTTATTTAAGAGCTGACTATACCTCCACTAAAAATAGCTACTCGTCTGATGACAACACTGACTCCAGTCGACGAGACTCTTCAAGTAGTGGGTCTAGCACAGGAAGTTGGGGTGGTAACAACCAGAGGAGGACACCACAATACCCCTCTTTCACAAACTACAAAGGCCCCCCCATTTCCTGGACAACAAATGTGGCAGTTCCCTATGTACCCACAAGGCCCACCACAGTATTTCCCTGGCAATAACCCCCCTTTCAAAACAATGACAAACCACAACAGGTTGGGGAAGACACTGGGTTAAGCAACCCCTCAACGTTTACACCTAATAACAACCAGGTTCCCCCTGAAATTCTAGCTTTTAAACCGGCGGTACTGAAAGATCTGGCATTGAGTACTAACTCTGCCCACTTTCACAACCTCTCAACAGCTGAATTGAATGCAGCTAAAACCCTTGCAGATGACACAACTATCACAATAAAACAGGCGGACAAGGGTGGAGCAACAGTCATATTGTCAACTGTTGACTATGACCAAGAATGCTTACGTCAACTTAGTAACACCAGATACTACACCCCAGTAGCTGCTAATCCAACAATGAGACTGGCCACTACGATGGTTTTTGAGGCTGAAACCAGCGGGTGGATTACGAGAAAGGAAGCAGATTTCCTCATTGCTAAAGAACCAAAAACACCCTACTTCTACTGCTTGTCCAAAATCCACAAAGGGACAACACCGGTCCCCGGGTGTCCTATTGTGTCGGGCATAGGTTCATTACTTGAGCCTTTATCCAAATTCAATGACCACTTTCTGCAACCCTTGGTAAAACAGACTCCATCCTATGTGCGGGACACTACTGACATTCTCTGCACTATACTAAACATACAAGACTATGCAGACTGCGACCTATTGGTCACTTTAGACGTCGAAGCTCTCTACATTACCAATAAAAACCTCCAGGGAGCTTCCCTAGACGTCATCAAGGCGGCACTACACAAAGGGGAATGGAATTCACCAACACTGATTCCATTTGTGATGGAATGTACTACCCTGGCACTAACTGAGAATTTCTTTGAGTTCAAAAACCAGATCTACCACCAGTCCCAGGGTACTTCCATGGGGAGTACCTTCGCCCCAAGTGTGGCCTGCCTCTACATGGCAGCTTTTGAAGAAAAAATCATCTTACACACTGATAACACATACCTCGGCAATCTGAGGTTATGGAAGAGATTTATAGATGATATATTCATCTTTTGGAAAGGTGACCGCAATACCTGTGATAAATTTTGTTAGTGGATAAATGGACAAAACTAGTATCTCAAGTTTACCAAGACTATATCAGACACAAGTGTACCCTTCCTAGATCTCACGATTACACTAGCTAACAACCACCTGAGCACAACACTTTATAGGAAACCCACTGACAGGAATAGCCTGCTATTATATAGCAATCACCACCCACGGGCCCTTAAAGAAAACTTTCCAGTTGGACAATTCCTGCGCATCAGGAGAAATTGTAGCAAAATCAATGGTTACAAAATGGAGTCAAAAATCCTCGCTAATAACCTGAGAGAAAGAGACTACCCTGAATATCACATTAAGAAACCCATGAAAAGGGCTAGCAACAATCATCGCGAGGCCCTTTTGGAAACAGTCGAAAAAGCCCATGAAGACATTTTGACATGTGTGACTTCTTTCACCCCAGACTCCACCCACACCAAAAAGGCCATAAACAAACACTGGACTATTTTGAATACAGGCTCGCTACAGCTATCAAAACCCAGGTTTGCTTATAAACGCACCAGGAATCTTAAGGATATCCTCATCAATACACGACCTAAGACCCTGCATTCGGAGAACCAACGATCCTTATGAGGTCTTCCACCTGTACTGGGGCATTTCCCATGCAGTTCATGCTCAGTGTGTCGCCACACAACATCTACCAAGGAGATTGTGTTTTCTGACACATTCACATGGCGCCTCTTGAAACATACAAACTGTAACACAACACAATGTATATACATGATCACATGCCCGTGCCTACTTAGATATATAGGCATGACCATGAGAACAGTTCACAAAAGTAATATACTGTGTCATAGGACTTCAACAAAAATATGCGCACATTTCAAAGAACGTAACCATTCCCCAGATTCCATCAGATGGGTGGTCCTTGAATCTCATCGGTGAACAACCTTTACAACGCAACTGTTACAACGCACTACACTTACAACGACATTTTTACAACGCAACATCCACTACAACGCATTCCATTACATAGCATGACACTACAACGCATGTTTAAAAACTACCTTTACAACGCATTCCATTACTTTGCATACTACCTTTACAACGCATACCATTACAACGCAATCCAACACTTACCCTACTGTTGCACCCCCTGGAGTTAGAATAGTAATTTTTACCCCTATACTATGCGTTGTAATGGTATGCGTTGTAAAGGTAGTATGCGATGTAATGGAATGCGTTGTAAAGGTAGTTTTTAAACATGCGTTGTAGTGTCATGCTATGTTTTGGAATGCGTTGTAGTGGATGTTGCGTTGTAAAAAATGCGTTGTAAGTGCATGCGTTGTAAAAGTGTGCGTTGTAACGACATACATCCATCTCATCAAGGCATTTCTCAGAGGGCACTCTTTAAGATTGAACAGAGATGGATACATCGCTTATCCACCGACAGATATGAGCTGAATGATGATATTCCATGGGCACAATTTAACTGAATAGAACAACTAGTTATTACACACGACTAGTGGGGATCACTTAACACAGTCCACTGATCTATGGTGGTGTGGTGTGGCTCACTGGTTGGAGGCGGCAGACCCGGAAGCAGAAGTCGGCCCGGGACCAGGGTTCGATTCCCGACGCGGCAGGGTCTTGGACCAAGGTCAGCGGACATGATAATTCTCGCCTCGGTGCCCACTCTAACCATGGATCCCACTCAGCAACTCTGGGCAATAGCTTGCTTAATCTCCACTTACGGCCCCATCAGCGCCGGGGATGCTTGTCTTCACCTTGGAGATGCCCAGTAGGGACCATCTCACAGGGAAAGCCAGGATGGGTTCCCCAGCAACACACAGCGCCGGGACACTCTTGGGAGTAGCCGCGCGCTCAACAAATACCCAGTAACATAACATAACATAACATCTATGACACACCTTCAGAGAGCGTGTGCTTTCATCAACTCTGCTCCATCTAGACATTGATTCCTGCTATTGTTTGGATCCAACACCACATTACCGGCACTATTGACATTGTTCTAGATATCTACTCCCGTGAGAGAGATCCTCACCTTCAGGGACTGGCGGCAGGGTTAGGTGTTCCGGAGCAGTGACGCTGATCTACAGGTAAGTATGGCCACCAGCAACCCACGCTGACAGAAACATTGTTCCACTCTACTTCGGCAAAGTTTTACGGTGAGTTCATCGGCGACTTTTGGAATGCGGACAATGCATATTAACGAGCCCTGACTTTTGCCCGGCAGTGACCCCTCACACTACCAGGGACTTGGGCTGAATTAACGGTAATCATTGTTCTTCCACGCACAGCTAATCTTCCAGCGAACGCGTGGAAGCCTCGACCCATTTTTCTCCCTTGTACACTTTCCCTCAATGGTCGGGATCCTGCTTTGGGTAAACTAAGGGGTGCATTGGGGCTTCTACATGCACCGGGACCCCTCCGGTATCCTGCCGCTGTGTGAGACTTGGGATAACTTTCCAAGTACGGGGCTGACAACCTACAATAACCTTCTCACCTGTTTAGGATAATTATCCTTGATGGGTCACAGCCCCGCTGGTACTGTTGGGGCAAGAATAAGGGTTTAATTGATGAGTGAGATTCACGGTTACACCCGTGAGAGTTGAGAAATTGTTTTATCTATCGTTATTAGCAAATGGTGAAGAATTGTTTTTTACATAAAACCATGCATCACCACTTGTGGTGCCTGTCACAACACCACCAATAGTGTAATTTTAATCACCGGTTCAAGCACTTTGGGTCACATTTTAGATTTTACAGAGAGCTACAGTGTTATCAAGGATGCATATCAATGATGTATTATTGATCATGGTTTTTCTTTCTTCTTTTTTCCCTTAGATTACCCCTCCAACGTTTAGGTACTTTCCTTAAATAACTCACGTGGTAGGTAGATTGCGTCAGTCACTAACCACAAGGTGTAGATAGTTTTAACATTGGTCCTGATGAATTGCCGTTTGATCTTTTAGACGCTGTGGCAAGAAACATGTTGACCGTAATAGAGTAGAGCATCACAATCTTGAACTAATAAATTTAAGATAGAAGTTGCCACTCTAGTTTTATTTTAATCATGTAGGAGCCATTCTATTAAAGTACTGTTTTGGACTACCTAACTTGTTTTAAATTGTACCCTCACTACAATACATCTACACGAGCCTCGGCCCCTCATCCACACCTCACCATACGGCAAGGAACAAAAGATCTCTGCCAAAGAGCCCCATCATTGGGTGCCCGTCGGGTATTGCAGCGCCGACCCGATGAGGAGCAGTCCCGATGATGAAGATGATACCTAGCTTGCTGGGTGTGTGAGGGCACTAGTTCCGAAAGGAGGAATTCCCCCTCCTCCACCTTCATTTACCTTCCTGCAGGATACTTTTCCTAAAGGGAAGTGAACACTGCCCAACTCTCTGTACTCACCCCCTTGGGTGACCCTCCCCTAGGAACTGCATAACCTTCCTGTTTCTAGTTGGTGTGAAATGCCAGCGAAGCACGCCAGAGGTATTAATTTGCATCCCAAAGGCAAGTAAAACGCACTCTCACAAGAAATAAACTGGCAATCAGATTTTATTCGAGTTACGCATTTCAACTGCAAATCAATGATTTGTGACCAAGTCTGCTTTGCAGTTGAAAAGCATTACTTGAATAAATCTGATTGCCAGTATATTCCTTGGGAGAGTGCATTTTACTCGCCTTTTCGATACGAATATATATAGTTATACTTCTGGCCTAGTTTCAATAGGAAGAGCATTTTTTATTTTTGCTAATAACTTTGATGTTGCTTGACTCACCTTCACACAATTTTCAAAACTTATACTTTAGTTGGTTCAACTTCTGTGTTGAAAGTTTTGGGGTGATCTGTCAAGTGGGGTGCTAGACAAAAGGGGGCCCCAAAACACGTTTCCGCAGACATTTTCCCACAGACATTTTGAGGACGACTACAGCTTGAATTGCTGAATGGAATTACACCATATTTGACAGAAAGCTAGATGTTGGTCTAGAAATATTGCTTTTTGTGCTTTGGTGGAAATTCATTCAGTTGTTTTAAAGATATTAAAGGGCAAAACAATATAGATATATATGAACTTGGGGATCCGCACGCCAAAGAAAGATTGTGATTGGGTGGCCACAACCTCACAGAAAAGTTGCAGCCGCCAAATTGTTTGTCACATCGGCTGGGAGGTGGGACAATGAGAGCTTAAAAAAACATAAGGAGTCAGTATACAGGTATCCTGACCAAATAGGACCGGTCCGTTAGGGTCTCATCATGGGCAAAAATGGCCCTTTTTTCCCGGCTGATCTGTGGGTCCAACCACGAGTCTCAGGGCAGCCGCCTGTGTAAATTTTCAGATCCAGAAAAAAAAGATAACTGGATCAAGAAAAAAATTACAAAAAAATAAAACCCCACTGCATCTGACCCCATGCTGTGCACGGCCAGAAGACGTGAGCAGCTTGTGGTGGGTGCATGAGGCCCCCCTGACTGTGCGCAGTGCTGGTTATATTAACGTGCGTGCTAAAAAGAAATAGAAATTCATCGAAAAAAACTAAAATTACAGGGATGCTATAGTTAGGTTCTGAAATTACTTGCACAAAACCATAGAAATTCAGCATTTATACTTATTTGAAGAGAATATAACCCGATCCATTAGTAACTTAAGGCAATGAGTCATGCTTTTTTAATATAAGTTTAACTATAACTATAACTGCTGAGTTTCCGTGGTTTTGTGCGAGTAAATTCACACCCTAACTATAACACTTTAATGTCCTCGTACCGTTTGTTTTTTCAGTATATATATATATATATATATATATATATATAGCCAAAAGTCCTTGATAAGTGCGCTCTCAGAAAACACCAACTCCGTGTATAAAGTAAATATCCGCTGTTTATTCACAATGCGTTTCGAACAAAAAAAAATGATCACGTGAATGTAGTGCAACCAATGACGGCTGAACTTATAGCAATCTTGTCAATCACATGCAACAAAGTAAACATAAACAGGGGACTGATAAATACACCATAGCGGACATCTTGGAATGGAGCATAATGAAAATAACCAATAAGCGATTTCAATGCCTATAAGTAAACAGAGTTAAATGCTGAAAATAGATAAACAGTTATCGCATATTATTGGGTGCGCAATTGTGTTGTAGACAAAACTAATATAATCAATGCAGCGTCAAGTGCATCATAAATCCTCGAAATCGATGTGTTAAATACATGATGCCACACAATAAAATTCAAGGGACAAATGCCCACAGTCTCCAGACTGATGTACATAAAGAGTCCAATGCAAAGACATCCAAACAGTTCGAAGATAATTCTGTATACATGAAAATGTCAGTCCCTATGTGAGCCTCTGACGGTACATAGGATATTCTGGCAACCCTGAACCTAGTTCTCTGCGCCACTGGCAGCCAGTGGAGGTTCTTGGTCACCCGAGAGATGAGCCCATCTCTGGGCAGGGGGGATTTCAACCGAGCGGCCAGATTTTCAATTAACTGGAGCCTTCGCAGAAGAAATTTCGGTAGACCCAGATAAAGAGAGTTAGCATAGTCAATTCTGGACGTGACTAAAGCTATGATTACTTGAATCAGAGCCTCCCTCATAAGAATTATCTTTATCTTTTTTATGCATCGCAGTTAGCAAAAACAGGCAGAGGTCAATGCGCTGACCTGCTGCGTGAGTGAGAGCTCCTCATCAATAATGACCCCAAGGCTTTTTACTGCCTTTTTGGGAGTGGGGGAGCCCATCTGGCTGGGCCAAAAAGGTGGGGTTCCAGCAGACACCCTGTTCTTAGTGAGGACTATTTCGGTTTTGTCCGAGTTTAGTTTCAAATGATTGCTGTTCACCCAATCCCGCATGAACAGCATGGTGTCTTGAATTTGCTGCCTGGCCGTGGAGCTATCATTGATACTAAACAGCAGTTGCATGTCATCGGCGTAGTTGAAAATGTTCACTTCCATATTTTTAAGGGAATTGACCAAAGGTCGAATATAGATATTAAAAAGAAGGGGAGAAAGAGAGGAACCCTGTGGCACCCCACAGTGCAATTGGACCTCTGCCGAGATGAAAAGAGGTAGGCTAACCGATTGGGATCTATCGTTCAGAAACAATATCATCCAATTCAGCCCTACACCCCACAGACCAGCGGCCTCAATCCGATCAGCCAAGATAGTGTGTTCAACCATGTCAAAGGCAGCCAGCAAGTCTAGTAGCACCAGGGATTGAGAGGGAAGAGGTGTGGTGCCGCAGTCAGGGTGGCTGACTCCGGAATCTGGGGATCACGGTTCGATCCCTGGTGCCGGCGGCAGATTATCCTAGCACCATGTGACTCTGGGCAATAGCTTGCTTAATCTTCTTGACGGCCCCCAGTGCCTAGAGACCCTTATGGGTGATTGTTCGCACTTTACAAATGTGGATTATTACAAATGTGGATTATTACCCTTGTCTACTTCCTTATGCATGTCGTCGACCACTGACGTGACCACTGCTTCGGTAGAGTGTGCGGGCCGAAATCCCACCTGAGAGGGGTCCAAAAAATCTAAGTTCTCTATGAATGCACAAAGGTGATGGGCTGCAGGTGCCTCCAAAATATTTGCTAAGCATGGTAAAAAGAGAGCCAGGGCAAACAAATTTCATGTCTGTGGGGTCTGCCCCTACTTTATTTAGAAGAGGTACAATAACAGTTTTTTTTAAAGGATCTGGGGACCAACCCAGTATTAATGGAATGATTTAGAAGTGGTAGTACACTGTCCATGAAGGAAGTTACCACTACTCTTAGGACCTTAGGAGGACAAATATCATTGGGTGAGCCTGACTTAACTTTAGTCAGTAACTTAGTTAGGTCATCTGAGATACATTAGGAAAGCACGTGATCATGTGACTATTCATATCACATGCTGATGAATTGGTATAAGAGGAACTGGAGTGGGTGCTCTTTTTTATAGCCTCCATCTTGTTCACAAAGAAAGCATTGAGAGAATCACACAAACTGTGAGGGTGTAACCAGGAGAGTCACTCTATCAGGATTAGAGAGTTCTGTGACAATCTTAAATATCTCCTTAGATTTATTGGGAGCTTTCAGGATTTTACTTGTGAAATAACTCACTTTGTTTTGCCATAAGAGAGACTTGTACATTTTAAGTTGTAGGAAATACCTTATTTTGAGGTCTGGCGAGTACTCAGTGCGCTATTTCCTTTCCGCTGTTTGAGAATTAAATGTAGCCATTTTCAGGTCATCTGAGAACCATTTATTGGCATCGTGGCCTCTTGACAAGTTGGTACTATGAATTGGTGCATGGTGATTGCTGGCCTCCCTCAGTCAACTTGAGACTTTCTACTCATACCTTTCGATGGCCTCCTCAGGGACAACCGGAGACTTCTCTAGTTCACCGCAGAAGGCAGTGAGTTTGACCCGAGCCCAGTTTCTAGAAGTAATAGCAGGTCCAATAAGAAGACCCATCCCATTAGGTTGAAGCACTGAGAAAGAAATTAGGTGATGGTCTGACCACCCACACGGGCTATACTCAGCTTCCTCACTGGGAATTTCATGGTCCAAATTTGGTCCAAGATGTGACCTTTGATATGAGTCGGGAGGTTAACTAATTGTTCCAGGTTCAGGTCACTTAGGGCGGCAGTGAGGTCTATGGCTTGCTGCCCCCCGTTTTTTTAATTCGCCTAATAATTCAAATCTCCTACAAGAAGAAAGTTAGTATCATCTATAATTAAGGGTGCTATGGATTCAGCAAGGAAAAAATCCCTACATGTAATTTGGGGGTCTATATAGCAGAACAAAAGTGAGGGGCAAGGTCGTAGACTCCCGATGGATTACTCAAATTTCCACCTAGGGTAAGTCCAATGGGGACAGCTTAGCAAATCGGAGATCTTTGTGCTCAACTCTCTGGTAGCTTGACAAAGAGTAGTCAGGCTTAACTTAGAGCCGGCATGTAAGAATTATGCAGCACTTCTAACAGTAATAAAGTGGAAACACAAGGCAAGAAAAATCCCACATCAATTTAGGACAACTGCATAACATCTAATAAATAAATCAAGACCAAAATGACAACCATCCAAACAGTAGAACTGGAGGTATGCAATTTAAAAAAAAGTAAAAATAGAACGAAAAAGGCCAATGTGCCACTTGTGGCTATCTGTTCATGTGAGACTGGGAGAAGGTCACAAATTCAGGCCAACCGCGATGGAGCGAAATTCCTATATATAGTGTCATGTGAGTTAGAGATGACGGGACCCTTTTGGTTTCTGACACACTCCGTAGAACAGTGACATACGTGCATGCTTGATAATCAACACAAAACGAAAGGTGAGGCCCAGAAGGGGAGACTGATATTTGTAACACAATATACCACCTACAGTGATAGGATTTTTAAAATTCTAAAGAAAAACTGACATCTAATTATGGATGTTCCTGGTTGAAGAGATTTCCTGACCAAGAACCCAGCTATAACATACAGTAGAGGTTTGACCTTAAGGAATACTCTTTGTCCGAGCTACATAACAACAACTCAAAAGAAGGAAACATGGTTACCCTTGAAACCAGAAGGTTTCTTCACATGTAATATGTGTAACATCTGCCCATATGGCAAAAACAAGATTAAAAATGTAATGTATAACACAACACAGTGATATAATATCACAATATCTGGTATTTCATCAATTGTTATACTATGTATGTTATATATATATTGAGCTGCAAATGCGGCCATATATATGTGGGGAGTACAGTACGTTGCCTTAAATATCGCATACAGGAACATCGCAGTGCCATATTGAATAGAGAAGTTAGATATCCTATGACAGAACACTATAAGAATGTACACCATGATAAGTCAGAATTCTGGTTTCATGGGATTGATCATATCACTGCTGGAAAAAGAGGTGATGACAGGGAGTTGGCATTAAGACGGTGAGAGGATAAATGGATCTGCCACCTAAGAACGACAATTGATGGCCATAACACAGACAATGAGCTTCATTAATATTTTTTAGAGTGTCAGTGTTGCCATGACCCTCATACATACTAGCCTTTTGTACTTCCTTCTTCCGATTGAAGTTGAAAGTCTTTCAAGTATAAATATACTGAGTTGATCTGGAGGCTGAATATGTAATTTTGTAGGATATGTTTTGGTTTCGAGGGATATATTACATCCTAGAGATGGTCTGGAAGCAGTATTTAGGCTATATGATAGGTTTTCAGGAGTATTGAGTATCTCAACAATTTATTTTGCTTGAATTTACTCAATGTGTGGTCTCAAATTTGTAGAGTGTTGTAGGGGTATAAAAAGTCTTCTCTCTTTTTCGCGTCTTTACTTTTTAATTTGTCATTTGCTTTTTGTTGATGAAGTATAAATTGCATCTTATGCCCTTACTTGGCAGAGTATGTCTTCACCTGGCCCAATATGAGCATGAGGGATGATGACATTCCCCATTACATTGTATGTTGTTTAATTTCTATACCCTTCTCGGATTTAACACCTTTTTTTCTCTTTCCTTTCGGACCATATCAATCTTTTTATAGTTATATATATATAATGTAGGAAGAATAAAATGACATAAGATCACACTTATGTGATCTCCCACGTAGATATCTTTGTGAGATTTAATATATAATTAGAGTTGTGTTGTTATACTGATCTCCCCTGTGAGTTATTTTTATTGGATTCTGTATATAAATATGGTTTGTTTTGGATGTCTGATTAGACACATTTTCTAATTCATGTTACACTACCTGATTTACGGTACTGTGGCTATAGCTATTACTAAGATTCGACATGTTGGGTATTTATAGAGAGATTTGTTAGCATCTTGGAGATTATGGGTGTATTATCCTATTTATGGAGGTATGGAGATTGTTTCCCTAATGTGGTGATACTGCGCTACAAATAATACATAAGATTGCTACATATATATTTCTCAAGGTGAGATCAACTCTACATTAGTATATCATTTGGGAAATAGGGGGACAGAGGTGAATTTCTGCATATAGAAGATCTACAGTTAAATTAGGTAACATAAATATCCTGTTTGGTCTACAAATGCATGCATTCTTTCCATATTGAATGACGATTTTAACTAACACTTTCACAATGAGGGAGAAGGTTCTTTTACATATATGTAAATTACATTTATAGTATTATTTTGTCTGGTGTAAATATAATTATTGTCCTTCTGTGTGTTTTTTAGGATATGTGATGTATATATACACATTTATATGTGGATTGCATTTGTATTGTAGGAAAATAGTTCATTTTGTCTTTGTTTGTGCCAAACCTATGTACTAGGTCTAAATTTCCATGGGACACATGGAAATTGGAATGTGTTGTTTGTCTTGTCTAATATGTTATTTCATGTTGTACATATGTGGCTATTTATATCGTCTTTTATATAATTATTTTTAGCCCTGATGAAGTTCCTCCGTAAAATGGAATGAAACGAGTTGGCTGGATTTTAACCTGTATCTTATAGATTACTAATAAAGGAAGATGATGGATTAATCTATTGGAATATGGTATTTTTCCCTGGTGCACCTTCCTACTCTTGAAGAAAATAAGTGCATGTGTGTGGCTGATAGAATTTATGATGTAGAATGTTCAATGAATGGTTACACGCTGAGAAATAAAGACGTGTAAGACAAAGCTCCATGTGTGGCATGATCATTTGAATGTACCCTGGCTGGCGAGGACACTACAACTGGTGACGAGATAGGGGGTTACATAAGCCCTGCAACCTGAAGAACCGAAAGTGCTTTCCTTGAGAGTTTGCCGTAGTCCAGCAAATTGCTCATGCGTGCCATGTATGCCTCAGTCATAGTAAAAATTGACAGTTGGCATATGTGGAGTCAAAGCACCAGTCCAGCCAGTGCAAGGCCTGGGAAGAAAGTGGAGTCCTTACAGAAAGCTTGTTTGTCGTTGGCTAGTATTTTGCTGTTAAAGTCGAGACAAGAGACACTGCGCCACAGGCTAACACAGAGCCATCATTCATACAGTACAATAATGCTAAAGCAGCGACACCCAGGAACAGAGAAGTGCGAAAGGCAGTGATAGCCACACAAGAAACAAAGCTGCTACCTACAGCCAAAGAAGAAAACAGCGTCTCACAACTAGATAGCAGATATGACGACCCAAATGTCAGCACACAGGTAGTGCTTGATGAAGGTGCTTATCCAAGCGGGCAGCAGATGTTGCTGGAGCGTACTCCATTCCAGGTATCAGAAATTCCTACAGGTTATGATGCTGCCACATTCCTAAAACCACAGCTTTCCTTCAATACCACCAAAAATCAAAATATTTGTGATAGATGGACTACCTAGATTGAAACCTATGATGATTTTATTGATGCACTGAAAGAATCAAATGACAAAAAGATCATTAAATATCTAAAATATTTAGTGGGTGAACGATTAAAAGAAGGGATAAAGAAAATACCTGAAGGTGATGAAGTGACGTGCCTTCAAATCAAAGAGGAGTTCAACACCAAGTTCAATCCAGTGCCGAATGTCGACTATGAAAGGTACATTTTCAGCCGGGAAAGGCAAAGAGCTGGTGAAACTATGGATCGGTTTGTAGAAAGACTTGATTTGCTCATCAAGCATTGCAAGTTCAATAATCGAATGATGAAGAGGCCATGTCTCACAGAGTAATAAATGATTGTCTCTCCAATCCCTTCCAAAGACGAATGCTGAAAGAGACACTCAGCTTTGAGTGAGTACTCAATGCTGACAGAGTGGATGAAAGAGCTGACAGACAAGCAGCTAAAATGGAGGGCAGAACAGGACAAAATAAATCAGTGCTGAGTGTGAAAAGTAAGTTAAACCACAAGGTGGAGGGCTATAAACTAATGTCTTCAAAGTAAAAGTTGTGTTTTCGATGTGGATTTTTGTTTCCACATAAAGCTAATATTTCCCCTAATTGGACAGATATGAAAGGGATGCGGGAAGGAGAACCATTATGTAACGGTTTGCAAAGCCAGGGAAAGATCAAGTGCATCACATCGAGAAAACAAAAAGGAGGAAAGATCGAGTGAGTCACGTTGAGGTAACAAAATGGATTCTTGAACGTTCCTGACACAATGCTCTACGCGACCCAGAAGACCAAGAGACCACATCAGTTGAGGTAAGTAGAAACTGAACTACGTTGATTGTCATCAAATTCCTTGTCAAAGAGTTTGTCATTCTCATTGTCAAGCGAAAGTGAGAAAGATGGGTGTGCAATGTCAATGTTGACTGCTGGACGAGCACATGTAGTCTTAAGGAAGAATGCTGGTCAAAGGTAGGTCGACAAGTGAAAGTGCGAAATTCATTGGTACGCTGTCCCAAGATTACACTGAAAGTGAATGGCTGCTCCATACCTTCTATCATAGACAGTGGCACATCAGTAAATATTATGCCAGTGAAAAAGTACAATAAACCTTCTCCTGTGAGCCGTTTAACCTCTTTGAAAACCAAAGCATACACGTAGGCTGCTTTGATGCCACTACAAAGTCAATGTTTTTTCACATTGATAGGGAAGCATAACAAGATTAAGGTACAAGTACCAATTCATGTATTATCAGGCACTTAATTGAGTGACATGGGGCTGATTTCTGTAAACTACAATGTCAATGACTGTCATGAGATAGTGAATCAGTTTCATCCTTGTTTCAGGGACTTGAAAGACTTAATACTATGAAAGTGCAGCTTTACATAAATGAGGGAATTCATTCTGTTGCTCAACAAAATAATCGAATTGCATTTCATGTACAAGAGGCTGTTGAAAAAGAAGTTGAGACACTCTTAAAGCACGACATGAATGAGCATCAACTGGTCCTACGCCATGGGTATCACTTGTAGTGGTAGTGCCGCAAAAGGATGTTGAAGGAACCGTGCGCTTCTGCGTTGATATGCGCCAATCGACCAAGGCAATTGAAAGAGAATGACATCCAGGTCTGCACATTGCTGACATTATTAAGCAGCTGAACGGAGCTAGCGTCTTTTCCCGTCTTGATTTGAACAAAGGGTATCACCAGCTCAAACTGGAAGAGAATTTCAGGTACATTACTACCTTTACAACTTATGTTGGTATATTTAGATATAAAAGGCTGAGTTTTGGAGTGTCATCAGCTTCAGAACTGTTTCAGGATGCCATTTGTAGCATAATACAGCAAGTCACAAATGCTTCCAATTACAGTGATGACATATTGGTTTTTGGGGCCACGTGAAAGGAACATGATAAAGCTCCTACAGAAGTGTCTTGTATTCATGCCTATGCAGCTCTAGCTTCAAATGCAGCCAAGTGTGAGGTTCATGAAACTAAACTCAAGTCCTTTGGTCATGTCTTTTCTGATGAGGGAATGACTCGGATCCAAATAAGTACATGCCTTGTCATCAATTTCTCCCCCACATGATGTAATTATGCTGCGATCCTTCCTTACTGTGGCCAGGTACTGTTCAAGGTATATACGTGACTTTGCCACTATAAGTGCCCCATTCAGAAACTTAGCGCAATGAAATGTCCCATTTAGATGGTCAAGTGAATGTAAGCAAAGCTTCAAGAAAATCAAGCATGCAGTTGAGAACAGCACTGAAATCACATACTTCGATCTGAAATTACAGACAGAGGTCATTGTTGATTCAAACACAGTGGGAATGGATGCCATCCTTGCCAAGCACACTGGACATCCCAAGGCCCCTAGGTACACTATGACTTATGCTAGCCAAAGTTTCTCATCAACGGAACGTGTCTATTCAGAACCTGAAAAAAAAAGCCTCGCTGTGGTGTGGGCTAGTGAACATTTTCATGTTGTCCTATATGGAAACCATTTCACAGTTATCACCTACCACCAAGCCTTGCTCAACATTTTTGGAAATCCGAAGGGTCAAGATGCCCCCTTGCATTGAGAGGTGGGGGTTGAGATTGTAGGAGTATGATTACATGAACGTGCATTGACAAGGTAAAGATCAAAAACCTGCTGACTACTTCTCATGAGTGCCAATACAGTGACATGGCACTACTTCTAAAGTGGCTGATACTTATGTTAACTTCATTGTGAAATCTAGGACCCCTGCTGCCATATCGGTGGAACAAATCATTGCTGCCATGAACACTGATAGAGATTTGCTGATACTCAAAGACATTACTACAAATCAATCATGGTGAAAACTTACTCAACCTCTTCATGATGACCTTGAATACCAGAAATTAAAAAAAAAATCGCATGATGAACCTTCAGTTACCCCAGAAGGCATCATGTTATGAGGGATGAGAATTGTCATACCATAGAATCTGAGACAAGTTATTGAACTGGCCCATGAGGGACACCATGGAGTTCTTTCTACTAAACAAGCTTTATGGGACTGAGTGTGGTTTCCCCGTCTTGATGAAAGAGTTGAAAAAGAGTTAAAGGCATGCTATTTGTGCAACTGCTTGTTATCCGAAACAACCCCACATCTAGTAAGCATGTATGATCTTCCAAAGCATGTATGGGAGAAGATTGCAATTGATTTCTTTGGATCCCCTTTTTTTTTAAAGAGTTTTTTATAGCGCAAACGCGACCGAAGGTATCAGAGCATTTTCAATGAGCACCAGTTGCATTATTATGGACACATTCATTTTGTTAGGCACAGGGAGATTAAGTGATTTGCACAGAATCACAGGATGTTGAGCGTTCCTGCTGAGATTCGAACCCAGTTCCCCAGCTTCCAGGTTGACCGCTCTAACTGTCATGATTTACTAGTTATTGTTGATGAATATTCTCTGTTTGCTCCTTGTAGAAGATCTGTCATCAACTACTCACAACAGTTACTGAGAGATTGTAAACTATTTTTTGCAATCTGGGGTGCTCCTTTGATTTTGTAATCTGATGATGGCCGACCCATCAATAGTCGCAAATTTCATTTAAAGATTTTTTCTCTCATCTAAATGTCAAGCATCAGAAAAGCAAACCTTTCTGTCCCCAGGTGGATGGTGTTGTCAAGAGATTTATGAGCGCCATCAAGAAGATCGTTTAGCGCACTGTGCTGGAACAGCTTGAACTCAAATCAGCTCTTCAATTTAACTTTCATGCATACAGGTCAACTCCCTGTTATACCATGGGTGAACATCCATCCACCTTAATGTTTAGGGGAAGCATAGGCACCAAATTGCCACAATGGACAACGGAGAGATTTACTGACATTGATACATTTTGCACTGCTGCTAAATCTCACAAACACAAATTGAAGACCTCTGATGAGAGATGCCGCTGTGCTTGGAGCACTGTCTTCAAAAGAAGAGACTAAGTTATTCTCTGGCAGATAAACGGAAATGCAAGTCTGATGTTCCTTTTGATGCAGACATGTAAACAAAAAGTGTTTCCTTTTGACAGAACTCTAAGGCCACTACTATTCATTGTATATCCTATTGTACACCACGCTCACACGCTTTCAACCTATCCACATACATAGAGGGAGCAGTATAATTACACACCCCGACCCCTTACTTATAAATCAAAAACAATAGTTTCACAAAAATAAATTAAATTTATCCCTCAATTAAATCCAGGTTATGCTTAAAGATTCAACAAATCCCCAGCACTCGTATTAATCAAAGTTTCAAAACAGTTATGACGTGTAAGTCAGAAACAACAATAGCAATAAAATTCTTGTGCGAGGTTTAGTTTTCCTTGTTCTTTATTTTCAAGGCGACATCCTAGTCACAGCCAACACGTGTTTCGTCGTGTAGGGACATTAACCCACGACTTCCTCAAGGCTGTGTGAATTAAAAGACAATACATACCATAAGGTATTATCCACTTCTAAAAGATAGATCATATAGGGTGGCATTGTGCATTACCTCTTAAGTTGTTACACAGAGGATTCCCATGCAGTGAACCAGTTTTACAAAATTACAAGAACAGGAATCTATTGTCAAATCCGAAGTGAATAGACGCAAAGTTAGATACATACAGTTAAACATATGAAAAGCAGTGTACTTAAGTAAAGAGATCTGAAAATTATTTAAATATTGGGTATCCAATAGAGCTAGCGACCAAAAGAAGATGGAGAGAAACGGAAGGGCGTGCAGAAAACGTCGTGATCACGTCTCGTCTAAATGGAATCGTTTACTGTGGTGCTGGTCGTGTCTCACGTGAAAGTGACTATGTAAAATTGCAATTGATGTGTTGACAAAAACGTGATACGGTCCCGACTGGTGAGAAAATCAGTTGCTCGGGTGCTAGTTGTGATTTCCGTGAAGGTGACGAGGTGTTGAGCAACACCGCATGCCCATAATAGTGTGTCCACTTCTGACGAGGACATAAGTCAAGAATAGTTACCTATTTTCTATTCAAATGGTACCTCTAGTGTAGGGAAACATAATCAAAGCGCAAGTAATTAGTAGTCTAATATGCAAGCTATATAATATTATCTTAAGTATGTGTCCATAATTTGAACCTACTTAATATGTGGTTAAAATTCCAGACCACATAGGGGTCAAATCCACGACTGGAATATTCAAACTTCCTTCGTTCCTTAGCCAGTAAAGCGTAAGTATTGCGCTGAGCTGTAAAAAGTAAATGCGCCGATCAGTGCTGCTTGGCTGGGAGTATATACTCAAATGTATCTCAACATCTAATACTTGTTATATCATAGTTATATACCAAAGATATCCCAGTGAACTCACAAATATCTATCCTCAACTGTTGACTACAGTCACCCGATCTCAACATGAATCAGCGTATTTTAATATTGTGGTTCCAAGGAAACAATCCCGTACGGATTTTTAATCTCTGTCAAGTTATCCCTGATTCGGTATTTGCCACATGAAACTCAAGGTTTCCAAACCCTGACACTATCTGTGAATAAAGTCTTTCAAATTAAATCGAGGTCTCTATTCTCTAAACTTTATCTGTCAACACAACCTTTCAAATTAGTGTAATCTTACCCAATTATTCAGTCGGTATTGTGTTGTCTATTCCAAATCCCATCTACAAGTGTCCGGCGAGCCGAGTGCAGCTGTCCGTGGATCTTGATTTCTCCGAAATAACGAGTGAACCCCGGTAAATATACTTCCGGGTCACGTAAAGCGTCTTGCGTCATAGCAATAAAAATAGAAACAAGACTAAGCCGAGTTAAGCGGACCAAATGACTGTACCTACGTTAGTGCTTAAAAACGGGATATATGCGATCCCCAAATATTAGAATTCTTTCGATTGGACTCATAATCATTTAGCCTGAACAATCCCATTTTTTTGGGATTTAAGAGAGAGCTCTAATTCAACGCCCTGTTTCCTATTCCCAATGTAGGTTCTAATTATCATCAATCAAAATGCAATATCTCCGAATCCAGTGTGCGTGCAGGTGTATCATGGCCAATTTATATTCAGTGTATGAAGGACAGCATGCTTCTTGTCCTTATAAGTATCCGTAGTACAGAGAACCGGCGCCGTGCATGAATTTTCGAATCAGTTTCGCAAATAAAGTGAAATGTTCTTATTTGAGCCGTTGTGTTTCGATTACAATATCTATTGTGTCTCCCTCATTCTCTCCATTAGTTAAGGTCTTACAACGAGATGTAAATGTTTCAAAATATGAAACGAGTTGTAATTCGAACGATTGTACATTCCTTAAGACATAGACATTGTGAAACAAATTGAAAGCGATTAGTAAGCTTGCTTCATCTAATATCGAACCAAATCGTGATCATTACGTCCATCAATATACATTGTTACTGTCATCATTTCGTCCTAAATGCTGAAACTACGTGTCTACATAAGAAACATAGGGAAAATTTTCATGAGAGGATATGCATATTACCTGCCCAGAAAGTAATGAAGCTCATGGTCAATATTCAAGCCACATTCTGTGCTCCTCAATTTTAAAATCCACAATGCTTCCTTACGTCTCAGTATTAGTTCTCGGTTCCCCCCCTCGGGTGTTTGGGTATATGGTCAATGCCATAAAATTCAAAGCTCTTATTCAATGTTTGTTCTGAGCAGATGGATGTGTGTGCCGCTATTGGATATCTCATGTCACCACTCTTTACTGCTCGTATATGTTCCCCAATTCTGTTTCTTAAAGGTCTGATAGTACTCCCAATATATCTCTTCCCACATTTACATTTAATGGCATAGATCACAAATTTGGTCAGACATGTGATATTGTGTCTGATTTTAAATATCTTCCCACCCGGTCCCTGAAATTCAGTCATCCTTGGAAGCGCCCATTTGCACGCCATGCAACGGCCGCAGCCATAGAAACCAATCGAGTGTTGTGACAGCCAGTTTTCAACTTGTTTAGGTATTGGGTAGCTGGGGCTCAGGATATTTCTAAGTGTAAAGCCTCGTCTGTAGGTGATATCCGGTCTGTTAGCAATTACTTCATCTAGGGTTTTATCTGCCCTCAGTAGATGCCAGTGTTTGTTAAGGCTTTTCTTGAGGATCCCTGACCAATTGTTAAAACTTGTGACCAAACGTATCTTGTCCTCATCTTTTTCTTGTGTGGAGCGATCTTTCAAAGTATCCATTCTTTTGACTGTCTCAATCCTCTTCTCTGCTCTTCTTAGTGTCTCATGGTCATAGCCTCTGCTCCTGAATCTAGTTATGGTTCTTTTTTTGTGTTGTTCAAAATCAGTATCTGTGCTGCAATTACGTCTCACCCTTATCAGTTCACCATAGGGGATGGACCTGATTTGATGTGGTGGATGTGAGCTGGATGCGTGTAATAGGGAATTGCAGGCTGACTCACAGCACCGTCAGATTAAGTGTTTGACAATTTACAAATGTGAATTTCCCTTGAGCGCCTAGGACACCTATGATCAATACCACTATCTCTAACTATGCTTAAAGATGCATAAGCTTAACCGTATATAGGTAATCGATACTTCTGTTCATCATAACATCTTCATAAAACACAATAATTGCATACAATTTTCATTAAAAACATATATCACATAAAAACGGGGAGAGTACATACAAGAGACAGAAACTATGTCATTAAATGGCCCACATCCGTGATTGTTTCATTTAGAGGTTGGGACCCAATAGCATACACATAATGAGCACTCAAAGGTCCCAGTTTCCTCACAGATTGTGTTCCATTTGTGACCCGTCGACGCTTTTCACTGGGAACTTTATATTACCATCTTTATCAAGACCGAGTTATTGTAACTCTCACAGATAAGTTAAAAACTGGAACAGTTAGGACCACCTCTTACTGTGGACAGGTGAACACCAGGCCGATCTGGATTTAAAATATCCTGTAGGAGTCAAGGGCATATACCTCTTTCTCTCCTATTCAGGTCCCACTAGGCAATGTGTGGAGTATCTTAAAACGATCTATAAGCCCCATGGTATGCGGCTATGGCACATTGAAGTTTATTAAGCTCACAGGCATCGTTGGCCTGGATCGGGTAGTTTAATTAAAAGTTCTTATCGAATTTCATGTATCGTGAGAAAGACAGATGTAGGTATAGTCTGTTACAGCTACCGGTGCACCTTATAGATTGGTGGTTGCACCAGCGAAAGTCCCTTTTATAATTAGGGTTTATGCGCCTTTGTGCTGTCCTCTCGTGTGGCTTGTATCGTCGTCCGGATTTGAATGCAGACCCACTGATGGTTGCTAGAAGTAATGGACACATGATGACTGCTCACCTTCCTGGAAAGTCCATTTCACAAGATCCTTCGCATTTCAAGCACTTGCCTCGACCTTTGCCAGCTTCAGATGTCAGTAGTGAGACTTATCCACCTGAGACTCCAGAGAGCCCAATGACTGTACCAATGTCTCTGTCACCAGTGCCAGTATTTGACACTTCTCTTGTATCTTCATGACCTCACATGACCAGATCTGGGCAATTGATCAAAGTACAAAAACAACCTATTAAAGAATTGTAATGCATTTATGTATTATTGGCACTTCTTATTAAGTGGAAGATGTAGTGTCTTGTGGGTTAGAGATGGGGGGACCCTTTTGGTCCCTGTCGGACTCCATAGAATAGTGACATAAGTGCATGGGTGTGGGTGATAGAAATAATGATGTAGAATTTTCAGTTGATGGTTACACGCTGAGGAAAATATACGTGTAAGACCAAGCTGCATGTATGGTGTGATCATTTGCATGCACTTGGGCTTGGGAAGGCGCTACAGTTTACAGGGACCAGGTTAGTCCGGGGGAAAAGCTACCTTCTCAGTTCAGAGTAAAGAGTCCAATTGACAGTGCAGGGCACTATGAGGAGCAGAGAAGTGTCATGGATGGCCGTTGATGTAGCGCAAAGAGCAGGCCTGGTATCACAGATGGTTGCCACTGTAGAATGAAGCTCCTGTTGTCATTGCAAGCTTGCAGGCTGGAGCTTTGCGGTGGCGCTCCCCGCAAGTGGCCGATGCTGTAGAGTGAAGAGTTGGCTTGACGGAACTTCTCATTGGTGGGCTGTATCAGCGACAAGGTTTTGGGAGTCACAAAGAGCTCAAGAACTTCAATTCAGCCTCTCTGAGGCCACACCAAGAGTTCAGGACCTGAGAGGTACCACTTTGGCATTCAAGGCTTGTTTCAGCTGAATCTGAGTTCTGATGCAGGTGGTTCAGACCTGCTATCTCCCTGTGGCTCTGAACAGGAGGCCAGCAGAATAGACCTTGGAATCACTCCGAGAGTTCTGGGTTCAGGTACATGTCCAAATCCCTGTGACTCATTTAAGATGCCAGAAGGGCAGCAATCTCACAAGGCAGCAATCCAGCAAGGCAGTAGTCCAGCAAGGCAGCAATCCAGAAGAGGGGCAGTCCTTTAAGAAGCATAGCAGTCCTTCTTCCTGGCAGTCTTCACAGGTCCAGAAGTGCCCTGGAGAGTTGGTGCCTGAGGGCCTATATTTATACTCAACCCTCTATTTTGTGTGGCTATGCACAAAGTCCAGCTGTCAGCTATACCCAATAATTTGACACAGAGACAGGCTATTGGCACTAAGAGCTTGATTCACAAAGGTAAATGTACATTTTTACGTAAGGTTATGATTCTTTTCTATTTACAAAGGTATTTGGAAGTTATCACTTATTAAGTGCAAGGTAACTCTAATATCATCCTATGGAAGAGATATGCCTTGCAGTAGTGAAATATGAATTTATTAAATTTTCACTACCAGGAAATGTACATCTTAAAAGTACATGTCCTACTTTCTAAATACACTGCACCATGCCCTCTGGGCTGTCCAGGGTCAAGGGGTGATGTATATGCATTAGAAAGGAAGGTTTCAGCCTGGCAAAATGTTTATTTTACCAGGCTGAAATGTCAGTTTAAAACTGCACACACAGGCTGCAATGGCAGGCCTGAGAAAGTTTTAAAGGGCTATTTACTTGGGTAAGAAAGTTTAAAAGGGCTATTTACTTGGGTGGCACCCTTAGTGCTGCAGGCCCACTGGTAGCATTACATTTACAGGCCTGAGTACATGTAGGATCACTGTACTAGAAGCTTATAAGTACATTAAAAATGATAATTGGGTGTAAGCCACTTCTAATATGATTATAGGAGAAAACACAAGTACTTTAGCTCTGGTTAGTAGTGGTAAAGTGCACAGAACCCTAACACCAAGAAAAATGGGTTCAGAGAACAGGAGGGTGAAGGCAAAAAAGTTTGGGAATGACCCTGCAGAAAGGGCCAAGTCCAACACTTCCCCAGTGAGGCATAACGAGGGAGGAGAAATATCTTAATTTCTTCATGTTATTTCTTCTTTAGCATTCTGCAGCACACATAGAATGGGGAAAATTGAAGTGTCCCTTAGTGCTAAAAAAATCCTGCCTGTAATGCAGTCAAAATTGCACTGTGGTGCAAGGGAGCTTGTGTTGGCGCCAGGCAACACACAGTGTGCCGGCGTAAGGACTATGAGGAAATACTCCTTATCTTTGTAAACATGGAGCATTTCTGCTCTCTGCCATTCACACAATGCCGCACAGCAACTGTGCTTCCTGCCCTGCTTTGCATGAAAGATGATTAAATATGCCCCTTAATGTTTAATAAACAAGGTTGTAGTTATATTTAATCCCTCTTGCTTCAATATTGTGAATGCCTGATTGACTTATTCTGGCCAGGGGTTCACCATCCATCTTGTTGGCACTCTTATCCTAGTCAAATAAAGGTTTCGCCCTTTACGCCTGACCTTCAACAATATTCATTCGCTCTATTTGCTCATTAAAATTTATCTTGGCATTGTATTTCCCCATTAGGATTAGTATGGAAATAATTAAGAACCACATTTGAATCCAGAGTTTGACAACCACGAACATGCCTTTGAGCTATAATAAAGTGGTTATAACTTTGAGTCACGCTCAGGTTGAAGTCAAGGACGTGCAGCTAAAATCATTTCAAATGAAACTCTGCTGCCTAACATTCCCTCCTTTAATGCAGAATATGTTATGTATAAATAACTAATGCAATACTTCATGAAATCATGAATCAATTGGTAAAGAGAAGCTTGATATATTATATATATATATATATATATATATATATATATATATATATATATATATATATATATATATATATATATATATGTATATATATATATATATATATATAATGTTTTTCACTGAAACAAACTATAGGGTAAGGGATGTCATAGAAAGGCTCAGATTTCACTTGTACAAAAGCAAAGAAATTCCGCAGTTATAGTAATCTGAGCAAACTACAACTTACGTCCACGTAATGCACTGCTTAGGACCTCACATATTACATCACTCATGACATGGTCAGTGACATCACTGATGACATCTCAAATGACATCACTGATGACATCACTAAGGGTTTTTAAATTCTATTTGCCAACTAAAATGTCCCGTTAACCTTTTGTTTTTTCATCAACTTTCAAAGGTTTTTCAAATTCTATTTTCAACGTATTATGTCCCTGTAATTTTTTGAGTTAATTTCTAGGGTTTATTTTTAGTACAAGTATACTACAATTTATTTTAATTATGAAGTTAGTAATTTTTTTTATTTAAACTGCAGACTTCTAAAAAAATATATACTTTATATACGTTTTAAAAGGTAAAAGTGAGATATCTACTTAATGTTAACTATATAGGGCCATATGTAGGAAGCCAAATACCGGTCGGTAACGGCCGATTTTCGGTAATTATCCCGTTACCGACCGGTATTTTGGCATTTGCTATGTAGGGGGCATATTTCAGGATTCGGTAATTTACCGAATCGGTAAAATTACTGAATCGGTAATTTTACCGATTCGGTAAATACCGAATCCTGAAATGAGATGTAGGTAACACTCTAATGAGTGTTGTGAGGGAATTGAAATTCGGTATTTAACACCAAATATACGTTGGTGTTAAATACCGAATACATTGCAAAAAGCAATATTTTGCTGAAAAAAGAGTGCCATGTGGCAGACATACATGCCCTTAGGGCATGTATGTCCGCCACATATGCAGGAATCAGGGGTGCAACAGGGTGTCAATGTGACACCCTGCCACCCTTGAATGTGCTCCCCCCATTACCGAATCGGTATTTACCGATTCGGTAATGAGGCATACCTTCCCATTGATTCCTATGGGCCTCCAGGCCCATAGGAATCAATGGGAAGGTATGCCTCATTACCGAATCGGTAAATACCGATTCGGTAATTACCGAATTTCTCCGATTCGGTAATATTTACCGAATGATTACCTACATACAAGTTACCACTTCTTAAATACCGAATCGGTAAAGTTCGGTATTTAAGAAGTGGTAAATTGCATGCTACCTACATATGGCCCATAATGTTTTTGTAAAAGTAATTGCAAACACAAAGAAATGATGGACGGAGCACTGGAACTTTTCAGACACTCACCCCCAGTCACAGATATGGGTTTAATCCATCATCATTCTTTAGCTCACTTCGCCACCCCAGTTCAGACCCGGCCATATGCAAATATGTCTTGTCCCTGTTTATCATGGGAACAGTCCAGACCAAACTACCAAGCCAGGTCTTCCCTGGACCGGAAACAAGTATCCTGGGAATGGTTTCAGAGTTTCACCCCTCATCAGCCAGGCTAGCTTGAACCAGTGGCAAAGTGAGCAAGGGACCCACCTCTGGGCATACCCTGTCAATTTAGGGCAAACAAAGCAAACTCAAAGAGATGATGGATGGAGCACTGAAACACTTCAGACACTTACCCCCAGTCACAGACCCGGGTTTAATCCATTGTCATTCTTTAGCTCACTTCCCCACCCCAGTTCAGACCCAGCCATATGCAAATGATTCTTGACCCTGTTCTTCATGGGAACAGTCCAGACTGAACTGCCAAGCCAGGTCTTCCCTGGACAGGAAACAAGCACCCTTGGACCTGTTTCGGGGTTTCACCCCTCATCAGCCAAGCTAGCTTTAATCCAGTGGCAAAGTGAGCAAGGGACTCACGTCTGGGCATACCCGGGCAACTTAGAGCAAACAAAGCAAAGACAAAGACATGATGGATGGAGCACTGGACCTTTTCAGACACTCACCCCCAGTCACAGATCTTGGTTTAATCCATCATCATTCATTTGCTCAATTTGCCACCCCAGTTCAGACCCAGCCATATGCAAATCAGTCTCGACCCTGTTCCTCATGGGAACAGTCCACACCGAACTACCAAGCCAGGTCTTCCGTGGACCGTAAACAATCATCCTGAGACCAGTTCCAGGGTTTCACCCCTGATTAGCCAGGCTAGCTTGAATCCAGTGTCAAAGTGAGCAAGGGACCCACGTCTAGGCATACCCTGCCAATTTAGGGTAAACAAAGCAAACACAAAGAGATGATGGACGAAGCAAATCAGACTGACCCTGTTCCTCATGGGAACAGTTCAGACCGAACTGCCATGCAAGGTTTTCTCTGGACCGTAAACAAGTATCCTATGACTGGTTTCGGGGTTACACCCTTCCTCAGCCAGGCTAGCTTGAATCCAGTGGCAAAGTGAGCAAGGGACCCCGTCTGGGCATACCCTGCCAACTTAGGCCAAACAAAGCAAACACTACTCCTGCTCCTATGCCTGGTTCACTGGAAGTGGCCAGATACTTTCAACATAGATTTTGACAGCATCTCCTGTCTGCTAGTAGCAGAACTGGCGCATCGACTGGGTTATGGGAGTAAAATCAGTACATCGCATTGAAACCAGTACTTTGTCTCCAGAGAATGACACATCGGACAGCGTATCGCTGCCACTGTAGCTTAGTGAGAGCGATGTATCCCTTGACTGCATGGCAGAATCCAGATGCCTCTCAACTAAGGCACCCATCTTCGGAGCTGATGCATCGCCTTCACTGCGTGGAGTAGATCCATGTATCCTGCACCTCCGAGTCTCAACATCAATGCATCTCGCTGTTTTCTTGCAGAAAACATACTTTGTTCGGGGCCTGAATGGTTCCTGTAGCCTGCTAGCGCTCCATCGAGGTTGGCCCGAAGATTGACTTTGCCCTGGGCCAGCGCGACCTAAAGTAACCTTTTAGGAGCTACTTGCTTCTAAGTACTTTACTGCATTTATTTCCTCTAAAATTTAATATCTCAATTTCCGAACATTGGATTTTATCATTTTGGTCTAGTTTTCTTCAGAATAATAATTACATATTGTTCTAAGTCTGTGTGGAGTCTTTTGTGGTATATTCATTATGTTACTGTGTGTGTGTGTTGCACAAATACTTTACATATTGGCTCTTTAGATAAGTCTGACTGCTGTGTGCCAAGCTACGAGAAGATGAGCACAGGTTATCTTTTAGCATATGTTTAGCTTACCCTGACTATAGTTGTTTTACCTGCCTGGCTTGGATGCATACCTCAGACAACCAGGAATACCCTTTCAAACACATCTCAAATGACATAATTGATGACATCATTCAAGCTTCATTTGTACACATAGCCCTTTGAACAGGTATACCATTAGATCTATGAAAGTAAGTGCAAAAAAGGTTAGACTAATATGAAGCATCTGTACTGCTATCATACATACAACCCCCATAGGTAAAGCAAGTCTGGGGTCTTTTAAAATTGACCCTATACCATACACTTCATGGGTAGCCGAGTTCATATTGACTTTGAGACACACATGAAATGGTAACCTATCCTGCACAGTGTTCAATCCAATGTCCTCAAGATACTAAAGTACTATTAGATAACTAATCCCCTACTACAGACACTCTTTAGTCTTTACCTCTATCAAAACCCTGACAGTTACTGAACCTAGATCGAGAAATAAAGTGGATATGAGTGGAAAAGTGGGTACTGTTAACAGCGTTTACTCTATGGAGAAAGTTTACTCTGTACCACACTGTTTGCAGACAGTGAAACTCTCATGAGAAATACACCACAGGGTATTAAAAAGTATCCACTAAGCACAGTGTACACACTATGCAAAACTTGGCCAAACAGCAACTATTCACTTAAAATTACTAAGGTCTAAAGGTGCTCAAGATCATATTGCCTTCAGCCTTCATACTGTAGTGAAAACTTTACAGATAGCACATATTCTCAAGCAAAACAAGCACATGTACAAAGGTTAGTACCTGGTGTTTACAGTCTTCTATGTTAAGTAGAAATTGTCATACTGAGACGATTCTTTCTAATAACTCAAGGCTGCTTGCAATACTTAGGGGCTGATTACGAGTTCACTGGTGTGGCAGCGGGACCGCCCAGCCACCGCACAACCAAACCCGTGTGAGAACTACCTGTCTTATTATGACTTATTTGGTCACTGGCAGGCAGTTCCTTAGGTGTTCCTAGGGTCGTGCCTATAAAATACCTTATTGGAGGTAATAGGAGGGGTAGTTGGCCCCCAAGGATGTCCTTGGGGTCCAACTACCACTCCTGGTAACTCCAGGAAGTCTCACACCGCAGGATTGCTAAGTGTTCTTTGGAGTCCATACCCCCTTTCTCCACCACTCTGCAAATGCACCTCCTGGCACACTAATGGTTGTGGAATGAAGTCAACCTTTCTCTTGACTGACCTTGGGGGTCAAGAAGCACTCCTGGTACCTCATCTAAGTCCTGCACAGCTGGAGTCCTGAGAGCTGGTTTTAGGCCCAGCCCCCTTTCTCCATAACTCTGCAAATGTGACTACTACTTAAAAAACATAGAAATTCACTGATAAAAACAGAACGTTATACTAAGGAACCAGCATTTAAAAAACCTTCGAAAGTCACTGGCAAAACTAAAGGTTACAGGGACATTACAGTTTGGAAATGGAATTTAAAACCCTTTGAAATTCACTGAAAAAAACAAAGGTTACTGGGACATTATAGTAGGCTCAGGTTTCACTCGTACAAAATCAGGGAAATTTAGCAGTTATAGTTAGCTGAACTAACTATAACTCATGCGCCCCCTGCAATGCATTGCTTATGACCTCACATATTACATCACTCATGATATGGTCAGTGATATCACTGATTACATCACTGATGACATCTCTGATGACATAATGCCTAAAACCACTAACATACCCACTCACACCCCCATAAACTGTTCATACACCCACTCCCACTCCCACACAACCATTTACAAACCCATTCACAGACCCATACAAGTACTTACACACCCACTCACTGATTCATAGATCTACACACGCATACACTCACTCCCCATAGAGTCACTCCTACACTCACACACTCACTAATATAGCCATTGACATATCCACTCATATTCCCTTAAAGCCACTCACACACTGAGTCAGTCACCCATCGAGCTACTCACACACTTACTCTCTCACCCATACAGTCAATCACACACACTTACTTACTCATATAGATACTAACACATACTCACTCACCTTTTCAGTCCCCCGCTGTCCCAGTGGTGAGTGGGTGCCCCTGAGGCATCCACTTTAAAGGGGCAGTCCTAGGGTCCCAATTAAGCCTGGGTGTGGGGACCACGCAGCCTCCCATCTATAAAAGGCAGAGCCTCAATTTTAGCCAAGGAGGAGGCAGCGTGGGTGCCCCCCCTCTTTTACAATAAAGAAAATATAAAGAAGTGGCCAGGCCCTGGGGAATGGGGTCCCCAAGGCCGATATCAGCCAGTGGAGGTGGGCCCTGCTGCCCCCTCCCCTACTTTACAATAGAAAAAAGAAAGAAATGGCAAGGGCCTGGGGGATGAGGTCCCCAGGGACGAACTCGGAGTTGCAATGTTTCAGGGACGTTATAGTTAGGTACTGATTTACTTACACAAAACCATAGAAATGTAGTAGTTATAGTTAATAGCCCTAACTGTATCTTGCACCCCCCACAATGCTTTGCTTATAAAATCACATATTACATCACTCATGACATGGTCAGTGACATCACTGATTACATCACTGACGACATCTAAAATGACAGGACTGATGACATCATCCACCTACAAACTCTCTCACCCCATTCACAGGCCCATACAATGTTCTCATACTCCCACTCACACCCTCACATAACTACTCACATACCCATTCACATGCCCATATAAGTGCAAGGAAAAGACTCACGGTAAAAGGGACTCACACATGTGTTCACTAACTCATATACTCACACAACCATTCACTTTGCCATCCAATTACTCACACACATTCACACAGCTATACAGCCACTTACACAGCTAATACAATATTCACATATTTTTGTATTAACTGATCCTCTCAATCCCATATACCCACTCATACAGCCACTTACTTAGCAATACAACTGCTCACATACCAATTAATGCAGACTTTTAGCCACAAAGACAATAAATCACTCAGCCATACAGCTATGTCTACACTCATTCACTTGCCCTTAAAACAAAAAACATAACCAGTCACCCATCCACTCAGTTACTCTTTTAGGGCCATATGTAGGAAGCCAAATACCGGTCGGTAACGGCCGATTTTCGGTAAATATCCCGTTACCGACCGGTATTTAGGCATTTGCTATGTAGGGGGCATATTTCAGGATTCGGTAATTTACCGAATCGGTAAAATTACCGAATTGGTAAAATTACCGATTCGGTAAATACCGAATCCTGAAATGAGATGTAGGAAACACTCTAATGAGTGTTGTGTAGGAATTAGAATTCGGTATTTACCACCAAATATAGGTTGGTGATAAATACCGACTACATTGCAAAAAGCAATATTTTGCTGAAATAAGAGTGCCATGTGGCAGACATACATGCCCTTAGGGCATGTATGTCCGCCACATGTGCACACATGCAGGAATCAGGGGTGCAACAGGGTGTCAATGTGACACCCTGCCACCCTTGAATGTGCTCCCCCCATTACCGAATCGGTATTTAACGATTCAGTAATGATGCATACCTTCCCATTGATTCCTATGGGCCTCCTGGCCCATAGGAATCAATGGGAAGGTATGCCTCATTACCGAATCGGTAACTACCGATTCGGTAATTACCAAATTTCTCCGTTTCGGTAACATTTACCGAATTATTACCTACATACAATTTACCGATTCTTAAATACCGAATCGGTAAAATTCGGTATTTAAGAATCGGTAAATTGTATGCCTACATATGGCCCTTAGACACTAACACATATGCTCACTATCATAGAATCAGTGATACAAGAACACACTCACTCATACATTTGCAGACACATTTATTCACTCATACATTCACTAACCCACCGACTAACTCACCAATATTGATACTGACACATCCTGTAACTCAGTCAAAAATACACATGCACACCTAATCAGTAAACCATAGAAGCGCTCAGGGTCACTCACCACTACAACTACTGAGAATATCAGGCTCTCATACATACAACTAGTAACACATCAACTTGATTAGCCCTACAGGTACACAGAAAGCCACTCACTCAGTAAGACAGCTGCTGACACACCAGTAACCCAACTGCACAGCTACTCACACAACTCACATAAAAATACAAACACACACATATCCACTCACATCACATATATTAGAAATACCAGTAGGGCTGGAAGAATACTAAATTAACGTACTCAATACCTTAGTATGTATCTTTAACACACTCAAACATTTTGACACACTTACACAGACTGGATGATGTCATCAGTGATGTCGTTTGAGATGTCATAAGGGATGTCACTGACCATCACTCCAACAAAAGCTATATCTGTTTATTTTTTAATGATATGTCATAGAGTTTACTACAGTATGTATGGGTGTTTTAGTGTGTGCATGAGTGTATATTTCGGTATGTTAGTGTATGTATCAGTGCCTGCCTGGCTGTTTGAGTGTATGTATCATTGTGTGCCTGGGTGTGTTAGTGTATGTGGTTCAGTGTGTAGATATATGTATCAGTGTTTGGCTAGGCTTTTCAGTGTATATATCAGTGGTGTGTGCCTGGGTGTGTCAGTGTTTGCACCAGTGTGTGTTCTGGGTGTGTTAGTGTGTGAATAAGTGTGTGTCTTGTTGTATTAGTCTATGCATTAGTGTGTGTCTGGGTGTTACTATTCGTGTGTCAGTATATACATCAGTGTGTGCCTAGCTGTGTCAGCATACACATCAGGGTGTGTCTGTGTGTGTTGGTGTGTGCTTCAATGTGTACTTGGGTATGTTGGTGTATGCATCAGGGTTTGCCTGGGTGTGTCACTGTACACATCAGTTTGTGTCTAGGTGTGTCAGTATATAAATCAGTGTGTGTCTGGGTGTGTCAGTGTATGGTTCAGTGTATGCCTCTGGGTGAGTGTATGTATCAGTGTATGTTTGTGTGTTTTAGAGTGTGAATAAGTATGTGCCTGGGTGTGTTAGTCTATGCGTCAGTGTGTGCCTGGGTGTTTCTGTTCATGCATCAGTGTGTGCCTGGGTGGGTCAGTGTATACATCAGTGTGTGCCTAGGTGTGTCAGCATATACTTCAGAGTGTACCTGGTTGTGTCAGTGTATGCTTCAACATGTACTTGGGCGTGTTGGCTTATACATCATTGTTTACCTAAGTGTGTCAGTGTCTACATCAGTGTGTGTCTTGGTATGTTGGTGTATGTATCAGTGTGTCCTTGAGTGTGTCAGTGTATGAATAAGTATGTGCCTGGGTGTATTGGTGTATGGATCTGTTAGTGTCTGGGTGTGTTAGTGTATGCATGAGTGACTGCCTGGGTATGTCAGTGTATAGATCTGTGTGTACGTAGGTGGGTCAGTGTATGGTTCAGTGAGTATTTGGGTGTGTTGGTGTACGCATCAGTGTTTGTATGTGTCACTGTATACATCAGTGTGTGTCTAGTTTTGTCAGTATATGCATCAGTGTGTGTATGGATATAACAGTGTATGGGTCAGTGTGTGTTTGTATGTATCAGAGTGTGTGCCTGGGTGAGTTAGTCTATGCATCAGTGTGTGTCTGGGTGTTTCTGTGCATGCATCAATTTATGCTTGGGTGTGTCAGTGCATACATCTTTGTGTGCCTAGGTGTGTCAGCATATACATCGGAGTTAGCCTGGGTGTGTCAATGTATGCTTTAATGTTTGCTTGGGTGTGTTGGCCTATGCATCATTGTTTTCCTGGGTGTGTCAGTCTATATATTAGTGTGGGCCTAGGTATGTTAGAGTATGTATCAGTGTGTGCTTGCATGTGTCAAAGTATGAATAAGTGTGTGCCTGGGTGTGTTGGTATATGGATCTGTTAGTGTCTAGGTGTGTTAGTGTATGTATGAGTGAGTACCTGGGTATGTCAGCGTATGGCTCTGTGTGTGCGTGAGTGATTCAGTGTATGGTTCAGTGAGTACATGGGTGTGTTGGCATATGCATCAGTGTTTGTGTGTGTCACTGTATACATCATTTTGTGTCTGGGTGTGTCAGTATGTGCAATAGTGTGTGTCTAGATGTGTCAGTGTGTGGTTTAATGTGTTTTAGTGTGTGAATAAGTATGTGCCTGGGTGTGTTAGTCTATGCGTCAGTGTGTGCCTGGGTGTTTCTGTTCATGCATCAGTGTGTGCCTGGGTGGGTCAGTGTATACATCAGTGTGTGCCTAGGTATGTCAGCATATACTTCAGAGTGTGCCTGGTTGTGTCAGTGTAAGCTTCAACATGTACTTGGGTGTGTTGGCTTATACATCATTGTTTACCTAAGTGTGTCAGTGTCTACATCAGTGTGTGTCTTGGTATGTTGGTGTATGTATCAGTGTGTCCTTGAGTGTGTCAGTGTATAAATAAGTATGTGCCTGGGTGTATTGGTGTATGGATCTGTTAGTGTCTGGGTGTGTTAGTGTATGCATGAGTGACTGCCTGGGTATGTCAGTGTATTTATCTGTGCGTACGTAGGTGGGTCAGTGTATGGTACAGTGAGTATTTGGGTGTGTTGGTGTATGCATCAGTGTTTGTGTGTGTCACTGTATACATCAGTGTTTGTCTGGTTTTCTCAGTATATGCATCAGTGTGTGTATGGATATGACAGTGTATGGGTCAGTGTGTGTTTGTATATATCAGAGTGTGTTTGGGTGTTTCAGTGTGTGAATAAGTGTGTGCCTGGGTGAGTTAGTCTATGCATCAGTGTGGGTCTGGGTGTTTCTGTGCATGCATCAGTTTATGCCTGGGTGTGTCAGTGCATACATCTTTGTGTGCCTAGGTGTGTCAGCATATACATCAGAGTTAGCCTGGGTGTGTCAATGTATGCTTTAATGTTTGCTTGGGTGTGTTGGCCTATGCATCATTGTTTTCCTGGGTGTGTCAGTCTATATATTACTGTGGGCCTAGGTATGTTAGAGTATGTACCAGTGTGTGCTTTCATGTGTCAGAGTATGAATAAGTGTGTGCCTGGGTGTGTTGGTATATGGATCTGTTAGTGTCTAGGTGTGTTAGTGTATGCATGAGTGAGTACCTTGGTATGTCAGCGTATGGCTCTGTGTGTGCGTGAGTGATTCAGTGTATGGTTCAGTGAGTACTTGGGTGTGTTGGCATATGCATCAGTGTTTGTGTGTGTCACTGTATACATCATTGTGTGTCTGGGTGTGTCAGTATGTGCAATAGTGTGTGTCTGGATGTGTCAGTGTATGGTTCATTGAGTTTTAGTGTGTGAATAAGTGTGTGCCTGGGCGTGTCTATGCATCAGTGTGTGTCTGGGTGTTTCTGTGCATGCATCAGTGTTTCCCTGGGTATGTCAGTGTATATATCAGTGTGTGCCTAGGTATGTTAGTGTATGTATCAGAGTGTGCCTGGGTGTGTCAGTGTATGCTTCAATTTGTACTTGGGTGTGTTGGTGCATGCATCATTGTTTCAGTGGGTGTGTCAGAGTAGACATCAGTGTGTGCCTAGGTATGTTTAGGTCTGTTAGTGTGTGTATCAGTGTTTGCTTAGCTGTGTCGGTGAATGAATAAGTGTGTGCCTGAGTGTGTTGGTATATGGATCTGTTAGTGTCTGGGTGTGTTAGTGTATGCCCGAGTGAGTGCCTGAGTATATCAATGTCAGTGTATGTATCTGTGTGTGCATGGGCGAGTCAGTGTATGGTTCAGTGTGTACTTGGGTGTGCTGGCGTATGCATTAGTGCTGCCCTGGGTGTGTCAGTGTATACATCAGTGTGTGTCAAGGTGTGTCAGTGTATGCATCAGTGTGCCTGAGTGTGTCAGTGTATGTGTCAGTGTATGCATCAGTGTGTGCTTGGGTGTCTCAGTGTGTTCCTGGGTGGCTTATTCTATGCATCAATGTGTGTATGGGTATTTCACTGTATGCATGAATGTGTTCTTGGGTGTTCCAGTGTACGTATGAGCGTTTTCCTGGGTGTGTCAGTGTCTGTATGGGTATGTGAGTGGGTGTGACAGTATCTGTTTAGGTATAAGAGTGGGTGTGAGAGTCTCTGTATAGGTTTGTTAAGGGTGTAACAGTGTCTGTATGGATTACTAAATGAATGTGACAGTGTCTGCATTGATGTAGCAGTTGATGTGACATTGTCTGTATAGGTATGTTAGTGGGTGTAGGAATATCTGCATATAAATGTGAGTGAGTGTGTGAGTGTCTGTATAGGTGTAAGTATGGTTGTGAGAGTGGTATTTAGACAAAATATTGAGTTAGAAATGTCAACTTACACAAATATCGTGTTGAAAATATCGTGACACAGAATCATCGACAGCAAGAATATCGTGGTTGGGAATATTGATTTTAAGGTAAGAAATATAGTTTTTAAAAATATAGAAGTCATTAATATCGTTTGCAAAAATATAGTTGTTCAATATATCGATTTTTTAATTAGTGTTATGTATTTTAGTATATATTTTTAATGTATGTGATGTATTCTTTTGTATAAGTATTGTTTATGTTTTGTAATATGTGTGTTACATTTTTAGTAGTTATCAATTTTATTTTAATAACTTTTAGCATGTTTTAGTTCTGTAGCTGGTTGTGGGTTTATAGGGGAATAGGGTAGAAAGTAATTAAATTATAATAATTCATGATTATTATTTATTTATTCATAATTATTTAATTGAGATTTTATCGTGTTAATTATGGGAAGTAATTTATTATTAGTTAATTAATTGGTGGTGTATTAATATTAATTAATTAATTGGTAATTAATTATGATAATTGTGTATTTTGTTTTAGGTGCGGGTTGTGGGGTTTATAGGGGAAAGTGTGGGAAGTAAGGTATTTTTAATTAATTAATAATTTGTTGCTAATTAATATTACATAATTGAAATTTAAATATGCAAATTGTGTAATTAATTTTGTTTGTGCGGTTTATAGGGGTAAAGGGTGGGAATTAATCTATGTTTAAATAATTAATTGAAAATCAAATATGGAAATTGTGTCATTCATTTTAGGTGCGGGTTGTGAGGTTTATAGGGGTAAAGGGTGGGAAGTAATTTATGTTTAATTAATTAATAATTAATGGATCATTAATATTAATTAATTGATAATTAATTAGGGTAATTGTTTATTTTTTGTTGGGGGATTTGGTTGTATAAAGGTAAATGGTGGGGAGTATATACATTTTACTTACTTTATAATTAGTTGTTAAATACTATTAGTTTTTTAATGGAAAATACATTTTAATTGTGTAATTACGTTTTTTACAGTTTAATTTTAGCTGTGGTTTTTGGGGATTACAGGTGTAAAGGGTAGAAATTTGAGTCGAATCGAGTCGAAATGACTAATTTCGGTTCCAGGAACCATAAAAGTTTGACAGATAAAACATTACAGTTTAAAAGATTTTTTAACACATTTCTGAGACATTACAGTAAAATTTAGGGAAGAAAAAAGTTCATAAAATTCAGACAGTTAAAAATGCAAAACATAAAAAAGATAATTTAGAATGGCAGAATATTTCACAGATTCATAAAATCCCAACAGTATGAGTTTAAACAATAAAAGATAGCAACGTTCTTGTTCAGTTTCTACAACTCATAACGCTTTCTAATAGCCATTGCAGCTTTGATATAGTAAGATACTGCAGTGCAGATAACAGAAGTGGCCAAAAAGTGCAAAAAGTCAAACCATCAGTATATGTGCAAGGACGGATCTCCCTTAAAAGTGGAACTAAAAATGCACCCCTTACCTCTTTAAATAGGGGGCAAAATAGGATAAAATGCATAGTGCTCTGGGCTGCCATATTGTCACACGGACAGGATGTGAGATTAGCGGCCCACACTGATTGACACAGAAATGCCACTAAAAAGTGCACAGTGCATAAGCGAAAACTAGTTAAAAGAAATCTGATCTGCACATTGGTAGTGAAGGTTGGATATAATTGCTGCTGAACAGGGAACAAACTTAATGGGCCTATCTCCTCATTTTGCATGTAACGCCTATTGGCTCTAGAGTGATGTGCCTCTTTGATGATGACTTTAACATTTGTGGGGATGCTTTCAGGGTTATCATAGAGATGCCTCAAACCTATCTCATGAAGTTTATCTCTTACGAATCGGAGCCATGGAATCGATAAAGCATATGCCAGATTAATTAAATCTTTCAGTGCGTCCCTTGAGAACATTTAAATCATCAGAAAGCCATATTTTAGACCACAGGAGCAGAGGGGCGATACCTATGCGGTCCTCTATAAAATTTAACCTCAACCTAGCGGTGCTGGGACCGCCCGCCAGCTGTGCGGCGGTCCCGCACCACTGATTAGGTGTGCGACCCCCACCCTGGCAGTCGCATTCCACATCTTTTCCATTGCGGCAGGTGCTGCTGTTGGCAGCAGCAAATGTCAAAGAGGCATGCTGTGCATTGCCATGCGCAATGTGACAGGCACCGCGCAGAGAGACCCATGGTAATCACTAAGGCGGTGCCTGCACGGCACCGCAGCAATGAATGCCTTGTTCCGGGTTCCGCAAGGCGGGCAGAAAAGGACCACCTTGCGGAACCGTGGCAGTCGGTCTTTCTGACCGCCACGGAACAATAGTGCTTCCCACCACCATCATAATATGGCGGTGGGTAAATCACCTTTTGATGGTTTGCAGATCGCCACCGCCGCGCCGGCGGTGGCGATCCGCACACCATTCTAATCACCCCCTAAGCTTTGTAAAGAGTAACTAACTCTCTCACAAGCTTGTGGTCTAGTTTACATACGAAGCGTAAAAAGCCCCTCCACAGCTCCACTTGTATGTTGCACCCTGGCTGTTATAAGTGGTTCCCAGTTCATCAAATTATTAAATAAGTTCCCTAAATAGGTACGATTGTTCAGCTTATCTATTGTTTTTCCCCTTACAGCAAAGTTTCTAGTTTCGGTCGATTTGGAGCCACACACCATGGTATAAGATTTAATGAAGTTGACTTTTAAATCAAGCGACGACATAAAATCTGTAAAAGCATTAAGCAATTTTTGAAGGCTGTTTGCTGTGACTGCCATTAGCACTGTGTCGTCTGCGTATGATAGTAGTGGGATGGGTTTGCCACCAATTCGGGGGAAATCTATTTCCTATTCCAATAAAAAGGCCTCTAAGCCGTTTGTACAGATTAAAAAAAGAAAAGGCGCTAAAATGCACCCCTGCCAGACACCTTCTGTAGAAACAATCGGCTTTGTCCTTTCCCCTTGGGTGCCATATCTTATAGCAACTGCAGTGTTGGCGTGTAACCTGCGTAAGAGGGAAATCAGAGCTTCCTCAATGCCCATTTTCCCCATCAGTGTCCATAGTTTCTCCCGGATAATGGTATCAAAGGCACTGGACAAGTCCATGAAGGCCAGGTGGATAGAACCCTTCCTGGTCTTCATGTACAGGAAGTTAATTAATTTTTATGTGTTTTATTTGTTTTTCTAATTAACAATATTTATTTAATTGATAATTAATTATGGGAGTAATTTTTTTTATTTGGATGTGGGTTGTGAATTGTATAGTGTTATAGGGTAAGAAATAAAAACAATTACATTTACGTAATAATTAATGTTTTTGTTTTTTAAATAATTTCTAATCAAAAAGATGTATTTGTTTGAAAACAAAAATTGGGGTTATATTTAATATATTTGTAGTGATTTGTCATATGTATATAACATTATATAATTTTCATGTTTTTAAATAATAAATATATCTATTTTTTTATTTTTAATATATTTATGTTCTTTTTCATTATTGTTTGTTTTTAAATATTTTGTTGTTGTTGATATATTGTTTGAACTGACTGGGGTGGGAATACACATTTTTACCCCTCCGCAATCCTACACTTTCCCTATTGTTGCACTGACTGGAGTGGAAATAGTAATTTCTACCCCTACGCTATTCAACACATTCTCTACTGTTGCATTTACTGGAGTGGGAATAGTAAATATCATCCCTCCCCAATCCAACACTCTCCCTACTGTTGCACTCATTGGAGTGGGAATAGTAATTTTTACCCCGCCACTATCCAACACTTTCCCTACTGTTGCATTGACTGGAGTGGGAAATTTAAGTTTAAAGATTTTTAAATAGCTTAATGTTTTTATTTATATTAGAATGTTTGTTTAATTGATTTTATGTTATTGGTATATTTATATATAAATGTATTTGTTAAGGTTGTATAGAATTTTAAAATTATATAATAAATTAAAATAATAGTTTATTAATTGTTTTAAAGTGACTATATATATATATGTTAAGTATTATATATGTGTGTTTAAATTTTTTAATTATGTTTATTTGTTATATTTGTTAAAATGTATATTAAATCTATTTTTTAAATTAATTTTATTATTTAATATATTTAATATTTAATATTTTATTTTATATATATAAAAAACAATATTTTGTACAACTATACTTTTGACATTGATATTTTTTTCTCGATATTTTTGTACTTACCACTATACATATAGGATTTCAATATTTTTGCCATTGATATTGTGGTATGGGGATATTTTAGGTGTCGATTTTTGTCATTGAACCTGTGAGAGCCTATGTATAGGTTTGTGAATGGGTATGACCATGTCTGTATGGATTTGTGAATGGGTGTGTCATTGTCTGTATGGGTGTAACACTGGGTCTAAGAGGGTCTCTGTGGGTATGAGAGTAGGTGTGAAAGTGTCTCTATGGTTGTAAGTGTGGGTTTGGGAGTCTCTGTATGGGTTTGTTAATGGGTGTAACAATGTCTGTAAAGTATGTGAGTGGGTTCAACAGTGTGTGGCTATATGAGTGGGTGTGAGACAACGTCTATACATGTAAGTGTGGGTGTGAGTCTCTGTATAGCTTTGTGAATAGGTATGACAGTCTAAATATGGGTTTGAGAACGTGTGTGACAGTAACTCAATGGGTGTGTCTATGGGTATAAAAGTCTCTGTATAGGTTTGTCAGTGGATATGAGCATGTATGTATGGGTTTGTGAATGAGTGTGACAGTGTCTGTATGGGTGTAACACTGGGTCTGAGAGGGTTTCTATGTGTATGTGAGTGAGTATAAGAGTGTCTGTATGGGTGTACCTGTGGGTATGAGAATCTGTGTATAGGGTTTACGAATGGGTGTAACAGTGTCTGTAGAGTAAGTGAATGGGTGTAACAGTGCCTGTATGTGTACATCATTGGGTGTGAGAGGGTGCGTATAAGTTGTAACTATGGATGTAAGATTCTCGAAATAGGTTTGTAAACATGTGTCTTCATGGGTTTACAAGTGGCTGTAACAGTGTCTCTAGGGTATATGAATTGGTGTGGCAGTGTCTGTATGGATTTTGAAATGGGTGTGGCAGTGTCTAGATGGGTATGTGTGTGAGAGTATCTGTCTGCATGTGGTACTGGGTGTGAGACAGTGCCTCTGCCTTTCACAGTGAATGTGAGTGTGTTTGTCTGACTGGCTGTGAGAATGGGCGTGACAGTGTTTCTCTGGGTGTGAGACTCACTGGCAAACTATTTGCCTGCCTGTTCGAGTGGGTGTATGAAGATATATATATATATATTTCTTTTTTTACGTTTTCTGAGATCTGCGTATCCCCCCATGAATTTCCACCAGCGGCCGCAGGTGGATCCACAGTTGTCGGGAAACATAAAAGAAAGTTTACGCAATTTAAATTAACAATTTATGCTTATAACCCACTTACATCCCCTCCATGGGGTCAGGGAATCTCTATCTTGGCCCCTTCATGAACATTATAGCCAAAATTTCACCCTGAGGACCATTTCCCAATAAAAGAAAAAGGCAGCCGCAACTTCTCAGTCAATTTGGGAGCAGCCAATCAGGTTCTTTCTGTGGTGCGTGGAACCATGGATCAACCCACGGTGGATCCACGTAGAGTCTGTGTCCCTATATATCTATTTTTTTTTACCTTTAATATCTCAGAAACTACTTAACGGATTAACACCAAATCACAAAAAGCATGATCTGGGTAAGCAAATCTACATTTCTGCCAAATTTGGTATAATTCAGTCCAGCTGTTCGGGCTGTAGGTTTGTTCAAAAGTGCTATGAAAGGGGAGGGGCCTACGATGATGTCTCAGCAATACCGCTGTAGGGGACTTACTTTTTTTGTTATTTTATGCTGAGCTGGAGTGGACCCCCTGGGGTGATAGCAGTTTCAGCAAAACTATGAACACCATTATGCACTATTTGAACTCACTGAGAGTCCCACTGGAAACGGAACTATTTAAGTTGATCAGGTGTTTTGCTATTGCTTCTTCGCTCGACATATGGCTTGTGAACAAGAACTGCTAAGTTCAAAACGCGTTAAACTTGATGTATTAATTTGATGACCTTTTCTGGTTTTGTTGTAGCTCAAATAAATAGGAAGAAACCTGTTTGGAGTGCACCTTGTTGAGGACTACTCTCTTTTTGCAAATAAAAAGGGCCCGTCCAGCCGTGATGATGCACCACTGCATCAAGAAGCAGGTCCTGAGTGACTTCTACCCTTAGTCATTACTGAAACGACAGGCTCTTAATAAATATCCAACAATTCCAGGAATGTTGATTGAATAAGCCCACTGTTGGGTGTACACTTTTTTGTTACTTTATGCTGAGCAGGAGTGCACCCACTGGGGTGATAGTACTTTAGCAAAACTATGAACACCATCATGAACTTGTTGAAATCACTGAGAGGCCCACTGGGGGCTGAACTATTTCAGTTGATCAGGGGTTTTGCTTTCACTGCTTTGCTCGAAATATGGCTTTTGAACAAGAACTGTTAAGTTCGAAACACGTTAAGCCTGATGTATTAATTTGATTAATTTGATTTGGTTTTGTTGGATTTGGTTTTGTTGGATATATGTATATATATATATATATTCCCCGTTATAGTTAGTTCAGCTAACTATAACTCACGCCCCCGCAATGCACTGCTGATGACATCACATATTACATCACTCATGACATGGTCAGTGACATCACTCATGACATCACTCATGTCATCTGAAATTACATCACTGATTACATCACTGATGACATCCTACAGTGACAGTGTGTTTCTGTAAAGTTTAAATATGTTTAATATATATAGGGAAAGGCGTATTGAAGAATGAGTGGGTGTATAAGTGTCTGAATGGGTGATTTAGTACGTGCGTGACTGACTCTATAAGTGAGTGATTAAACATATCTTACTGAATGCATGGGTTAGTGGCTAAACTGTGTGAATCTCTGTATCCGTCTGTCTGTTGGTTTGTAAGTGGCTGCATGGGTTGGTGAATAGCTACATAAGCATCTATATGAGTTATTGATTGGTTGTCTGAGTATCTGTATGGGTGCCTGAGTGTTTGTGTGGGTGGGGTATGGGCGACTCTGTGCATAGATGTGTGAGTGGGTGATTCACTGGGTGCATGGTTTCAAGAGTGCATCTGTAATGGACTGTATGGGTGGGTGAGTGTGTGTATGGGTGTATTAGTGAGTGAATGTATATCTCAGTGGTACATGTGTGAGTGACTACATATGTGAAAGGCAGTATATATGTGTGTTAGAGTATATAAATGGCTATAAGCAAGAGTGTGTGATTGTGAAAGTGGCTGTATGGATGAGTGTGTGCCTGTATCAGTGATTGAATAAGAGCATAAGAATATGCTAGTATTTGTATGAGTAAGTGAGCTGGTGTTTGTATAACTGTATAGGCGAGTACATGGGAGTGTGATTAATTATTTGCATGACTGACTAGGTGTGTGAGTACCTCTATGGATGAGTGGCGGTGTGTGAGAGTCTTTAAAGGTGTATGAGTGCATATGATAGCCCTGTGCTGAGTGACTTTAAGTATGAGTGACTGTACGGGTGAGTGAGTGGATTTGTGTGTGTAGACCTAAGAATCAGTGAGTGGGTATGTAGTTATTGGTGTTGGGGTGTCTGTAATTTAGAGTGGGTGTATCAAAGGTTATATTAGGGTGTGAGAAGATGCATGAAATTATCACATGGATGATGTCATCAGTGATGTCATTTGAGATGTCATCAGTGATGTCATCAGTGATGTCACTGACCATGTCATGAGTGATGTAATATGTGACGTCATCAGCAGTGCATTGCGGGGGCATGAGTTATAGTTAGCTGAACTAACTATAACGGGGGAATTTCACTGGTTTTGTACAAGTGAAATTTCCAACTAACTATAATGCCCCTGAAACCTATGGTTTTTTCATTGAATTTCCAAGGTTTTTTAAATGCTAATTTCTAACTATAATGTGCCTGAAACCTATGGTTTGTTCAGTGAATTTCAAAGGTTTTTTAAATGCTAATTTCTAACAATAACATGCCTGAAACCTATGGTTTTTAAAGTGAATTTCCAAGGTTTTTTAAATGCTAGTTTCTAACTATGCCTACAGAGGTAGGACATGTGAAGAAAGAAGAAAAAACGCACAGAAAGAATAAAAGAAATGCAGAAAGAAGCTACAGAAGTCCACAAAGACGAAGAATAGTGCAGGAAGAAGCAAGACATGTGCAGAAAGAACTAACAGAGGAGCAAAAAGAGGTCTTGTTGCAAAATCATCCTGTGCCCACAACTTTTTCAGACGGGTACTGGTGGTAACTGACTCTGACTAACCATGCCTAGAGCCAGTGCTAAGTTAAAACACCTACATACACTAGAGAACACTATGCGTTGGGGTACTCCTGTGATTACCATGACCTCCTCTGTAAGGCCCTGGATCATAATAGGGCAGCGGGATTAAAACTACCTCCAATTCAGAGGTGCAGAAATATGCTACTTTAACTAGTATTCGTGTTTGCAGAGTGGTGGAGAAAGGGTGCTGGGCGTCCAACCATCGCTCAGGAATTCCACTGCGTAGGACTAACAGGAGGTACCAGGAGGGATTCTTGGCCCCCATACTCCCTCAGGACTAAATTAGACTTCATCCCCCATCCCGTAGTCTGCCACGAGGCCCGTTTGCAAAGTTGTAGAGAAAGGGGGCCGTGGCCTCCGAAGACGTCTTAGCAATCCCACTGTGTGGGACTTACTGGAGATAACAAGGGGAGTAGTTGGCCCCCAATGACATCCTTGGGGGCCAACTTCCCAAACTATTACCCCCAGTCAGTCCCACACAGCAGCATTGGTAAGTACTCATACCAGGCCACTCCCACTTGGCCCACCACTCTACAAATGCGCTCCCTGGCACGCTCTTGGATGGGGATTGAAGTCCCCTTCACTGTGGTGGGTCCTTGAGGGACCACCTAGCCTACCTTTTACCTCCAGTAATCCCTCTCCGGGGCTGGTGAGAGGTAGACAAAGTTCATGCCCCCTTTCTCCAAAATGTGCTCCCGGTGCATTGTAAGTTGGGGGATTAAGTCCCCTTGAATCCTGAGGGTCCCTGGGGTCCAACTAGCCCACCAGGTACCTCCAGTAAGCGCCACAGAGCTGCGTTGCAGAGAGGTGTAAAAAAAGGGCGTGGCCTGGACCACCTCCCTTCACCACTGTGCAAACACACACGTGGCACGTTGTAAGTTGGGGGATTAAGTCCCCTTGTATCCTGAGGGTCCCTGGGGTCCAAAAAGCCCACCAGGTACCTCCAGTGAGCACCACAGAGCTGCGTTGCAGAGAGGTGTAAAAAGGTGCATGGTCTGGACCACCTCTCTGCAACGCAGACCTGTGGCGCTTACTGGAGGTACCTGGTGGGCTAGTTCGACCCCAGGGGCCCTCAGGATTGAAGAGCAATTAATTCCCCAACTTAAAACACGCCAAAGGGCGTGTTTGCACACATGGCACCTCAGGCCCCTCCCTTCACCACTGTTCAAACACACCCCGTGGCGCATTTTAAGTTGGGAGATTACGTCCCCTTGAATCCTGAGGGTCCCTGGGGTCCAACTAGCCCACCAGGTACCTCCAGTAAGTGCAACAGAGCTGCATTGCAGAGATGTGTAAAAAGGGGCGTGGCCTGGACCACCTCTCTGCAACGCAGCGCAGTGGCACTTCCTGGAGGTACCTGGTGGGCTAGTTGGTGCCCAGACCCTCAGGATTGAAGAGGAATTAATTCCCCAACTTAAAACGCGCAACAGGGCGTGTTTGCACACATGTCACCTCAGGCAACGCACTCTTCCTTCACCACTGAGCAAACGCGTCCCGTGGCGTGATTTAAGTTGGGGGATTAAGTCCCCTTGAATCTAGGCTAGTTGGCCCCCAGGGACCCTCAGTGTTGAAGGGGAATTAATTCCCCAATTTAAAACGTGCCACCGGATGCGTTTGCAGAGTGTTGCTGGGAGGGGGCGGGGCCTCCGGCACGATTGTGGTGTTTAAAAAAGATATATATATATATATATATGAAAGGGAAGGGGGCTGCGTGGGCCCCCCTCCCGTGGCCAATTTCGGCTCCGGGGACCCCATCCCCCGGGGCATGGCCATAATTATAATTTCTTTTTTAAATGTAGGAGGGGGCTGCGTGGCCCCCCTCCTGAGGCCTCTATTGGCCCCCGGGACCCCATCCCCCGGGACCGGCCTTTATTTATTTCTTAATTTAGTTTTGGGGAGGGGGCCGCGAGGCCCCCCTCCCAGGCCACTTCTAGCCCCAGGGACCCCATCCCCCGGGGCCTGGCCTCATCATTGGGGACCGTGGGGGGAGCCCCAATGCCCCCACGGTCCCGCCGGCTCCCCGCCACCTGCGGGAGCTGGCATTGCTTTTGGGCAAGAGAAGCTGCTGACATGCAGCTCCCCTTGCTCAAAAGCAATTTTGCTTTGCTTCACTGAAGAAAACCAGGGTTTGCTATGACAGGGAGGGAGCCGTACTCCCGCCCTGTCATAGCAAACAGCAGTGTCCCGGAGGTGGGCACTCCGGGACACTGCAGGAGCAGGCCCTGGGGAGTGGCAGTCCCCAGAGCCATCAAGGGCTCCTGGAGGGGGGCAGCACAGCCCCCCTCCCAACATTGGCAAAGCCCCGGGGAGGTGGTAGTCCCCAGGGTCCGTTAAGGACCCCCGAATTTGAATAGAAAGTGCCCCGGGGAGCTGGTAGTCCCCGGGGCAGTGTGAGGGGCTCGAGCCCTCCACACATATTAATAATTTGAGCCCCGGGGAGGTGGTGGTCCCCAGGGCTTGGGGAGCCCGAGACCCCCCTTCTACATTAATTAAGCCCTGGGGATGTGGTAGTCCCCGGGGCTTAGGGGGCCCAGAGGTCCCCCTCCTATATTAATTAAGCCCCGGGAGGTGGTGGTTCCTGGAGTTTGGGGGCCCCAAGGCCCCCCCTATGTAAATGAAGCCCCGGGGAGGTCGTGGTCCGAGGGGCTGTGGGGGCCATATAGCCCACGCTATATAAATTATAATTGCCCTCGGGACGTGGCACACCGGGGGCATAATTAAACAAAGCGCGGGAGTCCGCACTTCGGTTTTTTTTGGGCCAAAATTTGCGCTGGGTGTGCGAATCTCGCTGATTTTTAAAAAAGAAAAATGCTTTTTTTGGCCCTGGGAGTCCTTGTGGGACCCCTGAGCAGGCCTAGGGGGTCAGGGTGTTTCTACCCTGCCCCCTTTTCTTTTTTTTTCACCTTTGTTTACCTGTTTTCTTGTGACTCGGTTTTACTGAGTCACAAGATGGCTGCCTACAATTCCTGGTTTGGAGTGTTGACAGCCAATTAGAATAAAGCTTGTGGTCGGGAGGGTCTGCGGATCCACCGCACCTCTAAATATTTAAACTTTTATTTTTTGATTTTCTCAGCAACTACTGAACAGATTTACACCATTTAAAAACAAGCATTGGCATAGCCAATAGGTCTCGCCTTTCAGACCTTATAAGTATTTAGTTATGCAGCACAATATCCTTGGTGCAACAACATCAACTGTTGTATAGCTAAACACTTATAAGGTCCCAAAGGCGAGACCAATTGGCTATGCCAATGCTTGTACTACCAGTCGCGGCCAGCATTGCTCGCAGGTGGTGGGCAGGCGCCATGGGTCACGGGTGGGGGGGTTTGCAGGGGTGTCGCAGGATGGGGGGTCATGGGTAAATTTTTTTTAAAATACATTAAACTTACCTTCCTTTCCGCCGGGTCCCGCGTCTTCTCGGCTCCTGTTCCTGCTCTCCTGCTTCCAACAGGAACAGGAAGCAGGCAGCCAAGCTACCTTTGGACCCTCCCCATAGCCAATCACAATGCTGGAATCAGCGTTGTGATTGGTCGGGATGCTGCCCAGCCAGGTGCTAATGGGGTGGCGAAGTTCTCCATGTAGGCTGCAATGCAGCCTGCATGGAGAAAGGGCAGAGTGCGCATGACTGGTTTGGGAGGCCCAGAGGGCCAACCATAAAGACAAAGGTGCCAATCACGATCCGGTAAAAAAAATCCCCGTGCGACTCGTATCCGGTCTTTTTACCGTACGAATCGTACAAGTTCCGTACGAACTGGCAATCACGATTCGCATGGTAAAAAGTCCATACGAACCGCATTCGGAATCATTTCCCACACGTCCTCGGGTCGCAAAATGTGTCCGACACGTCCTCGGACGATTTACCGTACAAACGTGAAAAGTCAAGTCCGACCGAGGAATCACGATCCCACCTGTGCGTCCGAACTCACAACCGTATGGTAAAAACACCGTCCGCACCGAACTCCCATTGCAACCATGGAGATATGTGCCCGCATACGCGCCAAACACTCCCCCCAGCATCCATACGTTCGAGTCGTACTCCCCGTTAATGTACACCCCCCCCTGTATGTACACCCGTGTACGTGTCGAACCCCCACCCGTGTATGTACACCCCAGTACGATCGAGTCGCACCCCCACCCCTGTACGTGTCATACCCCAGTGTACCTACACCCCAGTACGTTCGAGTCCTACCCCCACCCCTGTACATGTCGTACCACCGTGTACCCACACCCCAGTACGTTCGAGTCGTACCCCCACCCCTGTACGTGTCGTACCACCATGTACCCACACCCCAGTACGTTCGAGTCCTACCCCCACCCCTGTACGTGTCGTACCACCGTGTACCCACACCCCAGTACGTTCGAGTCCTACCCCCACCCCTGTACGTGTCGTACCACCGTGTACCCACACCCCAGTACGTTCGAGTCCTACCCCCACCCCTGTACGTGTCGTACCACCGTGTACCCACACCCCAGTACGTTCGAGTCCTACCCCCACCCCTGTACGTGTCGTACCACGGTGTACCCACACCCCAGTACGTTCGAGTCCTACCCCCACCCCTGGACGTGTCGTACCACCGTGTACCCACACCCCAGTACGTTCCAGTCCTACCCCACCCCTGGACGTGTCGTACCACCGTGTACCTACACCCCAGTACGTTCGAGTCGTACCCCCACCCCTGGACGTGTCGTACCACCGTGTACCCACATCCCAGTACGTTCGAGTCGTACCCCCACCCCTGTACGTGTCGTACCACCGTGTACCCACACCCCAGTACGTTCGAGTCGTACCCCCACCCCTGTACGTGTCGTACCACCGTGTACCCACACCCCAGTACGTTCGAGTCGTACCCCCACCCCTGTACGTGTCGTACCACCGTGTACCCACACCCCAGTACGTTCGAGTCGTACCCCCACCCCTGGACGTGTCGTACCACCGTGTACCCACACCCCAGTACGTTCGAGTCGTACCCCCACCCCTGTACGTGTCGTACCACCGTGTACCCACACCCCAGTACGTTCGAGTCGTACCCACACCCCTGGACGTGTCGTACCACCGTGTACCCACACCCCAGTACGTTCGAGTCGTACCCCCACCCCTGTACGTGTCGTACCACCGTGTACCCACACCCCAGTACGTTCGAGTCCTACCCCCACCCCTGTACGTGTCGTACCACCGTGTACCCACACCCCAGTACGTTCGAGTCGTACCCCCACCCCTGTACGTGTCGTACCACCGTGTACCCACACCCCAGTACGTTCCAGTCCTACCCCCACCCCTGTACGTGTCGTACCACCGTGTACCCACACCCCAGTACGTTCCAGTCCTACCCCCACCCCTGGACGTGTCGTACCACCATGTACCTACACCCCAGTACGTTCGAGTCGTACCCCCACCCCTGTACGTGTCGTACCACCGTGTACCCACACCCCAGTACGTTCCAGTCCTACCCCCACCCCTGTACGTGTCGTACCACCGTGTACCCACACCCCAGTACGTTCGAGTCGTACCCCCACCCCTGTACGTTCGAGTCGCACCCCCACCACAACCTCCTAAGTACGGAGCGCATCCCATGCCCCAACATCACAACCGCATGTACGAGTCGTGCCAAGCCACACACAAGGACAGCACCGTACAACCAAATGGACCATGTACACACCGTACACACGCTCAAAACGCACGTACACAACCAGGACAAAACAAAACAACACAAGAATACACTATTCGAATGGCACAAAGCCACTAAACATGGCCAACAAACACTAAAAAACACGCCTTCACTGACCTGCAACTGCCAAAAACAAACAGAGGCCCAAAACACCACCACTCCTTATAACACACCCACCCAAACTTCAAACACAGCCACACCCACCAATGGACCAATAAAAAGGGCCCACACACACAAACCATGAGCCTTTGCAACAGACTCACTGCTGCCAGACACCATAGACAACTTACAGCACCTTACTACAAGCTTCACCACACCTTACACTTGCACATCTCCACACAACCACCTTCACAAACACACCCTCATCACATTCACACACACACACACCTGCACAACCACACCCACACACCCACAACCATCCACACCCCCCCCCACCATCCACACCCACACCCCTCACCATGCCCACTACCAAGAATCCAAAGTTCAGTAACCGAGAGTTGGAGGTTCGTGTTGATGAAATCCTCAGAGTCGAGCCACAGCTCTTTGGAACATTGGTCAGAAACACCAGCATGGTAGCAAAAACAGCCATGTGGCAGACCATCATCGATGCTGTGAATGCTGTTGGGGACACCAGAAGGACCAGGCAGGAATGCCCGAACAGGTGGTACGATCTGCGGAGGAGGGTCCGAGCCAAGAGGCAGGAGGAACATGACCAGGCCAACGCCACCGGAGGAGGGCCCTCCCGCAGACCCGTACACTACCAGCCCTGGGAGGAGAGGGTGATGGCCATACTGCCGGTGGAGGCAGTCGAAGGATTAGAAGGACTCCGAGACCCGGGTGAGTACACAAACAACGCACCTCACATGGGGGAAACGGCATCCACAACCAAAATCACTAACAGGCACGCAACCACCCCAAGCTATCGTATGACTCAACCACACTCCATGAACACGCACATGCCACTGCTGCCACCATGCCCCATGCACCCAGCTGGACAATGTCAAGTCACAAGCCACAGAAGACACCAACACATGACACAGTAACCCGGATGGCGGGAGGCTGGACCCCAAAAATCACATAGTGCAACTCCGAAGCAGACAACAATGCCCTCTGCCCATATGGCCCAGGTCACAGCCAGACAAACAGTGTGTCCCAACACAGGAATGACTTGCCAGCAAATGGTGGACGCCTTGCATCAACACATGGGGGTGAAGGCACTGTTTTGCACATGACAGCAGCTAATGAACAGCCAACACTGTGAAAGAGTGGCAGCACACACCACCACAGCACCAGCGCACACACAGACACTACACCCAATGGGTGCCTGGAGATCAGAAACAAACTCACTTCAACAAGCCAAGGCCCATTCAAAGATCTGCTAACAGTGTGTGCCCAGGAAGCTGGCCTGAGGTGACAGAGGGTGACACACAGAGGGAGGGAAAGGGGGACAGAGAAGGAGGGAGAGGGGGACAGAGAGGGAGGGAGACGGACAGAGGGAGGAGGCTGACACACGGAGGGAGGGAGAGGGGGACAGAGAGGGAGGGAGAGGGGGACAGAGAGGGAGCGAGACACAGAGAGAGCAAATCAGCCGTGTGGCGTGTGCGAATGTCTGCTCGTCAGCAGGTAGACTGCGTGCATGTAGACAAGGGTGGCCAGTCCCAGAACCCCCCCTCTTCCCCATGGCAAAACACAGGGCCATGTCACAACCTGTTCACGAGCCCAACGACAGCTACCTGGATCATATAAGTGTGTGGATCCACTCCATGTGCACATGTACAGTGCTACACGGAAGGCGCCAATGCATGGCTCGCCACACCTGCCCACTCCATTGCTGACTGCAGTCACACTTGACGCAGCAAGTAAGACCGTGCCACACATAGTTAAAGTGGCCAAAATGGTGCCCAAGGGACACACCCATGCACAAGTGCACTGTGAGTGGAATGCAAGACAGATCCTAATTACAAGAGGAAAAGTGCCAACTTTGAAACTGATGAAACATGGATGTTGCATGCACCAAAATTAACATTGTCTCTCTCACACACAGGTCAACGTCGTGGTTCACCCCTCAACACTGGGGGGGAAGACTCACAGGACCCGGATCTGCAGGAGCCCGATCCCACCGGCAGCGACCACTCTCACCACTCTGTGGACGACCCCGACCGACCTGGCCCCTCTGGTGTCCAACCACCTGCAGCACCTGCGTCAGGTACAACTGTGCCAACCACCACCCCCACTCCTGCCACATCCCTGGAGACACCTAGGATCCCTGCCCCAACACCACAATGCAGCCAGGCTGGCCAGGAGGGACACGGTGTCCCGGGCACCCAGGAGGAGGCAGGTGACAACGCCAATGCCACCCCTCAGGGGTCCCGGAGACCCGATGTACCCACAAGGGCAGGCCAGGTGCAAGTGGGCAGGGGTGGTGGGAGTGGAGGACGGCGGAGGCGCGAGCCTGACCAGTTGGCTGGGGAACCGGTATTTGCCCATGTCCGTAACATCATGGACACATACCGGCAGGACACCACGGGCATGGCCCAGGTTGTGTCCACCCTCAATGAGATCAAGGGGACCCTCGATGAGATAAAGACACAGCAGGCCCAGCAACATGCCTGTCTACTGCGACACCAACGGAGGATGGAGGACAGACAGGCTGAGCAAGTGATGGCGTTCCAGGGGATTCACGATACACTCCGTCGGATGGCCGACAACATGGCCGACCCTCCCTGTGCCAGAAGGCGGAGAACATCACCACCCACAGGGAGGGATCAGGAGGAGGAGGAGGAAACATCCGATGGAGCATCCCAGACGTCGTCACGGCCTGCTGCTGAGGGTCCCCGCAGGAGGCCGGGTCGTCCACGGAAAGGACCGTGAGGGTCGGCGCTACATCACCATCTCCCAGGACACCTGGCCTGGCACCTGGCCCACTGGAGCAACAGCATCACAGCATCAAGAGACATTCTCTGCCACATGGCCCTGCTGGTCACTGTCTGACCAATGTTGACAAAGACTGTGGCATGGACTCTGAGGATTTCAAATGGCAAGGACACCAACTCCCCTACTGAACTTTGGATTCCAAACTCCCGGAAAGTCCCTCACTTTGTCCCCCCCCCTCCAATAATAAATCACACTATGAAGAGTAGATGCCTGCTGGTTGCATTATTACCTAACATGTGTCTTGTAAAGTCTAAACATGCCTGAGTCATCTTTTGTCTTCAACCATCCACACCCTGGGGCCTGAGTCTGGCACAGGACACATGGGTCACAGTGTATTAGGCAAGACAGACATGGAGCACCATACACACCCGTGATGGGCCCAACCAGCTGAGGGGGTGGCCGAACAACTGTGCTGACAGACACATTGAGTACAGCAACAGTCATGCGCAGAGGTCAGGGATCCAGTCCAGTGTCCTGGGGGGCACCCAGGTATGTGTAGACAGGTGGCAGAAACATGTCCTGCAAGCTTGAGTCCGGTGGATGCAGAGAATGGGGTCCTGGACAACGTTGGATGCAAGGGGATGGCACATGTCACAATACCCACACAGTCATGGACATCATGCCCAATACACAGTCTCAGCCCACACACACAGCTTGCATCTTGCTACTCGACACATTGACACATAGCCACAATCTGGGAATACCATGCCAGACATGCTGGATGCACCGTGGCAACACACCAGCATTGACTGAGAAGAGGCACCTTGGAGGCATAGGGACACCTTTATTAGTCATGTTTTCGGGATTGCAGAGGCTACTTGAAGTACACATGAACACATCATGTGGAGTAACATGTGGGTCCAACACTGGCACCCCCCTTCTGCAGCACAAATGCGTGTTCGCCATGGAACTGGCACACAAGCGTCGGCTAACAGCTAAACACCCACAGCTGCTCACGGAGAGCCTGCCATACACCATAGATCCGCTGATGTGGAAGTCCAACACCATGTCAAGCCAATGCTAACCGTATGTGTCCGAGGGCAGTGTCACACACATTGATGCCATCATCACAATCCCCTATCCCATCACTGATGACTGTCAACCAGGCAGACCATCTATTCAGGTGTACACAGCTGCATGTCGTGTCCCATGGTGATGCTACATGGCTGCAGAGGAACCAAACATTGACAGGGCCAGTGTGCATACATCGTGAACACCTGCCACACCCAATACACCCCAGATGCATCCCTTACCCTATGGAGACTTCCAAACGTGTCCGTGCCTGTAACGCTGAGTCAGCCCACGATGTCATGTCCATGAGGAATAGCAGTGCCACAACAATGCAAGCAGCAGACGTCATGCGCAAGTACCTGGGGAAGAGAGACACACAAGAAGTCAGCCACAAAAAGCACAGCCACTTGCATGTGCATTTACTCAAAACATGTATAGATGACAACATGCTAGGTCACAATTATGACTGGGGAAATACAACCATCACTGCCACCATCACTCCAGTGACACACCCACACACACCTCTGACTCACGTGCCATACATGCAGGTGGACACACACATCACAACACATGCCACACGGGGACCAATGCGTGCACACTCAGACACTGGTACTCACCACTAAGCAAAGAAGTCGCGTATGAGCCGAGTCCGGATGTCCTCTTGCGGCTCCACATCCTCCACATCACTAGCCCCATTGCCAAGCCCTTCGTCCTCCACGGGTGGATGGTCCTCGTCATGTTGATTCAGGATGAGTGGCACAGCTCTTTCAACTGCCATGTTGTGCAGCATGCAGCAGACCATGAAGATCTTGCAGACCTTCGCCGGGGCATATGGGAGTGCGCCGCCGGTCTTGTGTAGGCACCTGAATCGGCTCTTCAGCAGGCCAAACGTCCTCTCGATCACTCGCCTAGTCCGGCCATGGGCGGTGTTGTAGCGGAGCTGGGCCGGCGTGATGGGGTTGCGTAGAGGTGTGAGCAGCCAAGGCATGTTGGGATAGCCAGCGTCCCCTACATGGGAAGCACATGGACATCGTTAGAAGTGGTGAAGCGGTCGTGCTGGTAGGTTATGCAAAATACAGGACAGACAGACTGTACCCACCAACAACACATGCCCGTTCGTTGCGCAGCTGCATCATCATTTCAGGCATCCTGCTACGCCTCATGATGTAGGCATCGTGTGCTGATCCTGGAAAACGAGCACAGACATGTGAAATCACCATGTTGGCCTGACACACCACAAGGGCATTAATGGAGTGGTAGTGCTTTCGATTGCGGTACGCCACCTCCCGTGCGTGTGGTGGTACCAAAGCTACATGTGTCCCATCTATGGACCCAATGACATGGGGCATCCCTCCCAGGGCATAGAATCCACGCTTGACCGCAGTCATCTGTTCATGGGTTGGGAACTTGATGAAGTCATCCAGGTGAATCAACATGGCCTCTAAGAAATCATGCAGCACACGGCAGAACATGCTCTGGGACATGCCACCAACATGAGCTATGGTATTTTGAAAGGTACCCGTGGCAAGAAAATGTAGGGCAGCCATTACCTTCAGCTGGGGTGTCAGTGCCGTAGGATACCTGTGCTGCGGTTGCAGGTGTGGTGCCAGTCTCGCCGTCAACTCCAGAATCAACGGTTGGGTGAAGCGGTAGAGCTGGATGCTGTCATTCTCCTGCATGGCAGCCAAGTCCGGAATTGGTCGGGCAAGAGGCGGCGCTCTGCAGTAATTTGGAAATGACAAGGAAGAGTGAGTGCACTACGACAACAAATCATATGTACTGAGCACATGTTAATCTGTCAATACACATATGCTACATAGGGAGTCAGGTATGTGCTACATGCCCAGGACACGTATGGATGCAAGGTGACACTCCTACCAAGACCCAGCTACACACGGAGATTGAGAACCTCCCCATGCCACGCCATGGGAATAGCTGTGTCCCAGTGCAAGTGAACAGCCAGACGCAAGACAGGAGTGACATACGCCCACACATCAGCAGCAGTAGGATGCCGATTGCAGAGACTGGTAGCGGAACACTGGAGCCACAGGTCACATGACATTACACTAGGACAGCCCACACACCTTGCCATGAAGGTGCACATGTCATGACTCACCACACATTCCTTGTGAGGATGCTGACATGTCCTTGTCACGCTACTCCGTGTCCCATGCATACATGTGCACCTCACATCCGATACCACATGTGGCATGGTGTGCGGAACAGTGTGCAATGACAATCTACACACAGACACATGTTGGTTGCTGCAACGGCTGCAGCTTTTGAGGGTGCTCCAACATCAACCTGATGGGAAGCCCCCACACATACATGACATAGTCACATTGTGCACCGTGGGTAGTGACAAGTCAGGTGTGATAACCCCTGTACCGAGCATCAGGGGACACTTCCGTGTGTTGGTGTCCATGCCATGCCAGTGACGCTCACCCCAAGTGTGCAGTACGACATGCACACATATCAAAGGAGTCAAGGCCATGCCTGGCACACATTGCACCATCACACAGTACATCTGTACACATCTCATCATACATCTGGTGCCGTCTCGACTCAGGAGTCATGTGCCACATCACAGGCCGTCAGACCTGTGCCCCACACATGTAGTAATGCACAGACGATGCCTTGATGTCAATTAATGGACAAGTATGTCCATCCATGGACAAGTATGTCCATCCATGGACAAGTATGTCCATCCATGGACAAGTATGTCCATCCATGGACAAGTATGTCCATCCATGGACAAGTATGTCCGCCCTATCCCTACCTGTGTGCCGCCTGTCACCACTGTGATGTGTGAAAACCGCTGTACTGCTGCGAAGAGGGCCTGTGTACGTTCCCATATCACTATGGGAGTGCTGCCGTATGTGTACCCATCGTGATGGCGAGCGTACAGGCATGTGTACGGCCCGTACCACTACGAGTAGGCATACGCAAGAACACCCATAGTGGTACGGGCCGTACACACGCATGTACGCTCACTATCACTACGAGTACGCATACGCGAGGAGACCCATAGTGATAGTGAGCGTACATGCGTGCGTACGGCCCTATCACTATGGGTGGGCTCGCGTATGCGTACTCATAGTGGTACGGGCCGTACACACGCCTGTACGCTCCCCATCACTATGGGTGGCCTCGCGTATGCGTACTCGTTGTGGTACGGGCCGTACACACGCATGTACGCTCACTATCACTACGAGTACGCATACGCGAGGAGACCCATAGTGATAGTGAGCGTACATGCGTGCGTACGGCCCTATCACTATGGGTGGCCTCGCGTATGCGTACTCGTAGTGGTACGGGCCGTACACACGCCTGTACGCTCCCCATCACTATGGGTGGCCTCGCGTATTCGTACTCGTTGTGGTACGGGCCGTACACACGCATGTACGCTCACTATCACTACGAGTACGCATACGCGAGGAGACCCATAGTGATAGTGAGCGTACATGTGTGCGTCCGGCCCTATCACTATGGGTGGCCTCGCGTATGCGTACTCGTAGTGGTACGGGCCGTACACACGCCTGTACGCTCCCCATCACTATGGGTGGCCTCGCGTATGCGTACTCGTTGTGGTACGGGCCGTACACACGCATGTACGCTCACTATCACTACGAGTACGCATACGCGAGGAGACCCATAGTGATAGTGAGCGTACATGCGTGCGTACGGCCCTCTCACTATGGGTGGCCTCGCGTATGCGTACTCGTAGTGGTACGGGCCGTACACACGCCTGTACGCTCCCCATCACTATGGGTGGCCTCGCGTATGCGTACTCATTGTGGTACGGGCCGTACACACGCATGTACGCTCACTATCACTACGAGTACGCATACGCGAGGAGACCCATAGTGATAGTGAGCGTACATGCGTGCGTACGGCCCTATCACTATGGGTGGCCTCGCGTATGCGTACTCGTAGTGGTACGGGCCGTACACACGCCTGTACGCTCCCCATCACTATGGGTGGCCTCGCGTATGCGTACTCGTTGTGGTACGGGCCGTACACACGCATGTACGCTCACTATCACTATGAGTACGCATACGCGAGCAGACCCATACTGATTGTGAGCGTTGATGCGTGTGTACGGCCCTATCACTATGGGTGGCCTCGCGTATGCGTACTCGTAGTGGTACGGGCCGTACACACGCCTGTACGCTCCCCATCACTATGGGAGGCCTCGCGTATGCGTACTCGTTGTGGTACGGGCCGTACACACGCATGTACGCTCACTATCACTACGAGTACGCATACGCGAGCAGACCCATACTGATTGTGAGCGTTGATGCGTGTGTACGGCCCGTACCACTACGAGTGCGCATACGCGGGGACACCCATAATGATAGTGAACGTAGGCACGCGTGTACGGGCCGTTGCAATGCATTTGGGGTGCCCTAGGGCCCCGAAACGCACCGTACCTGCGTGTGACGCTCCAAATTACATAGGGGACACATGAGGGACAAGTATTAAGGCCTACATGCATGCTGGTTGTCATGGAGACCAAGTTCAAAATTCGATTTTGTTCTGGAAGGTGCACAGCAGAAGTCAGTTGGAATTCTTCTACTTTGTTGCAATGTGTTTGTGGGGCTGACATCATGCAGGACAAAAAAACAGATTGAGAACCCACAGACTGCTCGGTTTGAAGGGATTGGAGGAAACATAGGATGCAAATGTGAGTGACCAATCACTCGGTACTCCTGTGCATGAGATGGGCCAGCAAGGCAGATATAAGGCAGCCAGGTCCCATGAGGGAGCACTTGCCTGCACATCTCTGTATTCCACGACCCAGCTGCTGCTACTGATTCCCTGGAACCATGTCAAGGGCTGTGGAGAGGTCACAGCCATTCACCCTGGAGGAGAACATGGCTTTGGTGGATGTGCTCCTCCCACGGTACCCCATGCTGTATGGGCGACCAGGTTATCAGGTGAGTGCAGTGTCCACTGCCACAGACTGTGTCCCTTTTTTGTGACTGTGACTTCTGCCATTGTGTCCAGGTGTGACACACATGCTATGTACTGTAGGGGGGGTCCCAGGGGGGGGAATGCCTGATGTCTCCCAGCAGTGCCCTGAGACAGGAGGGGTGGGTGCCTATCACTCCCAGCAGTGCCCTGAGACAGGAGGGGTGGGTGCCTATCACTCCCAGCAGTGCCCTGAGACAGGAGGGGTGGGTGCAGAGTCCTCCCAGCAGTGCCCTGAGACAGGAGGGGTGGGTGCAGAGTCCTCCCAGCAGTGCCCTGAGACAGGAGTGGTGGGTGCAGAGTCCTCCCAGCAGTGCCCTGAGACAGGAGGGGTGTGTGCAGAGTACTCCCAGCAGTGCCCTGAGACAGGAGGGGTGGGTACAGAGTCCTCCCAGCAGTGCCCTGAGACAGGAGGGGTGTGTGCAGAGTACTCCCAGCAGTGCCCTGAGACAGGAGGGGTGTGTGCAGAGTACTCCCAGCAGTGCCCAGAGGCAGGAGGGGTGGGTGCAGAGTCCTCCCAGCAGTGCCCTGAGACAGGTGGGGTGGGGGCCTATCACTCCCAGCAGTGCCCTGAGACAGGAGGGGTGGGTGCAGAGTCCTCCCAGCAGTGCCCTGAGACAGGAGGGGTGTGTGCAGAGTACTCCCAGCAGTGTCCAGAGGCAGGAGGGGTGTGTGCAGAGTACTCCCAGCAGTGCCCAGAGGCAGGAGGGGTGGGTGCAGAGTCCTCCCAGCAGTGCCCTGAGACAGGTGGGGTGGGGGCCTATCACTCCCAGCAGTGCCCTGAGACAGGTGGGGTGGGTGTGATGCACAGTGTGAGCCTGGATCATTGTTGTGTAGTTGCCCTCATTCCACCTGCTCCTTTCAATGGCACGTACTGCTTTTGGCCTTCCCCCAGAGGATCATGTCCCTATGACAAAGGTGCAATGCGTTGGATGCATACTAGGCCTTGTTGTAAACAGCGAATGTGTTCTAATCTGTGTCCCTGTGACATGTGCCAGGTGTACTGATGTAGTGTCACTTGTCCATCCTCACAGGTAGACGCCTCTGCCAAGGAGCAGATATGGCTGGACGCCGTCAGCGCCGTGAGGAGTGCGGAAGGTCGGAGGCGGCGCATGTCCCAGGTGAGGAAATGCTGGCAGGATATCCGGTGCTGGACGCGGAGGATCGCACGGGTCCTGCTGGGGGACTCACCTGAGAGCCACAAGAACCGCGGGCGCCACCGTCTCTCCCACATCCAGAAACGTGTGCTGGCGGTAGTCTTTCCTGACTTGGACAGGCGTCTACAGGAGATGCAGCAGCCGGAAGGGGGTAGGTACATGTGTGTGTTTGTTGTGTTTCACCAGCATTTGTAAGTGCAATGTTCCATGGATACACTTCCAGGGTTTATGGTGCTGTGCTGATCCAATTCCCCACAGAATTGCTGTGCTCTCCTGCCTCCCTTCCCCTCCTTGCAATGTGTTCCCTGGTCTGTGTGTAGTCGCTCCATCACAAGGTCATGTAGCCTGACACCTTCTACAAGTGTACAATGCCTGCTGCATAATGTGTGGGGGTGGTGTGTAACAGGATTTGGGACCTTACCTGTGCCATGTACAGTTCTGGACTTGTGGGTTCCATGTCAGTTGGCACTAATGCTGAGTCCAGACATGGGAGTTAGTCTCTCAAGTTTGAGGCCTTACAGTACGCATGTCCTATGTGGTGGCCTGTGACATGATGTGCATGAGTGTGCGTTACGCATAGTGCAGGGATGTTAGCGTGTGTTGCAGTCATTCCCATTCAGGAGCATGGAGTTGTGTGGCCACTACTGTCCCCAGGGGCATTTTTCCCTAGGTATCATGTGTGTAATCCGAATATGTTGACAATCTCTGTGTCTACAGCATAGGTTGTGCTCTGTGCCATTGTCCCCTGGCACCATGTATATTGACGTGCGATGTATTGCAAGTGTCCACTGTACAGCCTGACCGGATTTTCCAAGTACATACTCACGGTGGCCAGTGCCTGTGTGTCTTGTAGCAATCATCAGATGATGCCCATTTGTACATGAATCTTTGGACAGGCGCACCTTGGGTATTTGGTGTGCAACCTTGATTAGTTGCATCCCATGTGTATTTCACCCAGACTAAGAGATGTACGTGCTTCATGTGTCTCCATAGATTTGTCTCATGTAGGGGGTGGGTGGTGCGGGCATGGCCTACATGTCAAGACCTGTCATCTCCTTGCTAGGACTGGCCAGTGTGTGATGTTTGCCTGGACATACACTCAAGGTGCAGTGTGCCAGTCAGGGTGGGCATGTTATCAGTATTACCTATGCTGCATGTGCCTCTTGTTCCTGCCTATGGTCCCTGCTCATCCCTATTTGCTGCCACGCTGTGTGGTGCTGATGCAGTGCTGGATTGTCCACAGGGCCTTGCTCCTCAGTCAAAATTCCATATCATCTCATTTGCTAGTGTGTCATGCTCTCCATAGTTATTCCATGGCATGGTGGGTAGAGGAACTGTGTCGTGCATGCCCTACATATGTACCTTGTTTTGTAGATGTAACTCTTCCTTTGTTTCAGGCTATGCACTGTAACCTACGTAGATTTGACTCATGTGACATATGTATACAGGTGTATGATTACTTTCTGTCTCTTCACCCTGCCCACAGCATCGTCGGGGGACACGGAGGGAGACATGGACACAGACGGCGCGGAGGGACGGAGCACCAGTGCCAGCGGTGACATCGGTGCTGGCACTTCGAGTGGGACTGAGGCGGTGGAGAGTGAACCCGGGGACCTGTCGACTGGCACAACAGAGTATGAAGCCGACGGGTCCGAGGAGGATCACTCCGAGTGGGCGGTGGCTGCACCACCATCTGACAGCAGCCCTACATCTGGCACCGCCCCCTCCATTGCCATCAGCCGCCTCCCACGTGCTCGTGTCCCTTCCCAGCGTGCCCGGTCCCCACATGTCTCCTTCCTGCCAGGCACCGCACCCCCTGCCCCTGTCTCCACTGCTGCCGCCAATGCTGAGTCTGTGGACATCCAGCGGCAGTTGCAGATTGGTCAGACTGCGATCCTTAATGTCCTCCATGGCCACAGCCAGGTCCTCAACAACATGGAGGCATACTTGGAGGGCATTCATTCATCGCAGGCTGACCAACGCAACTTGCTGAGGTCCATAGACTCCACACTGACTGCAGCAGTGGGACTCCTGCAGCGCTACGTCCCACCCCCTACCCCTGCTCCTTCCACAATTCACACTCCCATGCCTGTCCCACATACACCCAGACGTAAGCATGCACCCACCACAACAGACACAGGCACCACACCAGCAGGGAAGGTCCGCCGCACACCTCCTGACACGCACACACAGGGTGCAGTAGGCACACCCACTGGGTCGGGGGGCAAACGTGTGACACGCAGCCAGAGTGGGAGTCCGCATTCCACCCAATCCACTCCCTCCAAATCCCCTCCCCTCAGCTCTCCTGGCCACATCTCCCCCAAAGACTCGTTCATGGCCGCTCTGTCCCTGAGCCCCACAGTGACGCCACCACGCAAGCGGTCAAGGAAGTCCTCGGTCAGGGTGCTTGAGTCCCCCCCCTGTCCACATCCTCCCCCAGTGGCGCTGCGACCCATCCCTCTGCCCCCCCCCCTCCTTGGGGCCTGTGGTTCCTTCGGGTGCAGGGGAGTCCCTGGAGGACCTTGCCAAGGTGTGCAGTGAGATCCTAGAATCCACCTTTGGCCCTGCCCCACCCCCTGTGGTGGAGTCCTCCATCCCTGCACCCAATTCGCCTACCCTTTGCCCTCCTGTCCCTGCGGTGCCTGTTCCTTCCCCCCCACATGATGCCCTCACCCCTGTGGAAGACGAGGACTCGTAACTGTGCAGGCAAGCTAGGGGACACGCATCCCACTGTGTCCCCCATCCAGCTCGGACTCCTGGACTGCCCTATGGCCTTTGTTATGAATGATGGGACTTACGTCATACTAGTTTTTTGCTCAAGCTGAATAAAGCTATTTATTTTTTGCCCTTGGAACACTCCTGCATTGCTGGCATTGCTGTTGGTGGGGCTGCTACATGGTTGTGGGTGTTGGTGATGTGTTGGGTGTGTGGGAAATGTAGTGGTGTGCTGCTCATAGGGGGGACCCTGGGATCAGTGTGCCTCACACGGTGTTTGCTACCTTTCTCCATTCATGTAAGCAGTTGCTGCATGTTGCAATTGTCCCAAGGTGTTTTCCTTCCTCTGTGTACCCTGACTTCTTCCCTGCAGGGTGTGTTCCCAATATTTAGTGCAGAGCTGTGAGTACATTAACTGGGTGTGTGACGGACTCCTTCACCTTGGCACATGCATGCTGAGCCATTCTCCAGCTGTATCATTCGTGGCATCCTTGGTAGTCATTGTACTTGTGTATGTGGACTATTGACATGACTTCATGTGTAAATGTTATGTTTTTGGCCCTATGCATGCGTATACTTCCATCCTCGCACACATGTGGTACATGTACTGCAGGGTCTTTGTGCACCTGACTGACATTTGTGGGCATGGTATCTGTGACTACTCCACCCTTTGCGTTCCATGGGCACTGCTGGGAGTGATGGGCCCCCACCCCTCCTGTGTCTGGGCACTGCTGGGAGGACTCTGCACCCACCCCTCCTGTGTCTGGGCACTGCTGGGAGGTCTCTGCACACACCCCTCCTGTCTCAGGGCACTGCTGGGAGGACTCTGCACCCACCTCTCCTGTGTCTGGGCACTGCTGGGAGGTCTCTGCACACACCCCTCCTGTCTCAGGGCACTGCTGGGAGGACTCTGCACCCACCTCTCCTGTGTCTGGGCACTGCTGGGAGGTCTCTGCACACACCCCTCCTGTCTCAGGGCACTGCTGGGAGGTCTCTGCACACACCCCTCCTGTCTCAGGGCACTGCTGGGAGGTCTCTGCACACACCCCTCCTGTCTCAGGGCACTGCTGGGAGGTCTCTGCACACACCCCTCCTGTCTCAGGGCACTGCTGGGAGGATTCTGCACCCACCTCTCCTGTGTCTGGGCACTGCTGGGAGGTCTCTGCACACACCCCTCCTTTCTCAGGGCACTGCTGGGAGGACTCTGCACCCACCTCTCCTGTGTCTGGGCACTGCTGGGAGGTCTCTGCACACACCCCTCCTGTCTCAGGGCACTGCTGGGAGGACTCTGCACCCACCTCTCCTGTGTCTGGGCACTGCTGGGAGGTCTCTGCACACACCCCTCCTGTCTCAGGGCACTGCTGGGAGGACTCTGCACCCACCTCTCCTATTTCACAATATGTATGCTCATGACATACACGGATGTGGATACGCTCCATGCATTCGAGGTGGTGGTACGTGTCTTACTTACACTGTTGGGGTGGGGCTACGCTCCATGCATTCGAGGTGAGGGTACGGGTCGTACTTACACTGTTGGGGTGGGGGTACGCTCCATACGTACGCGGGTGGGTACGGGTCGTACTTACACTGTTGGGGTGGGGGTACGCTCCATACGTGCGCGGGTGGGTACGGGTCGTACTTACACTGTTGGGGTGGGGGTACGCTCCATACGTACGCGGGTGGGTACGGGTCGTACTTACACTGTTGGGGTGGGGGTACGCTCCATACGTACGCGGGTGGGTACGGGTCGTACTTACACTGTTGGGGTGGGGGTGCGCTCCATACGTATGCGGGTGGGTACGGGTCGTACTTACACTGTTGGGGTGGGGGTGCGCTCCATACGTACGCGGGTGGGTACGGGTCGTACTTACACTGTTGGGGTGGGGGTACGCTCCATACGTACGCGGGTGGGTACGGGTCGTACTTACACTGTTGGGGTGGGGGTACGCTCCATACGTACGCGCGTGGGTACGGGTCGTACTTACACTGTTGGGGTGGGGGTACGCTCCATACGTACGCGGGTGGGTACGGGTCGTACTTACACTGTTGGGGTGGGGGTACGCTCCATACGTACGCGGGTGGGTACGGGTCGTACTTACACTGTTGGGGTGGGGGTGCGCTCCATACGTACGCGGGTGGGTACGGGTCGTACTTACACTGTTGGGGTGGGGGTACGCTCCATACGTACGCGGGTGGGTACGGGTCGTACTTACACTGTTGGGGTGGGGGTACGCTCCATACGTACGCGGGTGGGTACGGATCGTACTTACACTGTTGGGGTGGGGGTACGCTCCATACGTACGCGGGTGGGTACGGGTCGTACTTACACTGTTGGGGTGGGGGTGCGCTCCATGCATAAGGGGTGGGGGTAGGGTCCGTACATATCCGTCCCCACGCTGTGTGATGCTTGTGTGGGCCGTACCCAGGCCTTTGCCACGTGGGTACGAGCCGTCCCGCCATTGTTGGGGTGACGTGGGTGTGGGCGTGGTTCGACTCGTACACACGCTCTTCAGGCGTGGGTACGGGACGTACCTGTCTGGTTGTGTTGCCTGTTCGCGTCGTGACGGACTTCCGTTGTGGCGGTCGCTGGATTATCTGGACACGCCCCCACCCCCTCGTAGTGACCAGGGCATGGGAGTCAGGTATGTCCAGGGCATGTGTGCTGTGTGACTTTGGTGGGGGGGTTGTGGCCTGCCCTGGTCCTGCCACCCCCACCTCACCCCACTTTCCCCCCTCCCTTAGTTGTTCTGACCTTCTGCGGCGTCTGCGTCCGAACCTGTAGAGGAGGTCGATTGCTATGAGGGCCGGGATGACACGTAGGTTCGGGTCCATGTCTGTCCGTCGTGTATGGGTCCTCCTTGTTCGTGTCGTCCTGTATGTCCGTCGCGTACTGGTCCTCCTTGTTCGCGTCGTCCTGTCTGTCCGTCGCGTACTGGTGGTCCTTGTTCGTGTCGTCCTGATTTCCCGGCAGTTTTTGGCTGCCGGAAAATATTCACCGTGCGGGATGACGTCGGTGCGAATCGTAATTCCTGGTTCGTGAATGGCAGGCTGCGAGCGTCCCGACGTCAGGTCGGCGCTTTCCCGGATCGCATTTGTAGGTTTATTTTGTTCGGTCGGGGTTTTTTACGATTCGTACGGAAATGGTGTTCCCGTGCGAATCGTAATTCCATGTTTGTATTTTTTTACGACCGGGTACGCGTCGGACGGAGAATATGCTCCGTCCGACGGTTCGTACCCGGTTTTTACAGGATCGTAATTGGCACCAGAGTGTGCGAACTACTCCTCCGCTGCTCAAAGAGCAATGCAGCCCCGCCCACCTGCAATTCAGAAAGGAAACACAAAATGGTAATAACTTTTAGTTATTACCATTTTATGTTTCTTTCTCTGCAAGAAAGCAGTGGGGCAACGCTCCTCTGCCCTAGTGGCGGAGTCGCCCCTGGTTACAACTGTTTCACAAAGTGTCCATCATAAGTTGACCCAAAAAGTCTTTGTCCCAAAATCTAAATAGGTTGTTGTGCTGCCGTGCAAGACAAAACATTATGAGTGAATAACATTTTAATTATATGTTAAATGGACGACTTCTTTCTTTACAACCCTGTGCATTTTTGTTTAGCACTGGGCCCTCTTTTATGTCTTAAATGTTCATACTGGCGAATTACCAATGGCACAAATTGTGCCACTTAATTTGTATTTGATCTAAAATATGTCACATAATTAGATTCTTCTTGGCACATATTCAGCTTTTCCTTGCACATACTTTGCCTTTCCTCTACTGAAGTATATAGTAAATCCTGCCAAATAATACTTCTATGTAGAAAACACACAAAGTGCTCAAATTAGCAGCCTCAAATATGTCCATATATTTCAGAATTTCCATTTTTTCCTCCAACTAATGTGGTCGTTCATTGCCACATAATTCCAGTGACCCTGATACTGTGTTTCATTTCTATGGCTTAGCTTAGACTGTGCTACTTGACTCCCTGTCAGCTACCACTGTTCTTTACCAGTGTCAATACCAGTGTGTATGGAATGAACGTTACCATGTGTTTTGCAAGTGGTTAAGGACAAGGTCTGTAACTTTTAAACCCCACCACTAAGATTTGTTCTTTTGTTACTGCAGTAGCAGAAACTGAAAATTGAGGCTGACAATCCCCTTCAAACGTCAAGCACAAATGGGACAATGCTATTGCAGCCTTCATTTTCCATTTGCAGGTACAGGTCTGGTTGTTAATAAATCCTGCATGAACTGAGTCAGGAGGGGACTACAATCTGGAGACTAGGAAATGCTGTTTAAGGTAGAGCTTCATCAACATAGGCAGAGCATTTGTCTCAGTGACTTTTTTGTGCAGACCACAAGTAACGTTTAGATAGATGAGCAAAAGGATGTTTAGAAATTTAAAAACTGCGGCCTCTAGAAGTGCCTTAATGGGCAGCGGCAGCCGCAAGAGACAGTAGAGGTGTGGCAGTGATGTGGAAGATTCTTCACCAGGCACCCTTAGGACAGTGACGTTGTTTGTAGTGAGGCTGGCAGCCAATAAGACAGCTGAACAATGTCTTTGCTAAAGTCTGTCTCCTCTCCATGACCTGTTTAGCTTAAATAATTCACAGATAGTAACACCTCCATTTTCAAGAAAGAAATAACCATGAGTATCTTGCCGAGGCGAAGCCTTTGTGAACATTGCAGGATGGCAATGACAAAACAGGAAATTGATTCTTGAGCTGTAGGTGGGCCTATAAAGATGATTTGCAATCCCAGCAGCAACCTCAGATGACACAATAATTATTCTGCAGTCTGATTGGTGCAGGCTTCAATGACTGTTCAGCCCATCAACATCTGGGGTGTCTATGTGCGTGCGAGTGTGTGTTGTGCTTTTATGCGCCAGTGGTAACCGCGTGAGGTAGTAGCACTGACACATAAAAGCTAACTTTCGCCTTCAAACAACTGAGACTACAGACTTTGTGACTAACTGAGCTCTTTGTCAGGACCAGCAGTTTGATAACGTTGTAAATGTTGTATTCTTTTCATAACGTTTCCTCTCAAAAGGGAATTTGGTACAATATGTCTCACACTGTCATTGCTTTGTCAGAAAAATGGTCTCTGCTCACAAACTATTTTCCCCAATGAGTACCAATATTTACTCCCCTGAATTGGACATAACGGTAGTTTTATTTATTCATGTTGTGAGTAGTGTGAGCAGTCTTCTGTTTTGTCCACACTCTGAATGTATTTGCTTTGCTTTAAGCTCACGGAAATCATGAAGGAAAACTTAGTAAAAGTTGGAAAGGTATTCTCTGTAGATTACCTCTTGGGGTGAAGCCGATTTCTGATTTGTCTGTGATTCGCGAAAACCTCTGGAGTACCCATGGAAACACAAGAAAGTTGTAGATGTCTAAGTGTTCATACAATGTCGACCTTACACACTCATGTGTCATTCAATTGTAAATACGCGTGTCTACGTAAAGGAGGCAGGACCGAAGCGTACTTAAAATGTACATTTTACAATAAAAAAAATTCTTTTTTTTCTTCAAAGGAAAAGTTATTTACTTGCCGTCGTATTCTTGTTTCCTGGGAACGATCTTGAGAAAAATGCGCTAATAATTCAATTTACACCCATACATTTGCATTCTGTTGTGTTATCAGTAGCCCATCTGGATCCAGCTTGAAAGTTAAAGTGATCGCGATCAAACATCAAAGCGGCCGCGCGGCCTCAAAAGTGAACGTAATCATGGTAAAGCGCCCGAGCACATGCACCGTAGCTTTAGACTGGCCTTGTAGCACTTTTTGGAGCCCTCTCAATAAGTCTCGCCAGACCAGCGCATGCGCTGGGTCAGGCGAGACCTAACAAGGGCGCTTTCTGAACCAAGCACTACCTTTTTGCCAAGTTTGGTGTAATTCCGTTCATCAGTTCGAACTGTAGCCGTGTCTAAACTTTCCTATGGGAAATTCATTTTCCGACCACTTTTATTTGAATCTCTCTGGAACTACTGAACGAATTTACACCATTTAACAAAAAGGGCTCTTTCTGAACCAAGGGCTACCTTTTTGCCAAATTTGGTGTAATTCCATTCAGCAGTTCGGGCTGTAGCCGTGTGTAAAGATTCCTATGGAAAATAACATGGAGAAAACACGTTTTGGGACCCCCCTTTTTTCTTGGCCCCTGCTTTGCGAATCACCCCGATACTTTCAGGGTAGGAGCTGACCGGAGCGGGCCACAAGTTTTGAAAAAAATCGTCAACCGGCGCCAAAGTTAGTGGGAAAAGAAAAAACGCTTTTCCTATGGAAACTAGGTCCTCACTATAACTATCTACTGGCGACCGCCAGTAGATAATATATATATATATATATTCACTGAGAAAACCATAGGTTTCAGGGGCGTTATAGTTAGCTGGACTTTTCACTCGTACAAAACCATTGAAATTCCCCCGTTATAGTTAGTTCAGCTAACTATAATTCGCGCGCCCGCAATGCACTGCTGATGATGTCACATATTACATCACTCATGACATGGTCAGTGACATCACTCATGACATCACTGATGACATCTCAAATGACATCACTGATGACATCACTGATAACATCATCCAGTGAATGTGTGTTTTTCTGAAAATTACATCAAGGTCGATGGAAGAATAAATGGGTATATAAGTGTCTAAATGGATGATTTATTTTTGAAAAATTGATTGTATAACTGACTGATTAAGTGTATCTTAGTGAATACATGGCTTAGTGAGTAATGTTTAAATATGTAAATATCTGTATCAGTCTCTCACTTTGTGAATAAGTGGCTGCATGGGTTGGTGAGTAGCTAAATGAGTGTCTATATAGGTTATTAGTTGGTTTTTTGAGTATCAGTATGAGTGTCTGAGTGTCTGTGTGGTTCGGTGGGGGGTATTACGTAGTGCATAGGTGCATGAATGAGTGACTCACTGTTTGTATGTGTTGAAGACAGCATGTGTGCAGGACTGTATGGGTGGATCAGTGTGTGCATGGGTGTGTTAGTGAGTGAATGACTGTCTCAATAGTGTCTTTATGAGTAACTACATATGTTTTAAACTAGTATATATGACTATTGGTGTATATAAGTGAGTATATGTGTGAATGAGAGATTGGAAGAGTTCCTGTATGAATAAGTATGTGTTTCTATAAGTGATTGTTTAAAAGACTAAGTATGTGTAAGTTTCTGTAGAAGTAAGTGTGGTGGTGTGTGTATAACTGTATATGCAAGTAAATGGATGTTTGATTCTTTATTAGCATGAGTGACTATGTGTGTGAGTAACTCTATGGATGAGTGGCGTTGTGTAACAGGATGTATAGGTGTATGAGTACATATGATGAGTGAGTACATGTATGAGTGACTGTATAGGACTGTTGGTGAATGAGTGGATGTGTTTGTGGATCTTAGAATTACTGAATAGGTTGTTGTAACTGGTATTGGTATGTCCATTGTTTTGAAAATTTTAGTTTCTATTTTTGAATGTGTGTATCAAAGGTTATATTAGGGGGAGAGGAGGTCTGCCACTCTATCACAAGGATGATGTCATCAGTGATGTCATCAGTGATGTCATTTGAGATGTCATCAGTGATGTCATGAATGATGTCACTGACCATGTCATGAGTGATGTAATATGTGACGTCATCAGCAGTGCATTGCGGGCACGCGAGTTATAGTTAGCTGAACTAACTATAACGGGGGAATTTCAATGGTTTTGTATGAGTGAAAAGTCCAGCTAACTATAACGCCCCTGAAACCTATGGTTTTTTCAGTGAATTTCTAAGGTTTTTTAAATGCTAATTTCTAAGTATAACGTGCCTGAAACCTATGGTTTTTTCAGTGAATTGCAAAGGTTTTTTAAATGCTAATTTGTAACTATGCCTACAGAGATAGGACATGTGAGGAAAGAAGAAAAAACGCAGAAAAGTGCAGGAAGAAGGATAACGTGCAGAAAGAACAAACAGAAGAGCAGAAAGAAGCCTTGTTGCAAAATCATCCTGTACCCTCAACTTTTTCAGACGGATACTGGTGGTAACTGAGTCTGACTAACCAGTCCGAGAGCCAGTGCTATGTTAAAAGACACTCAGAATACAGTGAAAACACCTACATACACTAGGGAACACTATGTGTTGGGGTCCCCCTGTGATTAGCATGACCTCCTCTGTAAGCCCCTAGTATATAATAGGGCAGGGGATTAAAACTACCTCTTAAAACTCGCCACAGGGCGTGTTTGCACACGTCACCTCAGGCCCCGTCCCCTCCCTTCCCCACTGTGTAAACACGCCCTGTGGCCGTTTTAAGTTGGGAGATTAAGTCCCTTGAATCCTGAGGGTCCCTAGGGTCCAACTAGACCACTAGGTACCTCCAGTAAGCGCCACAGAGCTGCGTTGCAGAGAGATGTAAAAAGGGGCACGGCCTAAACCACCTCTCTGCAACGCAGCGCAGTGGCGCTTACTGGTAGCACCTGGTGGGCTAGATGGCCCCCAGGGTTCCTCAGGATTGAAGGGGAATTATTTCCCCAACTTAAAATGCGCCACAGGGCGTGTTTGCACACGTTAACTCAGGCACCGTCCCCTCCCTTCACCACTGTGTAAACACGCCCTGTGGCCGTTTTTAGTTGGTAGATTAAGTTCATTTGAATCCTGAGGGTCCCTAGGGTCCAACTAGCCCACTAGGTACCTCCAGTAAGCGCCACAGAGTTGCGTTGCAGAGAGGTGTAAAAAGTGGCTCTGCCAGGACCACCTCTCTGCAACGCAGCTCAGTGGCGCTTACTGGAAGCACCTGGTGGGCTAGTTAGCCCCCAGAGGCCCTCAGGATTGAAGGGGAATTATTTCCCCAACTTAAAACACGGCATAGGGCATGTTTGCACACGTCACCTCAGGCCCCGTTCCCTCCCTTCCCCACTGTGTAAACACGCCCTGTGGCCGTTTTAAGTTGGGAGATTAAGTCCCCTTGAATCCTGAGGGTTCCTAGGGGCAAAATAGCCCACTAGGTACGTCCAGTAAGCGCCATTGCAGAGAGGTGTAAAAAGGGGCACGGCCTGCACCAGCTCTCTGCAACGCAGAGCAGTGGCGCTTACTGGAAGCACCTGGTGGGCTAGTTGGCCCCCAGGGTCCCTCAGGATTGAAAGGAAATTATTTCCCCAACTTAAAACACGCCACAGGGCGTGTTTGCACACGTCACCTCAGGCCCCGACCCCTCCCTTCACCACTGTGTAAACGCGCCCTGTGGCTGTTCTAAGTTGAGAGATTAAGTCCCCTTGAATCCTAAGGTTCCCTAGGGTCAAACTAGCCCACTAGGTACCTCCAGTAAGCGCCACAGAGCTGCGTTGCATAGAGGTGTAAAAAGGGGCGTGGCCTCAGAACAACTGTCTGCAACGCAGCTCCCTGGCGCATACTGGAGATACCTGTTGGGCTAGTTGGCCCTCAGGGACCCTCAGTATTGAAGGGGAATTAATTCCCCAACTTACAACTGGCACGGGGGTGCGTTTGCAGAGTGCTGCAAGGAGGGGGCGTGGCCTTCGGCGCAATGCCGGTCTTTTATTTTATTTTTTTAAGAAGGAGGGCTGTGTGGCCCCCCTTCTTTTTGTAATTTATTGGCCCTGGGGACCCCATCCCCCAGGGCCTGCACCCTAATTTTTTTTTGTTGAAAAAAATAAATTTGGAAGGGGGCCGCGTGGCCCCCCTCCCAAGCCCTTAATCAGCCCCGGGGACCCCAACCCCCGGGTCATGGCCTTTCTTTTTTTTTATTCTTTAGGAGGGGGGCTGCGTTGCCCCCCTCCTCAGGCCGCTTATGGGCCCGGGGACCCCATCCCCCGGGGCCGGCCTTTGTTTTTTATTATTATATTTTAAAAATATATTTATAGAAACACCTAGGAAATGCTGGACAAACCGTATGTACCTATCACCATGACGATTTGCGTGATCTTCATTAAAAGGCGACTATGCATACAATGAATCCACGTGGAATGTATTTACACCGCTAGTGAAGCTCTGATGTGTCTGACGCCCTACCGTGCCTAATCCCGGCGCCCCCGCCGGTAGGTACTCTCCAAGTAGACACCCTTGTCGTTTATTTATACAAACATGGGTAGCTATTGACGGGCACATTTAATACACACGCACACCAAGCCATTCAATGGGGATTTCACAAAAATTCGACCAAACTATGCAAGAAACCCCCCTCACGGTTATTAAAACACACATCCACCGCCGGATGTGTAATACTTTTTATTTTACTCTCTGGAAAGGAGACGAACCTCACTTGAGAGTCACAGCGTGCTCCTGGCTGAGCCCAATGCTGTGTTGCACCCACCAGTGCCCGCCAAGTGTCACACACCTCTATGTTGTATTCCACCAGCTAGTGCGTATGCTATGACACTATCTAGCCCATGTGCACTGTGACACCACCCCGTGAATATGTCATGCCACACTTGCCTTCGCATGGGTTATATTGCCCCATCTAACGTGCCTTCCTCGATTCCTATGTTATAACGCACAGCGCTATGACATACATATTAGAATCTGAGATCCATATCTTTGTCACAGTGCATATGCAACGTTACACTCCCCAGCACATATTTTATATTTCAACTTTAGAGACTAGTTAGGTTACACAACACTGCCCTGTGCATATTACACTCCAAGGCGCATATCGCATAGCATGCGCTAGTGCCTGTGCTATCTCGCGCTCTCCAATGAATCTGTCATTGCGCACAATGTATTGCATATTATATTTCATGCCCCGGTTCATCTTATATCACACTTTTTGGTGCATAGTTTATACCATATACTATATCTAGTTTTCACTTTCAATTGTGCTCTCAGGACTATGTTCTATATAACACTGCGTCCACCTACCCTTTTCACGGGCATTACATTTTGCGATAGGGGTGGAGGGTCAGGGGGTGTCTCTGCCAAGTGAGCCCGGAGTCACAGTCACAAACGTCCTCTTCTTCCTGAATAAAAGTGAGATTATGCTGCATACTTGTTCATATTTTAAGTAGTTCGCACAGACACACATTTTAAAAACAATAATGTTCCTAATACCCACCTTCTCTGAACAGTTAGCTTGCTGCCCCATCCACCTCCTCCCTATCCTCTGTTGTCTGAATCCATGGACTAGCCTCCTCCCTCCTGCCATGCATGGTCTGATGTGCTGCCACTGCCCTCCATTTAGCATGATGTACCAGTCCACTCCTCCTGCCCTCCATTGCCCAATTCTATGGCCCATCATTGACCTCCTGCTTAGCCTCTGTGCTTAGCTTGCTGCCCCTATTCTCCTTCCCCCTGCCCTCCGATGTCTTTGTGCATGCCCCTGCTCCATCCTTTTTTCCCACCATGTTCCATGGACCTGCCACTCCTATCTACTCTGAGTGTTCTGTTGAGCTGCCACTCCCCTCCCACCTGCCTAGCATTGTCAGATGACTGTAACCTGTCCCTGCCACCCCCACCCTGCCTGTCCACATGCCATGCCCCTATCCCCTTCCTCCTGTCCTCCATGGTCCATTTTACTGCCACACCCTACTGCCCTCCCTGGTCTGTTGTGCTGCAACTGCTCCTCCTGCCTGCCCCACGCGGTCTGTTGTGAGGCCCCTTCCCCTGAACTCTCTTGTCTGTGCCCAGGTCTTGACCCTCCCTTCTAACCTCCATGGTCCTTTGCGCATGCTCCTGCACCCTCCTTCTTGCCCATCATAGCCATTGTGCTGCCACTAAGCCTCCTGCTTCCCATACATGGTCTTCTGTGCTGCCATGGCCCCTCCCACCTTCCCTGTGTGGTCAGCTAGCTGCCCCTGACCCCCTCCCACCTTCCCTCCATGGTCTGTGTGTATGCCATCATAGTCTCACTGTTGCTCTCCATGGTGTGTCTTGTTTCTAGTGCCCATCCTGCCTGACCTCCATGGTCATCTCACTGCTCCTGCCCTGCCCCCTTGCCCCCATCCCTCTGTTTCCATGTGCATATCCCTATTCCCTCCCTCCTGGCTTGTCTGTTCCATTGTAATGCCCCTGATCCGTCCCTCCTGCCCTTTATGGTCTGTTATGCTGCAGCTTTCTCTCCTGTCTGTCCATTATGGTCAGCTAGCTACCATTGCCTCTTTCCCCTCTGTTCTCTGTTGTTCACGTGCATGGTCCTGTCCCCTCCCTATTGCTTTCTATAGATTGTTGTGCTGCACTGCCGTCCCGCATGCCCTGTGTGGTGTATTGTACTGCTGCAAACCCTGATGCCTGCCCTGTAGGGTCAGTTTGGTGCACCTCTCCATGTCCCTCCTGTCCTCTGTTATCTGAGTCCATGTCCCTACCCCAATTCCTCCTGCCTACCATGATCCAATGTACCATACTTGCGAACATTTTGAACTTGGTAAGAGGGAGATTTTGAAAAAAAACTGGGGTATTGATTTTCCCCTTTGAGTTACATTGAAAAAGAGGAGATTGTAGACAGGAGACAGATCAAATAAAGCCCATTTGAGCTTAAAAACATTGGACGTTTCCTGGCTGAAACGGGTCTGTTGGCATGCATGGTTGTACTACCACTGCCTCTTCCTTCTGCCCACAATGGTCTATTATATTGCCACAGCCTCTCTTGCCAGTCCTGTAGTGCTGGTTTGTTGCCCCTGCCCCCCTTTCCACTGCCCTCCATAGTCTGTTGTGCTGCCACTGCCCTTCCAGCCTGCCCAGTGTGGTCAAATTGTTGCCTCTGCACTCGCCTACCTGCCTTCAATTTTCAGAGTCCGCGCCCCTGGCCTCTGCCTCTCAACAGTATCCCAATGAACAACAAGAATGCTAACATTCTATATTTATTACAAAAGTGTGGAATGCCTGACGTCATCTTGATGTAATCAAAACTGTAATACCTAGAGCATTTCCTTTAGAAATTACATATATGAGAGGGTCTAATTTGCATCAAAATTATGGTTAGTGCTCTAAACAACTAAAATGAGGACATATTTTATGAGTTTTCAAATAGCGACAAAGAACTTTTAAATTATTTGTAATCTTTATGTTTTTTTATCCAGTTGACCACTTGATTAAATGTTGCACTTAGGGGAGAGGATGTGGTGTTACTTCCAGAGCTGCAGACTTTGCAACTGGGGAACCAGGTTAGAGTCTACAACCAAAATGAATTTGATCTTGTGTGATGTAACCAATGCTCATGTAAAGCACTCCAATACCTGACAAGTCTGCACTATATAAAACTGCAAATACCCAAAAAATAAGTGTTTTGCACACTTCTGTCATTGGGCTACATGTGGGATACATCTGGGTGATATTTGTGCTGCATTTGGGCTCTTTTGTCTCTGGTGGCCATCTTGGGAGATGTATTTGTTATGAAGATTCCTAATTTCCTCATTTACTGCAGTCTCCTCAGTAGGAAATGCTTTCAGTTTTTTACTTTGATTCCATCAAGAAGGTATTCAGATATGTCACACATTTGCCATCAATTTTGAATCTTAGCACTCTAGTTACTCATTAGATCACTGTAGTAAAGCTACTGCTCACCACGGAAGTCTGCTGCTGGTATTCATAGTGCATGTTTCAGTCTGCATGTCAGAATTTTTTTATGAAATAGAAGAGGATTTGAGAAGTCAAAATTTGCCCTAATTTTTCTTTCTGCAGCACTAATCATAATTTCTATGGCAAAAGGAACCCCCTCATTTTGTTCCTTTGTAAATTAAATGTTTTAAGTGTTACCACTTTATTCCAATCTAGATGGCTTCAGGTGTGCCATACTTTTGTCATAAGTAAGACTGTTAGCGCTCTAGTTGTTCGTTAGAACACTCTGGGACATTCTGTCATTGGGCTATACTTGGGCTACATCTGGGTGATATTTGTGCTACATTTGTGCTCTTTTGTCTCTGGTGGCCATTTTGGGAGACTTATTTGTTATGAAGTTTCCTAATTTCCTCATTTACTACAGTCTCCTCAGTAGGAAATACTTTCAGTTTTTTACTTTGATTCCATCAAGAAGGCATTCAGATGTGTCACACATTTGCCATAAATTCAGAATGTTAGCACTCTAGTTGCTTATTAGATCACTGTAGGAAATCTACTGCTCACCAGGGAAGTCTGCTGCTGGTATTGAAAGTGCATGTTTCAGTTTGCATGTCAGAATTTTTTAATGAAATAGAAGAGGATTTGAGAAGTCACTCAAAATGTGCCCTAATTTTTCTTTCTGCAGCACTAATCATACTTGCCATGGCAAAATGAACCCCCTCATTTTGTTCCTTTTTAAATTAAATGTTTTAAGAGTTACCACTTTATTCCAATCAAGATAGCTTCAGGTGTGCAATAAGTTTGTCATATGTAGGATTGTTAGCGCTCTAGTTGTTTTTTAGAACACTCTGGGAAGCTGCAGTAGAACACAAAGGAATCAACTGACAGTCTCCGCCCTTGTTGGATGTACATGTTTTACTGAGAATGTCAGACTTCATTCTCACATGACTGAGAAAGATAATGTGAATTTACAGAAAATATGCTCTCGGTTTAGCTTATAGATCACCCTCCAAACCTCTGTGGGAAAAGCATGAGAAAATAGTTTTCTCTCAAACATGATTCATGATATCACAGCAGAAGGCTTTTTCACATGGTAAAATCACCTTAGAACACACCACAATTCCTAAAATGAGTATGGTACCATCAACAAATGATTTATAATGTAACTAAAGTCTTAAAACCTTCTATTAACTGCAATGCTTTTTAATGAGGTGCTATCGTGTATATTGGTCCCAAGATGGCTGCCAACACTTCTTGGATGAAGTACTGACAGCCAATCAGATCTCACGATGAGATGTGTGGTTAGGCTCCACCCAGATATATCTATCTTTTTAACTCTAATTTTCTCAGGAGCAACTGAACGGATTTACACCATTTAAGCAAAAGGCATGAGTCTGAACTGAGGACTACCTCTTTGCCAAATTTGGTGTAATTCCATTCAGCAGTTCGGGCTGTAGCTGCGTCAACAGGTCCTATGGGAAAATGCATGGGGAAAACGCATTTTGGGACCCCCCTTTTTTCTTGGCCCCGCTTGACGAATCACCGTGAAATTTTCAGGATAGGAGCGGACCGGAGCTGGCCAAAAGTTTGGGAAATTTCGCGAAGATTCGTCAATCGGCGCCAACGTTATTCCAAATAGAATGTTGCGGATTTCCTATGGAAAATAGGTCCTAACTATAACTACCTACTGGCGACTGCCAGTAGGTAATATATATATTATAAGTTAGAGACATTCCATTGTTGCGTACTGTGCATGATCTCAAAGTTGGAATATCATCTCAAATAGAGAGCACGTCATCACAAGTGTCCACACAGAAAAAGCTAGCAACTATGGATGTTCAACAGCAAGGAGCTGGGAGCAGCCCCTTCAAACCCAAATCAACATTCATTCCTAATATGCCTAAATATGCAATAGACATTTTCCATGAAACTGTGACAGAAGAGATGAAAAAACTCAATCTCCAAGTAAATAAGAGCAAACACATTAAGAAGCATAACGAGGTGAAATATCAAGAATTAATCAACAAACTGCGGAAAAACCATGAAGTGGTAATCACAAAAAGCGACAAAGGTGGCAATATCATCATTTGGCCAAAGATTCAATACATAGACGAAGCGAAACGACAACTACAAGATGAAAATTGCTATGCAAAAACAAACTGGAAAGAGTACAATCAAGCAAAAGACTCTTGAAACAAAATGCTACACCAGTTTAAAAGAGAAGGGATGATTTCACTGTAGGAATTCAACTTTTTGCAAGCATTACATCCAGTGATTCCGATAATCTATTTCATTCCCAAAATACATAAAAAGACTGTACCAATCCCAGGGCGACCTATCATATCGGCCATTAACAGCATGAATGAACACGTATCTCAATACATTGATTTATTTTTACAAGAACTAGTTAAGAATTTACCTACCTACATGAGAGATACGGGAGATTTCCTGAACAAAATCAAGAACATCAAATGGGAAAAAGATATGATTCTGATGACATTAGATATTGAATCCCTATATACGTGCATAGAACATGAGATAGGACTTCAAGACATCAAATATTTTTTAGACTTAAGACCGATTGAATCCTACAGACATAACAACATGCTATTACAATGTATTGATTGGTGCCTCAACAATATTTTTTTTCTATTTGGTACCGATGTGTACAAACAGCTGCGCGGTGTGGCTATGGGATCCTGCTTCTCCCCCAGCTATGCCTGTTTGATGGTAGGCTGGTGGGAGGAGCGGGTCCTCAGAGGGACCCACAAGACAATGTACAATCAACATGTGAAGTATTGGTACAGATACATTGATGATGTTTTTGTGGTATGGGAAGGTAATGTAAATAGTGCACAAATATTTGTTAATACCATCAATGACAACAAGGTCAATCTTAAATTTACATCTAGCATTGATACAGAAAAAATTGAATTCCTAGATGTTGAAGTCATCATTAAAAATTAGCAGATGACCACGACATTACACAGAAAATCAACAGCAGGTAATTCTACTTTACATGCCTCTAGCAAGCACCCGAAACATCTCATAAAAAGTATTCCGTTTGGAGAGTTACTTCGCATCAAAAGAATATGTAGTCAGGAACAAGATTTAGAAAAATGCACTAATGAAGCTATTGTAAGATTTAGAGAAAGAGGCTATGATGAAATTGTCCTCAAAGAAGCACAGACTAAAGTTAAATTAAGAAACAGAGAAGGACTTCTTGAGCCTTCATATGATAATGTCCAAACAATACAAAATGATGACTCTGAGCCCAGACTGATTATTTCCTACAATCAGCAAGAGAGAAAAATAAGATCGTTTCTCAAACGTAACTGGCCTATAATCCTCACAGATGCGGTATTGGCACCTTGTTTGTCAGATAATCCTACAATCACATTTAGGAAAGGCATATCCATGCGAACACAGCTAGTTAAAAACAGCCCAGAGATTTGCCATAATGAAATGTGCTGCAACCACAACAAGGTTTTTTCAAATGTTCGAGTTGCAGAGCCTGCAAGTTTGGGATAAACACAACCAGTTATGTTACCCCATTCAATGCCAGGCCCAAGCGAATCATAGGCAACCACAATTGTAAAACGAGTTTGCGATATATGTCCTGTAATGCATCTGTGGATTAAGATATGTGGGCAGCACGAAACTACAGGTGCATGTCAGGATCCTGCAACATATTGGAGCAATTGTCAATAATGACGATGCCTACCCAGTAGCCAGACATTTTAGACAAGTCCACAACAACAATCTTAGTTGCCTTAGCTATTTTGTTATCAGTTCAATAGCAAAGCCGCGTAGAGGTGGCAACAGAGAACGGTCGTTACGACAATCTGAGTCACGGTTTATTATCGAATTAGACAGCAAACATCCAAACGGTCTAAACAACACAGAAGACCTTCATAATTTCTTATAACTTCTTGTAATCTGAGAATTTGATTTTACATCAAGTTTTTATATTAAGCCTAAACCATGACATTTTAATCGCCGAAGGTTTGATTACCACGCAATATAGCTAGCTTCCCCCAAGAAGAGATGTAATGTGTACATTACAAGATTGAATATTGTTTTTTAATAAAAAACATGATTTTACAATGTTTTTTACAGTTCATTATCAAGCTGCTATTCCCCTTATTTTCTCTTGTTTTCTTTTTTCTTTTTCATTCTTGATATTTTAGCACCTGAACTCTATGCACTTTAGCACTAGCTCTTTTAATTAATTAAGGCAGCACCAAGCACTTTAATAAAATATGCTATCATACCAATAGAGTTTTGACAGTCAGAAAAGATAAGCACTGATTCTTCAATGCCTCTCAATTTTAATGCAAAAGTAGTAACCAGCTGCATAACAAACAAAATCACAGGATTTCTGTGCACTCAGCTATAAGTTTTTAAGCATTTATGCAATAAGATATAGGCACATGTTATAATATGTGTTTTAACCAATACAAACAAATTATGTATTGTTAAATCTGTTTACATATTTATTTATATATATTTATATGTATTTATATTTATTTATTATTTTGGTTTTAAATTATAACCAGGATTTTAATAAACAGTAGCATAATATGCTAATGAGAAAACTACTGCACTTATGCAAATTAGAGATATTTTGAGTAGCATAATAACTGTGGCAGCAAATCACGTTTCGTGTATGTATATTCAACTATGGTCACCTTGATTGACAACAAGGGGAATAAGAATCACTACAAGGATATTAATGGCGCAAAGTCTATATTGTCAACTCAAAGAGCATTGTCAATGATAGTATTTTGTTTATATCTATCACGGGTGTAGTTCAAGTAAAGATATAAAAACTGAAAGCGGACTGCGTTTCCGCATGTGATCAAGGGCACTTTGTATGCCCGAAATGCGTCATGAATAAAAGAATTTCAGCCACCAAGCTTGGGTCCGTGACTCCTTGTGCGTGCAAACAGACAACATGCAGGAGTCGTCCTGCACATATATAGATATATATATATATATATATTATCTACTGGCGGTCGCCAGTAGATAGTTATAGTTACGACCGAGTTTCCATAGGAAATCTCAAAATTCTATTTTGAATAACTTTGGCCCCGATTGACGAATCCTCGTGAAATTTTCTAAACTAATGGGGCGCTCCGCTCCGCTCCGCTCCTACCCTGAAAGTCTCGGGGTGATTCGTCAAGCGGGGGCCGAGAAAAAGGGGGGGTCCCAAACGCGTTTTCCCCATGGATTTTTCCATAGGAACTTTAGTCGCAGCTCCAGCCCGAACGGCTGAACAGAATTACGTGAAATTTGGCAGAGAGGTAGCCATAAGGTCCATGAAGTGCCTTTTGCAGGTTTGGTGTAAATCTGCTCAGTATTTCCAGAGAAAATAGCATTTAAATCAATATATATATCTGTACGCGCGCACCACCCAAACGTAAAAAATTCTGCGAAGTTCGCGCAGCGTGCGCGCACTCCATGATTTTTCAAAAAAATAAAAAATGTATTTGGCCCTTGGGGGCGAAGCGCTCCGTGCCCACCGCGCGTGCACGGCATTAACTGCGAAAAGTGGGCGCGAGGTGCGCGAAGCGCACTGCGAGGCCACTGTGTGCGCACGGTGTGCGAAGCGCACCGTGTGCGCACGGCACGCACTGCGTAAGGTGGGCGCACGGTGCACGAAGCACCGTGCGCGCGCCGAGAAAAAGTTTTGTTTAAAAAAATATATTAATAAATACATAACTTAGCATTTAAAAAACCGTACAAATTCACTGAAAAAACCATAGGTTTCACACACGTTATAGTTAGGAATTAGCATTTAAAAAACCTTGCAAATTCACTTAAAAAACAATAGGTTTCACACATGTTATAGTTAGCTGGGCATTTCCCTCGTAAAAAAACAATGAAATTCCCCGTTATAGTTAGTGCAGGCAACTATAACTCACGCGACCGCAATCCGCTGCTGATGACGTCAGATATTACATCACTGATGACATATGTGCCTTTCTGAAAAAAAAAAAAATGAAATATATGTATAGCTAAAGATGAATGGAAGAAGACATGGGTAAATAAGTGTCTAAATACAGTGATGTAATATCTGACGTCATCAGCAGCGGATTGCGGTCGCGTGAGTTATAGTTGCCTGCACTAACTATAACGGGGAATTTCATTGTTTTTTTACGAGGGAAATGCCCAGCTAACTATAACATGTGTGAAACCTATAGTTTTTTAAGTGATATATATATATATATATATATATCAAGATAACCAGCTCCACCAGCCTCGGTAATCCTGCTGACGCTTGAGAAGTTAGAACACGAACCAGATTAAGGTGCAATTTTACATTTATTTGAAAAAACAAAGGTTAAAGGGACGTCATAGTTAGGCTCATATATCACTCATACAAAACCAGAGAAAGTCAGCATTCAGAGTTACCTGAGCAATAAGTTACGCCCCAGGGAGAACATGGAGTGACCGATAAATTCTGCAACAGAGTGGAATTTTTTTGTGCCATAGGTTAGCATGATTGAGCATCAGCATCCACTGTTGCAACTTGTAGTACACAAGGAAGCCCGGGCCCTTTGCAGAGCGGTTGGGAAAGGGGTGGGGCCTCTGATGACATCTCAGCAATCCAGTTGTGGGGGACTTACTGGTGGCAACAATAGGGGTGTTTGGCCCTCAATGACACTCAGCAGCCAAGGGGACTTCGTCCCTCAACCACAAATTCACCAGGAGAACCCTGTGCAGTGCCTCCGACGACATCTCAGCAAATCCCGCTGTGGGGGATTTACTTGTCGCAACAAAAGGGGTTCTTGGCACCCAATGACCCTCAGCAATCTAGGAGACTTCATCCCTCAACCAGTAGTGCACCAGGAGGCCCCTGTGCAGAGTGGTTGAGAAAGGGGAAGGGGCCTACGATGATGTCTCAGCAATCCCGCTGTGGGGGAATTACCTGTCACAGCAATAGGGGTTCTTGGCCCCCAATGACACTCAGCAGTCAAGGGAACTGCATCCCTGAACCAGTAGTACACCAGGAGGCCCCTGTGCAGAGTGGTTGAGAAAGGTGCGGGCCTCCAATGGCATCTCAGCAATCTGTCTGTAGGGGACTTACTTGTGGCAACAATAGGGGTTCTTGGCCCCCAACGACCATCAGCAGCCAAGGGAATTTCATCCCCCATCCAGTCGTGCACCAAGAGGCCCCTGTGAAGAAGGGTTGCTGAAGGGGGTGGGGCCTCTGGCGACATCTCAGCAATCCCACTGTGGGGGACTGACTAGTCAGAACAATAGGGGTTCTTGGCCTTCAATGAACCTCAGCAGCCAAGGTGACAGCATCCCCTAACCAGTAGTAGTCCAGGAGGACCCTGTGCAGAGTGGTTGAGAAAGGGGGTGAGGCCTCAGGCGTCTCAGCAATCTAGCTGCGGGGGACTTACTTGGGAAACAATAGGGGTTATTGGCCCTCTACGACCCTCAGCAGCCAAGGAGACTTCAACCTCAAGCCAGTAGTGCACCAGGATGCCCCTCTACAGAGTGGTTGAGAATGGGGGGCTCTGATGATTGATCAGCAATCCCGCTGTGGGGGACTTACTTGTGTCAACATTAGGGGTCTTGGCCACCAGCGATACTCATTTGTCGAGGGAACTTCAACCCCCCAACCAGTAGCGTGCCAGGTGGCTGCTGTGCAGAGTGGTTGAGAAAGGGGGCGGGCCTCTAACGAGGTATCAGCAATTCTCTGCAAGCGCGTTTCTGACCTTAATTTTGCCTTTTTCTGCTTGTTTCTGACCTTTATTTTGTCTCTTTCTGCTCATTTCTGACCTTTATTTGATCTTTTTCTGCTAATGTCTCACCTTTTTGGCCTCTTTCTGTTTGTTGCCAACCTTTATTTCGTCTCTTTCTGTTAATTTCTGACCTTAATCTTTCCTCTTTCCGCTCATTTCAGACCTCTATTTTGCCTCTTTCTGCTCGTTTCTCACCTTTATATTGACTCTTTCTGCTACTTTCTGGCATTTGTTTTAGCTTCTTTGTGCTAGTTCCTCTAGTTCCTCACCTTTATTTTGCCTCTTTCTGCCCATTTTTCACCTTTTGTTGCCTCTTTATGCTTGTTGCTGACCTTTATTTTGCCTCTTTCTGCTCGTTTCCAGTGGCGGCTGCAAGCTAGGGGGCTTTTGGGGGGGCAAAACTGCTGCTGCTAAGAGGGCGTAACAATAATGTTAAAATATCTTAGATATACATGTACACTCTAGTGAAGTGTTGTATTAAATTGCTTTCAGATAAAAGGGAACTCACATATGTAATTTAAGGGCATGTATTTTCTTTAATGTCTCGCCGGTAGACTGTCATACTAAAACTACTGTTCCGAGTGTTTGATTTAAAATGACTTGCTGTATTTGTGCCACTAGAATTTACCCCTTTACACACATGAAATCAATTGCTGTTTCTTAAAGAGCACCAAGTGCACATTTGCACTGTATAAAATCAATCTGGTTGGGCAAAGTCAGAAAGTGCAGTGCACTTGCCAGTGTGACAACAGTGCACCATGAAAACAGTGCACGCAGACCAGAGCCAATTTGCAGCAGAGGACACGGCCAGCATGTATCTGTGCTCAGTGCTGGTGCTGCTGCAGTGTGCACTTCGGGAACAAATAAAATGGCAATTAAATCTTTTCATTGGCATTTCATTTTTCCAGTGAGGCTCGCAGTGGGCTGGGGTGGGCGACGCTCCCGGCCCAAGTGAAGAAACCACAGCTGTTCATTTCTCACCTTTAGTCTGCCTCTTACTTCTCATTTCTGGCCTTTATTCTGCCTCAGTCTGCTCATTTCTCACCTTTATTGTGCCTCTTTCTGACTTTATTCTGCCTCTTTCTGCTCTTTGCCGGTACCGCGGGGAAAGCCTCAAGGCCCATCGGTTCCAGCAGGCTCACCGCCTCCAATGGGATCAGGCATTTCTGCTGCATGGAGAGAGCTGCTGGAAATGCAGCTCCCTCCGTTCAGGAGCAATCTGTTTCATCTCTTTCCCTGTCTGCATCTCTGTTGGCAGGGAAAGAGATGAAACCTCACTTCCAGAAGGCATGAGCACTTTGACTGCCCCCGCCCACTGGAACCAGAGTGTCTGCTTATGCTTGGCGGGAGCTTTTGAATTCAGTGTTCGTGGAGAGATAGTTTAATGAATAAAAAAAAATCTCAATGTGGTATGGTACGATAACAAAAATAAGAATACTAAGTCTGAAGGATGATGAAATATTATCCTCCTTAAAGTAAACAGACGTAATATTACCAAGATGTGAGGTTCAGTCGCAGTGCATCATTTGTGCCAAGAATCAAAGTAGAGTGCTTCAGAACAATGTGCATTTGTTTATACAAATAAATCCTTGGAGGAAGAACAGATGCATGTTGTTCTGAAGCACTCAACTTTGATCCTTGGCTGCTTTTACAAAGTGAAGGCTGTAACACAGGACTCCAACCGTCTGGTGGATATCGTGTGGCTGTGGCAGCGCCCACCATTAAGACTCCAACCTGATGGTGGAGAAATTCAGCTTTTCCACTTAGGAAGAAATTGCACAATTGATGCACTGCGACTGAACCTAACTAATTGAATTCACATTTTGGAGACCAATATTGGATCCCCACTGCATCTTGACCTATTGATTTTCCAATAGATCACCTTTTTCGCGCAATTTCATTGATTGAAGTCTCTGCCTTTGTGGCTGTCCACCCCTCCTTTCATAGTCCTGAGGAAAACCCGCAGTAACGCTAACCATTCCACGCCGTGTCCAGGGTCGTAAAGTCAACAATCTCCCATCACACATGTCTACACAGTTCTCTTGACCAACAGTCAATCAGTATTTGGTCTTGCATTACATGTGTTAAATAAAGAGACAGGACAAAAATTCAACAATTCTTTTAATTTATGTCGCATGTGTATGTTTTGTATATAGTGTATTGTTCACTTCATCAGTCACTACATGTCACCTTCTCATAATAGTCACCTTTGTATTTCCACAATTTACTAGTATGTGTGACAGCAATCTAATACTCAATACTTCTTCAAATATAAGAGTGAATCAACTCTACCTGTGTTTTCCTGGTGTGTTCTTAACTGTAATCGTTTTTCCATTTACTGCGACAAAGGAAGTGTGAAAAACATTTTCTCTTGGATTGAATACATGTACCACAGCAATTGTATCGCCCAAGAGAACCAATTGTTTTCTATATTACCAATACCCAGGTTCTGAGAGACGCCGGGACTCGTCATTTTCCTTAATGTGGCAAAATCAATAGAACACACCAAATCATGAATAAGGTCATGTAACTGTCTATTCTTCATAAACCCTTTTTGTGATACATTGATTTGCTCTCTCTTTACTCTATCCAATCTTTTGGCCAGAATGTTTGTGTATAATTTATAATCGTTGTTAAGCAAGATATTGGCCTAAATGACTGACATTTTTGGGACTTCTTTGTGGTTTAATGATTAATGTTTTTTTTAATCTTCATTCACCTCAAACCCCAGTAGACAAAATAAGCCGTCCATACCGTTACTCAACATAGAAGAGACGTAGGCTACTGGATGGGGACCAGGAGGAAGCGCCCTGCCTAGTACAGAACAGTCTTAAAATGACACTGGCCCCAAGATGGAAAGGGGTGCTCACACTCCCCTCTGGTTCAAGTCGACCCGGTGACTGTTAATGTTGGCCTGTGAAGGGAAGGACTGAGAGGCCCAACACAGTCAAGGGAGTTGCAAAGAGGCATAATCGTAGGGTCCATTTTTCTCTATAGGTGAAAACTTAAGTCATTAATGACACTAAATTATAAATCCCCAAAACTAGGCATTGGACCATGTTAATACAAAATCCCATAGTGCTTTCTTTTTACTACTCTTCTTTCTACACAGATCTGTCCTGGATGTTGTAAATAAAGAAGACAGCCACTCAGAGTGTGAAGGAGGTGCAACTTCTACCCATCTTTTACAAATTTCCCTCCTAGCCAACAATATTGCATAGAAAAGGAACTAGCTAGCAGGGCCCATAATTTCACTAGATATACCAAAGATTATCAGGGCAAGATTGATTTGGAGTGGAAGTCCCAAAACATCATAGGAGTACAGGGCTACTTTCCTCTACCAAGCCCCATACTTGAATGGAAGAATACCAGACTGCTCTCTTAAACGCTGAGCGAAGGGCTCAATATATAGATCAAAAAGAAGAGGGAAAAAGGGACAGCCCTGCCTCAAACCCCTGGTGATCTTAAAAGGTTTAGTCAACTTACCATTTACCAGGAGTCTCGCCGATGGGTCCCGATAAATGAGCTGAATGGCTCGGAAAAACTTCTCACCCAAGTAAAATTTTTCCATAACTGCCGAGAGATATACCCAGTTGGCCCTGTCGAAGGCCTTAGTGGCATCTAATGTCATTGCTGCGAGGGAAAGCGAGAAGGTAGTGGCCAAATCTATTGCACCCACAAAATCATAAGTGAGGTCAGCTAGATTCCTGCCCTTAACAAAACCTTTTTGATTGGGGTGAAGCATGCCTCCCGCTACTGAACCCAGCCTATCTGCCAGGATCATGGAAAAGATTTCATAATCTGCATTCAGCAAAGAGATGGGTCTATAGGACCCACAAAACCCGCTGGGTTCTTACCTGCTTTCAAGATCAGAGTTATAGTAGCTTCTCCCCATGAACCTGGAAGCCTTGTACCCGCAGATAAAATCTCATTAAAGAGCCGTGTCAGAGTGGGAATTATCACCTCCCCCATAGATCTATAAAGTTCTGGTGGGAGCCCATCGGGCCCAGCAGCTTTCCCTCCTTCACAAGCAAGGATGGCCTTCCTCACCTCTTCCTGGGATATGTCCAGTTCTAGATCCTCCTGCTGGGACAAATTGAAGGGGGTGAGCATGATCCCCCGCAATCACTCCACAGCCGTGGTTTTACCCACTGCACTATCCTCTCGATAGAACTCCTGAAAAAAGCGCACTCAATCTCTTCGTCTGTAGACAGAGCGATGGCCCTATCTGCACTATCAATTTGTTTTATCAGATTACACGTCCTATCGGACTTGGTCTTCCACGCCAGAAGCTTACCTGCACCTTCTCCGTACTCAAAATGAGCAAGCTTACTTGCCTCCCACCTGCTTGTGACCCTCGTCCGAATGATAGTATCCAAATGAATTTCCTTGTGCTTCTCAGAGTCAGTCTCTCTATTTAAACTCAGCTCTACTATCTTCATCTCTGCCTCCTTGTGAGCCACCTCCTCCCTGTATTGTCTGTTCTTATGACATACCCTGCTCGTAATCATGCGCCTAAAAAATGCCTTTAAGGAGTCCCAAACCACCGGAGTCCCAGCCGAGACCAGATTTGTGTTAAAAAAACACTCAGTCTCCTGAGATAAATACTTCATCTTGGCTTCATCAAGAAGTAAAGTTCGATCGAACGTCCAGACTCTAGAATGTTCTCTATCTGCCAAGGCCAAATCCATCTAGATCCCTGAGTGATCAGACAGGTGAGGAGTCAAATAGCTGATATCCTTAACTTAACCCCTAAGGTTATGACTGACCAGGATGTAATGAATTATTGACTTGTGGCCGGATTTACTGTTATAACATGAGACACCTGGCTGGTGACCTGATCTGTCCCTCCAAATATCATAAAGTCCAGTCTGCGCCATCATGGATTGGAGGTACATCCGGGACCTAGAAGGCCCCCTAGCTCTTCTGCTAGGCGACTTATCCAGTTTGGGATTCAGGAGGATGTTAAAATCCCCAGCCATGAAAACTTGGTCTGGATATTTCAGAAGGTTTGAAAAAATGGCTTAATGTTATTACTGTATCATTCCAGGATTCAGGTATCGGGACTTCATCTATATATTTAGTATTGTAATAAAGTAGCCAGTACAGGAGTCATTTCCTCTGCTAAAATTTTATATAGTTCACTTGGTATTCCATCTGGTTCCTGGGGCTTTCCCCTTTTTTAAGCGCTTGATAGCATTAAAACTTTCTCCAATACTTTTTTGTTTATTGAGATATTCCTCTTTATTGTTTGCAAGTGTAGGGGGGATCACATCACAACCAGTTATTAATCTGCTTGTCTGTCGCTAAACAATCTTCCCTGTATAAATTTTGAAAGAAGCCGATGAATGTCTTCCCAATATCCTGATCATTTTGACATCTTTCCCCATTTCCTTTTACTACTACTTCTTTAATTGAGTTTCTGACCCGATCACTTCTTGCCTTCCATGCCAGTAACTTGCCACAGCCTTCACCATATTCATAAAGTGCAAGTTGGCTAGCCTTCCATTTTTTGTATTACCTCCTCCAAATGCTCTGTTAGCTCTCTTTTGGCTTCATATATCTGCATTTGTATTTTTAGTATTATATGAGGATCGACTGCTTCATTCAACTCTTTGTGTCAGACTGTTATTTTCTGTTCTATCCCCTTTATTTTATCATTATTTTCCCTCTGCCTATATGCTGCCTAATCAATTAGTCTCCCTCAAATGAAGGCTTTGTAGGTGTTCCAAATTATTCGTAAGGGGGCAGAGTCCCTATTTAGTTCAAAGAATTCTACGGTATCCGGCTTCAGTTTTATTAATACCTCCTGTTCCTCTAATAGGGACCTATCCAAAGTCCATCTGGACATAATTACACCACAATCCAGGGATAGCTCTAGTATTACTGCAGAGTGGTCTGATAAATGTTCTGGTTGATGGGTAACTGCCATTACTTTATTCCTTAATCTATTGTCAATCAAAAAATAATCTATGCGAGAGGCATGACCTTATTTTTTGTTATGATACGTATAACCTTTCTTCCTGCCCGCCATATATCTCCAGGGATCTATCGAGCCCACATTCTTTATTATATTCTGGATAAAATCCCTCATTTTAGGTGTGTTGACCATGGGCCTGGGGGAAGATTTGTCTAATACAGGGTCAAGTAATACATTAAAATCTCATGCCATTATGATAATATTTTCATTGTCTAAATGTTTTTGAAACAGTTCCTGGAGCGTGGATGGGTCATCTATATTTGGGTCATAATATGTTATTAGGGAATATTTTATGCCGTTAATTCCAGCTACCGCAATTAACCATCTCCGTTTGGGATCTGTAATAAAAAAAAAATATTTGGGATGGGCTGAGATTTTTTATCAAAATTGCCACACCTTTTACATTACAATTTTGATTTGTACATGCAAATTGATTAATCCATCTATGGCCCTTAATTATTCCTACCCACTCAAACTGCCGCAAATTTGTCTCCTGTAACATAATCATGTCATTATTTGATTTTTTTAAAATTGAAGCATTCTCCTTCTTCTGCCTGATACCCTTAAACCATTGTTGTTCCAGCTTAAAACCCTCAGGATTTGGAACTTTTAGAGGCAGCTTTCTTCTGTGATCCACTCAACTCCAGCACTCCCTATTTCAGCTTTATCTGCCACATATCCTTATGTCAATTTCATTTTCTCCCACTGCTCCCCACCCAGTGTATTATTTACATTAATTGTGAAGTACATACCTCCCTTGTACCCCACCCCCACCCAGAGGAGCCATCCCTTTAAGCAAGATGAGCATTTTATAATGCCCTTCAGCCCTCACCTCTCCGGAAGATTATAATTCTGTCTCTTGAATTCTCAGCTGATATATATCTTCTGCCAGAACCTGAAAACTGTTTGCTAAAGGCAGCTCCACAATTGTTGCAGCTTGATGGGTCTCCATACTATCAGTAGTTTGTACTATCCTATTATAAGTACTACTCTCAGGACTTTGTAAGGAGCCTGAGCCTCTGACCCCAGGGAGATCATCTTTATTAACTATATAGAATGATAGTTAATTTATAAAAGAAATTGCATTCTACAAATTCTTTAATGACAGTTATGTGGTAGTTTAGTAGTGTCATTTATTTATAGATTACACAACTACTTTTACTTTTAATCATACTACCTGAATAGTGATTATTAATTGCATGACTGTGACCAGGAAGCAATGATGCAGCTCACAGGCTTTTCACTAAAAGTAAGAGAAACTGGGTAAGTGTGGGATGTGACTGAAACCTGTGATATGAATTACTAACTGAAATTCTATTATAGCCATATGTTCTTCAAAATACGAACACAAACATCATACTTGGCCTGATCGCAAAGGTGCTGCCTTCTGATATAAATAATTGTTATGCATTTTCTGACATGGAAACAAATGCTACATCCAAAATTCATGTTGATCTCAGTGATATCCTATTGAAGGAAACTCATCTTGAATTTAAGGCATGGCTGATGAAAAGGACAGTTATCTAATTATAATCATGAACATAAGCACTGTCACAATATCAGCTTTTTTGCTCCTTTTAGTGACACAGCGACTCCCTGAGTTATGCAATTTTATTTAGCAGCAAACCCATAGATTATAGAGGAATATGTCTGGCAAGCTCAAACTTATGTTAAAGTATGTGGAGTATGTGGTTGCCCATTACAAGATATTATGTACATAATAATAATAATATATATTCAGAGCTGGCTGCTTCTAGAGTACCTTACATATTCATATTGTTTAAGAGGAGAAATATGTGAAAGTTAATCAATATTAAAACTTGCAATAGCACTCTCTGCCTCAGTACCTGATGGACCCTGCAGACTCCTGAGAGAATGTACAAACATATCACAGGAAGGATCTAGACTCCATTTAGGGGGTTGTTCAAGTGACTGGGAAGTTTTTCAGAGGGATACAATGTGATTAGTTCTCATGTGCAAAATAACTCTCACAATCGACCTTTCGGGGATTATCCAACTTCCTTTTCAAGGGTCACCTAGCTTCTCAGTCAAAAGGACTTTAAGTGTTTGCTTCACAGCAGTTAGTCTCATTCCTTGGAACCTTTAAAGTCTTAGCCGTCTTTTACAACAATATTCTCTTGTGTTTAAGTTCAAATATTTTAAGAGTAGTCTTGTGCTCTTATCTTCAAGATTAAAACAGTAGGTAATCATGTTGTGCCTTTCTTATCCAGGAAAGTCTACACTACAAGCTTTGAATATCAAGAATATCAAGAATTAGATCCAGGAGGACCCATATACGGTAAGTTTGTGGGCTGCTTACTACATACTGCAAGAGTGTGTTATTGTTAACTTCAGCGCACAGGTTCAACATGGAAGGTGGTGAATAACTTGAACATTGAGTTGCTGATCGACAGCAGTTGCAGAACTGAAAGACTGGGTGGCAGTCACAGAGCTGAAAGATTCTTGGTGAGACAATCAGCAGGATGCTGCTTCCAGAACGGGTAAGTGATAATAGGCATTAGTCATGGGCAGGCTTGGCTTATGTAACCAGCAGCGCCCAAGATGGCCACTGTTCTCACGATAATTGATAGTCTTGCAAGAACGCAGTCTTTTGTTACAAAGTTGACTGTTCTTGGGTGCATCTAAATTTGGCAACCTATTGCTCTGCTCTCCGTTAACCTCGCACTTTCAATCAATCAATCAAGCAGGGAATTGTAAGTGCCCTACTCACCCGTGCTGTGGAAGCATTTGTAGGTGTGGGTGAGTATCTTAAAGGTAATTCTCTTCTCGACGGGGAGCCAGTGGAGGTTCCGTAGGTGTTGGCTGATCTGTTCTTGTCAGGGGAAGCCGAGGACGCATCTGGTGGCAGTGTTCTGTATAGTCTGAAGCTTGCGAGTAGAGACTTATTGATGCTGATGTAGAGGGCATTTCTGTAGTCGAGTCTGCTAGTTATGAAAGCATGGGTGACTGTCTTCCTTGATTAGGGTGAGGATCCATTTGAAGGTCTTGCGGAGGATGCGGAGGGTGTTGAAACAGCTGGAGGCAATGACATTGACCAGTCGGTTCATGGAGAGGGAGGAGTTGAGCATGACACCGAGGTTTCTGGCATGGTCTGTGGGGGTGGGTGGGGAACCGAGGGCGGTGGGCCACCAGGTGGTGTTCCATGCTGACAGGGTGGTTCTGAGGACTTCTGTCTTCTGTCTCCGAGTTGAGCTTCAGGCAGCTATTGCTCATCCAGGATGCGACGTCCTGCATTCGTTCCTGGAAACTGCATCTGGTGCTGTGGTTGCTGCGGAACCTGGATTGAGAAGGATCGAGGATAGAGTTGTCTTTGAGGAACCTAGTTAGTTTGTGTGTTAACGGTCTTCTCAATGACTTTTGCCGCAAAGGGGAGGAGCGAGATGGGCCGATAGTTCTTGAGGTCTGTAGGGTCTGCTGAGGGCTTCCTGAGCAGGAGTCTAACCACTGCGCGTTTCCAGTCATCAGGGAAGGAGCCGGTCTCGAAGGTGATGTTGATGGTACGTTGTAATTCTGGTGCGATGGCGGCAGATGCTCTGAGGTAGATGTGTGGTGGGCTGGGGTCTGTTGGGGCCCCTGAGTGGATGCTTTTCATGGTCGAGGCGGTCTCTTCGGTCATGACCGGTGTCCAGGAGGAGATGGTGGGCTGGTTGGGGTTGCCGGGGGGCGTGATGGTTGCTGAGGCAGTAATTTGGTCGCTGAAGTAGTCGTGGAGGTTTTTGATATTCAGGTGGAAGTAGGGTCCAAGCTTGTCGCAGAGATCCTGGGAAGGGGTGATGTCCATGGCTTTGCTGGGGGGCTTGGTGAATTCCTGGATGATGCTGAAGAGTTCTTTGGAGTTGCTAGAGTTGGCTAGGATTTTGTTGTGGATGAAGGTTCTTTTGGTGGTTCTACTGCCTTGGCGGTACTCCGTCATGGCATTCCTGTAGGTGGTGTGGGTTTCAGGTGTCTTGCTGTTTCTCCAGTTCATCTCGAGATGTCTGCAGGTGCGTCTGGCTTCTTGGAGGTCGGTGGTGAACCAGGTGACTTTTCTGGGGTGGTGTCTGTCGGAGTTGGGCCAGCGTGTTTGCGCAGTTGAAGATCCACGTGTGAAATTTGCTGGCTGCGAGGTTGGCGTTGGCTGCAGTGCTAGGGGTGTTGTGGTTGGGGCTGGAGTTGAGCTGCTCCTCGGTGACTCTGCTCCAGTTCCTTTGCGGCAGCCGTGGAGCGGGTTTGGGCGGTTTGGGTTTGTCGACGAGGATGTGTACGCAGTGGTGGTCAGTACATGGGGTTGTGTGGTGTGGCTGAAGGGGATGCTGTTTCCTCCTGCGAAGATGGGGTCGAGGGTGTGTCCTGCCTTATGGGTTGGTGTGGTGACAAGTTGTTTCAGTCCGATATCAGCGAGGTTACCCAGGAAGGTGGTGGAGTTGGGGTTGCTGGGGTTGTCGAGGTGCGAGTTCAGGTCTCCGATGAGTGTGTAGTCCCTAGAGATGAAGGCGTGGGGGCGATGAAGTCAGTCATGGTGTCGGCGAAGTGGGCTCGGGGGCCAGGGGGTCTGTAGGCATGGGTGCCACAGAGTGTGGAGTTGGGGCTGGTCTGGACCTGAAAGTGCAGCTGTTCAGCCATGGGGAAGGTGTCGCTCGAGGTGGATAGGTGGAGGGACTTATTGTTTGTGATAGCGAGTCCTCCTCCCGGGTGGTTGGGGCATCCTTCCTCTGGATCTTGTATTCGTGCGGAATGGCGATGGCAATGTCCGGGGCGAAGGAGACATTGAACCAGGTTTCTGTAAAAAAGGCCACATTGGGTGAGATGGAGTTCAGGAAGTTCCATATCTCTACAGCGTGCCTGTGAATGGAGCGAACGTAGAGGAGGATGTACCTTAGGGCGTCGGCGATGTTGGTGGCAGGGGGGGTGGTGAAGGTTTTGCAGCAGTGGCGGCAGGAGAACTGGTCGTGTGTCGTGTTCAGCGTGGACTGCTGACAGTTAGTGTTTCTTCCGGGTGTGAGTGCGAGGAGGTGGGCTGAGTCATAGCTGTGGATGGCCGGAGATCCAGGGTCCCTGGAGCTGGACGCGATCGGGTCGCAGACGGGCGCAGAAAGGCTTGCCTTTGGCACACTGGCAGTGCAGCAGCTCAGCAGCTGCCATTAAATAGGGGAGGGGGAGGGAAAATGCAGCTGGGAGGCGGGAAGTGGTAAGGGGGTAGGGGCAACGGGGGCACCGGGTTAACAGAAGCAGATGGCAACAATAGAAAATTAATACTAGTAATCAGAACAAGGCAATCAAAACAAGGCAAGGCAAATAAAAATAAAATGAAGAAGTCAATCAAGACAAGAGGCAAGTAGCGAGGCAGGCAATACCGGCAGAGGACCAGGGCAGGCAGAGAGCGCGTTGAGAGCGGTCTTGAACCCTGCTCGCACCAGGCAGCGACAGACAGGCAGAGCTGCGGGGAAGAGAGGGTCTCTGGCCAGAAGGTCACTTTGATGGTCTGACTGGTTTCCTTTGTGAATCTCTGACGGAAACTAAAGTTCATGCAGAGCAGCAGACTTTACTTTAAATGATCTCCAAAGCAGTGTGCATGAAGGGAAGCCTTCTATCCTGTTCAGTTCTAAACATAGGGGCTTATGTACAAGCTCCTTGCTCCGCCCGGTACATCACTTTTTCTCATGTTAAAAGTGATGCACCAGCAGCGCAAGAGGAGTGTGAGGCTCAGTCCTAGGCTTAATCAGTAAGTCATTGCTTTGAGATTTAGGCAATTGTACTAAAATTTCCATGCTTCCTACCTCTATTGTTTTAGAAAAATTATGCACTTCCTATCTTGGGTACATGCTTTGTGCTATCAAAACTATCCTACAGTTACATTAAATAAAAATTATAAACAGAGAATCCTTACATTTGTGATTTGAAACATTTGTAAGATGGAAACCAGACTATTTGTTTAACATAACGAAATCATCACAGATCATTCTGAATTCATTTGAAACCCAGATGTAGCCCTCCAGCAAAACTATTGAGAAACATAGGGTAAATAATATCAATTCCGGTTAAATCATCACTGCTGGGAAAGAATTCAATGTTCAAAGTTCAGAAATTAATTCCTACGCAAATTCACAAATTGTTTTTAGTCGTGAGTCATTCTTGCTAAAATCCATAGCTTTTAACGGGCCTTCCGCATTTTAATTTTCTTTGCATACATGATCTTTGAAATAGTCACAATTGATTGAATTTGACATTCTTTACTTTGAACTTGGATGAAATTACATTTGGAAAAGGTTTAGTTTTGGAAAATGCAAGTACTCGGGGAAGCACAACCTGTCCTTGAGCAAAAGGTGTAGTTCTTCTTCAAATTATTTTGTGATCCTCTGAAATTTCTACTCAGGCAGGAACTTGGCTCTTACCTGCCATAATGAGTGCTGTTAACTATTTTAACCACATTCAAGTGCTGCCTTTTTGCTTTGTCTTGGGTCTTTCAAGACATGAAGTATCACCTGTTAAAGACTTATATTCTATGACGACTTGTTCTCCTTCTAAGTTTCTTGCAGCAGTATTCATCATTCTGCCTTGACTGATGAGGTTCCACTGCAAGCTGAACCTGTTAAAGGTAACTTAAAAAGTTTAAAAACATTGAAAGATAACACTGGGGCTCCCATAAAAAATGGCTTTTGTTTTCTACCAATAAAAATGTTTGGTTTTAAAGGATGTTTGTTTTCTAAGGTAAACACTTATGTTTTTAAGATTCTTTCCAAGGAAAATAACTGTTCCACCATATTGGTGCAACTGATCTACTGTTGATAAAAAAAGGGTACACCATAACGAAGTTGGCACAAACCAACCTGCATTAAAAGAAGTGATCGGTCAACCCTTGCCAAAATAGGCCTCAGGTTGGAAGGAGCCAATTTGACCCCAATCTGTCGGCACCCCAGGTGGTGAATTCATGGTAAACAGAGAAATAATTGTATAGGTCTACCAATAATTGTATATGTTAACATGATAGAATACTTCTAATACCACCTTTAGTTACATTGCAACCTTATTGGGTTCGACTCTTAATATGCCCAAAAATGATGCTGAGAATTTGTCTGAGACAACAGGGTCATTCTGCAGGAGATACGAAGACAACTCAAGGTAAATAGAAACAGAGTGGGAGAGGGTAAACAGTTGGGCATTAGGGTGATCCATACAACCTTGAGGTAATCAACTCACCACAAATTCCCTATTTTGGGTTTTCTTCCACATCATCATCTCGCAACCATATTGTAAGTTCCATATCACACCCTCACCTCAAACTGATTACATAACCGAGTATTGCTAAACTCTGGAGAAGAGAGAGTTGGGTTAATGAAGTAGGTATCCATCTCCACAAGAATGAATGAAGTGCTTTATGCTTGTCAGTGATTGTGCTGCTCTGTACCATGACATTTTATTTAGGAAAAGGGTTTTTTAATTATATTTATAAGTTCTAGATCACATTGCATATTCTCAATGATTTTCTAAGGACATGTTATTTTGTGCTTGGTGTAAGCAATGCCAGTGCAAAGAAATGTCATGCTGCGTGTGTCAAACTGTGAAGGAGTGTTTAATTTGCTAACATGGAGTCAATCACATGGCAAATGTATGGGAAATGCATTTGGTGGAATATATGACTGCATTTGTACTACTTCACTAGGACATGCTTTTTTTTTGGTCCTAATAACAATTATCGGGCAGCACCGAAATGTAAACAAACAGTAGTTTTCTTTTTTGAATAATATTTAACCAAACCATCTACTGAATGACAGACAGCTTCTATATGACAAAATGTCAGGAATTAAATGTCTATTTAATAGGCACAGAAATAATGCAAACATGTTAATAGGATCAAACAATGAAAGAAGTATTTCACAGTGTGTTTTTTTGCAATGTAGAACCTTTGAAAATATGAAAGCTGTAATTTGAGAAGGTATTAAGACTGTTCTAAAATTTTCCACAACTTTTTCAATTGTTCAAATTGACAAGCCTTATAACATGTAGACCTCTGAAACTCGGGAACATAATTTCATTATGTTTCACTTTCTCCCCAATTTTTAACAGTACCAAATAGAGGTACAAATACAAAAAATGTTCCTGCTAGACAGGTATTTTTAATCTTCGACAAAAGAAATCCCAACCCTATTTTCTTTACATCTTTCGTTTCATCTATTGAAAACAACACCAAACAGTGCTACGGCGTCACTCATAGGTCACAGCGAGCCCCATTCCACAGCATGACAGGAAGCTTCTAATGATGAAGAGTGCCACCAAGTGAAAACCCTGGCGGGTGAGGGATATATAAACAAAACATTCTGTAGAAGTGGAAGTCAAGTCCAAGAGTGACAGGTGGGCTCTTTATGTTTATGGTCAAAGGAGGAGAGTTATTTTTGTCTTTCTCCTCTACCTGCCCCTTTAATTATATACCCATACATGTCACCTGTCCTTCGGCCACAAGTGACTCATGACACCAAATGAATATGATAGTGATGGAGCAGGTAGAGCAAACTTTTGTATACCTCCTCTACTTTGCATGAGAAAACGAATTATATAACCTATTAATTATAATTTACTAACGAAATACAGTGTGAGATTAATCCAACCAAATGCAAACACCAATTACACGTGGGAAACCGTTATTTGCATGGCAAAATAACTCGAATAACTAAAATTTGTACGCATATTAATAATAGTATATGTGGTAATAGCAATTGCATGATATATGTTGCCATTGTGACGTTTGCATCATCGTGGAGGACCATAAAGGTAAATATATTTGCTTTAAATGTCGCTATATGCTAGGAAAATACTAATACATAAAGGGATTAGTGAGGGTATAACATAGAAGCATCATTTCTTTGTATTAATTATTCTTTTGTGTTTGTTTCGCTTAAGTTAGCATTTGGGCCTACCACAAAATGGCGGCGGACATGGAGTTCAGAAGTGGCCACCGTCTCGTGAGCGCGATCTCTACTGCGCAGACTCGGATGGCTCCGCAAACTTCCACATAACCTATTCCACAGTGTTCCCGGTCAAGGATAGGATCTTGTCGGACTGCCAAAGCCCAGACCGGGGAAAAACTGGTTTAAATGAACAATTGGATTATACAAGTAAAAACCAAGATTTTGTAACATAAGGAATGTGACATCACCGGAGATGAACCAGCAAAATTCATGTGAAACCTGGTTGACAAAAATCGGACGTTCCTCCACTAGCCAATCACTGGCTTACTCCGCCTTAAAAATGTTTCATGTTAACCTGAAATTTATTATAAAAAGAGTAATAGAATAGGGAGGGGTCTGGCATTCGGCGGTTACTATGACTGCGCACCCTCTTTGACCCCACAGGCGATGACAGATGCTTGCACGACTTCTGGTCCTTTGGCGATCTTTGGGACTGAGACGTGCTGAGCAAAGAACTTTGGACTTTAAGCGTTGGCCTGCTATTTGGACAATTTAATAGAAAATTCGGTTATGCAGAGCCTAAAGAATGCAGAAAATCCAGATAGCCAGAATAGGTAAATATAATGTCCTGTGATTTGAATTGATTGATCTAGAAATTCTATACTTTGAAATAACAAATGCTAATATTAATTGTAACAAAAATTTAGATAAATAATTATTGATTGACATAATTACGTGTTTGTGGTTATTCAATGAAGAAGGTAAAGGATTCTGAGTCTTAAATGTGTTTTAGCAGGTTCTAAATCACCATCAACCAATCCAACTAATTGGTCTGTCGACCAAGTGGTGGAGTGCCTTGATGTTTAGGATTAGGAATCTATAGGAGGCGGATGCTAATGTATATTTGTAACATAACTTTTCCTTCCTGTAGGTAATAAGTTACCCCCACATGTCCAGCGCTTGAATCATTCATCCCTCCTGTGTGCAGACTCATGAGAGAGACATATGAGTGTTGGTGTTATGGGCCCCACCAATGAAAGCATGTGTGAATGAGCTAGTGTGACGTAGGGTCTGTGACGCAGGGAGAACATTTGTAGATTTTACTCCTTTTCCCCGGTCTCGTGCTGGAGCAATAGCAGCAAGCATCCTAGCACTGTGAACCGAGTATTACTCCTGTCCATAGTTATTTAGGAACTGGAAGCGGAAGCACTGCTCATGTCCATATTAAAGTGGAAGGGGTAAATTTGCCTCTTACAAATGAGAGATGACAGATTTGCAGGTGGTTCCATTGATTTTAACCCACTAACCAGAATGGGTAGTTTTTTTTCAGTTTAAAGGTAAAATGTATTGAACAGAAAATGAGAAATAGCTCAAATATTCTACAATATGATGAATCAGCAATGTAATACATCCATTTGAGAATTTAATAGGTAGTATAATATAATATCTATACTTATGTGTGAACACAGGAAAGGTGAGAAAATAGAGAATAGTAAAAGAGAGAAAAACAAGAGCATTTTATGCATTAAAAGATTTGATCTCAAAATGTCAAAATCCCAAAACTGTAGAGTATATTTAACATGATAACAGCTAAATAATATATAACCATAGGTATAAAAAAGCACTTAAATAAATTGTGAAATCAAGGATGTTTAGATACTTCTTCAGGTAATGGTTTAAGTAAGGTAATCATTAAAGGTTAGGAAACTAAGAAAATTGTTATTGGTGACCAAATAATGCTTCTTTTGATAGTTAGAGACATAAGTATATTGTATGCTTTGTCTAGTCTATGACTGTAACAACACCATAGCACCATGCTTGAAAAGATATATTAAAAGTTTTCTTTCATTTTTTTTGTTATTTGCTAAAATGTAACAGCAACTAATAAATCAATAATTTGTACATTGAAAGTTCAACCATGGCAATTGTCTGAAAGGCTACCTAAAACCAAGTTGGTAAAGGAAATAGCCGCTATGTGCGTATGAAAATTAGAATTGATTTGTGTCTGAACTTTTATCCAGAATTGATAAGTGGGGGGACATTCAAATAAAATATGCTCAATATCTGAAACGGAGAAATTACAGGACCAATTGGATGATGAGAGGGTGGGATTAAACTTCTGTAAGGAAGCCTTGGTAATCATAAATCGGTTATAAATGAAAAATTAAGATTGACTTGTGTTAGTAGCATGGGAAGTTTTGGGGATTGTGATCTATATTTTATTCACTAGAGTAGGAGGAAAAGAAGTATGAAAGTACGCTTCCCATTGTAACTCCAATATCATTTTCTGTCTAATACTAGTTGGGGAGTGAGACATGTATAGATATTGGAAGCTGTAATGGTGGTTAACAACAATGGTTGTACAGGGGAAATGGAGGATAGGGAAGTGGTGAGTGGACAAAAGGAAGAGTGTGTTGTGAAAATAGATGAGATTAGGGATTGAAATTTGTTTTTATATGAATTAGGTAATTGATAGGAAGATTGTGCCTGTGAGAAAAAGGATGAGCAAGTAGTTGTGAGTTTATTGATGAGTCCAAGAATGGGTAGGTTTTCAACAGGCATAAGTCACAGAGATACCAAATCCCACAGATGTTCTTATACCAAAAATGACCCTCAGTATCCTTTGAAGTAGACTCTCAAAAATCAGATCAGAATAGAAATACATGAATTTTTCTGAATCACTATTGCTCTATGTGATGAACCTCGTCTAGGGTGAAATAGCGAAACACAAGCACTTATCTTAAATATTTTTGTAATAAATACGTTAATAATTTTGTTTTGTATTTCTACCAAAATCTCAATTTCATTTGAAAACTTTCAAGAAAAATTCACACATTCTCCACTAAAGTTGCGCATAAATTAATGTATTTCTTGTTGCAGGTGAATGCATTTCTATAAGGCATTTCATTCCTTAGTGGATGACATAACAGTAGGGTTGGATTATTTCCATAAAGTCGAGAGGAGAAATCTTTTGCATCTGTAGATTGCAGCGCAAACAGTAACATGTCACACTATTTGCTTCTGGATGACTTGGTTTGAGGTTCCATGATATGAAATGTTTTAAATTTACTGACTTTTTACGTATTGTTTTCTATAGCACGAGGACTACTTTCAGTAGAGATTTGGGAAGGACGGGAATAGGGTTACGTTGTTAGAGAGAAAGTGGTAGAAACACAAACTTCTTCTTCAACTTGTTTATATGTCTAGAGAATAAATTTAAATCTATGCCTTACTGCCAGCGATAGAATATCTTTCAAAGCTGGAATAATTCAACCTGTTGAGGAAGACAATTCAGCATGCTGCATAGCAAAGTGGCCTCTCTATATTCCCCAGGAAATGCATTCAATGTGACCTTGGGAGTCGAACACAATCACCTACGAGTCACAAACCTGCTAAAGAAAAAATATTAACTGAGGCCTTTACGTAAATGGGGAGACTTGAAGGAAATAACAGAGAAATAACGGAGAGGGACATACTCTGCTCCTACTTGGCCTCCATGTAACTCATATCCCTGAAAACACAACACATTGCAAACAGCACTCTTAAGTAACTAATAGATATCTTGGCACTCTTCATAAAACCTCTAAACAAATAGATGTTTGCCTCTGGCTAGAGGATCATGAGGTGCAGAAGTTGAGTACCACAGGCGCAATGAGAAGAAATATTCATTTAGAACTGATCTGCTGGTCCAATGATTTTCCTCCAGGCAGATGGCGGTTTCATTTTGCTATGGAACCTTCTGTGCCCTCTTGTCATAGATTGAAAGTTCCATACGGCAAGCAAGTTTCTTTAGCAGGGCTTCCATTAAAAATACTGCAGCAAACATTTTGAGGACAAAACATACTTATCATGTAAAGTCCAAAAATATTTAGTACAAGAATACCATGGATAAAAATATTGAAAACATACATTTATCTCTCTCTCTAATATGTATATGTGTGAGTATATATACATTTTTATGCACAAGTTCACCTGTCTATTGCTCCTTCCCTCCCAGAGAACAACCTAATTCTAGGCCTGGGCGGTACATTCCGGTCCGCTTGCGGAATTTGCGGAATTTTGGCAATTCCGCATTCCGTGAAGAACGCGGAATTGCTGAAAATTCCACGATCCGCGGTGTAGCGGGATTTTTTCCTTGTTTGTGCTTTCAAAATGCGTGTTCGCGTGCGCGTGAGCGACTTACCGGGATCCCTGCGTTCGGCGACGAGTTTTCCTATCTGCTGATAGCCAGCCACGCGATCCCACAAGAGTGTGCGATCACGAACACGTCATTCGGACGCGCCATCAGACATATGCGTTCGCGAACAGGAAACACGCATCGCGAGCATGCGGGACAAGTGAAACAAGATGGCCGCGCCAATTGGTGATCGCATGGGCAAGTTCACGAGATATTGCCCCCCGAGCATGCAGACAGCGTCCTGGAACAAGAAAAACGCATCGCGAACAGGCAGAACAAGCAAGTCCGCATGCTTGCGGAATTCTGCGTAGCTCGTGGAGATTTTTTACCTTTTTCGCTGAACTTTGCGTAACACCCACCCTAGGCTAATTCACCAATGGGGCAGCTTATTTGATGGTGACCAGCCATTGTACTGAACCAGGCTAACCTTCGGTACCATTCCTGAGATGATAAGGATGAACTTGTGTCAGAGTGGAAAAGAATGATCTGCACGTTTCGACCAGTATGTGTCTTGTTCACAGTAATGTATATGTCCTTTTTCAATGTCTTTTACTCTTCCAGCTACGTCACATGATCATTTGTGTGCAGTCAGTATCTCTCGATGCTTTCTGAGAGATGTAGTCTGCTGAACACATCTTGAGTCTTTACCGAGTAACATTAAAAGTGCATTTAAAATCAGTTTTGATTCATGCACTCACTGATCATGGGTTCACTGGGTGCCTTGCACATATAAATTTTCATTTCATAGAAACCATATTCTTTTTTAATCAATCACAATCCATGATCTGGTGTTCAATATGGCCTTCTCACTTTCACATGAATTGTCTGCACTTCACTCAGTCTGTTTAACTCTTCTATTTTCCATTTGTAATGATGTTGAGAGAGTCTCCTATTTCCTAATTAAACTCAATTCTGTCAATTCATCTAATTTTCACCATCTTCTGGGTAATCTCCTGGGTAATCATATTCCTGCCAACATTTGTCAACATCGTTCTTATTACAAGTGTAAATATTCTTTTCAATCAATGTTGTCTCAGAGATGGTCACACTTTATTTTACATGCATTTCCCATCATGCACTCTGGTGGACCACTACTTTTTTGTAAAAGTAAAATGTAAATATGACTGGTTTTAAAGATACGTAAGAAATAACATTGAATACAGAAACATGTTATTGTTTTGTTTCTTTTGTTTTTGGAGTAAGAACTGCATGTGCTTGATGAAGTACTGCACATATTTTTCTCCAGTCCCATGGTTGTTTTTCCTTATTTTTTCACTGCTTAGTATTCTTCATACCCTTCGATGCACACAATTATACTGTCAACCTAAACATTTTTGGCCATTGACATAATGGTAACACTACAGCAGCAAAACACAGATACCAGATTTCAGGTGTTCCACAAACCACTGTGACATTTGTCAGTCCCTCTTACAGACAGGTAAAGGCTTTTTTCAGGATTGAGTCAGGCTGGAGGCCAGCATTGGGGCACATGTTTATCAGCTCTGAGACTGTCTCAAGCTTTCAATGTCACTCCTAATAATTCGTTTCACTGTTCTCTGTATGACATAGACACCCTTAAGGCCTGGATAATTTCTGCATCAAAAGTCTGATATGAGCTCTGGTCAGTTGTTCTTACCTTCGTGAAGAAATTGCCCACACCATGAGCATCAGGCAGAAATTCAGTGTGCAGGAGTACCAAGGGAATGCTTTCATGCTTGATATGTTGATGAGGGGTGATACCCCAAAACAGTTCTTAGGATGCTGGTTTTCCGGTCCAGGGAGGACTGGCAGTTCGGGCTGGGCTGTTCCCATGGGGAGCAGTATTAAGGCTGTTTTGCATATGGCTGGGTCCAAACTGGAATAGCTTGGCGAGTAAAATAACAATGGATTAAACCCAGATCTGTGACTGGGGGTGAATGTTTGACAATGTTCAGCATTCCATCCATCATCTTTTTGTGTTGCATTTTTGCGCTGAGTGGGAAGGATATGCCCAGATGTGGATCCCTTGCTCGCTATGCCACCGGATTCAAGCTAGCCTGGCTGATGAGGGATTATACCCCTTAAACCAGTCCTAGGATGTTTGTTTTCTGGTGCAGGGAGGACCTAGCCTGGCAGTTCGGCTGGACTATTTCCACGAGGAGCAGTGTCAAGCCTCCTTTGCATATGGCTGGGTCAAAAACTGGAATAGCTTGGCGAGCAAAATAAAAATAGATTAAACCCAGATCTGTGACTGAGGGTTAATGTTTGACAATGTTCAGCATTCCATCCATCATGTGTTTGTGTTGCATGTTCTCCCTAAGTGGGAAGGGTATGTCCAGATGGGGGTCTCTTGCTCGCTATGCCACCGGTTTCAATCTAGCCTGGCTCATGAGGGGTGATAACCTGAAACCGGTCCTTGGATGCTTGTGCTCGGGTGCAGGGAGGACCTGGCCTGGCAGTATGGACTGGACTGTTCCCATGGGGAGCAGGGTCAAGTCTGATTTGCATATGGCTGGGTCCAAACTGGAATGGTGTGGCAAGCAAAGAGACAATGGATTAAACCCAGATCTGTGACTGAGGGTGATAATTTGACAATGTTCAGCATTCCGTCCATCATCTTTTTGTGTTGCATTTTTGCCCTAAGTGGGAAGGGTATGCTCAGACATGAGTTCCTTGCTCGCTACTCCGCCGGTTTCAAGCTAGTCTGGCTGATGAGGGATGATACCCTGAAATGGTCCTAAGATGCTTGTATACGGGTCCAAGGAGGACCTGGCATGGCAGTTCAGTCTGGATTGTTCCGATAGGTAGGCTGATTTGCATATGGCTGGGTCCAAATTGGAATGGCGAGCAAAGTAACAGTCGGTTTAACCCAGATCTTTGACGGGGCATGAATGTTTGACAATGTTCAGCATTCCGTCGATCATCATTTTTTGTGTTGAATATTTGAAATGTATTCAGCTTAACATTTCACTCATCACTGAATATTAATTTGAAATTGAAATTTAGGATCAGTTCTCGTACAAAAACTGTATTTACAAATTAATGTAATAAAAAAAATACATGCACAAAAAATAGAAACTTCTGTGGAACAGGTAAAAAGACATTACTTCATTCACTTTGGAACTGAACACTCTAAGAATGTTTTTCAGAATTGATACTATATAAACATTTGTGATTGTTAGGAGCTTGGTTCCACTTAAGGATAAGAAAGAATAATTGTTGCCTGACTCTTTCACAGTTAATGTTTTATTCACTTAACTTATGCATGGCACTTCAAATTGTGTGTTTTGTTCTCTCACTGGATTCATGCTGATAATCCACTTCTGTTTAAACTCTTCTTTTAGCAAGGGAAGGGTAACCAGCTTAATTGCATTGGAACAAGTAGTAACGTGTGCATGTACAGTTGTCCATGTACAGTTGTACTTCTAGTTGTATATTTCAAATTTCCTAGAGATACCTTCATTATAATAAGTCATATTTGCTTTGAGTTATTTGTTTCAATTGTAAAAACTGTAAGTGCCTTGGCTATCAATAATGGGCTTCAGGATTACAGAGGCTTTAACATCACTCAAGTACTAAATCACAGCTATTAGAAAGTTATGTCAGTCAAAGTAAAGTAGCTGAATTTGTAGATAGCCATGGGGAGTAGCATGAGATGTTTTACTTAACAAATCCTGAAGCTATCATTTGAGATTGGTTAGTGACATGAATAAAATAATAAGCAATTACATATTTTAGAATTTTGTGAAATAATGGTTTAACAATCAAATCACTTGTCAAGGAGATTGAATATGAAGTACATCTAAATAAGGATGAGTGTAGTACACTAACATGTGTCTTGCGGATTTGTTAGGTCTCGCCTGACCCAGCGCGTGCGCTGGCCTGGCGAGACTTTTTGTGACGGATAAAAAAAGTGCTACCACTGTAGCCTAGAGCTACAGTGCATGTGCGCGGGCGCACACGCCTCAATTTCGCGGCCGCACAGCTGCTTTGATGTTTGATCGCGATCACTTTCACGTTCTCCGTGAGCCAGGTTTTTTTTTCCTGTTTATTACTTCTATGTAGTAATGGTGGCACCCGTGCGCCGCCATTACTACAGAGCAGTAATAAACAGAAACAAGCATTGGCATAGACAATAGGTCTCGCTTTTGGGACCTTATAAGTATTTAGTTATGCAACTGTTGCATGGCTAAACACTTATAAGGTCCCAAAAGCGAGACCTATTGTCTATGCCAATGCTTGTTTTTGACAAATGTCACTTATTCTTCTCTTGTATTGTGTTATCAAATGGATATGTCTTTGTCGACACTAAATGATCTTATCAGAGAAGTTATTAACATTGCATATGCCAAAGAACTCTATCCAAAAACTACAGGCACACCAGTCTCTTCCTTTTCGAAACAGTATAGCCTTGTCAAAATACATAAACAATTCCTGCATTCAGATAACAAGCAACTTCCAGATGAACAGGATAGGTCCTTTAGTCTCATCTGAAGGGGGCACCTGGATCTCAGTTGCTGGGAAGAAGGAATTAGAGCTATGAGCATATGCAAATGTTACATTTATGACAAGCATTGCTACTAGGAATAGTGGAAGAGATCTTCCACCTTCTATTCGCTCAGCCGGTAAACATCTCAACTCATGATAGATCAGTGTAATAAACCAACAGTGCAGGCAAGATTGAACATACATTTCCCATATATACCTTGTAACAGGTAATTTCTTAATTGCACATTTTGTGCAGTCAAGATTCAGGACAGATCCAAAATAGTGTAACAAGGTTTATTACCTTAATTTGTTCTCTTTTGCAGGACAGTGTTGTCCAAACTAAATTTGTAACTTTTAGGTCATCTGGTATAAAAATATGATCTGTAAACTTAGGTTTATATAACATATAATACTTCTACTTGTGGTGTGGGAATAAGAAATATATTCTGATTAAGGTCAACTGAGCACTTAAAATTGATATTCTTGTCATTGTGTGAAATTCTTGTCACTAAGCACTTAGGGGGTCATTAGGATGGCGGGCGGACTTTTGTCCGCCTGCCACCCTAGCGGAAATGGGACCGCCCACCTGCCATGCGGCAGTCCCGCCTCCCTAATCATGATGCGACCACCACCGCGGCGGTCGCATCTGGCGATTTAACATTGCGGCAGGTGCTGCAGCCAGCAGCACCCGCCGCAATGGTAAAATGCCATATTGTGCATTTCCATGCACAACATGGCAGGCACTGCGCGGTGCCTGCCACCTTGTGCATGGACATATGGTACCCCCAAGTGCACCCCCCGGGACCCGTAACGTTCCCCCTAAGTTACTCCCCGTCAGCCTTTCCATGGCGGCATCGCCGCCTTGAAAGGCCTTTAAATCCATACATCATATTATGGATATATATGAGCCCCAGCTCCGCCAATCGTAACGATTGCTGACCGGCGGAAAAGCGGCGGATGGACTTTCCGTCCACCGCGATACCTACCGCCATCTTAATATGGCGGTGGGTAATTCAATAGGGAACTGGTCCTGCGAAAATTGGAGTCTTGGTCATCTTGAATGTGGGGACAATGACTGCAAGAGACCTGATGCAGGTTGAGGAATTCATCTGCCATTAGTTGCTCCTGTAGGACATTCTTTGATGATGGGGAAGAGTGAAGTAACAATGAGATGATGGTTACTAATAAATATGTGATTTTAACACATCAGATTCCCACATGTGGGGTTTTTGTAAATTTTAACATCTTAAAAAAGGAGAAATATGGGTGAATAAACAGGTGACCATAGGTGTTTGAGAACATTTATATCTGTATAAAACCATTATCAACTGATACTGTCTTTTGCCGCTAGTCAAAATAAATATTAGCTAAGCCCATTACTCTAACAATCTTAGTTGTGGCATCCGAGCTCAATAAAGTCTGGGGCCTGAAGTACAGATTATTCATTTTGCAATTTCCTAATACCGATTAGTACCGAATCGGTATTAAGAGATTACAAAATGGTACGTACAGTTTGAACTGTGCCTTAAATAACAATTCCTTATGGTTCGCTATTTGAGAACTGTGATTCACAAATAAGGGTTTGTTAATATTTAATCGGGAATGGTGCTCTGTCTTGCACTAATGGCATCGCAGAATCTATACAGCAGACCACATGGTTGGTTTTTGGAGTTTGGAGACAGAATCAATTGCCATCCACCCTCATCCTACATCATGGCTAACCAAAATTCCCAAGAAAAAAAGAGTAGGATGCGTCAAAGGAAATTTAGCAACCAGGAATTAGAAATATTAACAGAAGAATTTGTCAAAGAAAATTATAAATTATTTGGGAAATCATCTGCTACTATTCCAGAATCAAACAAAAGACATACATGGATACGCAACCAGCAGAGGATAAAATGAGGTTGGCGTGACAAGCAGGAATGTGGAAGAATTAAGAAAACAATGGTACGACCTATGGGGTGCACTAAAGAAAAACGTTGCAACAAAACCACAAGATATAGCACGTACTGAAGGAGGACCATTTACAGAACCCCCAGCAACAACACTCTGTGGTCCCAGGCTGTATAGGTGTCATTAACATTCAAACATCTGACCACTCTACAAGTGCAGAAGGTAAGCTTTAATGTCTACATGGTGCTTTTGTGAGTTTAGCCAAAGGTCCATGTTTATTAGAAACACTTCAAATACATGTAAATCAAGCAAGTTTTCAATTTTGTTTAGTGATACTTTTTTTAACAGTTTTTACTCCATGTTAGGTTGTATTGTGACACTTGCAACGCATTCTGGTCCATGTACTGTACTGATCTTGAACGCTGCAGTATCTGTTCTCTCTTGCAGTTCTAGCATTTAGGTAAAGGGTCATAAATAATCCATTGTCGAATGGAATTAGCACTGTCGCCTACATTTAGAAAAACATAAAATGTAGTTTGCTAAACGCTTAATGGGTCCTACAAATAAACAGTTAAGTATGACAGTACTTACCAAGAAGATACTCATTCCAAAATATCCCCTTGCCAGACAGTTATAAAGGCCTGAATGATGAAAGACGAATGACTCATGTGAACTCCCAGGGTATTTTGCCACTAAATTGGTTGTTATATATGCAGAATTTCAAACTATTTGAATATTTAGAGAATGGTGATATTGTCTGTTCCGAAATAAATACTCTGATGCTGATGCTGGACATATTTGAATGAGAGTGCCATCAACACATCCTATTACATGTGAGAACTGAGCTATAACATAAAAACCAACCTTTGTTGCATTAAGTGCTGGTGGGGAAAATAAATATATAAATGCATTTTTGATAACATGGCATCTAAGAAGTTACTAAAAATACGAGAATGTGCACATTGAAATATCCCCCCAGCAACTAATACTATCCCTTGTACTTGGGGATAGAAAGTTGAGGCAACAAAGTACCTGTATGTGTGTGGGTTTGCTGGAGCCCCAATAATTGGGTTGAGTTCTTCTATATTATCCATTGTGAATTGCCTGCTCAACCTGTACTTAGGGTCACATTAACAATGATTTGGCATAGGGCAGAGCTGCAAGTGCTTTTGCTGAGCTGCCCTATGCCAAATCGAAAGGTAATGAATGCACCGTATTTACGAGATACGATGCGTTCCTGTCCTTTTAGCCAGCACTGGTACACAATATGGTGCCTAGTGCCAACGCAGGAGGTGTCTGCATTGTTGGCAGAATTGGTTTTGTGCAGGAAGTCACACCTTCCTGCACAAAAATAATCCATTGAGGCATTGTCCTCTTTCTATGAGTGCTGCAGAAAGCAGCACACATAAAAAGAGGAAACAACGAAATAAGCATGTTTCTCCTCATTATGCCTGCCCTTGGGAGGTGTACAGTTTTGACGCATTCCCAGGTTGTCAGATCCTTGTAACCCTGGGAATGCATGAAAACCCATTAGTGTTGCATGGGAAAACCTACTAAAATGCCCACGGAACACCTCCATTATAAGTGTAAGGCAGTGCAATGAAAATGCACGCAAAGTGGCTTTGAGTGGAATCGTAGATATGAGTCTGACTCATCAGTGGCACGAGGGGCTTGTAAATAAGCCCCTTGTGTACACTTCCTCCTCTGCCTCTTCAAACAAACTGACATGCATTTGAAAAACTTTTTCCTTTCTTCTCCTTCGCCCCTGTTGGGCAGCTAAGATACACATTCATCTCACTGCAGCATAGAGTGGAGGCATTTTGAATGAATAAATGTGTATTTCCATCCCTTTTTATAGTTTGCACCAGGTTACTACCTCCTTCCAATACATTGTATTTTGCTTGCATGTACAAAAGCACACTTTTGCACATATACCCTAATTGCAAGTGCTTTGTACATAAGAATACAGAGTCTCAAATACCGATTCTGGCACATATTCTCAAGGAGTTACCGCTGAGTTAGCGGCACTTTATCGCTGCCAAAGTGGCGATAGATTTATTGCCCTATTCACAAGCTGGTGCTAACAGCCGATATCGCCAGTTTTCCCGTGATAGCAGCTGCAAAAAACATCGCCGCGGATGACAACGGCAACTAACGCTAATGAGATGCAGAGTAGGCGTTCCCGTGCAAAATGCCGCGACAACACCACTTCGCAACATTCTCAACAACCAGCCAGATCGGCGAAAAGATCACAAAAAATGCGATAAGGCGTGTTAGCAGCAGGGAATTAACACCTGCTCTTTCCTGGTATTAAATCGGACGATAACCTGCAGCAGAAATGGGAGACCAGCCCACAGCAACACCAGAAGAGCAACAAATGCAATGGAGCTACTGATCATGCAGCCAGACACCCAAGAGGGCCACAACACATGCTGGTGCAAGCTCCAAGCTCGTGGCCCGCGACCTTGGCAACCTCCACTTCATGCATTCCCCCGGGCCACCAGGTCACACACGTGATTCTGGGTCTTGATTTTGCAATGGCAGAGATCATATCAGTGCATACAGCATCATCACAGACTGCATACCCGCTCAGCTCTATAGGTGCCACTAACTCTGTGAACCGCGAGGCAACGCCACATGGCGGTAGGCCTGCGCTGTCTGCTTGCTCAGGCCTACACGACGGTCCAGCGGGGCTCACACAAATCCTTACCAGTCAGGACCACCAGGACGGCGCATCATCGAAGGCTGCACACCCGCTCAGCACTTAAGGTGCCACTACCTCAGTGCACCGAAAGTCACCATCCCGTGGCGGTGGGCCCGTGCCGGCCGTAGTGTATCCAGTACCACTAACTCTGTGCAACGCAAGTCATGGACCATTTCTGATTGAGTCTCGTGATATGCCAGGCGGACGCAGCCATGTCACCTCCGGCAGTGGGGAAGAACTGTGACACGTAACGTCGTCGTCCCCCCCTTTATACGTTAGCTGAGTGGGCTGGGTTGGCGTACACCAGGCCAGCGTAGGGATATGAATAATTATCCCTGGGCTCTGGGCATGGTTAATTTCAGGGCTGGACAGGAAACCAACTGATGCGTGTGTCTCTGTTGCAGTGTCTGCACCACACAGCCCGCAATCGACAATGTTGCAATGTTGCATGCACCCGGAGGGCGGCCGCGCATGATGGGATTGCACAAGGAGCGCAAGGCCGCTCGGGCTCCTAGCTCATGCATGCCAACTGTTGTGTGTGTATCGCTATTGGTGCACCATAAGCCTATGGCCTAGCCTCGAATGCAGCGCAAAAGCCACATCACATTTCCAGAATGCAAGCAGTAGTCAGACTGACATCAGGGATGAAAGCTCTTTTTTCTCAATACATAAGGCAGAAGGACATCTGCACCTCCGACCTTGGTCTTGCATGCGGCAGGCACCCCCTGAGAGAGAAACCATAGCAGATGATGACAACTCCCACACTACGCACAGCGTAATGAAAGACCGAGGTACTCTTGCATGGAATGCCCTGGACACTTACGTACACAACAACGACATACATCCAAACATTGCACACACATACGACTCATTGCTCCAATCTGTGGCATATCATCCACATAACTGCCGCAGGTCAGAAGAGTGCCGGTTCTACAAGAGCCACCAATGCAATGGCAGAACATCGCGGGCACATGCACAACGTCTGTCACGTGGAACTGTGCCGTGACCGAATGCTGCCTGTTAGTGTCTGAAATATTGGTCTGCTTGTTGCGGCCCTTGTCTTTCCCTTACTGACACGCACATGCTATTAATGTCTACGCAACTTCTCTAGTGTTCAACTGTGATGAGTGTTGATTAGAATGACAAATTGTGTGCCTCAATGAGCATTTTCCGTACACAGGGAGGGACTGACTGACACATTTCACTTATGGGTGAGTCGCTATTGCCAGCTCCACCTCTGTGAGCCAGACATAGTGGTTGGGATAGTTGCTGATAGACCTGTGCTCTTATGTGTCTTCAGCAATGTGAGTATGGTGTCCAACTTCTTGCCATGTGGCTCAATGTGATCCATCACTACAGCCTGTGTCCACCCAGTTGAGTGTGAGTAGGTATGTGAAGAGATGTTCTGTTGTCAAATGTGATGGGGGACACTACTTTAGGCCTGCCAACGACTTTGACATATCATACCCAGCCCTATTTCTAAGATTGTGTGGGGCAAAGTTGAGTAATTGCGTGATTGTTGTTTCAGAGCAATGAGGCCACAGCTAGTGCACACATTCCCAGTCATCTCACTTCCTATTTGTGTCATGATCAAACATGCACATTGCTTTCATTTCCCAGGGTGTACCTTTTTGGGCAATCAATGTCCATATTTTCATACTTGATCGATTATGGACATAACACATCTGTGTGAATTTGAATGACTTATTCACCATCGGAGGAGTGTCGGAGCTGGAGCAGTACATGGCCATGCAAACCCCACATTACATTGTAGCCCAGTGGAGGGCCAGCCAGAGTCATTTAGGGATTGACAAGTACATCGGAAGAGGGAGAGTACAGTCCGCAGTCTGATTGCTGTATCATTGGTAAGCAAACAAAATATGGCAGTCCATGTCGAGGTCCAAGGTGAGTGTCACAGAGTGTTTCGGGGGACAGTGGGAGGTGTTGTTACAGGGCATGATGCAGAAGGCAGAACCAAGCTGAAACAGGGCATATGGCGGAGAAGAATGCTACTGGCTCCTTCTTACTACAAAGGAGGAATCACCTACATCTTCGTCCTCTATGTCATCTATCTGACATGTGGGTGCTGATGTTTGGTCTGCAGCACTGTTTCCCACTGACACATCAGGGGCCGGAGATGTGTGTGTAGAAGTACCAGCAGCATTAATCAGCGATTGCCTTAGTGACAGCAATGCGATGATGAGGATCTACAGGGCAAGGAAGATCCCAAACTTTTCGCTGGTGTGCATCCGTGGCAGCCATTCTTTCCGAATGCATCTGCTCCATGTTCTCCATTATCCTCAGCATCTGTGCCAACTCTCGGCTGACATCGTTGAGGCCACTCTGACTAGACAGTTGTTCACCTCTCAGAGTCATGACTCCAGCGATGTCGGGCATGGATTGTTGGACATCATGGAGTGAACTGTGGGTGTCCGTTAGGGAGTGCAAGTAGTCCCTGATGGGGCTTAGAAAACCACGTACGTCATCTAGTTTGGCTGCAATGAGGTCGAACCCCACCCGCACCTGTTCAGCCACCTCCTTCTGGCAATCTAACACATGGCCTTGGAATGCGATGTGTTCTTCTGTGAGGTGCTGGGAGCCAGCTGTGGTGTGGGTGCTTCCTGCTGTGTGGTCTGTGCAGGAGGTGGGGTCTCCTCGATGCAGCAGAGCTGCCCTGCTCCTGGAGGTGGGTTGCCATGGCTGTCCATGAGCTGTTGTAGGGCGTCGATGTTGAAGGTGTGGAGGTCCTCTTCATCATCACTGATGAGTTGTCTGGTCTGCTCTGCAGGAGGTGTTGATTGTCCCTCTGCAATGCGAAGGGGAGATGCATTTTAACATTGTATTGACATGTCTGTTGACACATTGTTCAAGTTTACATACAGACTGCATGACAATGTACATTGTGACTGTTTGGGAGGAGCTGACTATTTGATGCGGGACAGTGGACATTTGAACTGCATCACGGATGTGAGGTTGTACATGTACATTATCATCTCACAGTTTCCTGCTATGCCAGATGTGATTGGCCATTTTCTACGCACAAGCGGAACCAGTTGTGTCCTCTGTTCTGCAGTGAGAGTGTTGCACTTTGTACCACATTGTCGTCAATGATGATGTGCTGTTATTGCTATGTGTGTGTGCTGCATTGTGGGAGAGTCGCCCCTGCAGCTGTGATTTTGCTGCCCCTTATCCCTTTGAGGCAGTGTGCCTTTGACTTCTGTGCTTCTACAGTGCTGAGATGTTGCAGACTTGGCTAATTTTGGCTCTAGTTTGGATTTTGGACTCTTGGGCATGGTTTATCCACAGATGTGATGTTGATGTCAGGGGTTGTTTGTGCACGTGGATGTGTCAGAGTGTGACCTGTTCCTTTACGGTGTTCCACACACAGCCACCTCAGTGTCATGGCGTGCACCATGTCATGATAATTGGACTGCAGCCATGCTGTTCATCATGCAGTGTCACTTGCATTGTCAGTGTGGCCCACAGACATGCAGCTTTGCTGGTTTTAACATGTGCGCATGGGTTGGTCATTGTGATTGTGCAGTGTGCTCTACTTAATTGTGCATGTGTGCCATTGTGCCTATCTCCCCCGTCCCCCAAGTCCCTGTTCGGTACTCACCCTGGGGCTGTTGTGTCAGGTCATGTCGAGCAGTGTCCGGACCCCCAACTCCTGCCACTGTCTCCCCACTGATGACTGCAGATACCATTTCCTCCATCTCATCCAGCTCCTGGTGTTCCGCTGGACTGCCACCTCCAGTCTTCATTGCTGCCTGATGGTTGTCAGCAAGTTTCTTCTTGGTTTTGTGCTTCGCATCATTCCAGCGCCTCTTGACCTCTCCAATTGTCCCCCTCCTCACTCCGACTGCATTCTCCTTGTCCAGGATGGACTGCCATATTGCATTTTATTTGCCAATGGCACGTTGGAGGTGACGAACAGTTGTGGGTGGTGGTCTGTCACCTCCGTGATGATGACCCTGTTTTCCTGCGGACTGAACCTCCTCTTCCTCATCTTCTCCTTGCCTTTCTGTGACCCCGAGGTCCCAGGCTGGTCCTCCTGGGGGCTTGTGGGGTTCTGGCCGTCCTCTGTACTTGCTCCGGCTTCCTCCATGGTGCTACACCATTTAAATTGCAGGCCTTTCGCTGGTTATCGCAGATTCTTTTATCGCGGTTGGCCACATCGCAACTTTTTTCATGTTCGTGTTAAGCAGTTTTTTGCCTTCACGGTAATTTTATCGCGGTCATTTGATGCATTAGCGTGAGACTATCGCACGGTACCGCCGTGTTGAGAATACAACGTTAGCACAGCGTTATTTTCCCATGATAGACTGCGATGTGCAAAGTTGCGTTAAGCTAATTTTGCGGTAATTATCACACGTTCTTCAGAATATTCCCCTCTGTTTTTAAGAACTCTTAAAAAAGAAAGATTCCTTATTTTGTCTGTTCTTTGTGCAAAATTAGGAAAACAATCCTTAAACCACTTCTGTACATCTCAAATGGCAATTCTAGCGGTTGTAAATCGTTTGCACCCATTTACTGTCTTTTAATACTTTTGTACATAAGGGCCCTGATTTGGAACTCTATTGTCTCAACTTCTAGGCCCACACCATGCCATGTTCAAAACCAGCTGCATCATTTACTAAGCTATTGCATGTCCGGCACCCTCACTTATCTTGTAGACAAGCTCATCATCTCTGATAGCTCTCACAAGCCTGCAACCTTAATTTGTCAAGAGATAAGTGCACATGCCCACAGTTCAGAAGCCGGCAGCCTGAGCCATTGAATGTCGTGGGTGCCAAATAGTGTCCTCTTTCTTTGTGGCTTTTGATGGTTTTGCCTCTGGAATACAATTACAGCAGGGTAGTCAATATATGGTTGACAACTAAAGTGCACTTGTTTCTACATTAATAGCTTTGCAGGTTTTTTTACTTTCAGTATCACATAATATCACTTCATGTGATGTTGCCGGGATTAAAAGTCAAATGATGTCACTTCCTGTGATGTCATCTTGGGTCAAAGGGTATGTGATGTCCATGAATAGATCCTATTCTTCAAGAACTGACCACAATAAAAATGTTGCTGAACACTGCAGAGGAAACAACAACTCAAAAGGATACTGAGAAACAGTCATGGTCATATATCACAGCCCTTAATAAATGGCTAGAAGAAATTGAAGAAAGCATGAATGTCACAGAATGGAAAATGGCAAGCTCCGTTGAATTTGAGAGTAGGAACACTGGAACCTTCAGAGATAAGCAATAGAAATGGGACAGAAACAGGTGGGATAGTCTATATTTTTCAGGGGTTAAGAAAAAACTAGATCTATGTTTTTTAAGGGTACCTAAAAAACTAGAAGGGGAAGAATTGATTGCCTTCTTCATAAATATTTTGCCGACTATCTTAACATCTACAATTTGACTGTCCTCTGGAGTTTCAAAGAGTGCATAAAATATGTGCCAGGCAGCAGAATGTGGGATTGAGATCATATGCTTCCTGAGATATCAGCAGGCCAGATAGATCCTGGAAGTTGCCAAAAGGCATGGCCCTGTTTCATATAAAAATTGATACTTAGGCCAGGCTTAAATAAATGGGGCATCTGATGCACTTCATGGGATCCGGCAATTATGATAGTGACGTAGACTGCAAAATGGAAGGATGTGAAGACCCGGAAGAAGTAGAAAAAATGCTGGATTTGATGGAGAACTCAGCCCAGGACACTACGAAGATAACTGAAAAATTGTAGAACTTACAACAGAAGACAGGACCACACATGCCCAGAATTCTGAAGGAAAACACAATACACTATAGGAGGCACTGCCGAGCTGGACTCCTGAAAATAAACACAGGATAGACGACAAGGCACAAGTAAAGATCACCTCCTAAAGACTAAAATGTAAACGAGTATGTAAGCTCTAGGATCTCAAGAAAGATAGAGGAATGATGGATGGTAAGAAAAACAGTAGAAGAATTCAACCATACAGCTTTTATGGAGACATTGATTTGCACTGAGCTGATTATGAAGAGCCCCTAGCAAGATCATCGATTCCAGAAACTACGCAGCAGTATGGTACATGAGCACAGAGGTGCAAAAAGGACATAAGCTGGGGGCAGAATAGAGTCACTTCATTAGAGACTTTTGGGCCTGGGTTGTTGAATTGACAATGCTTCAGAAAATGAATGCAATCGAACAAGGTCGTGAATATTGACAATAGTTATCGCACTATAGTCCAGGACGCTTGAGTTAGTGTATAAGATTGTTTACTATTATGGTCACTGTGGTCCCTAATTGACTCAAATAGATTAGCCACATTACTCTTCCTTGTTGTAAGCAGTAAACCTGCTTTAACATGTTCCAAATCCACATAGAAATTTTAAGAGTGACATGAACTGAGGACTGAAGACTTAAGAAGGTCATTCCTAGAGTTTACCAGTCCTTGTGACATGAACTGAGGACTGAAGACATAAGAAGGTCATTCCTAGAGTTTGTCAGTCCTTGATTGAACTGGTAACTACCAATACTTGAATAGTGAGCACTCAAAATCTTCTACAAAACAACTCCAACACATAGCTGCATCAAAAAGCATTCAATACTGAATGATGTTATGAGGCCTGCTGATACTGCCAGCATCTCCATAGTGTCTTTGAATGTCAACAGACTGACACAATATATAAAAAGGAAAAAAGTACTAGCATTCCTGGGAACTAAGACTTCCCTAAAGGAGGTCTCTTAGAATAGTATTTCAATGTGTACTTTGTAACCCATGATCCAACAATGCTGAACTCCAGTGTATTCCTTCAAATCACATTATTTTATTTAGGGCCAGATGTACAACCCTTTCATTTAGCGCCTTGCAATTTGCGACTCATTGCGAGTCGCAAATTGCAAGGCTCTAAATGAAATGTACTACAGTGTTATTACACTGTTTTGCGATTCCCAATGGGGTTGCAAATTGCGAGGCTCATTAATATTATTGAGTCTCTCGCAATTTTGCGAGCCCATTGGGAATGCCAGCCCTCCCAGGGATGGTTGCCCGCTGGGCTCAACAGACCACAATTTAATAAAGCAGCTTTTTTTTTTAAATGCAGCCCGTTTTCCTTAAAGGAAAACGGGATGCATATAAAAAAAATAAAATGAAACTTTTTCATTTCATTTTTTAAGGGCAGGTAGTGGTCCCTGGGACCACTGCCTGCCCTTAAAAAATATTTTTAAAGACAGTCACAAATTGGAAGAGGTCCCCTGGGACGCCTTCCAAATTGCGACTTCGTTACAACCCTCTTGAAGAGGGTGGTAATTTGCGAGTGTTTTGCAACCGCAAATGCGGTCACAAAACATTCACACATAGCTTTGCGGATGCAATTAGGAAGGGAACGCCCCTTCCTGAATGCAACTCACAATTCCTAAATAGCGAGTTGCAAATAAATTGCGACTCGCTATTTAGGAATTGTGCATGGCCAACAGTGATTTTGCATGCGCAAACGGGTTCGCAAACCCGTTTGTGCATTCAAAATCCCGTCGTACATCAGACCCTTAATCACGTATTCAAAAATATTAACAAACTCCATAACAGCCAACACATATTTTGAGGTAACCCAGAGGCAACTGCTGGGAGCCATATTAAGATACATGTTATAAGTGAACTTCAGATACCGAACACAGGGAAGATTTTAACTCCTATCATGTGAATTTATCCGATGAGCAAATCACACCAACCACTAATTATTGTATGATGCTTTAAGAAAGAGGTTTTATTTCTAACACATTGCCAGCACAACAAAATGCCACACAGCAAATGTGCTCAAAGGTTTTTGTAGTATACCACCACTTCCAGAATCGTGTTTTCATAATAAGGTATTTAGAGCCAGTACTACCTTCGAAAAATCATTCAAAAAGTTTTTGTGATCCAGCCTGGAGTGTGCCTTGTGCGCATTTTAGGAATAACAACAACAAGATTATTTATTAACTTGCTTGTAGCCGTCCAACTGACCACATCCGTATCACGGGCAAACATTGATTAAGTTCCTGATGCAGGGAGTCAGGGTGAACGACTCAGTTGCGTGCCCAGAGGGAAATAATTAACCCCCCCTAACACGGGCATTCCACATGGCCATGACACAACACGCCACAGCCCCATGCTTGATTTGATTTACAGATTTATAGAGCGCACAAATGCCCTAATTTAGCACTCCCAGTGCTCACGTTATGTGATAGGACCCATGAAGTCTAAAATGAAATATCCCTTTGCTCACCTTCAATTAGTAATGTGTTGTGTTTTTATCTTTTGTGCCTTTGTGATGTTGTTTAGGTGACCTCTTTTTTTATTGGCATTATGCCTTATGTCTTCAGGATACAAAACTCCCAGGGTAATAATTTGGGGAAAATAAAAATTGTGACCCCAAAAAACAGAAATGGGACAAGTAGGGTAATAAGTAAGGGCTCCGTTACAGGTATAGTATAAGATAAGAAAGTTACATATTAAAAGAGACTGGGAAATAGTATGTAAAAGCAGCATACTGGTCCCTCGTTTTTAAAAAGATAGCATACAAATATAAAAATTAAACAATGTGTAAATAATTAAATAATAACATTACCACAACTGTTTAGAACTCATTGAGGTAAGGCCCTCTCCCACGAAATAAACGCTTAAAAAAGAAATCTGACATCTCATTTAACTTTCCAAAATGAATACCAGGAGGGGGTCGTGCAGGTAAGAGCGGTGAGCCACTTTGGAGGGCGGGGGGGGGGGAGGGGAGCGGGGGAGGGGGGGGCTATTGGATTCAACAGGCGAGGACGAGGGAAAATTAATTATTTATTTAATTTTCCCTCGTCGTCATCTGTCAAATCCCACCATCACCCGGCCCACCGCTCTTACCTGCATGGCTTGCCACTGATTAATGCCATGATAATTATGCGGACATGATCAAAAAAGTAGGTTCCTGAAATTAGTCACTCAGAAGTTAACCAACTCTGATTAATCTCAAAGTGATTGAACAACCCGAAAATAACACATATTCGTTTTGTATGATCTAATGCATAATATTAAGTGTCAAGTCATGTTTTCTGACAAAGTTGTTTGTTTTGTGTAGTTATGTTCAGGATTAAATTAGAAGCGTGTTAGAATACGATATTGTCACACGTGTGTGCATTTTCAAACACAATCTTTCAACAGTTGTGCATGTCTAAACAAAATCTTTCATGTTGTTTGTGTGGTATAAAAAACATTTGTGGTAACCTTAAATTTGAGAAAAAAAAAGTTTTTTTCCCCGACATAACGGAACTTATCAACGTGGAAGCAACACTTGTAATTTTAATTATTAGTTTCTGTGACGGATGTGATGTGATGTGAAAAGGGAAGTGTATCTCTAATACACCTGCAGAGAGCTACTTTTACTAACCTTTTAATGATGTGCGTGCGCATTATGTAAAAATTAAACACAGTGCCTTGCTTGTTTTTGTTCTCTGTGCAGCAGTGGGTCATGTATTGCATTGTACATGGGGTGTACATGGCAAGAGTGCACATGCTTGAGTGTCATACCAATTAATTGTTTGGCAGGTATGTTCCGTTTCGGTGTATCTGATTCTTAATGTTATACGGTTGTGTGTCTACTCTTGTGGACGAGTGGAACATGTTTTAAAACTCTTTGGAAGTGCTGCGCATTGGCAGCTTTTTCATGCAGCAGGAATGGCTATTGTATCATCTAGGGGCTGATTAGGATGGCAGTGAGGCCGCTACCGACAGCCCATTGGTGGTGGTTTCACCGCCATCCTAAGCATGTGTTCCACCCGCCACGTTAGGATGGCAGGCGGTTTGTCGGCAGTCGGCAAAACCGACACCATGGATCTGACGGGCTCCCTGAGCCCGCCGTTAGGGCAGAGGAGAGTAATGCCTACAATGGAGGCGGTGCCTGCAGGCACCCCGTAGGCATTATGATGTTCCTTTCAGCCAGCCCTTTCATGGCGGCGAACCCGCTTTGAAAAGGCAGGCTGAAAAGCACATTGGGGGCCCGTAGCAGGCCCACTTACCCCCTGGGCCTCAGTATTGGTTTTTCGGGGCACCTATGGTGCCCCCTTACATATCCCTGCACCATGTGGCTGGCACCGCATGATGCCTGCCACACAGTGCAGGCATATGCACAATGTGTGGTTTTTGGACTGTGGCGTGTGCTGCCATTTGGCTGCGCCACACTGCGTTCATTCCGAAGCAATGGGATGTGTCATATCTACAATGACATGATGGATCCCTTTGCTCTCCCCTGGCACACAATTTGCTGCCATGCGCCGACGCAGGCACCCGATGCCTGTCTCATGGGGATGATTTTTTATGTGCAGGAAGGTGTCCCTTCCTGCACAAAAACAATCAAAAATGGCGTTCATTTTTCAACTTCTGTGGGCTGCATTAGCACACATTGAACTTTCAAAATGTCATTTTTAAAACTGACTTTTTATGTGCAGGAACGGACATCTTCCTGCATATAAACAATCACCAGAGGTGATTTCCTCGTTCTATATGTCCTGCAGAATGCAGCATGCATAGAAAGAGGAAAAAAACTACTCATCGTTGCGCCTCCCTACACCTCCCCTGGGAAGGCGTAGCATTCACACCCATTTCCAGGTTTACGATTTCACATAAATCTGGAAATGTGTCAGGTTCCATGGGTGTTACGTGGAGACACCCACAGCAACACCCATGGAACGCCCCTTTCATGCAAAGTGCTGCGTGTAAAGGGGCCGTATTTACGAGGACAGGAAAAGCCACGCTGCTTGGCTTTTCCTGTCCTTGTAAATATGGGCAGCAAAATGTGCCACTGGTGCGTCACCAAAAATGACTCACCAGAGGCGCAAGGGGCTTGTAAATAAGCCCCTATGTTCTTTCTGAACAGTATGTAGAGATGCAGAGTCCACACAGGGAATTACTTGCAAGCATGCCCTCTATGAAGCATGCTCAGGGCGTGGACATCTGCCATGCTTTGCAAAAGGTGCATCTATGGGCATTTAAGCATAGGACACACAATGTATGGAATAGACCCAGTGGAGAAAATTTACGAGGGCATTGCGCTACTGGAGCGTCAATTTTTAAGATGCTCCGGTGGCGCAATGCCCTGCTCCATATTTACAAAGCAGTGTTAAGCCACGCCACTTTGTAAATATCGTACCCTTTCACGCACGTATCTGCTGGAAAGGTGTGTGCAATGGGTGTTGCTGTGGGCATGCCACCGCAACACCCATTGCTTTTTGACGCTGCCCCAGATTTAAATGATTTGTAAATCTTAGGCAGTGCCAAAAACGAACTCCACTAAAAAGAAGGGGTTAGATTAGAGCACATAGGAGAAATACTTTTATTTCTCTATGTTTTTGCTCTTTCTATGGGTGCTGCAGCATACATAGAAGGAGCAAATCACCTTTAATGGATTTTTATGTGCAGGAAGGTGTCCCGTTTTGCACAAACACTCTTGCCGCCTCTCACGCACCTGTTGTCGCCTAGCACGGACACAAGGGACCCGAGCAAGACTCCCCAGCACTGGTGGCCCCGGTGCTGGACCCTCCCCCACGTCCGTGCCAATGTCACCCTCGGTGTCCCCCGACGATGCTGTGGTCAAGGTGAAGAGACAGGAAATGATCAGAGACCTGTAGACATATGACACCTGAGTACAAACTACATAGGACACAGCGCATTGCATGAACAGCAACATGAGTGTCATCTACAATACCACAAACATATGTAGGCACCGCACCACACAGTTGGTTTAGCCACCATGCCACTGTGAAACAATGGGGAGCATGACACAACAGCAAATTTACTTGATATCAATTGATACAGAGGAGCTACCCTCTGTGGACAGCCGGACACAGCATCACTGGCATGGCACAGTCACCTACACCCGCAACAGTCCCCTGATGCCAGGTACACGGATAATGACACCTGACATGTAACTACCGGCGTTGCACGATGTGACTATGCCATGTGTGTCAAGTGTTCCCATGAGATTGCTGTAGTTGTTCCGTGACATGCATCTGCAGTTGCTGCATCCAACATGTGTGTGCGTGTCGATGGGCATGGCACACTATTACGCACACCAGGCCACATGTGGGATCAGACGTAACGGCTGTATGCATGCATCGCACATGGCCTTGCGAGACAAGGACATATCTGCGTAGGCTCAATGTATGTGTGATCATTCCTGACATGTACCCCTTCATGGCAAGGTGTGTGGACTGTCCTATTTCAAGGACATGTGATCTGTGCATCTGGTGTTCCGCAACCGGTCTGTATGATGAGACATCCTTCTCATGCACATATGTGGTTGTCTGTCACTCCTGTATTGCGTCTGCCTGTTCACTTACACTGGCCCACAGCTAGTTTCATGGCATGTCATGTTGAAATTGAGCACCCACATGTGTAGCTGACTGTTGGCAGAGGTGTCACCTGGCTGGCATACGTATCCTGGATGCATTGCACAGTACAGACTCTGTATGTAGCATATGTGTATTAGCTGTTGAACATGTGCTCAGTTCATTGACCGTGGTGTAGTGCTGTACTCAATCTTCGTCATTCCTCCAAATTTCTGCAGGGCACCGCCTCTCCCCCGACCAATGCCAGACTTGGCTGCCATGAGGGAACGTGACTGTATACGCCGCTACCGCTTCTCCCAACCGTTGATTGACGACTTGACCACAAGGCTGGAAGCACACCTACAACCGCTACACAGGTATCCTACTGCACTGACAGCCAAGATGAGGGTGATGGCAGCTCTACATTTCTTTGCCACGGGTACGTTTCAATTGACCATAGCTGATGTAGGTGGCATGTCCCAGACCATGTTCAGCTGTGTCCTGCATGATGTGTTAGAGGCCATGTTGGTACACCTGGATGAATTCATACATTTCCCGACTCGTGAGCAGTTGACAGGTGTCAAGGGTGAGTTCTATGCCCTGGGAGGGATGCCCCACGTCATTGGGGCCATTGATGGGACACATGTGGCTTTGGTACCACCACACGCACAGGAGGTAGCCTTCCGTAACTGCAAACATTACCACTCCATCAATGCCCTTGTGGTATGTCTTGCTAACATGATGATATCCCATGTCTGTGCCCGTTTTCCAGGATCAGCACACGATGCCTACATCATGAGGCGTAGCAGGGTGCCTGAAATGATGCTGCAGCTGCGCAACGAACGTGCATGTCTTGTTGGTGGGTATACTCTGTTAGTCCTGTATTTAGCGGTATCTTAATATCTTACTGCTTCTCCTGACCCACTTCTGTCCATGATGTTTCCATGTAGGGGACGCTGGCTATCCCAACATGCCATGGCTGATGACGCCTCTCCGCAACCCCAGAACAGCTGCAGAACACCGGTACAACGACACCCATGGGCAGACGAGGCGCGTGATTGAGAGGACGTTTAGACTCCTGAAGAGCAGATTCCGGTGCCTCCACAAGACCGGCGGCGCACTCCCATATGCCCCGGTGAAGGTCTGCAAAATCTTCCTTGTGTGCTGCATGCTGCACAACATGGCAGTGGAGAAGGACGTGCCACTCATCCTGGATCCGGATGAGCAGGATAATCCACCCGTGGAGGATGAGGGGCTCGGGCACGGGGCAAGTGAGGATGAGGATGAGGATGAGGACATCCGGAGTCAGCTGATCCACAACTTCTTCTCATGATGGTGAGTCCCTGTGTCTGAGTGTGCACGCTTAGGGCCTTGTGTGGCATGTGTTGCAATGTGTGTGTCGAGCTGACTGTGTGCTAAGTGACTTGGAGGTGTGTTCTGATGTGCCATTCAAGTCATGATGTCATTCCCCAAATTTCAGCGGGTACACATATCTCATAATTAGCATGGTGACAACATAAATCCTGTAGAGTGCATGTACATGTCTGCGGATTACAAGCTCTTCGCTGACTTGTTGTGTGTCTGTCCTCCCCAGCTTCCTGCGGCTGTCGTCTGCTCATGTCATCATTGCACTCCTGCTATTCCTCATGAGTATCGCAACGTGGGCTGGAGCAGAGTTACATGCACAGACATGGTGAAAAGTCATTTTGGGTAAGGAGTGCAGCTAGGCGTTTTGTGGGTGGTACGTGTTTGTGATATGTGGGGACTGCTCCTGTGCATGTTGTATTACCGTGCATACATGTCGATCCACCATGGGCCACCTGACGTGTTGCATGGCTCCCATGAATTGATAGTCAGCCTTCCTGACAGTCATCTGTCATGGATTGTGGATTGTGATGAAGGCATCAATGTGTGTATGACGGCCCTCAGGAACATACAGGATGCCAATGGTGGACATGGTGTGGGACATCCCCATATGAGGCTCAATGGGGAATTGTACACTCTCCGTGTGCAGCAAGGGTTGTGAGGCTCAACCCCTTCACTTGTGTCCCAGCTCAGTAGGATGTACCACATCTGTGTGTTGCAGGGGGTGTCCAGTGTGGGTCACACATGGTCAGCAGAATGACCTGTGATACTGTTCCAATGGATGCAATTCCATTTGTGTGAGGCTGAGTAATAAAGGTGTTCGTCACACTCCAAGGTGCCTCGTCTCTGTCAATGCAGGTTTCTTGCCACTTGGCATGCGGAATCTCTGGCATACTTGCTGTCGATAATGCATAGGAGTCCATGTGTAGTCTAGCGACATGCATGCAGTTGCTCATGGATTAGGCTCTCTATTGGGCACGAAGTACATGGCCGTGTATGTTTTTTAGCAAGGTCGACCACACAATGGGCCATCACCAGCTGCTGAGGGTGTGTCTCCTGTGCGCAGGTCGCACTTCAGTTTCCTGATCCGGTGTAATGGCTCTTTGGTGATTGTGCATGTATTGTCTCTGGGTGTGCCATGTGACACTGGACACTCCTTACTTGACACACGCGCCTGTTGCAGTTGTCCTTCTGACATCCTGGTCTTTGTGTGCAAAATGGGGCATTTTTCAGGGAAGTGGCGCCTGCTGCTGCGGGCCCTGCACATGCACCCAGTGGCCACACACACGAGATGGTGTGCATCATGTTTGGCTCGCATATGCCATGCTAGTCGACAGCATCTGTGCCTCATGCTGCAACGCCCTCTGCATCATGCACATGATCCACAGATAGATCCACTCCAAGTTACGACAGACCATCCCCCAGGTCCATGACAACATCCGTCTCATATACTGGCCTGCCCTCTACGGTGCAAGTACATCCGCACTCCCAGGAACCTGGTCCACTTCCAGGGTGCATCTGCACACCTCAGCTTCTACACCCTGCGCCCCAGCCACCTCACCGTCCACCATAGATAGCTGCAATGGATCACTGTCTGCTGCAGGATGACCTCCACACTCCCCACCCACACTCAGGAGGCAGTCCACAACCCCGACCCCAAACCTACCTTGTGCGTCTGTCATCGTAGATCCCGTTGGGCCATCTCCGTGCATCCAACCTTGCCCTGGCCACCGTTCTTAACATCCACCGTACTCCAGCATACAGGACATTGTTCTCCCACCTGGCAACACACACCTGGGACTCCCTCCCCGGGTACCTCCACATGGGCCATGACCTCTACACCTTGATGATGATCTCCCAAATAGGTGTGTCCACACAGTTTGGCAAGCCCCCCTTCAGCAGCCAGAGGCCATCACAGGTGAGTGTTGTGCTCCCTGCCTACATTGAATGATACCTTGTGACCCATGTGTGTCCTGTACCAGACTCTGATCCCAGCGTATGGATGGCTGGAGTTAGTTCAACACTTAGGCATAGTTAGACATTTCCACACACATATGTCATTGAACAATGCAAAATGACAGCAACATCTCATGTGCAGTACAATGTGAATTTATTTTTGGTGGGGTGAGTCTTGCGGTAGATGTGCCAAGGTGCTCTACCGGGGGAATAGAATCCAAAGTTCACAGGGGGAGATGGCATCCTTGTCAGTTGGAGTCATCAGAGTCCAGACCACAGTGTTGGTCATCATTGGTCAGACTGTGACCAGCAAGTCCATGTGGCAGAGAATGTCATTGGGTGAGGTGCTGCTGTTGCGCCAGAGTGCCAGGCGCCAGGCCAGGTGACCTGGGAGACGGTGATGGTCCGGTAACTCTCACGGTCTCTTACGTGGATGACCCACCTTCCTCCGGGGACCCTCGGATGAAGGCCTTGACGATGTCAAGGACGCTCCGTCAGACGAATCCTCCTCCTCCTCGTCCCTCCCTGTGTCTGGTGCTGGTCTACGCCTGGTGGTACAGGGAGGGTTTGCCAGGCTTTGGGCGATCTGACGGAGTGATTGTCCCACGTCCCTGTGCACCGCCAGGAGCTCAGCCAGTCTTGCCTCCATCCGTCCTTGGTGTTGTTGATGACTGGCATGATGCTCGACCTGCAGGTTCTTGATCTCATCGAGGGTCCCCTGCATCCCGGAAAGTCTGGCCACGACCTGGTCCATGCCTCTGGTGTCACGCCGGTATGAGTCCAGGATGTTGCGTATGTGTGTCAGACCGGGCTCCTGAGCTGGCTGGTCAGGTTCGTGCCTCCGCCTGCCTCCACTCCCACCACCCCTGCCCACACGAGCCTGGCCTGCCGTTGTGGGTACATCGGATCTCCGGGACCCCTGAGGGATGGCATTTGCAGGGTTGCCTGCCTCCTCCTGGGTGCCCGGAGGACCGTGTCCCTCCTGGTCAGACTGGCTGTGTTGTTCAGTGCGAGCAGGGCTCCTGGGTGTGTCCTGGGATGTGGCAGGAATGGGGGTGGTGGTTGGCACAGATGTACCTGACGCAGGTGCTGCAGGGGCTTGTACACCAGAGGGGCCAGGTTGGTCGGGGTCATCCACGGAGTGGTGAGAGTCATCGCTGCCGGTGGGATCGTTTTCACGCGGTGCCTGGGACTGTGATTCTTCCCCCCCAGTGTTGGGGGGAGATCGTCGACGTTGCCCTGTGTGTGAGAGAGAGACAATGTTAATGCTGTTTCATGCCACATCCATGTTTCATACATATTCTATTTGACACAGTTCCTCCAGGTAGTTGGATGTGCCTAGCATTCCTCTCAATGTCCACTTGGGGACGGGTATGTTGCGGGGGACAGATTGGGATGTTCTCCTGAGTGTTTGACCTGTAGATTGTTGGCTCTGATGCTTATTTGGCTCTGGATTGGTCTTGTTGTGTCACATGTCCATTGTGGGAGTGTGTAATTCCGTTGCCTGCCCCGGGGGTGTGTGCTTGTGTTAGGGGGGGGTTGTGACCAGGCCTGGTGTTGTGTGTAGTGTGAGTTGTCATTGGGTCTCCCAGGTAATGTGTGTGTCCCCTCATGGTGCATGCTGGCATGACAGTGAGTGTGAGTTCCTGTGCTAGATACCTGTGCTTGTGGAGTTGGTGTTTGGGTGAACAGTGGTCCCAGGAGGGCCTTGTGCTGCATACAGCAGGGCCCAGTGTCAGCTACCTTGTCAGTACTTAGCCAGTCCCTGTGCATTGTGCATGGGTATGTACCTATGCCATATGGGCAGATGACATTGTTGTCTGCGTCTCATTTTGACAATGTGTTGTGTGTGGGCCACCCTCCCAGCCTCCCGGACATCCAGTCTTGTATTATTGGTTTCTGTAGCCTTGGACATGGCCTTGCCTTGATTTGTGATGGGTGAATGGTGACGTTCGTGGCATGGGCGTGGTTCTGGGTGTGGTTGTGTGCGGTGAGTGCTTGGGGGTAGGTGCGTGCATTTGTTGTGGTTGGCAGGCGCGCAACACCCATTGGACTCACAGGGCTTCAGCACCCCCCCGTCATGTGTGGCAGCCCGTGATGAGACAGCTTCCCTGCGCACTCACAGCCGCACCCGAGAACTTCACAGGTCTTTAACAGGCCATTTGCGTGTTAATGAGGCCTCGCTGTTGTTTCACCCCTTTCACAGCCCCTGCAGCTCCATTCTGCCTATGGCTTACATGATTCATCCCCCCACGTAATTTTTTCTTAGCCTCCCCCGAAATTTTGCTCTAGTTGCGCCTCGGGTGGTTGGGGTGTGGGTGACATTCCCCCCGAGTTACATGAGTTGTTTGTGTACTCACCAGGCTCTGCGACTCCGTCGACTCCGTGTAGTCCCACCGGCGGTAGCATGGCCATCACCTTCTCCTCCCAGGGATGGTAGTGTACGGGTCTGCGAGGCGACCCACCTCCAGTGATGTTGGTCTGGGCATGTTCTTCATTCATCTTCCTCTTGACAGCCCTGCGCAGATCGTACCACCTGGCTTGGCATTCATGCCTGGTCCTTCGGACGGGCGCAACAGCATTCACCTTATCGACAATCCTCTGCCACATGGCAGATTTCTCAGCTATGCTGGTCTGTCTGACCAATGTTCCAAACAGCTGTGGCTCAGCTCTGATGACTTCGTTGACGAGGAGCTCCAGCTCCGCCGTGGTGAACTTTGGATTCTTGTCTGTGGGCATGGTGTGGGGTGTGGGTGTGGGTGTGGATGTGTGTGTGTGTGTGTGTGTGTGTGAATGTGAAGAGGGGGATGTTTGTGGAGGTGGTTTTGTGGAGGTGGTTGTGTGAAGGTGTGTGAGTGATGGTGTAGCGAAGGTTGCAGTTGTGTGGGGTTGTTTGTCCGTGGGGTCTGGCAGCAGTGGGTCTGTTGCAAAGGCTCATGGGGTGTGTGTGTGGCTGTGTTTGAATTTTTGTGGGTGTGTTATGAGTGGTGGTTGTGATTTTGGGCCTCTGTTTGCCTGTTTGGATGTGCCAGGTCAGTCTTTGAGATGTATTTTGTCATGTCGACGTGTTTAGTGTTGTTGTGCGAGTCAGATTGGCCCTCCTTGTGCTGTTTTCAAGTGTCCAGGTTCTGTAAGGGTATTTTTCGCGTAGGTACGATCCGTACATACGCGATGCTGGGTGAGGGGGTGGGGTACTGTGTTGGTTTGTGGCGCGTACATGCGGTGGGGGGACTGGGGGTACAGTGCGTACGTGCGGTGCAGGGGTTCGGTGCGTACATGCGGTGGGGGGCTGGGCCTACAGTGCGTACATGCAGTGCAGGGCTTTGTTGCGTCCATGCGGTGGGGGGGCTGGGGGTACAGTGCGTACATGTGGTGCAGGGGTTCGGTGCGTACATGCGGTGGGGGGGCTGGGGGTACAGTGCGGACAGGGTGGTGTACGGTGCTGACAGATTTGGGGATGGGGGTCTGTACGGCTCGTACACGGGCATGAGTTTACCCGTGTACATGTGTGCTACTGCGTTGCCTCCGTACGGGCCTTTTTACGTGCGATTGTGTATTCGGACGGGCGGTCGGGATCGTACTTGCGGGCTCGGACTTGTGTTTTACGATTTGTAAGTGAAACTGTCCGGATCACTTTCGGACACTTTTCCAGACGATATTCGGACGTGGACGCTTCCCGACGCGCGCTCGTAGACTTTTCCCAACACTATTCGTAGGTATTTTTCACGTCCCAATCGTACTTGGCAGTTTGTAAGGTACTTGTGCGACTCGTACGTAAAAAACATACGGATTCGAGTCGTACGGTAATTTGTTTTACCGGATCGGAATCGACACCTAAGTGTCAAGTCATGTTTTCTGACAATGTTGTTTGTTTTGTGTAATTATGTTCAGGATTAAATTAAAAGCGTGTTAGAATATGATATTATCACACGTGTGTGCATTTTCAAACACAATCTTTCAACAGTTGTGCATGTCTAAACAAAATCTTTCATGTTGTTTGTGTGGTATAAAATACATTTGTGGTAACCTTAAATTTGAAACAAAAATCAGTTTTTTTTCCCCACATAACGGAACTTATCAACGTGGAAGCAACACTTGTAATTTTAATTATTAGTTTCTGTGACGGATGTGATGTGAAAAGGGAAGTGTAACTCTAATACACATGCAGAGAGCTACTTTTACGAACCTTTTAATGATGTGCGTGCGCATTATGTAAAAATTAAACACAGTGCCTTGCTTGTTTTTGTTCTCTGTGCAGCAGTGGGTCATTGCATTGTACATGGGGTGTACATGGCAAGAGTGCACATGCTTGAGTGTCATACCAATATATAATTGTTTGGCAGGTATGTTCGGTTTCGGTGTGTCTGATTCTTAATGTTATACGGTTGTGTGTTACGCTTGTGGAAGAGTGGAACATGTTTTAAAACTCTTTGGAAGTGCTGCACATAGGCAGCTTTGTCATGCAGCAGGAATGCCTATTGTATCATCTAGGGGCTGATTAGGATGGCAGTGAGGCCGCCACCGACAGTCGATTGGTGGTGGTCTCACCACCAACCTATGCATGTTTTCCACCCGACACATTAGGATGGCAGGCGGTGCAGTCGGCAAAACCGACCACCATGGATCCGACGGGCTTCCTGAGCCCGCCGTAGCGGCAGAGGAGAGTAATACCTACAATGGAGGCGGTGCCTGCAGGCACCGCCGTAGGCATTATGATGTTCCTTTCAGCCGGCCCTTTCATGGCGGTGAACCCGCTTTGAAAAGGCAGGCGGAAAAGCACATTGGGGGCCCGTAGCGGGCCCACTTACCCCCTGGGCCTCAGTTTCGGTTTTTGGGGGCACCTATGGTGCCCTACTACATATCCCTGCACCATGTGGCTGGCACCGCATGATGCCTGCCACACAGTGCAGGCATATGCACAATGTGTGGTTTTTGGACTGCTGCATGTGCTGCAGCTAGCAGCACATGCCGCAATACAAAAAATACACTTTGTGACCGCCTTGAAGGCAGTCACATTGTAATTCGGGGTGCTGGACTGCCGACAGATTGTTGGGTGGTCCCATACTCCATTCGATGGCAGTCGGACATAAGTCTGACCATCATCGTAATCAGCCCCTTAGTTATAGACAGGATGAATGGCGCACATATACGAGTTTGTCAGTTGTGTAATGATGCATATTCAGTCCGTGCAGAAGGACACATTTTGTGTTTAGTTCTACACGTGTGATACACGTGCACAACTATTTATATGCAATGCATATAGGGTTGTATTCCCTTGGTGAACAATTGATTAGATGAGAGGTACATTAGCATAACTTTCACGTGGATATTGTGTGCCTCATTTACTAGGAATTAACGCAGCACGGTGCCGCAAGCCATTTGACTGCGCCACACTGCGTTCATTCCGAAGCAATGGGATGCGTCATATCTACAATGATATGATGGATCCCTTTGCTCTCCCCTGGCGCACAATTTGCTGCCATGCGCCGACGCAGGCACCCTTGCACCATGGTGCAAGGATGCCTGTGTCATGGGGATTATTTTTTATGTGCAGGAAGGTGTCCCTTCCTGCACAAAAACAATCAAAAATGGCGTTCATTTTTCATCTTCTGTGTGCTGCATTAGCACACATTGAACTTTCAAAATGTAATTTTTTTAAATGACTGTTTATGTGCAGAAAGGGACATCTTCCTGCATATAAACAATCACCAGAGGTGATTTCCTCGTTCTATATGTGTAGCAGAATGCAGCATGCATAGAAATCAAAAAAAGAGAAGAAAATAATTCATTTCTCCTCGTTGTGCCTCCCTACACCTCCCCTGGTGAGGCGTAGCATTCACACCCATTTCCAGGTTTACGATTTCTCATAAATCTGGAAATGTGTCAGGTTCCATGGGTGTTAGTGGGGACACCCACAACAACACCCATGGAACGCCCCTTTCATGCAAAGTGCTGCGTGTAAAGGGGCCGTATTTACAAGGACAGGAAAAGCCATGCAGCATGGCTTTTCCTGTCCTTGTAAATATGGGGCAGAAAAATGCGCCACTGGTGCGTCACCAAAAGTGATGCACCAGAGGCACAAGGGGCTTGTAAATAAGCCTCTATGTTCTTTGTGAACAGTATGTAGAGATGCAGAGACCACACAGGGAATTACTTGCAAGCATGCCCTCTATGCAGCATGCTCATGGCGTGGACATCTGCCATGCTTTTCAAAAGGTGCATCTATGGGCATTTAAGTATAGGGCACACAATGTATGGCCTGTAGCCCTGCAATTGACCCAGTGGAGCATATTTACGAGGGCATTGCGCTACTGAAGCGTCAATTTTTAGGATGCTCCGGTGGCACAATGCACAATGGCTCCATATTTACAAAGCAGTGTTAAGCCACGCAGCTTCGTAAATATCGTACCCTTTCACGCAGGTATCTGCTGGAAAGGTGTGTGCAATGGGTGTTGCTGTGGGCATGCCACCCCAACACCCATTGCTTATTGACGCTGCCCCAGATTTAAAAGATTTGTAAATCTTAGGCTGTATCAAAAACTAACTCCACTAAAAAGAAGGGGTTAGATTAGAGCACATAGGAGAAATACTTTTATTTATCTACGTTTTTGCTCTTTCTATGGGTGCTGCAGGAAGGTGTCCCGTTTTGCACATAAACACTCTTCCCTGCAACACAGACACCCTCAAACCATAACGCAAGGGTGTTTGTATTGGCTCTCGACTGCTTTTTTTAGCGCAAGGGAAAACACAAGGGTGTGCAGTCTTCTTGTGAATACGGCGCATCCCTGCATTTCTTAAAAAGACACAGCGCGACGCTGCTCAATTGCTTGCAGTGCCACGTTGCACTATTTATTTGTGAAGATGCCCCAGTATGCATTAGAAATATCCTGCAGACTTGCACTGTGCATTCTACATTAAGAGGTATAGTGCACAGTGGTTATTGCTAAACACTGGGACAGAAAACAATTAAGACATTGCCTACAGCTATGCCCTGTAGACAGAATGTGCAAGACTTCATTGAAGCACTCCATTCATGGGCATATGACATACAGGACTTCGCATCTGGGCATGCCAAGTGCAGGATGCATAGGTGGGATCTGTCACACAGGACATGCTCAATGTGGTCTTTGCTCTGTATGTAGCATGTACATTGCCTGGCTTGCTTGCAGGCACCTATGCCCGGTATTATCGCCATGAAGAGCATAGACGTTGGTCATGCAGTGCTTGTAGGATGTATGCGTGTGTATGTAGGTGATATTTGTGAAGTGCAAACTCCGAGCATAACACAGATACACGGACCAGACCTGCTCCCATGTTCAGTATGTAGCACAGTCTAACCTACATTTACCTTAATCCAGGGACCTAATGCTAAATTAGTGAAATAATATCGTAGATCCTGGTTTATCATTCCTAAAGATCTGTAATATTTCTTTAAAATATAAAATCAATAAAGCAGCGAAAAATGTGTCTAAACTTAAACATTTTCTTGTTAGTGTTTATTTCTACTCAGTTGAAGAGAAGCACCTTTTTTCAGCCTTGAGTTACATACTAGGACCATTATTTCACTGCCCAATTTAACCATTAAGAAATGCAAATAGTTCATGGTCTCTATGTAACCATATTTTCCACAAGTTCGTTTTCCAATTATAAGCCAAAATATGAAGTTAATATTTTTTTCTTATACCAACGTTCTAACCACATTTTGTTAATTTCATAAAGATACCTTTTAGCTGAGGTAGGTGGTGTTCTGGGCAACTGAACAGTCGTGTAATGTCAACAGTCAGCAGTAACTGTAACTACCGACTTCCCATCATTTGCAGAAAAATATGTTTTCCCAAAATTACAGCATGTGTGAAAGCGGCTGAAACCAGGGTTTCTGCACTGGGAAATGAAAGAGAATTTTTATGCATTTGAAATTAAATGAATGTGTTGACAGTCCTGCTGCTTTTTAAAGACTTTACCTCATGGGCCACTGTGGTGTATTTTTTTTAGTAATTGAGTTCTGGTTGTTTTATTTCCAGCTCACGCACAGCATATTTTAGCTATAGAAAGTCCAGAGATATATGCTCGACAGCATTTACCGGTGCTGGCTCAGAATGTATGCACACACACACATACTCACACGCACGGACACGCGCGCGCGCACACACTTGTTTTTCTCTCATTCACTCTAATTCCCACTGTGACACGTTATCTTTCAACTAATCGATAGCCAGTGCTCTAAAAAAAGGTTACTGGCAAATTGAAAACAAGGGCCATATTATCAAGGACGGCGGTAAAATGATATTATATGCCCTTGTGAATTCCCATAGAAGCCCATGTTCCGGTGTGAACATAGGCTTCTATGGGAATTCACAAGGGCATATTATCAAGCCCATTATCGCCGCTTTAGCTGCAGTTTCCTGCCGCTAAAGCGGCGATAATTGTAACGCCGTCCTTGATAATATGGCCCATACTATTTTGATACCGCATGCTAAGTAGTAACTCAATGTTGCACATTCCAAGATTTTAATATCGCAATCTGATTTAAATGGCAGACAGATTTACTGCTATCAATGAAATTACATAGCTGCCAAGGTTTCCGATTGCTATATGTGACATTTTCATAATTTCAGTCTAATTCTGAGTGACATTTCAAGGACTATGAGTGACACTATCTCGCAAGCAAAATCAAGCAATGAATACCAGAGCAACATATAAATATGAGCAATTACACTCATTTGAGCAGCGTGAAACTCTAAGAAGATCTTGAAACTGCTGCAAACCACCAGAAAGGAAGGGCACTGACAATTGACACAGTCTGTCCAGGCTCTGTCCCACGTAGGACCCGTCCTACCAGGCTGAGAGCCCCCAGAGAGGATCTCAGCTGCTTATCAATTATAATTAATTTACTCAGTTACTACTGTGCAATAGGCTCAGTCAGGTTGTAAGAATATTTTAGAACTTCACTTTAGCGCTAATAAATAATTAAAATCAATAATAATTTATGGACTGCACTCACTGTCAGCGGAGCACTGGGGCACCAGTATACCCTGAGAGCAGTGAGCTATAGGCTCAGGTAGAGCAGTGATCCTGTAAATTAAATATAGTGTACAATATAGTGTACTGTTGGGTCGAAAGTTGGACGTCCCTGACCAGAATGAAACTAATTGTAGGATGCGACTGACTCGTCCGGTATATTCCAACCACAAGAGACAATAGTAAATACCATTGAGATCTGGATCAATAGAGGGAGCTCAGAGTGTAGTGGGGCTACCTGTAAAGGGCCACCTGGCCGCTACCCTACTTTGTTGCCATACACCACCCCTGGCTTGGTCTTGGTCTGAGGGTATAAAAAAGGGGCCCGTGGTCGCACGTGACCTTCAGCCGACACTAAGTCCAGAGTGAATGTGTCCTTATTAATTCCATAATATAGGCCTCAGACCCTACCGTACAGCAGCTCTTCACACTGGCGACGAGGGGGTGTATATGGCCCCGCGTCTCCCCACGCCGCGTGGATATCACGCAGCTGATCGGCTACAACGCGGTCTTCCTGCGGAGCCTGCTATGCCCACTCCACATCCCTTCCTTGGTGCTGCTCGGGGATCTGCTGAGTCTCATCGCACCATCATTGGGGCAGCCCGACTCCCACTGTGTTCCAGCTCCGGAGCGGCTAGTCACTGCGAGTGCCATCGTGAGCAGCGTGAGATGACGTCAACCCCGCTCCAGGCTGGCCCGCAGTGGAGGCAAGGCCTGCCTTGCGCAAGTCCCTACGCGAGGTCGGGGCCTTCAGACCTGCCGTGCGTCATCCCTGGGGAGCAGTATTGAAGGCCCGGCAAGAGCAGGTGCTCAGGCCTGGGAGGCCCACTCGGCGCTGTGCTAGCAGAGAGTGCCTAAGAGGGATAAAGCCAGCATACCAGCCCCAGAAGGAGGATCAGCAAGACTGCCTCCAACAGCAAATAAGGCAAGTGAGGGCATCACACAGGCCCCTATAGAAGACACCGTTGGGGCAACCACAGAAGGCACACTCTGAGAGGCACAAGGCAAGGGCGGCACCTACACAGGTGCTGTGTGCGATGAAGCAATAGTCATAAGGGGAAAGACACCCCGGGTGCATCATGGGAAATCCCCCGCCACCCCAGCAACAGGTGCCAGCGCCAATGGCACCATACTTTCACGTGTCAGTGACGCTGATACTGCCATTCAGCCAGCTTGCAGATCGCGCCACCGCGGCTCCCAGATGGAAGCTCTGGGTAGGCTGCCTGAACCACTATTTCACAGGGACACAAGAAACCGATGAGACAGTGAAGAGCTCCCTACTCATGCACTTTGGGGGGGGCGAGCTCTACGAGCTTTTTGAAACACTACCAGACATGGGGGCAGCGCATGAATATGACGTGGCAATTGCAGCCCTGGACCCATATTTCTACCCACAGTTGAACCCTGACTACGAGCGGTTCAAGCTGCGCCAGGCTCGACAAACAGAATCGGAAACTCCAGAAGCTGGCACGGACGTGCACAAGAATAATTCAGAACGAGGAGATAAGAGCGCAAGATATACAGGGATGCAAGCCCGTCGCCCTACGGCGCCAGATGCTCCAACAACCAGGAATTTCACTAGACGAGATCATGGTCCTCGCTCGCTCTCATGAGCTGTCAGATAAGCGGGCCGAAGAGATGGAAGTGGTGCGAGTCAGAAACACGCCGGCCACATCAATACAGAAAACAGTAAACGTGTAAGAAGAAACCGTGGAGGTCGTATAAAGGCGACCTATGCTGAGCCAGAGGTGAACCACAGGAAGCCGGCTCAGCGGCAAGTGCGGGCACTGCGGGATCGATCACAAGGTGCAGGACAGGTGCCCCGCCAGAGGACAAACATGCTCGAGGTGCGGCAAAGCCAATTACTACGCCAGCATCTGTCGCTAGAGTGGAGGAAGATCCTGCGGTAGTGCGCCTCGAGGACGATCGACAACCCTTCGAAACCTCAAATTAGAGGAACGGGAGAACCCTGAAGCTACAGCCGAACAAGGCGCCACCGCCTACTATGAGGATGATGATGACACGTTTGTCATCTCCTTTGCAGGGAGGCCAGGTCGCAAGGGGCGCCCGCCTCCGATGTGCAGCATCAAGGTCAATGGAACCTCAGTACAAGCTCTAATAGACATGGGGACATTGGTTAATGTAATGGATTCAGATCAGTATGAAAGGCTGTCATCCAAACCAAGGCTAACACCCAGTGCTGCCAAGAGCTACACGTATGGAGGCACTGACCCGATACCACTGCCAGGGATGATGGAAGTCGAGGTCTCGAACTCCAACTACTCTGTGAAAACCAAGTTCCATGTAACCGAAGGAAAGAAGGGAAAGCTGCTGAGCTGCCACACAGCGGAAGACCTAAAGCTGGTGTTCTTCCCCAAGCAGGTTCACAAAAATCACACCGAAGACATGATGAAAGAGTTTCCAGGGGCTAGGTGAGCTCCGAGGGTACCAAGTGAAACTACATATCGACCAAGCTGTTCCATCACTCGCACTCAGACATCGCTGCATACCTTTCCACCTTCGCCCCCTAGTGGAGCAAGAGTTACAGAACCTAGAGGAACTGGTTGTAATTTAAAAGGTGTCGGGACCCACTCCATGGGTGTCCCCGCTAGTGGTGGTGCCCAAACTAAAGCAAACAGTCGCAATACGGCTGTGCGTAGATATGAAGCTCCTTAATCAGGCCCTCTGCAGAGAGAGGCATTTAACACCAACGATGGACGATACCGTGGCGGACTTGAACGGCGCACAATGGTTCTGAAAGCTTGATCTGAACTCCGGATATCACCAGCTGGAGTTAGCACCAGAGAGCCGCTACATCACCACCTTCTCCGCACATGTGGGGCTCCGAAGGTACACCCGACTCAGCTTCGGAGTGTCATCCGCAGCAGAGGTGTTTCAGAACGCCATCAAGGAAGCCCTCTCTGGCCTCGTGGGGGTGATTAACCTAAGCGACGATATCTTGATCTACTCGCAGAGCCTAGAGGAACATCATGCCCACTTGTGAGCCACGCTGCAGAGGCTGGCGGACTGCGGGCTCACTCTCCACAAGAAGAAGTGCGCCTTCTACCAAGGGTCGATAGATTTCTTCGGTTATGTTTTCTCGAGAGAGGGGCTTCGTGTCGACCCCTGAAAGGCGGAAGCTATTCGAAGTGCCCCGGGGCCACAGAATCCCACGGAAATAAGAAGCTTCCTTGTGATTGCGACATATTGTTGAAGATTCTTTCCGAACCTCACCACCATATCCAAACCACTCCGGCAACTGACCAAGTCTGGAACACCATGGGAATGAACTCCCTGAGAGGAAGCAGCCTTTCAAGGCAACAAGAAAGTGCTCCTAGACCAAACAAAGATGTCCTACTTTCACCCCAAAAGGAAGACGGAGCTCGAGGTCGACGCCAGCCTGGTGGGACTCGGGACGATCCGCTTACATGAAAACACCAAAGGAACCTGCGTCCCCGTGGCCTATGCCAGCCACGCACTCTCCCAGACTGAGATGAGATATGCTCAGATAGAGCGAAAGGCTCTGGTCATACAATGGACATGCCAGCATTAACATCTGTACCTGTGTGGCCACCCCTTTCGAGTGGTAATGGATCAAAAACCCCTCTTACCGCTGTTTAGTGGGTCCACACGCCTGGCACCCCCAAGGATCGAGAGGTGGGCCATCCAGCTCCAGGCGTACTCGTTCCAGCTGTTATACCGACCTGTAGCAGACAACCCTGCCAACTTCCTGTCAAGGCATCCCACGGCAACGGAAGGTGAAACTGTCCCGAGTTACACCGCAAACACAGTTGGTATGGTGGAAGACAATTCCTGCCCCATAGCAGTGACCAAAGAGGGTCAGTGCAGCGCCACAGAGGCGTATGACACTGTGAGAAGAGTCAAAGAGGCACTCAAAAGGGGGCAGTGGCATCAATTTCTGGATGGTCTCTCTCTACTCACTACGGAAGAACAGAATTCCCGGTGCGAAATATGGAGAGTACGACACAGCTCAGCGTCAGTGGGTCCGGTTTGGTCCTAAGACGGCAGAGGATCATGGTACCTAAAGATCTGCACCAATGGATGGTCGTCCTGGCTCATCAGGGTCATCAGGGCACCGCCAAGATGAAGGCCATGCTTAGAGTGAAGGTGTGTTTCCCTGGCATGGACAACCTGGTGGATGAACAAGTCAGGCAGTGTCATCCCTGCACCATCACGGGGGGGGGGACCCCGCTCCCAAGCCCATGATCACGGAAGTGCCTTGCTGCACGCCCTGGACCAAAATCAGCATCGACTTTGGGAGCTTCTCAGATGGGCGGCACAGCACGGTTGTCATGTACTCCTTCTCCAAATTCCCAGTGGTAGAGTTGGTCTCATTCATAACATTTACACACGTTCAACCGGCTCTGGAGAAGATCTTCACCATGTTCAGACTGGTGGAGGAAATAAAGTCCGACAACGGACCCCTGTTCCAGGGTCAGGACTTCCACCACTTCCTAGAACGTCGAGCCATTCGACACAGCTGCATCACACCTCAGTGGCCTCAAGCCAATGGCGAGGTCGAGAGGTTCCTGAGGACACTCCACCGAGCCCTTCGAATTGACGTGGATCAGCACCAAGATCCTGAGTCATGCTTACACCAGTTCCTGCTTGCATATCGGCAGACGCCACACCCGACAACGGGATGTGCCCCGGCCACGCTTCTGTTGAGGCGCTGCCCAAGAGACCTCATCCCTGAAGACCCCGACTGGACACCGCCGAGTCTAGACATTGAGAGAGTCCAACAAAAACAGAGGACCACTAACAAAAAAGCGATGGTACGTCTACGAGCTGGAACATCAAGTGTGCATGTAGGGTCCAGAGTGGTCCTCAAAGAACGCCACCCAGGCTGGAGGTTTCGTATGCCCTTTGAACAGGAGGTGTGGACAGTCACCCGGGTGGATGGCACTATAGTCACGGCGAGGCGTGGTCGCCACCCGGTGGTGCCAAACGTGTCCTGCATCAAAGAAGCACCAGGAGCCCTGCCGACCGACCAGGTGCCCATGGAAGAAGACGATGAACCACTGGATGGGCCCCTGGAACCGGCAGGAAACCTGAGTGCAAGTCCAGCGTTGACACCCCGAGGTGATGAGATGAGAAACTGACCACGTAGGGTACAGACGGAGAGACCTCCGGGAAGCATGCTAGCGGATGGGGGTGACCCGCCCTCTCGAAGTCACCGATACCTGCTCCGACCCAACCCCGGCCCCAAACCAGAAATTAAGAGACTCTGCGTGTTGAAGCGCTGGCTGTGAGTGGAACCCCCCAACAAGGACTGTAACATATCCATTTGTGGTTATAGTGATAATATTGTTCTGATGCTCCTTTCCTCTTTCCTTTCACGTTTCCAGTTATTCTTTATCTAAAGGAAAGGAGGTATGTAGAGGGCCACCCGGCCCCTACCCTACTTTGTTGCCATGCACTACCCCTCGTGACCGGGCTTGGTCCGAAGGTATAAATGAAGTGGCCCCTGGTCACACATGACCTTCGGCCGACACCAAGTCCAGAGTGAGCGTGTCCTTATTAATTCCATAATATAGGCCTCAGCCCCTACAGTACAGCAGCTCTTCACACGACCCAGCGCTCGCTGAAGAGAGCTTTAACAGGCAGTGAGTGAAGCTCTACATTAAATATATGTCACTGCCCCCAGACCCACATGTGAGGGCACTGCCGGGTCCCGCATTACTTATGTTTACCAAGTGCAAGCTCTGAAGCTATGCGGTACAGTGGAGCCTGGAGCAAGAGCAGAGGTGACCCTGCTGAACCTCACGCCCTGGCCTAGGTACAAAAGTAAAAGTGTCCTTGCTGCCAATTGAGATACCGGCCACAGTGTAACAGCAGGCACATGAAGCGAGCACGATCGCAACTTGAATGCACAGCTCCTTGCTGCCCTTTAACCAATAATACACCACGGCACCAGCTGAGGAGAGCACAAAATGTTCAATATCAGTGGCGTCACTAGGGGGGTGCGGACCGCACCGGGTGACACCCTCACGGGGGTGACACCAAAGGGCCGGTCCGGTCGGTGTGGTGTGGTGCACTGCAACCATCAGTTCAAAATTTGATTGAAACCAGACCACAACCAGCAGTTCAGAAACCGAAACGCAACGACGCGCGCAACCTAACCTTCAGCAGGAGGTGCCTGTGCACAGCGCGCACTGTCTCCTCCTCCGCCGCGTCTGCGCACCTCGGCAGTGACGTCACGTCGTCACTAGAGGGGTGCAGTCGGGCGGCGTTGTTGGACGATTCCGAATTCCGCAGCATTGGGCCCCAAGTGCGCGTGACTTGGCATCACGACGAGGAGCGGAGGTGAGGAGGTCTCAGGTCGCCACTGACACTATAATTTAATTTTATTCCAACTACTGCAAGGAGGAGCGGAGCGGAGTGGAGTCTGGTTTTTAGGCCTAACGGCCGCGGGCCGCCAACCGAGGTAGACATGTTAGTCATACAGCATGTGATATGAGATTCTTAGTGCAAATGAAAGGGGCAGTCCAGGCTCGGACGACCCTTTGTCGAAATGGGGTCTGAAATAGCACTACCCCAGGGCAGGGTTCTTGCAGTCTGTAACTGGGTGGGCAGAACCATGGTCTGGCAAGAAAGTTTCAAGAGACTCGGAAGAAGGCGGCTAAAAGCGTGGGCGGGACGAGATCTTGTTGCGGGAGGAGAGAGTACTGGAGTCGCCGTACAGCCTCCTGGGAGAGATGGGATATTCTGTCCCATTTCACCGCGGCAGGTGAAAGAGCTCCCCTTTACGCACGCTGGCTGCCCTTTACATTGGTTTTGCCAAGCCCACTCCTCGTTACTCACGCCAGCCAATGACGTACCTCGATGAGAGCAATACACCCTTCAACCGAGCACTCCCCCGACACATCGAGTGCTACCCGACCCGTCCTAGGACGCAATTCGGCGCTTTGTGAAGGTACGAAGCGCTATACAAATGCAATTGCGGTGCAATACAACGCATTTGGGGAAGCAGCTGGTATCCAGCTGCACGAGCCAGCTCTCGGCTGCGTCGTCCTTCGTTAGCCCTGCTTCCTCAACTTCCTCTGGAGTCAATAACTCTCCTCAGGCAGCGCTGGACGAGGAAGCGGGGGCTTTCTGGCGGGTCGCCGGGCCGCGTCACACAGAGAAGGTAGCTCAGACAGGGACCCCGGCCGCTTCGGTTCCCACCTGACCTCTCTGCGCTAATGACACTGTGTCTGCGAGGGCTCCAGCTTTATGCGTAACACAGGTTCGCTCTGCCTGTTCCAAACACCTGAATTCATTCACAGTCCGCCCTTGCCGACCAGATAGCGCCTTATTATTGCACGGATAAGTCCAGCGTTAAGAAAGATGAGGGAGAGGCTTGACATGGGGATACACTTTCGTAACATAGGAACTAGTCAGTCCTTAACTAAACTCCTTTCTCTCCCCTCACCAAATGCAATGGGTCTTCTCCTGTGTCTGCCTTCAAAAAGGGCAAACTGAAAATATGGACGTCTGTGGGACAGAGGGAGAGACCCCCCACCCCCAGCCACTGCTCCCCGTCCCGAGGGGCTGCGAATATCGGATGCGAAGCAGCAATCGTCGGGATAACAGGAGTACAGGGGGGCCGGGCTTGACGAGAGGTACTGGTCCACTCCTACCCCCCCCTCCTCCTCTGCTCCAGATTAGATCACAATTGTACTGTGGCTTCTGTCACCCCCTGCAGCAGCAGCTTCTATTATCTCCCCCCCCCCCGCCGCCTTGGGGTCTCATCGGACTCCACCCCATGCTTTGGTTGCATTAGTCTACCCAGGGAGCGCTGTCTCAGATCGCACGGAGTCCGTCACCCACTCCAGTGTTGTGTGGCAACAATCAACTCAGCGCCAAAGTGATGTAAGCTTGCATTTCCTGACACCCTTTATGTGTACCCCACTAACTCTCTGTGGCGTTACGCCCCAGGGGATCAACTGGTGCAGCAAGTGCAGTGGCACCAGGGCCCAGAGGTTTATGGGGCCCACTGGACCCAGATTATTGTTGTATTTTATATCTAAAACAGCGGCCCATTTCGTTTATTGGACTAAGGCCCACCGTGGACGGGACATCCGCCATGTTTGCGACGGAGTATACCATCCACCAAACTGTAAACGAGACACATGACCAGGACCCACAAAACAGTACAAGAACCTAAATTAAGCCAACATAAAAGAACACATATCCAGACAGGACAGCTATTTTTCTAGAAAGAGTGAGTATGAGTGACGGTCAAGGTGTGAGAGTCAATGAGTGCGATTGTGGGTTCAGGTGTGTACGCAAGACGGAATCTTAGATGTTTGGGATCCTTGGCTCCAAAGATGTGTGCATTTCTCCTCTGCAGGTCCACTCCTTCCCGACGTGCGTGGGACTCCTTTCAATGGTGGCCTAGGGCTCAGAAGAGGCCTTGGCTTACAGTGCCCATCCCCAAACCATCTTTCATGCATCAGCTGTTTTTTCAGCTCTCTGGCTACTGGGATTGAATGCACAAAATAGCCTAAGCTTGGACAGCTCTCTCACAAACCAGTTTCTAGGCTACCAGGCTGAGGGGAAGGGCACAGATTTGACAAAACACCCAATTGGTTCCTGGAAGGATAAAAAGGATAAAAGGATGAATGCATGGGCAAATGGGCTGATGGATGTAAGAACAAAACAATATTTGCATGAGTGTGAGAAAGAAAGTGGCTGGAACGATAGAAGTCTGGATGGATGGCCGCCTGGATGGAGGTGAGGAAGGATGGACTGCTGGACTGATAAAAGGAGGGTGAATTGGTGGATGGATGAAGAAGAATGGATTGACGAATGGATGGGTAATAGGATGTATGAATGTTTGGAAGTGTGAGCGAAAGGATGGATGGATGGAAAACTAATAATGAAAGGGTGGATGGATGGAATGGTGAAAGGATTCATGAAAGTATGAAACGATGGATAGATCGATGTATACATGAAAGTCTTAAAGATGAATGGAAGGGGATAATTAGGGACCTCATTACTGTTTGTTTTTATTTTAAAAATCTGCACAGGCCCAGCAAGGCACATCATTATCATGGCCATGGATGCAAGGCAACAATAAAACATGTCCAGAGAACTGGTGATTAATGATCCTGCTGGAGAGCAGTCCTTTGCCTGTTGGTAGTTTTGAAATGCAGATAAACTGTATTTTATTTGGATAGCTCAGTGGGTTACTGCCTTTGTCACAGAGATTCTTGTGTTACTTGCAGTTCAAAAGTTACAATCCTAACACAGGACAGTGGCTATGAACTGTCATCAAAGACCTGCAGACAAACATGAATGGTATAGTTAGAACTTCACTTTTTTTGTGTTACTATAAAGTTAGAAATTCCCCAGTCTTTCATTATTTTAATGTTGCTAAAAAGAGTTTGGGCCGATATACATTTTTATTAGTAAAGCCAAGCCCCAACCACTACGGTATGCTTTAAATCCTGAGTTTGTGCTTCCCCAGCCCAAACCCTCTTTAAATTTACTGCCCACCAGTATGGATGCCACCATGTGATTCCTACATCTTGTAATCCTCATTGGCTCATGTGACATTCCCTGTAGATGGAATTACATACTAGCGATAAAACCGGTCCTGTCATTGCCTTTATGTTTTTATTTAATTAGCAATCAGGTCATTAGGGCAACTGTGGAACATATTTTAAAGTGCGTGCTCATTATATTTACTGCTATATTTAATGTTTTAAGTTTGAAGGTGATTTTGCTAATGTTTTTTACCTACTAAAAATGTAACACATATTTTAAAAATACAAACAATTCTTATACAACAAAACACACATACATATAAAATATATACTAGAATACATAACAATAATAATAACGATATTTTTAACAACTATATTTTTGCAAACGATATTAAACACTTCAATATTTTTAAAATGGATAGTACTTACCTTAAATCGATATTCTTGACCACGATATTCCTACTGTCGATATTTCTGATCCACAATATTTATACCTCGATATTTGTGCAACTCAATATTTATGACTTGATATTCTGTCCCTGCACTGAATACCTTTTTGTCACAAACCTTCATTAACACGTTCTGTTACTAGATGAACCTGCGGCATAGGACAGCATCTTACATGTAGATCAACATGCATTATTTATGTGACTCTTTGCCAATGCCAAAGCTTTAAAAACAATGATTTTAACCTTGAGGACCATCTTCTATTCCATTTGAAGATATTTCCTGTGGAACATGTTTTAAATGAAAAACTACAGAACTCCAGAGAAAACATCTATATGTACTGTCTACAATTATTGTATCCAGATGGTCTGAACACCCCTGACAATGAAGCGTGATTATGGCATATCTCAAGAGATTTCCGAACTTCATTGATTACACATTCCAAATAGAATATTCACTCATAATGCTTTATGGAAATCCAGCAATGTCAGCTGGGCAGCCAATGAGAAAATTATCTTGTACTACCTGAAGAAGGAGGAAGCTAAAACATTGAAGGGGAAATCTATTTTTGTACCCTGGTGTACCCACCCTCTAAAGAGTAATTCCATTTCCATTCACAAACTGCACTTTTAAAGTTACTACAGCACAGGGGACCCAAAAGAGTAGTAAATGTACTCTAGTTAGGAGCTAGAGTAAATCCCGCACCGCAAATGGCCAAACAGTGATATTGCAAGACCCTTTATAGAAAATAAAGGAGTAAGGAACCTCCCATTTAGGAATTATTGTATATATATTTCAACTAGTTAAAAATATAAATATTTTAATTTAATGTTACAAATCATCTAAAGATAAAACATATTTATTATCATATACATATTTCAATTACCTTTTTGAATTTAAAAGTTAATGTAACATGAATTTATATTAAAATACAGTAAAATTACTTTTAATTAATTATTTTCACCACTTTTACTAATTTATAATACACAGTAGAGATTTTATTTTTACTTCAAATGGGATTTTTTATTTTAAACTTCCCAAAAATGATTTTAATTTTATTTAATGTATTCAGAATATTTATGTATTGACATTACTTTAATAGTAATCTTGCATCATTTTATTTTGTTCTATGTTTAAAATAAATATATAACATTTTACATCAATATGTAGCATAAAAAAGTTTTACAAATGTTTTCAAGTTTATAAAACTTTTGAGTTTCTCCTATACTATCCATAGGGAGAGCTCCTGTCCAGTGGGAACTGCAGGATTCCCAATGATGGAGACCCTGCCCATGCCACTGGGACATTTTGCCACCCTGTTTAGGGTGGGGCAACAGTCTCTTACAGTCTTGGCAGGAGTCTACCTTGCCCAGCAAGGTAAAACTTACTATGGCGCCTATGTGCAGTGAGAACATCCCCTGAATGTTAGTGTCTTTTTTTTGCTTTATACAAACATCTCCCACTTTGGGAGGCTGCTTGTGTAAACAAAAATGAATGCCAAGTAGTAGAACAAATATTACATCCACTCAACCTAAAACCCTGCCTTTAGTGCGTCCATCACGCTGGTGAATGCTCTCAAGGCATAGAGTACCAACCAAGCAAGTACCAACCTCTAATTATGGCTGTTCTTCACCAGGAGAGCAGAGGTCAGGGCCTCTGCTGACCAGGAAGACTGCTGACCAAACAAAAATGACTTTGGTGCATGGTTTAAGGAAGCACAATAGCTGTTCATCCTATCTCTCTTGCTACTAAACGTTCTCAACTTTGGGGCCCACTCACACAATTTCTAGACGATACCGTGAAGAAAACTCCTTTACCTGCTCCCTCACAACAAGAAGTTACCAAGCCTCCTTGACCTCCTATTGTTTATTTATAATTATGTTTAATTTATCATTTTCTATAATATATATATATATTTTATTTTTATTTTTATTTATTTAATTTTGCCATGTACTGTTATTTACGTTTTCTGTGAACCTTTGCTTGTATTCATATCATCTTCTATATTATCCTTTTACTATTTAAATGGATATTATATATCATTATTGTTCTTTATTACACCTTCATGTATTTATGTATTAACAAATAACTGCATATATGAAGTATTGTTTTTATGATCATATTAATCTTTTCAATAAATCTTTTCTTGAACTTAAAAGGGAAGCACAATAGCTATGATTGCTAGGCTGTAGATCATGGGTGTAAGCACATAAAAAATATTAAGCTACTTACTACATGTGATTTTAATAATTAGTCCTTTCATATAAAAATAAAGGACTGTATCACACAACATGGAACATCACTGTTTTCCCAACAAACCCCAAACATGAATAAGTGTAGGATCCTGCTAGTGAATATGGCAACGATGCCTTTAGCCTTAAATTGAAGACATTACCACCACAGCGAGGGGATACCCAGCACCCGTAGGTAACAATACAAGTCTTGATTTTTTACAGCAAGGAGTGTTGGTAAACAGATGACTTTCAAATGATACCAATGTGTAACTTGAAAGATAGTTTTGGGTTTAGCAGTAGTACTGCTTCCAAAAGAAGGCTTCGTTGGTTGGTAAAGGCCTGCTCCCTGTTTTGTAGGCCCAAGCTGCAGGTGAGTGCCTTTTATGAGGGACAGGACCTTTCCTGGCTGGAATAGCACAAGGCGGAAGGACATTAATGCTATTCGAACATTTCCTACACTGGGAGAAAGTACAAGACAAACATTTAAATATTGCAGCAGAAACCCTTTACTAATTAAAGTAGTGTCTTCGCTGGAAAGAACAGTATCATTGTATCCTTTGGAGACCCCAATAATATTACTGAATATACCTGTTTATAATGTGGACATTTTTTTTTATTCTATACATTTTCAGTTTCTTAATGGAACCCAATATTTCACACAGTTGGGCTTTACAGTTTAAACTTCTGCAAACGTTTAGTTAATATACTACAACGAGTAATCGTGCTAGCTTGCTATTCGGTGTTAAAATAATCTGTAATTTTCCACTGACAACCAAAATACAACGAACAAAAAGTTCAGGTGACCCGCTGAAAGACCCCAGTGACATAGAACTGAATAATGGAGCATTCCAGGTGTGCTCCAAATGGAAATGCAACTTTCCCTGTTCACAAAGGGGACTGACATGAGCTAAATGGAGGATTCAGCCCTGAACATCTGCGAGTGCCTGATCCATAACAGTTACAGTATTTCAATGCTATAGAAAAAGGATCGTATAGGAAAACATCATGTCATAAAGGAAGGCTCACTCATTCATAACGGACCATGAGCAAACATAACTACCAGCACAATGGTTTTCATAACAAAAATAATGGTGTTTACCTAATTATGGTAGAAAAAAAGGACTGCATTAAAGGTTTTCAACTGGGTTTGTTCATGAGTGTACATCTGCTGAAAGACTCCTGACAAACCTGTATGCATCTTTAAATAGGTGTTAAAATATCTTTGAGCAAAAGCGAATAACATAACATCTGTCAGTCGGATAAAACCTGCTCACCTCAAGCTTACTTTTTCTGAGCTTGTCCACTGGTTACAATGCTCTGCCCCAGCTGCACACAGTGCCTTATTATACTCTGGTTCTGCTACACTTATTTTTACTGGCTAAAGATGACTGTTTTGTTCATCTTTCCACACTCTATTGTCCCTCTTTCCTTTGCATTAGTTCACTCACATACCTTTGCCATTAAGAGCATCCTTTTTGCGCCTGGAATTGTTTGCATAACCAAGGGTGGTAGGTGAGCTCTGACACTCTTTATTGAAATTGGAGTCAATGAAAGAGATGCGGCACATGGTGCTTTTCAGAGTTTATTCACAGCGTACACAATAAAGTTTATACCTGGGATGTACCACGCGTGGCGCGTGGCTCCATCAGGTAATATTTTAACGCCTTTGCTTTACATTGACAAGCAGTGTTGTAGTATTTTGTGCAGTGTTGTAGTATTTTGTGCAGTGTTATAGTATTTTGTTCTGATTAGGACACATAAAAATATGCAGGCGTAATATTCAATGCAAAAACATGGTTGCCAAAAGTGTAAGAAGGAAAAATCTTATTTAGTTACCCACATTAAAAACATACATGCACTCATTTAATGCTGTGTTCAACTTAAGGGATTTAAAATACAGTAACCCAGTATGCAGAATTGCCCCTGGAGGTATGGTTCTTGGCTTATAAATGGGGTGTAGATTGCAGTCATAATGTTAACCCGTAGCATCAACTTTTTGCTGTTGCTAGTAACTTAGTAGAATAATTCAGTGATGTCTTCTAGTTTTACCACAGCGATTCAGCATTATTTTTTATTCACCAGCTTGAAGTGTTGCATTTTGATTAATAGGGTTAGCAAACACTTCTCCCATTTCTGCACAGCTTTCATTATGCATCGGGTTCTATGTGTGATGGGAAGTGGTAGCCATTATACATGTATATTCTACCTGATTTAAAATGAACACCGAGCCCCCATCCTTCACATTAACTAGTCCTCTGAATCCTAATTCGTAAGGTCAGGACAGCCACAGCTACTTGACATGCCAGGCCTTCCTCAGCACCCTCTACCTAAGCATGCACACACTTTGATTTTCACGTAGCTGCTTAGCAGCCCAATATCCCGTTCAAAAGAACGCTCTGTCCACAAAAAAAATGTTCACGAGTCTCAATCAATATTCTATGCTGTCAATAGTGAATTACATCTGTGGAAAGCAGCTACCGGGACAAATTGGGGAAATAAAAATCTACTTTTTTGGAGGACAGAAATGTTGCAGCGTATTTTTTTAGGATTTAGTGTGTGTGGTTTAAGGGTTCGCTTTTTCATCATCTTTCTCCTTTATTCAAAAGAATTGTTACCAGCCAGATTGGCAGGGGTGCAAAGAGTTGCCTAACATACGTCCATCTCAGTGTCTTCTTGGGCGTATTTAAGAGCCCCTTGCACCGCTGGAGCGTCACTTTTAGGGACGCTCCGGCAGTGCAAATCACAAAATCATTTTTGTGAGGCCACGCAAAGCCACTAAGCATGGGTTTGAATAACCACATAGATGTGGACTAAGGTAAGGCAGTGCAAATGGCTGCGTTGCCTTCCTCTGTGCTCAGGAGCCATTTCATGTGCATTGTGGTGGTTATTTCTATGAAACACCTATGGATTTTGTCACTTCCCCAGATTTAGGAGAGCATGTAAACCTGGGGAAGCCCAAAACCTTATGCCTCCCGAGGTGAGATGCACCATGGTGCAAGGGTGCCTTCGTTAGAACTAGGCTGTCAAAACAGCACCAGTGCAGGGGGAAGGGATAGGAAATGCACCATATTGTATAAGTACAGCACATTCATGAAAGGACAGGAATGTACCACATTGCATAATATATGGTGCATTTCTGTCCTTTCACTTTGAAACAGGGGTGGCCAACGCAGGCACCCTTGCAACATGGTGCAAGGGTGTCTGTTTTGTCAGCAGGATAGTTTTGTGCAGGAAGGGGCAGTAAGGGGCATCTTCCAGCAGAGAAACAATCCTAAGAGGCATTTTTCTCTTTCTATGTGTGCCTCCATATCTGTACTTAGGGAGAGAAAGCAAAACATACAATTGATAGACGGAATGCAGAACAAATCGAAACAGTCACCACCAGTCAAGAGATCTGGGGGATAAATCCACCATTCTTTTGCTCACCATGCCACCCCAGTTTAGACCTGGCCTTCTGCAAATCAGTCTTGACCCTCTGCCTCATGGGAACAGTCCGGCCGGAACTGCCAAGCCAGGTCTTCCCCGGACCGCAAACAAGCATCCTAGGACAGGTTTCACTCCAGGATAGCTTGATTCTAGTGGCACAGTGAGCCCAGAACCCACGTCTGGGCATACCTGGCACATTTCGGGCAAGAAAGCAAAAGACACACAATTGATGGATGGAATCTGTACTGGGCACTGCATCGAAATGACACAGGACTACATCTTGATTACAGGCCCACACCCATTAACTCACCTATGGACAGTCTTCAGCATTCAGCGTTTCCCTTGATCATCAATGTGAGTATCACAACGCAAGCTAATCTGAGGCTCTGACACTACTTTATAATCAGTGGCAGACTCCTCTTGAAAGCAAAATGCTCAATGATTTCATCTACAAGTGAACAGAATGGAAAGCACCATTGATTGCATTAACCCAAAAGTGTGGCATTTAATGGAGCCTTTTTCCACTAAAACTTTATTCATAGTTGTTTCCATTAAAGTCAATCAGTGACCATGGAGCATTGCGGAGGACTATGCCCTTAACAGGCTGTTGTTTGAGTGATGAGACCTGCAGAAATGTTTCTCTGTACGAAGATAACATTAAACTCCTAGCTGGTCCCTCATAGCCGGTCCCTCCGTCCAGCTTCTTCAAAAACAAATCATGCACATAGGGCATTATTCACAAAGCAATTTGTGCTCATAAATCAGGATTATGAGTCTTATGTCAGGATTTATGGTGACCTGGTATGCACTAGACATTCCCTCAGAGCCATAAAACCCTGTACTGCTGTGGACTTTTTCACCACGAGTGAGTAGAATTACACAAGGGATAGAGAGTGGCCATCACAAGGTGTGGTTTTCTTATGGACATGCACAAGTTTCTATTCACACCCTTTGTTTGGAAGAAATGGCAAGAGCTTTAATGCAGCAAACTACAGGAGTAAATCCACTGAAGAACGGGAATGGAACATACCAAATCTTTGTACGGGTGTACGAGACGGGATGTCTAAACAGTGATAAATGCTTTATTCATTCCTTGGGAAACTGGAACAATGGCTTTATTTACTCAGTATTAGGCCTTCAAAGCCACAGCTAAACTAGGGAAAACCATACATCTGCATCTGCAATGAATAGCTCTTCTGGAAGTCCTGATTTACAGTTCCTTATGAGAATTATGCCAAAAGAATGTTCTTAAATATGTTCATATGAGACAATATAATCAGCCGCTATAATAAACCTTCTTTATATGACCATTAACTTGATTATCTATTGGAAAGTCTCAAAGCAGCATCACAGTAAACATGTGCACATTGTGTGTGGGGCTGTAGGTCAAAGCGGAGGAAGCCAAAGTAGCTGGGTGCAAACCTCTCTCCTGTGGGAGTCCCCTTCTTGTACTGATTACTGCCAGTCATGATTAATTGCTTTTGGTAGAGTCATCACCTAGTTTCTGGTGGCCAAACTCTTAGTTGATGACAACCTGCCTGACGCCTTGATTGTCTGCCCATATGTATCTAGACCATGGTCCGGATGCACAGAATGAGTGGGAGGAATCCGGCTGTAGTCCCTCATTTTTGCTACACATTGCAGATCAGTATAGACAGACTAGAGGAAATGTATAGAGGAAAATAGAACAAACCAGCTATAAATGTGAGCTTATGAAAGGGGGAGCACAGGGCAAATGTGGTGGGTCGAGTGGAGTGAAAGCAGGCAACTGAAATCCTGCATGACTTAGAATGTGATGGGGAGGTGCCCTAAGGCAGTATGTTTTCTGCCGGAAATCCATTAGGGTGTTGATAAATGCACCCTTGTAGCAGACAATTATTTAATCAGTGAAACAGAAATATTCTGTCCTCCTTTACCCTGTCAGTGTTTTCTAATGTCAATGACAATTCGATGCTACCACAGGACAGATAATGCATTTCCTCTTGTGCCATTAATACTATCTGGTGGAAGTCATGTTACCAGAGTGTGGTACATAATGGGTGTTGGCTAAGGCAGCCACTCTGGATTTCCTACTAGTCAGAGTGTTTTAGCCTTAGAGTTAAGATTCGGACTTCTACAAAAGGCAATGACAACTATGCAAAGGCTGGTCACACATGTTCAGCATGCCAAAAGCCAAATTCAGATTTTTATAGGATGAGAGACTAAAAAGGGATTTAAATGTAGACAGTCTTCACAGACCCTTCTAAATGCCACCACCCAAGATTCATTTAGTGGCAATGTGAATTTATCAGGCGTAGATGACAGAATTCCAAGAGAAGGGAGACAAATGTGGACCCCGTACTATTATTAACCTTGACAAAGAGAGAGCATACTCCGTCTATCAAGCCAGTCTTGGAAAAGAGTCTCAGAAGAAGAAGGAATATTAAAAAATAAAAGTTAAAAACAGAAATGTGGAATATATCATTGTGCAAGAAAGTTTCCCTAACGCGTCTGGTTGCAGCCACATTTTTAAGAGGTCCCTGCTATACAGTTAAACCAGACATAGCTTCAAAGTGCTCATCATATGCCCAGCCATTACATAGGATCTGTGAGGATACTAGTAAGGAACTAATTGGAATCTCAATAGGCAGCATCAGAATCCCTACAAAAGCTTATCCACCCTTGGGGCCAGTAGTAACATCAATGAGTTGGTTGTTGCTACCTAGTGTCATACCTCGACGAATATGAGGAGCTAGTGAGACTGGTTAAAGTGCAGAAAACTCTCAATAAGAGAGAAGGGCCCTTTTGTACCAAAGAGGTAGAGCACCAATTAGACCAAGGTCAAGAAAATAAAACTACCTTTGGCAAAACTCATTCATAAACTTTCCATACGTACATACATTTGTACTGACAATATCACCAATACATAAACTCAAAGATATGTGCACAGTGCTGGCTAGAATTCTTTCAGCAATTTAATATATATTCTTTTCTAAAACGTTTAATTACATTAAAACCACAATTTATGGGATACAGTTAAAAAGAGGCATACAAAACATGCTTCATTTGAATTTACTCAGAAATCACAAAATGATTGTGTTTGATTATGTTTTTGACTATTGTGCTCTCATGTTTTAATTGTACTGTTGTGGTTATTTGTGTATGTTATTGTGTTACGCTCTGTTGTTTACTTCAGGTATGTCAACAGACACTGCTATATTTCCAGTGAATATGTTAACATCCAAGGAATACAAAGAAGGGAAGCTGCAGCCGTCAAAGCCTACGCTCCTCCCCATGATCCCGGGCACACAGCCTGCCAGTCATGATTCTCAATGGGAAAGTATTCTCAAGGAGACAGCTTCTTTCTCTTTGTGAATCAGTTACCATCCCAGTTTGGGAATTGGTCCCTGATCAATAATCTGTGATGTGATTGAATCCATTGATGCATATCATTCTGTATTGCAAATAGGAGGAGGATGCCCCCCTTTGAAGCTTTCCATTTGGAATTCTAAAGGATTGCAAAAGTCATTTTGCAAGTCAGAAAGGCTTTTCCGACGCTGCTCTGCAGCAGCAAAGCCTGCAATTTTGCAAACCATAGGCTTTGTGAATGCAAAAGAGTTTTGGATATCAGGCCCCTTATATTAAAACATGCTCATAGTGAAAAAATAATGTGCAAAAGGTTTTTGCATTTACTTTTTCATTTTGCTCGCTTTGCAGGATGAGTTGAAATACCTCTCAGTCCATAGTTCTGTGAAGACAATGTTCTCCAGGCCATAGCTGGAGGAAATAGCATAGGCAACACTTTGTGGTATCAGTAATTCTATGTGAAAAATGTATCCGAAAAGCCTTATTCCTCAGTGTGTAGTGCAATGGCTATAAGCAGGTGCAGAATCAACCAATACCATGCAAAAAAGCTATTTGTACAAGGTTGTTTTTGATCGTGTTATAACCATACTAAAAACAATGATCTTTAATGTCTAAATAGCGACATATATATGATTTATTAACTGGATGCGTTACCATGTAGGGGCCTACATAGGGGTTGATGTTTGTGGATGTGTGTTCTTGATGGGACGAACCTTGCGATGACATGCGTTGGTACTTCTTTGTTTTTAGACCGTTTACTGCTTGCTGACCGGGATATACTCCTTCGAGTCATCTTTGAGGTATTCTAGTAATATAGTTGTCGTCCTGGTTATATATATTTTTTTATCATTTTTGTTTCAGAATTTGGACTTCTGTTTGGCTCACTTAGTGCAGAGATAAGAAACTACATGCATTACACCTTATGGGGTGTTTTTTCATGAATCGAGTTGCAATTTCTTTTTTTTTTTTTAACCCTATGACTTTTTCATCTCTGATACCCTAGCTACTAACTATTTGCTAATACCACTTCATATTTATTTTCAGATACTTGCTTTTAAATTATCCTTGAGGGAAATTGACTGAAGTATTTACCCTATTTGAGATGGTTACTACTCGCAATTCACGCTATTAAGCAGAGTACGGATTCTTTATGGTGAGTGTTAACTACCACACTCAGATTGCAAAATTCTTGAAGGTGTCTCACTTAATTTGAATATGGTAACCACGAGTCACTATCTTTAGAATTCCTGACTACATGTTGGCATCTGTGTTCTACTACACAGATGCATTGCCAGTCTGAACGGAATGTTTTTGACTGTAATGCTCGACTTGGGCTTGTGACTTATTTTGCGAGATTTCTTTTTATCTTGCTATGCACTATCTTCTGGATTATTTTTTCTTTCACACTTTTTCACTATTCATCTCGTTTTTTGGCTTTATCTGAATGAACTATTAAATCTATAGTTGTATTCACTGGGTGTTAATTTCTAATTTCTTACCTCTAACAATCTGGGTCGTTTTGCTTTAATGTTTTAATGCTTTACCTGTTTGGTGTCATTGCCAATTAGGAATTCATGTTGTCAGCAATAATATATTGTTTGAATAGAATCTTCTGTCCTTATTTTGTAGCCCTGAGGAAGTTGTTTGGGCCATTTACCCTAAGACGAAACACGTGTTGGCTACAAACATCCTTGGTCTTCTTGTAAACATGATCTATCATGTCAAATTCATGAGGGGAGATCCTGACAACTGAGTCAATAAAGAAGAAAATTTTCTTACACATATGAATTGGACTTTGTTCTTGCAATGCTGATACTTTTATTTTGAATACTGATTTGTTTATGCTTGGGAACGATTCATTGTTTTTGCATTTATCTTTTGTTACCTACTGTAACGGAGGATTATTGGGACATCGGGGGCTGTTTCCCTTTCCGTTCCCTGGAGCACTTCTCTGTCTTACCTTCTATATACACAAATATTGATTTTGCGCAAATGTAACCTAGCCACAGTTCGAGGTCTCATTATAACCATACTACTCTGAATGAGGTTGCTAAAGTTCTGCCTCAAACGTGCAATATTGGTATTAACTCATCTTCCAAGATGTGGAGGAAAAGAGTACATCTGAAAAATTAACAAACTTAAATCAATAAAGAAATATTAAAATACATTCATACATAGACCTCTGCATGGTATGACCTTGCCCTGTAATTGTAAGAGTTTTGGAAAGTGGGTTATTAGTAGTTGTAAATGTGCATTTGCCACTGGCAATAGGGCCATAGGCAGTGGGGCAAAAGGGCAACACGGTCCAGGGCTCAGTATAGGTCTCAATAATTTATTCCCATGCTCAACCCTTGGTAGCTTGGCTGTGAGCAGTCAGTCTTAACTTAAGAGACAGATATTTAAAGCATTTAAAAATACCAATCCAGTAAATAATTAAGACACAACACACAATAAAAATCCCACACCAATTTATACAAATGGTAAATATTTCTATCTTTCAAATGACACTACAATAACAAGAATCCAGTGTAGGGAACCGGTGATATGAATTTTTAAAGATTTAGCACTTTATAGCACTTAGAAGCCTATAGCAATGCCTTGGGACATCTGGTCGTGCTGGACCGGGAAAAGTGAAAGTTTCAGGCCAACCACAATGGAGCCCTGCTCGGATACCCCTTGCTGTAGGCCATGGTCAAGATTTTACCTTCGGGCTTAGAAAACTTTTCTGGAGCTTTTTCCGCCGGGGTCCCTCAATGCTTTTCACCAGTCTGAGTTTGGTGAGGGTTCACCGGCTTGCTTTACAGGAAGCTCCCAGTCAAACTCTGGAAGTCAGACCTCCGGAGCTTTTCAGCAGGGTGAACCAGCAGGGCAGTCTGGGAATTCAGTTCCCACAATCCACTTGGACAAAACCCTTACAAATACACTGGACGCACTCCAGACTGGGGATTCTAGGCGGTGATGGTCCAGGTGAGCTCCGTTAACCTATAGCTTGCAGGGAGTCCACTCTTCATTCCTCTTGAAGCAAGGCACATCTAAAGGGCTATAGTTTCTGATAATGCCGCAGGCGCAGTCAGTCAGAATGCTGGGCCTCATGGTGCAAATCGAGTTCCCAGCTTGAAAAGCCTTCTTCTTTTCTTAGATTCAAGCAGCACATTCGCGAGGCTCTGCACTTCTCACATATTTATTCAGTGTTCTCTTGGGTCAGGCAGTAAAGCACTCCTGTCCAATGAGGTGCAGAGCAACGCCCAGAGCATAATCTTCTCCCAGAAAGCCCTATTCTTCAAAACTCAGTATGACTGAACCTGCAGCAGATGAGCAAGAACTAGTTGATCCAAACTCCAGTATGGCTCATTTCCATGGCTCTCCTCCCCCTACCATCTGCAAATTTGTGCCTTAAGCCTGCCCCCTGGCTCGGTCAGGAGGGCTGGTGGGTAGATGGATCTGTCATTCGCTGCCTGTCCTATCCCCCTTTGAAGCTCCACGGTTTATGACCCCTCCCCCCTGCTCTGGCATTCCTGTGTAGCAGAGCTCTCTTCCAAGAGATAGCCTCTCACTCGGTGAGCCACTTATCACTTCAGCAACGCAGCCTGGCTAAACCTTTCAAGTCTGGCCAATGAGGGAAAACCACATGATGGCTATATTTTGGCTTACAGACAAGAAAGTCTTATGACTTATTTGCTGTGATACTTTAGGATAAATTCAACAATAGCAAATTGTTGGATTTATCAATACCATTCTTCTAAGTCCTTGAATGATATTTACTTTCATTCCTAACCATAGTTATGCGTTCATAAACTAATGTAATGTTATCCTATGTGGCTGAGGATCTACCATACGGCAAATGAAATGTGCAATTTCTGCAACACCTGGGCCAATAAAATATCTTTTATAAGGACCCTGCTTATAGCTACATCACCCCCCCCCCCACACCTAGGGGAGACTTTAGGGGTCCTGAATATGCAAACATAGTGTAGGTTCTCACTTCACAGTGCTCCTAGCACAACAGTTGATTTTGGGAAGCACTGTACTACAATAGGGGACATGTAATATGCAATATCTCTATCACTAGGACATATAAAACTTCTTATATAAGAGCGCTCCTTATAAGTACATGAGCTCCCACCCCTGGTACACCTTGGGGAGACTCTGGGGTACCTAATATGCCAAGATATTGTAGTATATCGCTTTGTAAGTGCCCCTACCACCAAAGTTGTGTTTGGGCACAATTTACATCTAAAAGCAGTCCTGCTTCACAGGGTTGCTTTTAAATTAACCTCAGTCTCTCATGCGCGAACACATGCAAGTGCAGAAATGGCTGCCATGCCCTATTATAGACTATGGACCTAAATGTTGTTTTAATCCCCCTGCCCTATTATGTACTAGGGAGGTATTGGGTAGGCAATGCCAATCATAGGTGTAACCTAACACATAGTGTGCCCTAATGTATGTGCGTCTGTTCATCGTGTGTTTTCAAGATAGCACTGGCCCTGGCCCCCCCTAGGGCCACTCTTAGAGTCAGAAAACCAGCATCCCGCGGTCTCAAATGGGATGTAAAGTGGGGAGACATTGAAAACAGGTCTTGCTTTCCAACAAAGAGTTTACTTATTGAAAAGTTAAGACTGATTAGACATTAGTTTAAAAAAGTACGGACTTCAAGCCAATATGATGTGCAAATGTTTAAAAATGTGAGCATTTATATTAGACCTTCACAGAAGGCCTATTTGACAAAAGAGTGTGTAAGGTCGCCAATGCCCACAACACACCCCCAAATTAGTCTTAACACAAGAGTAGAGTAATCAGGCTTTTTAACTATTGAAACAAAATTCAGAACGCATCAATACTGTGGCTTTTGGGGTGACGGGGTTTGTAAATCAAACTCTGTCTATTATAGCATTATTAGGTAATTACCATGGCTTATGAAGTAGAAAACGTTCATGCTAAGTGCTTTTTAAGCTCAGTAGATTGGATGAGTCAGAGGAATGTTGATACTCATCGAGGAGATTCGTTTTTTGCACAACTACAAAATAAACATCGCAGAACAGTAATGCAGACATTGCTTGCCAAGAACGCAGACCTACAGGTTGCTAGATTACACTGTTTTTTTTTTACCCCAGCGGTTTATCTATTTTCTTTTTTATACAAATAAATCATCTATGACTTAAATCCAATCCGTACTTACTTCACCCAGTCCAATGCACATAAATCACTATTATTATTATTATGTGTTGATGGCCATAATTCCTCTAAAATGAATGTACCATCTAGGGTTGCTAGTCACACAATACAATTGAGCACTGGCAGAAGCAGCAGTCGATCAATCAACATGTCTGTCCTTTTACCACGATGTCGGATTATCAAGGTTGTGCATTCAGAAGCATTTTAAATGATGTGAGATTCATTAAACCAATCCCTTGCCTACAAACAATCATGGGTCCCTCCTAATGTCCTTGTCGTTGTGTGAGGATGCTGGATGAGGAAGAAAGCATTAATGTTAAGAACGAAATAACCTTAAATTGCATTTTGCTAATGTTAAATGTGCATGTGTGTGTGTGTGTGTGTGTGTGTACGTTCGAGCAAACATGTGCAAATAATACTTCTGCAGCATAATACGTAATGCAAAATGCTTATATAATCAATTTATGTTCTGTTTCTGTTTTGCACTGCAAATTGAATGTTCCTTATTTCTGTGAGTTGCTGTCTTCACTCTAGCTTTACTCCTCATACACTCCTGAACTGCAACGAAAGTCACAGCAGCTCATTAAGAAAACCCTTGTGATGGGGCTGCATAGTTGGACTACAAGATGTGACACTTTAGAAGAATTTACAAGGAATTTGCATAAATTAAGTCACATTTTACCCACATGCATTTTGCTCAGAAATGTTTCCATTTCCTAAACACATTAACTAAAGATTAAGATTTCACATCCACGGTATTTTTTTTAAATCCAAAGGGGCAAAATAAAAAGGCATTTAGAAATATTTGTTGTAGTGCCCCTAAAGTACAACTTCACGAATTTCTAAATCCAATTACCTCTTTAACCCTTCTGTCATCCCAGTACTTGTATATGGGATTCCACCGAGCCCTATTCAGGCACCAAGTGAGCCAGTTAAAAGGTACAGGACTGCCACTCTCCCTTTCACATGTCCATTCCCTCTTGGTGCGCCTCTTAAGTGGTAACATAAATTAGGGAAGCCCTTGAATAGCTTCTGTTCTTTCTGTCAGCTACATTTTGTGGACCTCGCTTGGCTTGCACCTTGGATCACACTTTTGGACCGTCCTTCATTAGAACAGAGCTCCCTGGCCCCTGTAATTCTAGGTGGGCCGGTTGCTTCAACTTTGTCTGATCTTGTGGTGCCCTTGATGTATTTTGGGATTGTTGGGTATAGATTATTCTCACCCTCACCAGCCCCTGATAAGTAGGATGTTTTTCCGGGTATCACGCCTTGGCCTAATTGGGCAACAAGGCACTCAATTTATCTTCTGGAGATTTTTTGCAAGATATCTAAAGCTCACCTGAGCTACTTTATAGCTGCTTTTGAGTTTCATCCTTCCTGGTCTGGGACCCTGGGTATGTTGGTGGTTGGGCCGGACCAAACATTTTTGGAAGGATAGCCTGCTCATTTCCTGTCTGTAGGTGATCTCTGTGTCGGAACTAAGTAGTCAGTGAGGTTATTTTTCTTTTATTTCTTCTGTTATAGTTCTCAGCAAGGTGGAACTTTGGAAGACTTTCAGTTGTTCTCCTTGGATGACATATTTCACATCATGCATTTTAGACAGACAGGCAGGCAGGCAGGCAGGCAGGCAGGCAGGCAGGCAGGCAGGCAGGCAGATAGATAGATAGATAGATAGATAGATAGATAGATAGATAGATAGATAGATAGATAGATAGATAGATAGATAGATAGATAGATAGATAGATAGATAGATAGATAGATAGATAGATAGATAGATAGATAGATAGATAGATAGATAGATAGATAGATAGATAGATAGATAGATAGATAGATAGATAGATAGATACTTTAAACTGTTGAAATTTAGAAAAAAAGAGGACCAATCCCTTTTAATGCAATGAATTTGGTAGCCTTTAGGGCCATTGCAAAGTGGCAAATTAAGAGACTTTTTCTCTTTCAGTGTGTGATTGTTTCTCATTCACAATGCAGTGTACGAAGCACACTTAGAGATGTCATTCTTCAAAGAACTCGTTGGAGGATAGAGATAGACACAGATGTAGAGGAGTTAATTTTTCTCCTCCTCTTTTTTCTGAGGGGCAGATTCAAGCTCTGATTTCTTCCCTTTTTGTGGAATTTTGAGAAGTATACAACAATGAAAAAAGACTGCATTTAAAGGCAGATGTCCGGATTCTTTGTCTTCTTCTTCTGTGTCGTTCTGGAAAGTTTTTTCACTATCATCACTTTCATTGTCGCATCCTTCAGAACATGATGACAACATCCAGAATCCAGATTCAGGCACAGGGTCAAATGCATCCAAAGAGCAGAAGTTCCAACAGTATTCAAACACCTAGCAGATAATTTGCAGATTCCTGTTGAAAAAGACTTACCCAGCATCACTTCAGTTTTTGTTCCTGCAGTTTCAGTAGTATCCTGCTTCATTTCTTGATATTACTCATGGGATTCATGAGCTGTTATTAAGGGAATGTAAAACTACTGACCAGGCAGGCTTACAGAAATTCATGACCCATATGTATACCCTGGCCGAGGGTAAATTAGTGTTTCCTTCCTCAGTAAAGTCAGAGCTGCTATTAGCCTAATTTGAAAGATGTTTCAGTATCTGATTTAGTGGACTCCACAGTAGAGGCTGCATTGAAGAACAGTTTTTCTGTCCAACCCTTCTGAGCTGCTATTTATGAAATCTCTTCTTCATAATCCTCGGTTGAGGACTTTCAAGCTGATGTTTCTTCCATTAAAGAGGTGTTGGATTGCGTTAACGTATTATCATATATCTAGAGTGAGGCTAAATTTATTTCTGATGCAACTTGTGACATTCTCAAATTGTCAGCATGTGCTGTACTTTTGAATGTTGTCACTCATTGTCAAATTTAGTGACAGTATTGAAAGTCAGAGGGCGCTCAAAAGGTAGGCCTTCTTCGTATGGCCTTTTCAGGGTTTTGCTTCTTAGGAGATTGTCTGGAGGAGATGCTTTGTTGTCTCTGTAAGAATCAGAAACATACCCATATGTCCAGTAATCAACTTAAGCTTGTTTTCCCCTTCAAAGTTCTTCTAGTAAATATTGGAAGACATGTTTTTACTACTTATGGTACATTCCCTACCTCTTCTTTTCTAAGTTAATGCTCTTGCTCCTCTGTCCCTTTTTCAAAAAGTAAAAATCATTCTTAACTATGCCGCCCCTTCTGCCTGAGATTCCAGTAGGCGGATGTCTCTTCTACTTTTAACATGTCTCAGAAGAATGTGTCATGGACACTTGGGCACAAGAAATAGTCTGTCAAGGGTATTATCTGGAATTTTAAAAGGTACCTCCAGATTTTGACCTTGTTCCCACACCCTAGCCACAAGACCCTGTCATGCAACGTGTTTTAATCAATGGAGTGGTGGATTTGGCACTGAAGAAGGCCATAATTCCCCTTCATCCAGTGGAGGGGGGAGGGATTTTAGTCTCCTGTATTCTTGGTGAAGAAGATCTCAGGAGACTTCCGATTTATTTTAATTATCAGGGAAATGAAACTATTCATGTTCGAGATTTTCTTCAAGATGGGTACTCTAGAGTATGTAATCTTGTTTAGTTTTCAATGGGAATGTATTACAGCAGTACATCTTCAGGGCTCTAGTCTCAATTTTTAAGAAATATTAGGAATCACAAGGATGATTAGACTATGGCATCACCAGACGTTCACAAGAGTTTTAGGGCTTTAGTTAAGTTCCAGTACTGTCAGGCATGGAAGTTCTAGAAAACTGAAACATAGTAGTTTTGATAATGTGCTTATTGTAGAGGCTGTGCTTCCAGGGCAGGGTTAGTGCTAGTGGGGCCAAGAACTTGTCATCAGTATATAAACAGCACATGCAGACATGGTAGGTGCCTGGCAACATCTCTTGCTGTGTCAGATTTCAGGTGATGCATTATTCTGTCACCCAGCCTTGCGTTCCCTACATTTTCTCACTTCTCTGTTCCCCAGTTTCCTTTTCCACCTTACCTCTTTCCATGTACAATTTCTGTAATCCTTGCTTCTCTACTTGCTGTCCTCCAGTAGCTGTTTTCACATTGCTGCAGTCTGCCATCCTCAGTGCCCTGCTTGTGACAATCTATCTGACATCAAGAATTCATATGCTCTGCTACTATCTCACCTTACTACCTTCTCAGTGCCATGAAGTTCCGATTCCTTGTACGACTGGGGTTTGTTATAGCCTGTTATAGCTTAGAGAAGGGTCATCCAGAGATCCTTGATTTATTTTATTTCTGATTTGCACAAATCTTAGTTGAAAACACTTTTCTGGAAACATTGCTTATTTGTTTTCTTTGTAAGATTACGAGAGGAGGTTCTGCAAAGATCCAGAGTCACATTTGTGTCAATTACAAACCAGTGTCTGTGGGGTCTTACCCTTTCCACAATTTTTCCCCAATGTCCTTGTTGGGATATTATTTGTCTGTATCTTGGCTGGAACAGATGGATGCCTGCGAATGTCAGCAGTAGTCTTTGGGTTTCCTACATTTCTTCATAACTCACTCATGCCAATTTGTTCACCACATCCCCTCTTTTCTATAGGAGGTCTTCATTGGAAGTTCCAGGTTTTAAATTCTGTACTAACCTATCTAACATCTGCTCCAAGAAAATTCACAAAACTGTTGACCCAGCTAATCTCACTTTATCACAATAGAGAGTATTCTGGTTCATCCTTATTTAAAGGACTAGCTAATTAATCTACTGTCATTTTGTCATAGAGATTCAAGACATCACAACCAGAGTCTGTTTCCTATTAAAGAATGGGTTCCTCATCTAATACATGAAATTCTGTCTAAAGTTTAGGGGTGGGCTTAACATGCACAAATTGCTGTAGCATAATTATGTGCAATTTCAGCAAAATTAAGCAGAATTATGTGACAAACGTAACACTGCATTTGGTGCTATTTTCTTAGTACAAAATGCACTCTTGCATCAAAAATGGACCCAAGGATGCATTTTGCACTAAGGACATAAATCTGAGGTCCCCAACCTGTTTTAGAATAAGAGCCACTTATGATCAATGAAAATCCTCCCGAGCTACTAACATTATTAGAGATGTAATAGTAACAACATAAGACAAGATGACATTCGTGGACATCATATACAAGATCTCCAGCTGTAATCACCTCAGGCATGGCTGCTAGCAGTAATGTAATAAATGCTTTGTCAATGTGGAATGCCTATGCATGCATAACACCAAACAGCCAATGCTGCACTGCCCCTAGCACCTACTTAATTAGATTATTAATAACTGTCCCCAACACCGTTTGATTTTTATCACTCAAATATCAGCTTTAAATATATTTTGGAAATCAAGCCATATTTTTCAAACATCAACTCATGAGTTGTGAAAATACACACTTTTTCATTTTGAAATACACTCTTTTCAATTTTGGTGTACATATATGAATACAACCAAGCAAAATCTTCTAATTTAGCTCACTGGGCTGCACCAGTAGCTCTTAAGTTACTCATTGGAGACGCCTGATCTAAATGCAAAATAACATGAACAGCAGCAGACAGTAGTCAGTCACGCTCTGTTCCTGTGCTCTTGCTGAGTGCATTTTCCTCCCAAATTACTTTAAATTATGTGAGCAGACGTAAATGTTTAATTTTTGGTAATTTTCCATCACAAGAGTAATGCAAAATTACAGAAACTACTCCGATTACTCCAGTGTAATTGAAGTTTTACCCAGGCCTAGTAAAACCCTCCAGAGACTTACAATGTATCTAATCCCACTTCCAAAACCTATGTGGCAACTGTGTTTTTTGCTCCATTGCTCCATTGAGACCATCCAGACATCAATAACTCTTAATCAAGCTACTGGCTCGAGAGACTGTCATGGCAAGGATAGGCTTTGAGCACAGGCCACATGGTAAATTCTGGTTCAGGGGGACTTTATTTGAGTTGCCTTCTTCTATAAGGTAACCATTTGTCAGGTTGTCTTTTTGTCTTTCCTGCATGGGCTAGCTGTGGGTTTGTGGTTTTCTGAGCTTGCATTATCAGCGGCTATTAATTTTATTGTTTTGTCCTGCAGTTTTCTCTGTCATCTCCGAATCATATTCTTCCAGTGCCTTCATGGGGTTTGATTAATTTCTATTGAGCCAAGTCATTCTAGTTCGGGCAGGCAATACAGTTACAAAGCCTGTTTAAATAAGCAATCAAAAATGCAGTTTCCAACTCTAGCCTGTTTAGCTAATAAGATAGTTAGGTAGGCAGAACCTATCTTCTGGCACGTTCAGCTTCTTATATTTGGGCAGGACAATGTGATACTTCATTGACTAAGCAGAATCCTTCCTCCCTTGCAGAACGTTTGTCTAGCCTGTCAGAACTTCTCAGAAATATGTCAACGGTTTCGGTCTCCTTGAGTAGACCTAGTTTCAGCTCAAAAAATTATATTCCCCATATTTTCTTTCCAGATTTCCAAATACACAAACTTGAGAGTTATTTCCTCCTATTCCCATTTTATTTGATCGCCTTTGAAGGAAACAGGTAGGGGTCATTCGTATTGCTAGGTTTTTGGCCAAGACAGCAGTGTTTTCTTCTTCACACCCAAGCTACAGAATGGATTCTTCCTCAAACACTTGCCCTCCTGAAAGCTGCAATTTTTCGTTCACTTTAGCTCTAGCAAAAGTTTGGCTGCACCTTGCACTGAGGTCTGTGCTGCCTCCATTCAGAACATTACAGGGCTGCAAAATGGCCACTTCATATACCTTCATCTCCCATTCCAAACTTGATGTGTAGACCCGCAGGTTTTCTGAGTTTGGTTCTAAAGTGCTTTGGGCTGTTATTCCTAAGTGTTTTATTACAATACCTAAATATAACCTCAGGTCAATCTTTCCTTATTTTAGGTGAAGTTCTAGGGATTTTTCAAATGTAATGTTATTTTTTAATACTATACGTAAAGTCAACCCCATGCTATGCATGGCCTTTGGCCATGTGTGGTTGGCCGCTGGGCCTGGCTGCAGGGGTTGGCTGCTGGGCCTGGCCGCAAGGGTTGGCCGCATGGTCTGGCCTACCAACTCCCTTTGGGCAGCCAACCTCAAACTGTGCATAACGTTTGATGCCCAACCCCCTGTGCGTAGAAGGGGGTTGGGTGAAGAGACTGGAGTCCAAACCCCACAGGTGGGCACGTCTGACTATTTGATGCTATAATATAAAGTGTGTCATTTCAAGTAAGGCATTTGCCAAAGTGCCCTAAATACCAATATATAAAAAGTAAGCCTATTAACTTTATGGAGGGTTCAGCATATTAACATAAATAAAGCAAACCTATTGTCTTTGTAATAAAATTGCCAATAATTATAATCAAACATATATTTCATTATTTCACATAGTGCAATGTGTAATCGAAGTGATTGTCCCAAATTTTTTTATAAAGTTTTGATTTTAAAAAAAAGCATCAACAAATCTTTGAGTATTTCTTTTATCATTTTCAGCCAACAAAAAAAGCCATTTCAACAACCACAAGGGGAACCTGCTGAAGGGCATAGAGCTCCAGCTACAAGTGCTGCAAAAAACACATGGAAAGCTCTTCTGGAGTCATGGTTTTAGTGACCCATGATACTTAATTAGTTTTTTTAATGTTGCTACCAGGCAGCTTCACTTCTTGTAGCCCACCAGAACATTACAAAATGCTTGGTGGTACCCCTGCCCCTTCTAGGGGCACTACCAGATTCTAAAAATGTTAAATAAGAAGCCCTTGAAGGGCATTATGGGGCACTTCTTGCTTGGAGCAGTGAATAAACAATTAGCAGCACTTGCAGCTGATTTATTTTTCATTTAGTTTTTTTGTTCTTTTTTGGGCGTCCCGGAGCCCGCCCCAGACACCCACATATTTAATTTTTGTTGGAGGCTGTGAGGATAGTGTTATGTCCCCCGTGGCCCTGCCAGCTCCCTGCAAGTAGCCTTTTTTTATTAATTTATTTATATCTTTTTTTAAACTGGGGTTTTTTGGTGCTCACTTGGAAACTCCACAGCATTTTTTCTGTCCCAGTCCATGGGGGGAGCCCCTGCCCCCCATGGCCCACCAGCTGCCTGCTAGTGCAGGAGCTGGCAACACTTTATTCAGTTTTTACTGGGGTGCTTTGGTGCCCAATGGGGCACCATACAGCATTATTTTTGCTGGTGCTGTGGGGAGAGCCCCAGGGCACCCTTGGCCACACCGGTTCCCTGCAAAAGGCCACAGTGGTCACTCAGGAACTGGCAATGTTCTGCCTTTTGGTATAAAAAATACTGAAGTGTCTGGGACCCCACCCAGGGAACCGAAAGCTTCGGCTCCCCTGCCAGCACCTATCCTTGTTGTGGCGGGAGTCGGCATTGTTCCACCCAGAAGGAGCAGCTTTTCTTTTGCTCACATTGGGTGGAGTGTTCGCCATATGTTGGCAGGGTATGTGCAGACGTGAGTCCCTTGCTCACTTTGCCACTGGATTCAAGCAAGCCTGGCTGAAGACGGCTGAAATGCCAGAAACCGGTCCTAGGAAGCTTGTTTCCGGTCCAGGGAAGGCATGGCTTGGCAGTTCGGGCTGGACTGTTCCCATGAGGCACAGGGTCAGACTGATTTACATATGGCCATGTCTGAACTGGGGTGGCAGAGTGGGCTAAAGAACGGTGATGGATCAAACCCAGATCTGTTGACTGGGTGTGAGTGTTTGATTGATTCTGATGCTCCGTCCATCACCACCCCCTTTTGTACCGCTTTGTTCGCCATAAGTTGGCAGGGTATGCTCAGACGTGAGCCCCTTGCTCACTTTGCCACTGTATTCAAGCAAGCCTGGCTGAAGACGGCTGAAATGCCAGAAACCGGTCCTAGGAAGCTTGTTTCCGGTCCAGGGAAGGCATGGCTTGGCAGTTCGTGCTGGACTGTTCCCATGAGGCACAGGGTCAGACTGATTTGCATATGGCCATGTCTGAACTGGGGTGGCAGAGTGGGCTAAAGAACGGTGATGGATCAAACCCAGATCTGTTGACTGGGTGTGAGTGTTTGATTGATTCTGATGCTCCGTCCATCACCACCCCCTTTTGTACCGCTTTGTTCGCCATAAGTTGGCAGGGTATGCTCAGACGTGAGTCCCTTGCTCACTTTGCCACTGGATTCAAGCAAGCCTGGCTGAAGACGGCTGAAATGCCAGAAACCGGTCCTAGGAAGCTTGTTTCCGGACCAGGGAAGGCATGGCTTGGCAGTTCGGGCTGGACTGTTCCCATGAGGCACAGGGTCAGACTGATTTGCATATGGCCTTGTCTGAACTGGGGTGGCAGAGTGGGCTAAAGAACGGTGATGGATCAAACCCAGATCTGTTGACTGGGTGTGAGTGTTTGATTAGTTCTGATGCTCCGTCCATCACCACCCCCTTTTGTACCGCTTTTAAAGAGCTGTAGCCTGCACTTTTTAAAACACATTTCCATGGATCCACCACAAATTTGCGCTAAATGTTTTTTTTAAAATACATTTTTTGCCCAAGGGGGCAGATTATCCCTACCTTACCCCCTTATCTCTTTGTTTGCACTTAATTCCAGGACAGGTGACTCACCCTTCGAGTCCTAAAATGGTTACCACATCTTTGTTGATGTGGTGCCAGCCAATCAGATCTTATTTCAAGATCTTTTGGTTACATGGATCCTCTGCGACATGACACACCTATATTTTTTAGCCTTAAATTTTCCAAGAACTACTGAACAGATTTACACCAAATCACAAAAAGCACACTTTCTAGACCTAGATCTAGCTTTCTGCCAAATTTGATGCAATTCTGTTCAGCCATTTGGGCTGTAACTATGTCCAATTTTCCTATGGAAAAATGAATGGGCATAACGCGTATTGGGACCCCTGAATTTTCTCAGCCACCGCTTGATGGATCACTCCAAAATGGTCCAGGAAGGAGCTGAGGTAAATAAGACTTTTTTGAGAATGTTTCTTGAAGATTCCGCAAACAATGCCAAAGTTATTAGCAAACCAAAAAATGCTTTTCCCACAGAAACATGGTCCTAACTATAAGTACCCAGTGGCTTACACCACTGGGTAATGATCATCATATATATATTATCATTACCTTATATTACTGCTTCTATTGAACTATCCAAGCCTTATGCTCTTTCGGTTCGTTATATGAGAATGGAAAGAAGCCAGAAATCCTCTGAAATCATCGTAAAAAACAACATACTAAGACTGCCATTGGCATGGTATGTTAGGTGATGTTCAACAAGTGCAGTGTGATATCTCACTGGTGGGTTTGGTGATATCAATATGTGTCATCAATAATGTCACTATGTCATATACTAGTGAGTGAACAAAAGTATCAGCAAAAAAGTGAGTGAATGAGTGAGGGGGTGAGCTAGTGAATGAGTGGATATGCTTATAGAACGCACAGACTCCGGAGATAAACTTCTCTAATTCTTGGGTGATAAGCAAAAGAGTGAAGTTATGATTTGAACTGCACCTTAACTTCTGACCTCTTAGCCTTTGATAGAATCTTAATTGTACAATACCGTTTTTTTCATTTCATTGATTAAAACAAATAAATTCCCAGGACGCGTGTTTTTTATTCTTGTTTTTATTCTTACTATTAGATTTTGTTTGTTGCAGAATGAGGGCAAGAGGCAATGAATATATAGAAAAGACTGCATTCGAAGCAGTGCTGATGAGCATGAATGGTGTTGCAGAAGGTTCTTCGCAAAGCAAATAATTGTTTTATCAACTGAATTTTATTGGTTTTAAAGCACATAACACCCCACAACATTTCTAAGAGCTAGAATATGGAAAGAAACCACTGATTTCACATCATCACACCCCATAAAAGCCTATACATCACAGCATGATACGCCATCCACTTCCCCCAAACCTTTGCATAATATTTGGGGCATCCCAGAAATACACACAGCTCTCTCCTGCGTGGCGCACCAATCCAGTGAATCACTAGGGATGAGCACACACCTTAAAAATGTGATCGCAGCAGCATTTCAGCAGATGGAAGCAAGGCGGGCTTTAGGGCATTGTGACTGGTGCGGCCACAGTGGGCCCTGACCTGGGGAGTGAGGGGGCTGACCTGGGGGGGGGGGGCGCTGTGTTTAGCAATAACTTATGATTTAAAAACACCTGTGGCCGACTTCCTCGTGCGTGCGTCCAGTTTTCAGGCAGCATTAAAAATGTCAAGATAATAAAAAATATTTAACAAAAAAAAAAATGTCAAGATAACACTTGTGATTATTGTTCCTGCTAGAGAGAGATATCAGTGTTTTGTCTAGTGGGAGTATTCACTTGCCATAAAGTAGCACAGAGGGTTAATATGCCTGCTGCAGAGAACTGGTACCTGCAGATCACAGATCTGTATTCTATGTGGATAGCTGAGAGGATTACTGCTTTTGTCACAGATATCCTTTTGTCACTGCAGTAAATTAGATACAGGCCGAATATAGAACAGTGACTGTTACGAACGGCAATCAAAGAGCTGCATGGAAACTGCATAAAATAGGTTAGACCGTTTTGTTTTTTTCCCCAGTCTTTCATTATCTATTACCAATATTGCTGAAAAGGATTTGCTTTGGCAGTTCTACATGTTTATTAGTAAAGCCAGCCCTTGCTAGTGCTTTAACTGCTTTAAAACAAATTAAATGTATGTGAGAGATTGTCTATGGAGAGATGAGGGGCACTTTTGCCCGGTGGCCATGAAGGATTCCGAGGAGGAGGTCATAGGGGGGTTACCCCAAAAATGATTTTCTCACCGGGCGTCAACAGCGCTAAAGCCGGCCCGGGAATGGAACATATTCAGGGCCAACCTTGCAGTTACGTATTTATATTCCTAATTGGTTTACACTTTCTCGTGCATGCGTGTTCATTAATCTTAAATCCATTTGTGGAACTTCGGCATTGCCAGAATGTTTTCCGAGGCCACGGCTAACGCACTCTCGGATATTCACAAAACACAGCTAAAGCTAAAAGCATTGTTCTGATTTTTAAAATATTAAATCAGGTTCACTGAGGCATCACTGCTGTGCGCATTTGAGGCATTTATTTTCTATAAACGAACCACAATTTCACACTGTGTGGCACCTTATGTGGAGACCCACTATTTCTGCATTATTTTGTCATTTGTGCCTTAGAACTGACAATCTTGCCCGTTCATATCTGTGAAACGTATATTAATCCAGTCTAAGGAAACAACAAGACCATATAAGTCCCAGTGCAGCTTCAGGAAAAGTGTCTGCTGTGCGTCAGCATCAAAGTAAAAGCTCTTTAAGTATGTATATTTATCCGCTGTCCCGGCACCGCAGCTCACTTTGCATTGTTAATTATTCACAGAGAAGGACGCCTCGTGGTTAGCTCTCTCCTTGGGAGGCTAGGGTAACAACTGTGTGAAGTCTGGCGAGAGAATCGCGGAGTTTGATGTGTATGTATGTGCTTGATGGAGGGCTTGGACCCTCCTCAGACGCGTGCCTTGCCCTCTCCACGACTTCCTCTGATTACTCAAGACATCATGCCGAAAGCGGATTTATATTCACTCGTTCGCTCAGAGATGAGTTGTACATTTTTCTCTGCTCCCATCACATTCGCCCTGTTCTGCTAACAATTATTGGGGGCGTTCAGACGAGGCAATCAAGGCTGCTATTCGAGTAAACTGAGCGCTGCTAGGTTCTGATGCTAAGCATGTTTGCACGGACTAAAGCTGTTAACTAGTGTTCACAGAATAAGTTGCATTATCCTTTACAACCGAGGAATAGATGCAGCGAAAGATCTGATCCTCCGATGCTGCAGATGTACATATATTAAATTCTATACAGTAGCTGGGAATCAAATTGCAACAAATATTACGTTTCTTTTGACGAATATACTGCTCAAAGTATACGTTAGCAAATAAGGGCCTTATTTAAGATTCGGCTGCCTCAGCACCTTCAGAGGGGCTCTGTAAGGCAATGTAGCTTTGCCGAGTGGCCGCCATGTTTCTGCAGCCGCCACGTTTCTGGAGCTGCTCAGCAGCAAACTGATGGTCCTGACACCCTCGGTGTGTAATGTGCAAAAAATAAGTGCCGGAGCTCTCGTCAGGAGGCAGCTTGCGCCAGCCCATTTCTCCTGTTAGCGTCGCCTAAAACAGAAGCAACTCCTAACCATGAAAGAGGGGAGTGGGCGTGGCGTAATGGCCAGAGCTGCCGACGTCCGAGCTCGGGAATCACTTAATCCCACCCCCTCTATGTGCCAGCCATGAATGAATCTGTACTTAACTTATGCTCATGAAAAGCGCTTGTTCCTCCGCCCCCCCACCCCCCCCTTCCCAGCTCAAATTAAGCGCTGGACACCTTGTGAGTTTTCTCCCGGGGTGTGGCTTCATTTTATTTAAATGTTTCTATACGTAGCTTCCAGGCTTTTCCTGGAAATCCTAAACAGAACAGAAGGTTTGACTTAAATAAGGTTGACGGTCTGAGATGCTTAGACCCAATGGCTTGATGTTTTTAGGGCCCCGGGCAGTGGCCTTAACAGAGACCGGCAGCCCCGCGGTGGGGGGGGCGGGGGGGGGGAGTTCCAGGGCTCAGCACAGGGCTCTGGCCAGAGAACTAATGATTGGGTCTGGAGTGGGCCCCTTCACGGACCTTGCAGGGGGAAGCCCTCTGGTTTTGTTACGCCACTGGCCCTCGGTCTTAGGTTCCTGTCAGCAGAGCAAGTGGGGGCGCATCAGGCGGAAACATGGCTACTTTAACCCCACTCTAAACAGAATGTGCGAACCAAGGGTTTGGCATAAAGGGTACTCGGTCACATTTGTGGCAGAGTACACTGACCACTAAATTCTAAGGGGCAGATTTACAAGCCCCTTGCGAGACAATTACGCCGCCGTTGCGCAGCGGCGGCGTAAACCATGCGCCTTATTTACAACGTGACGCATCTAGGGACAGGCGCGCAACACCCATTGGACAGAGCTTCAGCCCCCCCCGTCGTGTGTGGCAGCCCGGGATGAGACACCTTCCCGGGCAGACACACAGCCGCGCCCGAGCACTTCACAGGTCTTTTAAAGACCATTTGCATATTAATGAGGCCTCGCTGTTGTTTCACCCCTTCTAAGAGCCCCTGCAGCTCCACTCTGCCTATTGCTTAAAGTTCAGCCCCCCCCGAAATTTTTGCTCAGCCCCCCCCCGAAATCTTTGCTCAGCCCCCCCCGAAATTTGGCTCTAGTTGCGCCTCTGTCTAGGGAGATGCGTCACGTTGTAAAGCCCTGCGCTACGTTAAACCTGTGTCAGGTTTAATGTATGCAGGATGGGCGTTCCGTCGGAAAAAGCCTCAGAAAAGTGACGCAGTGAAATCTACAATATTTCACTGAGTCACTTTTCCGACGCTGCTGCGTCAAAACCCTGCGCCTGCTTGAAGCAGGCGTAAGGCATGACGCAGCATGTTCGGTATGGGTAGCCCCTGAGCATTGCTGGAGTTGCGTCGTGCTTGCAACACGACTCCAGCAATGCGCCGCCCTTATTCCATCAGATGCGTCACACATCTGTTTATCCTGGCGCCACGATGCGCTGCATTGTAAATGCGGCGTATCTGTGGTGGCGCAAGGGTAAACTTGCGTGACGCATCTTTCCTGGCGCATCCATGCTGATTTGCAGGGATGCGCCAGGAAACATAAATCTGCCCCTAAATATATGACCCTCACTCGATGCAACACTTGTGTGAAAAATACATCTCTGGGAGAAATGTGTCTGCATAGGAAATATATACAGTTTGCAGTTTTGTGCAAAATTACAGAACTTTTCATTGGGAGAATCATTTGGGCGCATAAACTTTGAAGCAACAAAAAACAAAGGTGAAAAAGACAGTGTGCTGCTACATATTAAACCCTCCTTTGCAATACACCACGTTGGTCTTTCTGCAATGTATTTGGTGAAACATATGCATTCTGCCTGGTACACGTGGAGGACATATGTATGGTATACACGTTGAATGCAAATCAGTATTTAGTGTACTGGATAAAAAAAGTTTTGCATTAATCATTTCAAGCACGTTTATAAATAATTTGTTCCCCGGAAGAAGTTGAATTTCCAGATAAAAGTGTTAAATTTTTTTTGTGATTTTTGGGTAGTTTGCATGGTGCTTTTCTGATTGACAGTGTTAATAAAACAGTTTCTTATATTATTTTTTGGAGGATATGGTGCTAAATACTATCTGGAAAAAAGAGTTTGCGATTGTGTTTGATAGAAGGGATGTATTTCGAAGGTGTGCTTGCCTGAAATTACTGATTAATTGTTAACAAACATTGATGGTTTTGTGACAAGAAATTTGGGCTATAGCTGTTGGTGGAATATGTGTATTACTACATTTTGGAGGCTTGTTTTTCTCATACTGTTATGTGTGTGTGTGTGTGTGTGTGTGTGTGTGTGTGTGTGGGTGTGCGTGTGTGTGTGTGTGTGTTTGTGTGTATGAGCTTGTTTTATAATCCTGCATTCGTTTCCATTATTTGCATAAAAGTACACAGCTTTTTGTGGCATGTCATCAGGCTACTGTGCCAAATATAGTATAAGAGGTATGCATTGATGTTTCGTGCTTAGCAGAAGAGTCTATCTGCATGTTGCTTAAGTTGTTGTTAACCATTTCAATTTCAAACAGTATTTGTATAGCACGGCACTGTCAACCCTAGGGGTATCTGGGCACTGAGGAAGCCATGTCTCAGTCGAACAGGCAGGTCTTGAGTCTCTTTCTGAAGTCCACGAGCGAGGGTGTAGTACACAGGTAGAGCGGCAGGACGTTCCAGGTCTTGGTGGCGATGTAATAGAAGTAACAGCCACCTCTGCGGGGGATGTGGGCAATCTGTGCAAGAGCTGGAGATGACCAACGAAGGTGTCTAGAAGGCTGATGCAAGCTCAAGCCTGTAGGATGTAGGATGGTGCTTCATCTTGGAGCACTTTGTTGGCATTCGTGAAGATCTTGAACTGGCATCTCTTCTGGATGGGGAGCCAGAGGAGGTTTCTGAGGTGCAGGGGTGATATGGCACTGTTTGGTTAAGTCCCGGATGAGTCTGGCTGGAGCCTTCTGTATGGTCTGAAGTGTTTTAAGGAGCTGGGTGGAGACGCTAGCGTAGAGAGCATTGACATAGTTGAGGCTACTGGTGATGAGGGCCTGAGTGATATAGCGTAAAATAGCATAAAATAGGAGCAATGTAATAAGGTTTCTGTTTGCTTGTCAGTGGCAGTTGCACATCAAGGTAAAATCGTTTTAAATGCTTTGTATCTCTGCAAGTGCATATTTCGTTGTCTCTTTATTTATTCTAACCATTGATGATCTTATTTTTCTGTTTCATCTTTTTCATTGTTTTGTTTCACAAGCAATGCTGTGCAGGAATTTGTGCTGGGCTGGAAGAAAACCTGTGTTTTTTATGTTTTTGTTATCTGTACACATTGCTATTACTTTTGTGTAGGAGCACCAGTTCATAAACTTCTCTTACTCTTTATCATTGTTAAAGACACCTTGTGAAATTGAATGTCTAATTCCTAATTTTGGGCTGAGTGGATAAAGGTATATTTTAAAAGTGCTAATCTAAGTATGATTATAGGTGCCATGTGCCTCAATAGTAGTGTTGTCTTTTCATTTGTGTTTTTCTTGTGGAAACAGTTTTTTTTTTCAGACATCATTTTATATACAGTGCTTGTTGCCTGCTGATTTTCTTCTTCTAAGATTAGTTCTTGGCTTCCGTAACTGGTCTTCTGATTATGAAGAGAAATGTCTCTTAATTATCTTTTTTTTTTGGATCAACTCTCGCTTAGTTAGGAATTTATTTCTTGTGTTTACTGTTTACTGTCATACTTATAGTTGACACCAACTTTTGTTTTTGTACTATTTTGTCGGTCACTTTTTTCTTTGCATATGCGTCTTAACTTGTGCCAGAATCCAATGCTGCTCTTCTCTTTTGCAGAGTATATAGTCCAGTCAAGGGTAGGATGATTCTAGTTTACACTGTGTAGAGTGCGGATAATTCATGTTTTCTATTTTCTTGACATTGTTATTTTTTTCAAGTTGCACACAGTCTCTCAGAAAGCACAGCATATAAAGTGAAATTGTAGGGCCTAATTCAGTGTGGATTTTGGGTGCTATATACATGATGTTTATTGGTATCCGCCAACTCTACTCATATTATCGGCCTTTAAAAAAGATGAAAGGCTGAGCAGACTCACAGGGATCTGAAAGCTTATCATGTGTTCAAACATAGATTTTGTATTGAGTGCATTAATTCACTGAGACATCAAACTCAACAATGGGCAATATGAGTTGCATAACAAAGTGTTGGTGAGAGTGTGAATTTAGTCTTTTGGAAGGAGATTTCGATCAGTCTGTCGGTCCTTTTTGCTTCCTGGTCAAAAGGGATGTGGGAAGGAAGGGAACAGATTTTTAACTTGCTTGCAGGTCCTCCTTATCTTTAAATTTTTGGTATCGCCATAAGCGGATGGTAAAAAAAGAGACGTAAAAGACGAAATTAAAGTATGGTTATGGGATTAGAGTTCCATACAGCAGGGGCCGCGACAGAAGAAGCTTGCAAGGAAGTGTGTTTTCTGAGGTTTCTGTGGGAGCGATAACTTAAGCCTGTGGAATTGTGAAGACCAAAGATGGACTGTGTATGTCTCAGCCACGTGAAAAAGTGCAAGGGCGAACCACTGAGTAAAATGTGTCAGCCAGGAGAAAAGGTTTGTTCTGCTGCAGAAAAAAAATGCTTTCGCCTTAGCTGTTGCATGCAATCACACCTCACTCTGCACAGCCTTGGTTGACTGTGTTTAGCAGCTTTCTTTCCCCCTTTTATTTAAATGAGACATATTTCCCAAATTGTTTTATTTTTGGTAAAAAATAATGATTTTAGAAAAGATACCTGATTTTCAAAGCAAAGTGGTGCCTTTTAAGTGGTCATCAAAATATCAGCTCGAAAATTGAGATTTTAATTAAAATCCAGATTTTATTATCTTGAACACATTTTTTTTGGGGGGGGGGGGTTGGTGCATTTTCATTGCCTTTGGATCCGCCAGGCACTTTCCATGGGATGCGCACCTCTCAGTGTCACTCCTTACATCTGTGGAAATGTATTTTCCACACTAGGAAAATCGTGAGTTTTTAAAAATCGCAATTTTCACAACAGCAGAAAAATGAAACATCCTTAATTAGCCCATTACATTTGACAAAAACATCAAATCTGACAGAATTTGCAATTTTCTACATCAGAATTCAAAATAGAAGAGACATACATAAACGCTTTCAAGCCACAACTTTATTTAATGGCTTATATCTGCAAAAAAGTCTGAGCCGAATTACACCAAGCCAATAAAAGCACACACTATGAGTAAACTTCTACTTTCGAGCCAAGTTGAGCATAAATCTGTTTTTGAGGTAAGCACAGAAAAATTTCCAAAGGGGGTACAATGGGAATCCAGAACATTTTTCACCCCTCTTTACTTGTTCCCCCATGCACAGATCGTCACCAAAATTAGCATGCCAAACAGCTGACTAAGCTGATCGAGTAACATCTCACCATCACCCCTTCAAAACACTTCTGGACTGAGCATATGAAGAAAAAAGACCCTACTGGAAAACGGGGCTCAAGAAGTCCTGATTCTTCCCGGTAGACAGGGACTGGAACTGCTCCACCCCTGGGATCAAATAGTTGGCATCCAGCTAGCCAGCTCCAGGGACACAAAAATCATGACTCCTAGCTCCATTAAGGCTCAGCTGACACCTGAGGACTGGACTCTGTAGCAGTCATGCCAGGAGAGAGACCTGGTACCTAGAATCCTTCTATGAGGCCCACTGCAGAAGTGATCATGAGGAACTTTACCATTAGTTGAAGCACAATGGAACTTTTTTCAACTTTTGTAGGACCAGGACAAGGTTCTGAGGTACCACCAGGGAGGACACAGCCGCAGTGGGCAAGAAAATTGGGTTGTTCGAGTTGAAAGTTTTTGCCACGATTAAAACTGGTTAAGTGCGACCTCTTGGTAAACGTCTAAGGCCATATGGATCCCTGTTTAGCTGTTGTTGATAGTCTTTTCATTGGTAGTTCTTGAGAACCAAAACATTTACTTAGTCCAAAGGTAAAACCTGAGTCTAGGGCGAGGCAGCACATCTATCCCAGAAGTGAAATTATCTCGACAGCTGTGATGTTCAAGTCTGTTTCTCTCCAAGGTCTGGCACTAAAACCAGTGACTTCAGTGGAACTCAACAACATATCCCACTCTGACAAACCCTATCCAGCTTCAATCTTGGAGCTTGAGCACCAACCAAGCGGTTAAGTGACATGGCCTTTGACTAAAACTTTATTGCAATAAGCCTGAATCAACACCTGCGCACTGATGCCTTTCATTGAAGCTTTAATTTCTCTAAGCACATTTTGTCTTAAAACTTCGAACATTCATGTCTCCATAGCCCTTTTTAAAATTGTTATTATTGTTGTACTGTTTGTTGCTCCTTAACTGTTGTTCTTAACCCCTAAGTGCTAAGGATGAGATAGTCTCGTCCTAAGCACCATGGTAGGGACATCCCCTCATATTCACAGAATCTGATTGTAAAGTTACTCAAAAGTGCAGACATACGCTTCTCCAGCACTTGAAAAGACGAGAAGAGCCAAATTTATGAGTCTAAGCCACTACCTAAAAACAAACACTACCACACAAGGCCAGCCATTTGTACTGCAACACATTCCGATAGAATGCTGAAATAGTTACAAATTTAAATAAATGTAATTTAATGATGAAAACATATAAAAATAGTACATATATTTATATTTTAATAACATTTTTGCATTTAAAAAGTAATGTAACATTACATTTTATTAAAATATAACAACATTATTTTTTATTAATTCTATACATCACTTTTGACAATTATTAATGCATAATAAAGACATCTTTTACTTTAGGTAGGAATTTATTTATTAATTTAAACTTCTGAAAAATTGGGCGGTGTGGAATATTAGCAGTGGAGTGATGTCTTTCTATTCCACATCCATGGATTTCAACTTCTTTTAGATTTGCCTGTACTCTAATAATTCAGTTGGTATTTCTAAGGTTTCACCTATGAAAACAGAGAAAACGGTAAATGACGTCATACAAAAAGGTACTTCATACAGGAACTAGTTATCAAAAAGATATAGGTCTGGAAAAATTAGCAAACATACACAACATTACCTAAACTCAGGCAGTTGATAGTGGCTTAAAACTAAAATCAGATTTTGTGCCGAAACGTCCCAGCCAAGATAGTGTAGATGTATTTACAACTGCATACTGAAAGATTTTGATAAGCATATCAAAACATTGAACAATGTGACCAACAATGAATGTGAAATACTTTCTAAACTCAAGGAAGATATATCAATTATATTAAGACAAACAAAAATGGTAATATGGTCATTCTGAATCTTCACAATTATAGTCAACCTGAAAAATTATTTACTCAGTTTATCATAAAACCTGTAGTTACACTCTTTGTATTCCATTGATATTTCCTTCACTGTGCACTTTATACATTTTAATGTTTGTGATGTTCTGTTCTGTTCTTATAGTTATATACTGTATTGTCTCATTTGTATAGTTGTTTGTACTCTGGTATATTGAAGCTGGATATTCTCTGGCATTGTTTTAACAGAAACAAATGACAACTACAAATACAATTGTTCAATTGGAAAAATCAGGCACAGACATTTTGGCACTTGCTGTTTAATACTGCGTTTGCAACATAGATAACCCGACTAATAATCTACCTTAGGTCATTTAAATAATTTTATATAGTTCTAAACATAATCATTGTGCACAGCCTAACAACATCTACATAATTTAAATGACAAGGCCAAATGTTTTTATCAGTTCTTGACTGAAAGGTGTTAATCGATGGTCATCAATACACCCAAGCACATTCTAAGGTTTATTTTCCATTCTTAAAAAAACATATCATAAGAATATCGGTTATCACATAGAGGCCCAGTGCCTTTATTGACAAATGTGTTTTGCTTTTGAAAGTAACTTTTTATCATCTGTGTATACCGATTGCTGCAAGGAATACTATCAGTTTTACAGTGATGATAATTTACCACGTCCAGTAAGTCAGGCAAATCAGCTATATATATGGTAAATAGAAGGTGTGAATGTTCATTTTAGTAAATAATTGTCAAACTATGTCTAGCAAAAGATCCCTCAGTAGGTAGTTCAATTAAAAAAGGCTGGTCATATTCACCAAGCCTGCACTTAATAGTGAACACTCTAAGGGCCATGAAGGTCACCACAAAGGTATCAGTATTAGTATATAAACATTCCTTCATCCCCAGTGGCGGTGTCACCCCACTGCTTTTTGGAGTGTAAAAAAAGGAAAAATAAAATGATAATAACTCGAGGTTGCTATCATTTTAGTTTTCTCTGTTGCAGCGTCTTTGTGGGGCGGAGCAGCTCTCAGAGCAGAGGGAGGAGTGGTTTGCGCTCCCTATGTGAGCATGAGGGCTTGAGCGGCTCAAAAGTCATGCTCACGTACCGTGTTCTCCATGCAGGCCTCATTACAGCGTGCTTGTAGAACATGCCAAACACTCCAGCCCCTGGCTCAGGGCTTTGTCATGGCGCTTAGACCAATCACAATGCTGCATTGCCACGTTGTGATTGGCTGCAGGGAGTCTGCGAGTCCTGGTGTGTCCTGCTTCCTGTCTCCCCCAAGAAGCCAGGTAGAGGATGTAGGAGAGGCGGTGGCCCACCAGCCGACAGGCCGGGACGTAAGTGATTTTATTTTAACCAATCCCAACACCCCCGTCCCTTACCCCGCCCACCCCACTGCTGCTTTCAGGTAGCAGCTGCCACTGTTCATCCCTGATTAAGAAGGTGATATCACATTGTTAACCTCAGTATAATAGTGTAATTCTTACAGACATACTTTTGAAAAACCTTTGGTAGATATATACATAGAGTCATGCAAATAAGAAGTAATGAGCTGTACAAATAATTTCCAACATGCTGGACCAATCATAATTAACACATATTAAAGCCATTTAAAGGCAGGGCTCGAAAATTATTACTACTAAATGAATGAATGAATCAATCAATCATTATTAGTAAAGCGAGACTTGTCACCAGAGAGGGTATCCAGGTGCTTGCAGTAGGTCTCATTGGAAGGAGCTTGAAATGGCATCTCTTCTGTACCAGGAGCCAGTGGAGGTCTTTCAGGTGCTGGGTGATGTGGGTTCTCTTGGGCAGGTTGAGGATCAGTCTGGCGGCTGCGTTCTGGACCATCCGAATTCTTTTCATGAGTTTGGTGGTAGTGACGGCATGGAGTTCATTGCCCAGTCAGCTGGTGATGAGGGCATACGTTATTGTCTTCCGGGTGGTGTTGGGTAGCCACTTGAAGATTTTGCGAAACATGTGGAAGCATTCTGAGGAGATAGCGTTGACCTGATGTTTAATGGAGAATTCGCTGTCTAGTATGATGCCAAGGTTGCAGGCAATGTCTTTTGGCATGGGGGTGGGTCCAAGTTCCATGTGGGGGTGGGTTCCTGTGGCCACTAAGAGTTGTTCAAGAGGGTGGTGTGTTTGCCTAAAATTAGAAATTCCATTGTTTTCATGTTGAAATTTAGGCAGTTGTCCTTTATCCATGTATCGATGCTGAAAAGTTCTTTATGCAGTTGTGGAAGTTAGACTTCATTGAGGTGGGGGTCAGCAGAGAGCTATAGGATGAGCTGTGTGACTTGTTATGTCTATGACTTTTTATAGCAGGGAAGGAATGTTAATCAGGCTAAGAGTTTGGGAAAGAAAGTAGTGTACTTTATTTTGCTTGTAGGTTCCAAATTAAATTGCTTAATTTGGGAGGATTCACTAACTTTTTGAGTGATTGAAAGAGAAGATATAGGCAGTACTTGAAAGATACAGTCAGTTGCAGTATTCCATCATATTGTCTCAACTATGCAGCTGTTCAATGATGGGGAAATGGTACCAATTCCTTAAGTCACCTATCTAAAAAAGTCCACTATGCCATTAAAATTACGAAATTACAAAATTACACAATTTATGTTTTTCCAATTCTCTCTTTCAATGCCATTTCATATTTCAAGAGATTCTTATACTTCTGTTTTGCTGAACAGATTTGTGTAAGTAGCCAGGTTGCAGAATATCAAATGAAATATATACTCTTCCACTTACACAAATGCTCTTTCTTTTGGATTTTAATCTGAATGTTGTTGCTCCTCATGATAGGAAGTATTCATTACTCCTACTCTTGTACGATAAGATTGCTTTAAAGTTCAAACATCCACAATTTGAATACGAAATATGTAAAAAACTAAGTCTTGGTTTACATGCGCTTTCATGCCTATGTGAATCAGCCCTGAAACATCCAAATCCCTGCAGTGCAAGAAGGTAAATTCCTTTCTGTCTGTGTTAATTGAATATGAATACTCCCTCAATATTCCCATGTTTGATGTGTTGGGGCCAATTCACAAAAGGCTTGTAAGCCCACATAAAGAATATGACTTTATGTACTACTAAATATCTTTGAGAATGGGCCCCCATGCCCTCAAATGCTTCTTTTACTGATGCACAAGCAGTTGAGTAGCAGCCTACATTAACTTTGGAGCTATACGGATCTGTCATTATAGGGTGCTGTACAGTATTCATTCACCTGTTGGTACTAACGTGCATGAACATATTTAAATTAAGGCTCCACAGTGTTACTAATTTGTGCCCCATTGCACCCATCTAACATGTTATGCACTGGAATTGTGAATACTAGCTTTGGTTTCCATCTACAGAGTAGGTATTGATGACACAATCATAATCTTTTTATCCAGTGCTGCAGAATTTAGCTGTTCTCACAGCAGTAACAATAGTTTCTACAGAAGTAAAGCACTCATGCATAGAAATGGGGCGTGATCTTCATTGTACATTATGGCTTTCATTAAGAGTTCCCTGAATATAAGTTTATGATTCTGTTTGTTCTCCCTGCACCTATATCTGGAGATCATGATCTGTTGTTCCTCAGATGGGGAATAACTTGGGGACCCGGGAATATCCGGTCCATTACTGCATGTTTCTTCACCTTCTAGGGGGAAATAATGGGCCCAGATGCATACACATATACCACACATGCCATGTAAATATGTGGGTGACCTTTTTTGAGGGTATAGGTCGGTGCTCAAGCAGGTGGAGGAAGTCTTGCTTTCTTGTATAGGTCTGGGCTGAAGGAAATGGAGATAGTCTTGCTCTCATTTCAGTGGGTGAATATTGTCTGTAAGTATGCAGGAATGGGCCAGCACAGAAGTTTACCTCAGCTCTACTGATTAGTCCAGAACTGGAGTCTGCAGGCCCAAAGATATTCAGTATTTAGCTTGTTGAATTGATAATTCCAGGCTTGTACACACTGGGAAACTCGTAGTTACCTTTTGCGATACTGCTCCGGAGATAACAACCCAAACAACTCTTAATACATAGGATTGGATTTAAGTCACATAATTTGCTGTAGCATAATTAGGCAAAATTACACCAAGATTGAACATAATTATGCAAGGACTGTGATTCAGCATTAAGCGCTATTTTATTAGTTGAAAATGTGCCCGTGCTTCCAAAATGGACCCAAGTATGCATTTTACACCAAACAAATTAGTACTAAATAAACAAAACACAAATAAACCTTTTCATGTATATGTGGAGGCTAAGAACTGACACAGTGGTTTAGCTCTTTCTGCATAGAATAAAAGTTATGGTTGAGCACAATTCAGAAAGGCTATCCTTCCTTGTAATTTTGTGTGTCTTTACAGATTCTAATATCTCACATTTTGACACAAACTCTTGAACCATTCCCTTTCCTTTACTGGATAGCTCAAATCCTCCTAAGGCAATCCAAGTATTTATCCAATTGTTGAGTTTTGAAAATTAAGGTTGTAACATCCTAACAAATATTATGACTATTCTTTCTACATGTTGGAGATGATCTTTAAATTCATCACTGATGCATATGACATCCGGATAGGAAACTGCACTCACCTCTCCCTGTAGCAACTCATTGATGAATGCTGAGAAGACTCTTAGGCTATTATTGTGGCCTTGGGATAACCAAGTGAATCCACACTGGGTCCCTCCAAATGTCAATAGTTAAGTATTGTGACTCAGGAGCAATATTCCTAGTGAAAAAGCTATGTGTTAGTCCCATTGTGAGTTTATGTATTTTATGCATAAATTACATCATTAAACCTGTACCATGAATACTTTGCATTGCATATGTTTTACTGAGTTGCAGCTGTGCTACAATATTGCAAATTGTAAAGTAATGAATTTAATTATAAGCAAGTTCTCTTTCAAATATACATAAATAATACAATTAAATATATAAAAACTTAAAATCATACAAATGGTCTTTCCTTATTACAAAAACGAGATATTTAGACTTCATTGTTAAACATTTAGGTAAAAGTCCATCAAATAGGTTCTTTTTTGAGTTAACATTAAATAAATTGTAAGTGCTATTCCTATAAGGTTCATGCTACAATAGTCCCATTGTAAGCTCTTCTGAAGGCCCCTCTGTCTTCTTGTTGCATCTACTTCTTATTTGGGAAGCACTGCTTATGTCTTGCAACTTTGCGTTCTCTCTCTTTCTGATAAGTTTGTCCTTATTCAGACTTTTTCAAGTTGATAATCTTGTGCAGATTATTATGATCCTATGGAGCATGAGAATAATCTCTTCAGGGTCTATCATATCCCTCATGTTATATGCCTCTGATCATCATTTCTTCTGTAATACTAGAATTTCCTTTTAAGAAATCATTTGAGGTTCTGCTTGGACTCTCTGTATATTCACCTCAAACTGGGAGAAGTGGTGGGATACATGTTGACCCCTAACCCTGCACACTGCACATACACTTAGGGATCGGGTGTGCGGGAGGAGATACTATTGGGACCCGGCACTTAGTGGCGATAGGCCTTTTAGTTGCATCATTGGATCTCAGTTTCGAAATCTAGCATGGATGAATAGATATGGAGGATTGCCATCTGTGTGGCAGTCAAATGAACAGTATCTAAAGTGAGACTTTGTAAGCATACATTTCACAAAACATTGGACATATGGTACAATCAGGAGGATTGAAATGGAGGAGGGCAGTGGCTGGGACAGCAGAAATAATGATAACTTTTGATATCATACCGTGAAGATGGCTGTGCCAGCACAGTTTAAGGTTTCGATTTTGTTAAAAATAACAATTTAAATGTTTTATATTAAAAAAGGAATGAGGCAGTACAGTGTGTGGCATTAGAGCTGCTACATAAATTTGGCATACAACCAGGCAGTGCAAAACCCACTGTTGCAAGCACAATTTTTCAGCCACCTTTTAGGGTCTGATTTACCTTCTTGTGAATGAGATTTGCTAATTGATTTTCCAAAGGTAAAAACATATGGTTAAATCAAGTACATATTCTTTTTAAGTTGTTTTGTTCCTGCGAAGAGATGAAATTACAGTGCATGCCTTTACCATGGGGAACAACCTTTACAACGCAACTTTTACAACACACTACACTTACAACGCATTTTTTACAACGCAACATCCACTACAACGCATGCCATTACAATGCAGGACACTACAACGCATTTTTAAAAACTACCTTTACAACGCATTCCATTACAACGCATACTACCTTTACAACGCATACCATTACAACGCATAATATTACATTAAAACCCCTACACTATCCAACACTTGCCCTACTGTTGCACCCCCTGGAGTTAGAATAGTAATTTTTACCCCTATACTATCCAACACTTACCCTACTGTTGCACCCCCTGGAGTTAGAATAGTAATTTTTACCCCTATACTATCCAACACTTACCCTACTGTTGCACCCCCTGGAGTTAGAATAGTATTTTTTACCCCTATACTATCCAACACTTGCCCTACTGTTGCACCCCCTGGAGTTACAATAGTAATTTTTACCCCTATACTATCCAACACTTGCCCTACTGTTGCACCCCCTGGAGTTAGAATAGTAATTTTTACCCCTATACTATCCAACACTTGCCCTACTGTTGCACCCCCTGGAGTTAGAATAGTAATTTTTACCCCTATACTATCCAACACTTGCCCTACTGTTGCACCCCCTGGAGTTAGAATAGTAATTTTTACCCCAATACTATCCAACACTTACCCTACTGTTGCACCCCCTGGAGTTAGAATAGTAATTTTTACCCCTATACTATCCAACACTTGCCCTACTGTTGCACCCCCTGGAGTTAGAATAGTAATTTTTACCCCTATACTATCCAACACTTGCCCTACTGTTGCACCCCCTGGAGTTAGAATAGTAATTTTTACCCCTATACTATCCAACACTTACCCTACTGTTGCACCCCCTGGAGTTAGAATAGTAATTTTTACCCCTATACTATCCAACACTTGCCCTACTGTTGCACCCCCTGGAGTTAGAATAGTAATTTTTACCCCTATACTATCCAACACTTGCCCTACTGTTGCACCCCCTGGAGTTAGAATAGTAATTTTTACCCCTATACTATCCAACACTTACCCTACTGTTGCACCCCCTGGAGTTAGAATAGTAATTTTTACCCCTATACTATCCAACACTTACCCTACTGTTGCACCCCCTGGAGTTAGAATAGTAATTTTTACCCCTATACTATCCAACACTTACCCTACTGTTGCACCCCCTGGAGTAAGAATAGTAATTTTTACCCCTATACTATCCAATACTTACCTTAAATCCAATGTAATATTATGCGTTGTAATGGTATGCGTTGTAAAGGTAGTATGCGTTGTAATGGAATGCGTTGTAAAGGTAGTTTTTAAAAATGCGTTGTAGTGTCCTGCGTTGTAATGGAATGCGTTGTAGTGGATTTTGCGTTGTAAAAAATGCGTTGTAAGTGCATGCGTTGTAAAAGTGTGCGTTGTAACGACATACATCCCTTTACCATGTATGGTATGTATATGTGAGGTAAGTAAATAATTTCATTTTATTCATTTGGGGGGTGGGGCAAACTCCCCAAACTTGCCTTGTTTTTAATTTGCACCTAAATTACTTTCATCACTACCCATCCGCAAACCCTAAATTAACTTTACCTCCCTTTACCAATTTTCACCTGTAGACCCTAAAGTTAATCTTACTTCCCTTTATCACTACCCACCCCTAAACCCTAAAATTAACCTTGCCTCCTTTTACCACTATCCACCCAAAACCCTATAATGACTCTTACCTCCCTTTACCACTGCCCACTCCAACCCCTAAAATTTCAATTGCCTCCCTTTACTACTGACCACATCTAAACCCTAAAATTCTACATCTATCCTTACCTCCCTTTACTATTGCTCAGATTCAAACCCCAAACATTATCCTTACCTCTTTTTACCACTGGCCACCCCTAATCACTAAACTTAACCCTACCTCCCTTTACCCCGCCCATCCTTAAACCTTAAAATTACCCTTATCTTACTTATTCACTATCCATCCCTGAACCCCGAAATTACCTCCCTTCACAAATGATGGTATTTAAAAAAAACTGGTAAAGGCATGCATGGTAAAGGATGTTTCTCATTCCTGCAAATATGCAAATCAAGCTTACATTTTTCATTTATAATCATATTATGGAATCACATAGAGCCTGATTCTCAAACTGTTCTGTGTAGAACATTTGTAGCAAAATGTAATTCACAAACTATGTGTGGGTTTTCCGACTCTGCACTCCCTATACTTCTGAATCAATCAATCAAACAGGGAATTGTAAGTGTGCTACTCACCTGAGAGGATCTCAAGGCGCTGGGGGACGAGATCCCCAGATCTGTTCAGTCGAAGAGCCAGGTCTTGAGAGCCTTCCTGAAGGTGTTCAGGGAGGAGCAGTGCCTGATGTCGATCGGGAGCTTGGTCCAGGTCTTGGCCGCGATGTAGGAGAAGGCTCTTCCCCTGTTCTGGCTTTGTAGATTTCGTTTAAGTGCGTGGAAGGAGATTCTCTCGTTGAGGTATTGGGGTTCAGTGTTGTGGAGGCATTTGTAGGTGCAGGTGAGCATCTTGAAAGTGACTCTCTTCTCAACAGGGAGCCAGTGGGGATTCCATAGGTGATGGCTGATATGCTTGTGTTGAGGGATGCTGAGGATGAGTCTATCTGCGGTGTTTTGTATTGTCTGGAGCTTGCGGAGTAGAGACTTGTTGATGCCGGCCTAGTGGGTGTTTCCATAGTCCAGTCTGCTGGTTATAAGTGCTTGGGTTACCGTCTTCCTTGACTCAGGGGGATCCAATTGAAAGTCTTACGGAGGATGCAAGGGTGTTGAAGCAGCTGGAAGCGACAGCGCTGAGCTGTCGGTTCATGGAGAGGGAAGAATCAAGTACGATGCCAAGATTTCTGGCGTGGTTCATGGGGATCGGAGGGCTGCTGAGGGCGGGGGGCCACCAGGTGTTGTTCCATGCTGACAGGGTGGTACCAATTATGAGGACTTCTTTCTTCTTTGAGTTGAGCTTCAGGTAGCTGATGCTCATCCAGGATGCGACGTCCTGCATTCCTTGCTGGAAGTTGAGTCTGGTTGTGATGGGGTCCTTGCTGAGGGAGAGGATGAGTTGGGTGTCGTCGGCATACGATATTATGCTGAGGTCGTTCTGTCTGACGATGGCAGCGAGGGGGGCCATGTTGATGTTGAAGAGGGTAGAGCTGAGCAATGACCCCTGGGGTACTCTGCAGTTGATTGCCATGGGTTCAGAGAGGAAGGGTGGCAGTCTGATCCTTTGGCTTCTGCCCGTGAGGAAAGAGAGGATCTAGTCGGGGCGGTTCCTTGTATGCCAGAAACCTGCAGCCTGGCGGCAAGTGTGCGGTGGGAGATGGTGTTGAATGCTGCTGACAGGTCGAGTAGGATCAGGGCTGTGGTGTGACCTTGATCGAGGAGGGTGCAGATGTCATCTGTGGTGGTGAGTAAGGCGGTCTCGGTGTTGTGGTTGCTGTAGAATCCAAATTAGGAGTGGTTGAGGATGGAGTTTTCTTCAATAAACCTTGTTAGTTGTGTGTTGACGGTCTTCTCAGTGACTTTTGCTGCGAAGGGGAGGAGTGAGATGGGCCGGTAGTTCTTGAGGTCTATGGGATCTGCTGAGGGCTTCTTGATCAGGGGTCTGACTTCTGTGCATTTCCAGTCGCTGGGGAAAGTGCCGGTCTACGGTATGCATGCGTCGTTCTCAGCCCCAACTGCAGATCTCTGGATGGGGAGAACTTCACACACATAAGTATAGGGAGTGTTGAGTCGTACAACTCTGAATGTAGTTTCTGAATGCAGAAAATGAATAAACTTACTATAAAGTGTAAGTTTGCCTTTGAGAATCAGGCCCAGAGTTTTTAGAAGGTTGATTATTTTGTGTTTTATTTTGTCTAATGGAGTGAAAATAGGTGAAAGGGCATTATGCCACCTATTGTTGAATGTTCTGAAAGTCTTCAAAAAAGGTCAGAATAATATTATAAAAACTGCGCATAGAGAGGTAAGGGTCATAGTGGGTCTTTGTGCCAGGCAACAAGGGGACAGGTGCAATAGTGCACCCTCCTTTACGTGGCTACATTGTTGATTGTGCTTATCTCACATACACACTTGCCTTTGTGAATAAAGAATATAACTTATTGTTCTGAAATCATATATGGAGTTTGAACCATCTCTGAAACTCAGAAAAGGCTTAGTATTTACTAATGTGCTAGAATTAGTATAGCGGTCAGAATTAGTAAATGGGAGTGTTAGGGCAATAGAATACGTAGCAACAATGCAGGAGTATTGTTTGCTGAATACACTACTAATAAACCTCTTTGCTGCCTTAATGTTTATCTTTATTGTGGTTACAATATATATCACATGTACTGTCATATGTTTTATCTTGGAATTTTTATTGTGTTTTCTAGTGATCCTGAGTATGTTAAGATGATGTGGAGTTCCACTATCTGTCCCTGTCATGTCTGATACGACTGATCGTTACTTGAAACACATCTTATGTTTGACAAATTGCCTCTTTTTGAGTGTTCACCACTATTGTTTTGCTCAATTATATTCCTGGTTTTTAGACTCTGTATAGTGGGGTACTGCTGGGCAGTGCCTATTCTATGTGCTCTGACCTCTAAAACATGCCAAAATCGTCTCAACCCTGATTGGCATATTTAACTGTCCTATAAGTTCATAGTATATGTTAACAAAATAGCACCTATGGTATGGATAGCTAAATATCACCAGTCGGCTGCAGCACTTATTGTGCCACCCATTAGAGTGACAAGGAAAACATGACTTCAGGCCTACTATAATACCCTGACTTATGTATGTATTTGCTCTCATATTTTAATGTTTTGTTGTTTAATGGCCATTGGTCTAAATAAACATGTCGCTGTTTGATTGAATACCCTGACTGGTGCATTTTAAACCTGCGGTGTGACCAGTTTAAATAACAATTTGTTCAGATAAAAAAATTATTTCAAAATTCTTGGAAGCCACCCCTATGAAGGCCTTCTACCCCCATAAAGTAGGGTGCATAGTATTTAAAAGAGGGACATGCAGAAAATGAATGTTAACATGTCCAGATAGTGACATGGACCAAAACGCTCTTTTCACTGTCATCCTGTGCAAAAGTGCAGATTAAAATACTCATGCTGCTAACTTGAGAAAGGGACCAGCTAAAAAAATAATGAAGCTACTATTTTTAATAGTTATTGAAATTTCAGTTTAATGGTAAAGTTAGATTTTTAATAAATATGAAGAAAAAGTAATTTTTAGAAAGTGACTCTTCACCTGCCTGAGCAGTCAGGAGGCTAATTTACATAGGCTTTTCAGCTACTCCAAGCCCAGATAGTGCTCAGCTTTGAATGAGGTGTGAAATTCCTCCCAGTAATGCATAAAAGTCTGACATGAATGGGCAGAGGTAACTCTTGTAGAGTTTGGAATGTACCTCTCTTGTTGCTACCCCACTGTCAAATTCTGCACAACAGGTCTGTCTGAAGCACATGTAAAATAAGCCATTATGCAACTTTGTGCCATGCAGAGTAAAAAAGTAATGCAAACACATCCAAAAAAACAGAACGCGAGTGACTGTTGTTTGCAGTACATTCTTTAAATACATTCTTGAATTAGAAATTGACGTCACTGCACATTTTGGATTAGCTTGGAAAGGCAGAATTGCATTTCATGTACTTTTGTGATAAAGTTCCTTTTCAGATTGAGACTTAGAAACATGTTTGAAGTTCCCTACTTCCTTGTCCTAGCTGGGCCAATCTAACTTGGTGTATCTGACCCACACTTCGTTGCTGTTAGCCTCAAATCGCATCTAGGTCCTGCTCTAATGCAACTATTGACTATTACTGGCTATCTATGCTTTTTTGCTCTATTTTCACAATCATTTAAAAATGAATTTCTTCAGTTGCCCTTATTAGATTTTTGTCATTTTGGTGTCATACTGCTTATAAAAGTTGCATCTATTTTTATCATGTGGAGGGGGATTTTTATTGTGTTGTGTTTTTGGCTTTTTAACTGATTTGGTACTAAATGCTTAACACACTTCTTTTGACTGATAGTGATTTTATTACTTGTGGTGAACACCAATCTACCCCAACTAATAACCAAGTTTCTCACACTATGCTAGCATAACTCAGTGAATTGTGTGTGGTTTGAAGTTCTACTGGTTATCTGATTTGAATTGGCACATTGACTGAGGTTCTGATTTAGATCTGGCCAATATTGCTGCCGTCCCATGGCGACGGCAGTCCCAAATATTCTGCTAAACTGACGGCAGTCTGTCTGCTATATTTAGATGTTACGTCAATAGACAGGGTCCCGCTGCCACAACGTTCTTCTCTGCTGGCTAGCAGTACTCCGTCTTCGTCAGGCTGGCGGGATTGCAGTTTCCTGGCTGCGGTGTCCTGAGGGAGTGAGACAATGGTGGTGTGGAGACAGGTAAGTACTACTTATTTTCAACTCACTTCACATTTATGTTGTGAATATGTCAATATGTATATGTAGGTAATGTGCACTGCCCATATTTTTACGTATAGCATTGCACACACACACAACATACATACACTACAGAATGTACACACACACCCACCACAAAAGCTTACCTTAGATTTTGGCGATAATGTGGTATCTGAGCATTGTGGTCAAGGAGCAGCAGCACAGCAAGGACCTGGACAATAGCGTTGAAGACGGGATCAGAGGTGGGACCCCGAAAAAAGATGAGACTTCACTTCTTTTTCTTAGTTTCTGCCAAACCAAGCTTGGAGGTTTCCCTGCCACAGTTGCCTCGGCAGAAAGACTCTTCACAATCTGGATGGTGGAAATCTCGGCGGGACTCCCTCCGACAGCAACTTCAGCCTCTGATGCCATCGAAGCTGGAGACAGATCCTGGCGGAGGCGACTGGACTGCGGCGGCCTTCCCTCCAGTGCCCAGCCAACATCTAAATCAGGTGGGTGGGAAGACCGCCAAAAAAGGAACAGGGGGCGCCAGTCCCATCAAAATATGAATGAGGCCCTGAGTCTCTAGTGCCAGAGGTCAAACAAAATCAAATTCCACTTCTCTAGAAAATCTAAAGAGCGTATCATCACCCCTTTTGTAACAACACTTAAAAATAACCCAGTGACGTCTATTAAGAGTTAATTATTTCAGTTTACAGAATCCCGATGAAACATTGGCTAATCACAGACTTCTTCAGGATTTATACAATCACATTTACGATTATTTATAAACTTGACAACCAACATCCAGATGCACCCACTTCCTGTGAAAGTAAGGGGCCTACTGAACCCCATTTGTGGCTATATTCCACCCGGAATGGGGTAATGGGGACCCATTTGCCTGGCTCGTATTGAGGCCCAATGAACCCTTGCTATATCAGTGACTTCCTGTTCCGGCTCCCGTTCAAATTGCTACAAGAACAAGTTTGGCAGTTTTGAATGATTTTCCTCTTCTTCTTGGTGATGGCTAGTCACTTGATCGTGGCTCCACTAAACTAAGGTATTCTTGAGATCTTAAGCCACATGGACTTGTGAGAGCAGCATGGGGGAAGAGGCAGTAAGCGAAAAGGTCAGTATGGCTGCCACTTTTGCGTGAGAAGACCTGACAAGAATTTACAAGAAAATATTTTTGCAAACGCAGCATCAGCTAATCTGAAATTTAAAAAAAGCCTTGGCTGCAGAATACCTGCCCATCATATAGTTACCATAACAAACTAGAAAATAAAATAAAATCTGTGACATTTCTTCTTCATATAAGCTTCATCTTCCACAATATTTAACCACTGCTCTCTAGACAAACATGTCAATGAGCGGCAAGAGAGAGCGATGCAATGAAAAGACAACCTGTCAATGTCAGAATCAATTTTAGTTCACTGTTATATAAACGGCTGCTCTTAAGCAATCATATCATTTCATTATTTCCTTTGAAAGCGAACTAAACACATGTGCACTCCAGCTGGCTCTTAAGGGCCATAGTCTTATTTGGTAACAACTGTAACTGTTTTGTGCCTTTGTCTATTATTGCTGAAATTATTTGCAACATATATATTGATATTCTAAAGAGTTCAACTTGTAACTCTATATATGTCAGATCTCGCCAATTGTTGCATGTTGTTGTTTTCACATTTCATACAATACTCAGTGGGTATTTTATAGGCGTATCGAAAAACGTTTATACGGAAAACTGCATCAACTGATTGGAAACTCGTGTAACTTTTGAGTAATAATGGAAGTGTTAGCATCCACTTTGAGCGCAGCACATATTGAAGATACTAAGAAATGTGAAATATTTGTTCTCAAGATTTCATGTAAAACTTACAAACAGCGAAAGGTGTGTCTTATCCAATAGACAATTCACAGAGCTCTTAAGCCGGTGGGATGAAAAGTTCAAGCCACAGCTTGATAACAAAAGAGCAAATGAGAGTGTGGTGACCAGCAGCGATGAAGATGTGTGCTGAGTTCAACAGCGCGACCTTAATTGAGAGAACAATGTTTGTTGTTTGAACCCTGTTTTCCGTGAGGACTTTCACTTGTAAAGGATTTGCTTTTCTCCAGAAGACTTTCATGAACGTCTATGTAGGGCTTTTTAGGAATAATAGCTGCTAACCACGGCTTACCGTTTGCTTACCCTGGTAGTGCACTTGCTACAAATGATATCAGAGATCAAGAGAAGACAAAACAGGACCCACTGGTAAAGAGAGCTCCATTAGCCCTGTCTACTTTCAGACACATCTGCTCATTACCTGCTCACCTACGTCCTCCTCACCAAGTTCTAACATCACAGGGCAATTCTTCCTCCAAAAGGAAGTTTCACCACGCTTTGACACCGAAGGTCCTTTAAGTCTAACATTCTTCTATGTTATACACCATATAAATAGTCTCCCCGCCCCCTTCATAACTTCCTGTATTTTTTTCCTGTTCTTTGGTAGACGAGGTGAGGCACGCTTTAAGGGCCAGATGTACGACCCTTACAATTTGCGATTCGCAAATTGCGTCGGTTTGCGACTTGCAAAATGTAATTTACAACAGTGTCTCAGACACTGTTTGCGATTCCTAATGGAGTCGCAAATTGCATGCCTCATTAATATTCATGAGGCAGGTGAAATTTGCAAACCCATTAGGAATGGCTTACACTCTCAGGGATGGTGGTCTGCTAGGGTCAGCAGACCACCATATCTGTGACTGCTTTATAAATAAAGCAGGTTTTTTAATTGCAACCTATTTTGCTTAAAGGAAAACATGATTCATTTAAAAAAGAAAAATGAAACATTTCTGTTTCATTTATTTAGAGTAGTCAGTGGTCCGTGGGACCACTGTCTGTTCTTAAAAAGTATTTCTGCATTCCCGTTTGTGAGTGGCTTACCACCTACTTGAAGTAGGTGGTAAAGTGCAAGTGTTTTGAAACCGCAACTGGCTATTAGGAAGGGTCGCCCTTGGCACGCCCCTTCCTAATAGTGAGTCGCAAACCCTATTTTGCGAGTCGGTAATAGGTTACTGACTCGAAAAATAGGGTTTGTACATAAGGCAGACCCATTTTGTGATCGTAAATGGGCCGATTTCCCTTTTGCAACTGCAAAAAACGGTCGTACATCTGGCCCTTAATGTATTTTACTTCTAGATTAGATTTGTCCATTTACTGCTGGTGTTGGGCATGGTAGCTAATGATGTCTACCGGCTATTGATGTGCTCCCCGTTCACGTGCTGTACTGGGATGGGGAGACCCTTTATGGAATCATGGTCTGGTCATTCAGAAGCCATGCAGCAATATTTTGGCCCGTAGTCAGCATGCGAATGCATGGGTATTAGGCTTCCTGGAGGTGGCACTATTTCAGAGCAAAAAGCTCTCCTGTCTCGTGGGAGCTTGTTGTTGAGTAACTATAAAAGTGGGAGGGACACTGCTTTTGTCGCTTCCTTGTTTTTCAATACAGAAGTCAGAAAAGCTGCACAACACTGAGCTTTAGAATGATGATGAAAAGGAGGTGTTACAGAACACCCACACAGATCTTCACTCTCTTATAAAAGAAGCTGTTGATTCTGCACTTGCTGAGATCACAGCAATCTGCTTTAAGGACCAGGATGATGATCCTGAGGAGGATCAAAAAGTTAAATATGTACAAGGGGCCCAGTTACAAGATGTCTTGCTCCTCCTAAGAGAAACACAGGGGTTTGAGGAAAGATCTGACAGGATGAAGATTTTAACTCTCAGTATGCCAGTGATGATGCAGATGATTCGCTTTTCATAAAGTTATTAAGCACATTTTGTGTAAATGGTGAAAAGTCCCAGATAAAGCTTACATTTCCTGGTTTCTAAGCAAAACATATTTAATCAAGGGCTGTGAGAATGGCAGATCTACACAGATTATGCAATTTATTTCACTTGTCATGATCACCTCCTGCCAGCCGCGGCAGGTCGTTTCGCCCCTCATGAACAGTGTCCGACAGGCTGAGGAAAGGTCAGCCTGACAGACACAGTTTATTTTCAGGTCAGGCAGCCAGTAGCTAGACATGCGCTAAATGCGCAGGCTCCTGGCTGCCTTAGCTGAACTTTGCTTTGCTGAGGAAGTCACAGCTCCAGTGGGCATGACCTCCTCAGCTCAGCAACTATCCCTGAGGCCCTCTCCTTAGTGATGAGGGGTAACCTCACTGATTACCTCACATCTGGGCGCTTCAGTTTTAAGCCCTGATGCGCCCAGGGTTGAGTGTCAATCAGTGATACGTCATCACAGAGTGGGGTGGGGTCAGCAGTCTCACTGACCCCATCCCACTCTGTGATGACATTGGGGCTGCTGCCTTCCCTCATTGGCTGACCTTAGGGAAACCAATGACGAAAGGCAGCAGTCCTAAGTCTCCTGGGACCTCTGAGACAGAGCTGCAGGTAAGTGTGTGTCTGTGTGGTTTTTTTTTAACGCTTGATGCATGTATGTATGAATGTTTGGTAATGAGTTTTGTGAATCGATGTGTTTGTGTGTGTGTGAGTGCGCGTGTGTGAATGCATGGCTATGAGTGTGTATGTGTATGTGTGCAAGTGTGCCCTGTCCACCCCCTCCCTCCTTAACTTACCGGTCGCCACTGTCTCCTACACTCCCTACGTAGTGGTCTAGCGCACAGGGCTATGTTGTAATACCCCTTTGGTGCTTCATGACAAGCTATGATACCATGACTGATGTTCCCCAAAACCTGTGAATCCATTGCGCTTGAGTACTGACAAGCATATACCAGAGCCTACAATTCCATTGCTCTTGAGGCCCTGCAAGCATGCGCCAGAACCCGTAATTCCATTGCGCATGAGTCTCTGCAAGCTTCCCCAGAATCCCGTGATCCAATGGCAAGCCTTGCTCCTGTTGTTAATAAGGCCTTGGTGCTGTTTTCCATTATGCATGTTCAAGCGAAAACGATACATGCATTTCCTGTTATTTGGTTCTGATCAAAAAGTTGCACCCGCCCTTCCTGTAAGGTTAAAACGAATATACTAACACGTGTTTTCTTCAAGGGTTTAAGAACCTTCCAGATGGACATGTGTACCATGTGCCACATTTGATCTAGCTACATCCATTGAGCCTTCAACCCTGCCCAATCCTGAGTCGTGGTTGGTCTCACTCCCTGCAGAAATAGATTCACCTTTTCCACTCACAAGAAGAATCCAGCTGGAACCAAGAAGTACTCCAGTCTCCTTCAAGTCCAAGTGAACCGTTTTTTCCCATGGCTCCAGCTCCCTTGATGTTCACCTCCTCTCTCCCTCCTGCACAGCTACTCTAGATCCCCTGCGACTCCCTGAGTAAAAGCCTTGAGATCTTCTTTGAACTTCAGTCAAGTGGAAGAACTGGGCTAAGTAATTGATATCAGGTTAGTGTGTAGTAACCCTCTACCTAATAGTAAGCAGAACCAAGAATCCGCATCTTCAAAGACTATAGACTTTACCTCCATGCCCTGGCTATGATTTTATCCAGCACTTCTTGTGCGTTTATACTCCGGGCCCTTCATGCAACCTTCATGCTTGAACTGTGATTGCACTCCAGCTCTGTGTTTCCCTGATGAACAGTAGTGCCAAGAGAAAGCACTTCAGAGTCTTTGATATATGCCTGAACCTTGTACCTAAACCTCTGTTCTGAGTTTATCCTTGGGAGTGCAAGTAACTCCAATTAGTGTTCCGAGTTTATCCTTGGGAGTACAAGTAACTCCAACCTGTGTTCCGAGTTTATCCTTGGGAGTGGAAGTAACTCCAATCTGTGTTACGAATTTATCCCTGGGAGTGCACAGACTCCAATATGTAATTTTGGTTATTCTACTCTCATGCCATGCTGCTGATGAAATTTGTAAGTGTATTCCACTGTAGTCAATGTATGATTATTGTATGTAGAGACCTGTTAGTGTACTTATGGCAACAGACTCCTCTTGTTATTCCCTGTGTATTGTGTTATCCCAAAACCAGAGGTTCCAGTGTACATCTACCTTGCAAATGGAGGTTTCAGAGGGACAAATCCTGTTCCTCAGTGTCGCACAGCTGTTGAGCAGATCCAATACTGCAACTCTCTATTTTCTTATATTATCCCAACCCACCTTCCCTCCGGGGTCTGTGCGTGATCTAAGGAGGTTGGTCCCTTGATCTTGTGTGGTCAGAGAGGGATAGGAGGTCCAGCATTGGCTCCAGTGTCATTTCCGTGGTTGGAACCAGATGAGTGGATGGCATTACTCAAGCATTTTCAATCCCTGTATGACTCCATACAGGAACATTATGATATTACTAGAACTCTTACAAATATGGAATGAGTCTCCAAGTTTCTCTCGGATGCATCATTTGATAGCCTGTGGACAGCCACAGCCTCTGCTGGAGCTGTGGTAGTCAATTGCAGGCTACTGTGGATGAATTTTGGAAATTGGAATCTATTCAGAGACATCTGATTCAAAAACTGCTTTTCACTGGGGCAAAGCTGTTTGGTAGTCATCCTAATGACATGGTGCAGAAAGTAGCAAAAAAGGTTCTGACACTGCTGAAGTTGAGTCCTGCAACGAGGGTGTTTATGTTCAAGCATCTTCCTTTTGAGGCTGGGCATATTGTTAGGGGTTTCATTTGGGAGAATACTTGTCCTTAGAAAGCTAGTAGCCAGCACCAGTCCTACAAATGACTATCCTCAAGTTGGGGTAAGGTTAAGACTTTTTTAAAATGCATGCAAGATTTTTGTCACAGACCAATGGGTGCTCCAGGTAGTAAAAATAGAATATCAAACTTTATTCATCCAAGAACCTCCTACATGTCATTCTAAGCCCACCCTGTGGTAAAACCTAAACCTCAAAAGTTCAAGAAATGTGGTTATGGGTTCAAGCACTGGTGGAAAAGAAGGTTGTCATTTTTGCTCCCTTGGATCAGATGGGAACATTATTTCATTCAATTCTGTTTTTAGTCGTTAAGTCTGATGGAAGATTAAGACACATTTCTAACTTGAAAAGCCTGATCAAATATGTGTTTGTAGAGACATTCAGGATGATTTCTCTCCAAGTCATCATTCCCAAACTGGCAGAGAAAGTTTTTTTGTCGTTCTGGATCTTCAGGACTCATACTTTCTTGTCTCGATTCATCCTTTGAGTCAACAGTTATTTCAGTTAGCTGTGAACAATCAACATTTCCAACTCCATGAACCATCCTCTGGACTGGCAATGCCCCCTAGGGTCTTCACCAAGATATTAGCTCCCGTTGCTGCAGACCTTCAATAATAAGAAGTTACGATATTCCCACAACTTGATGATTGCTTACTTTCTACCCTTTCTCTTATTGAGGCTTTAGAGAATGTGGAATTGGTCACCAGTGTTCTGTATCAACTGAACTTGGTGTGTGAGTGTAGAGACCACCTAGAAGAGTATGGGTTGAGTGACAGAGACAGTCAGACACTGTCTTTCCAATCTCAGGAGAGTGGTGTGGGGTACTTGTGTGAGGCACTGAATGGTGAGGCAAAGGGTAGCTTGGTTAACGCTTGTGTGGGTCTGTGTGATTCAATTGTTGGAGAGCATTTTTTTAAGTCCCTGTTTTCCAGCGCTATGCCAACAGCCAGTGGAGTGTGAGTTCTCTGACCCCAGGGAGCTTTCACTGGAGGCAGACCTTTTGGTATATTCCAAAGGATCTGAAGAATCTTTTGGGAGTGACCCTGAAGGGGGTGGCTCAGGTTTTCCCCAACCAAGTGAGGTAGGGGAGGTTGGTGGTAGCCCAAATAGGTCCCAGTGTAATGGGAGGGGTGTGGGGTCCCACCTCCTGTCTCAGAGGAGAAGGAGTGGGCTGTGTCCCAAGGTGCCTGAAACCCAGTCCCAGGGCCTGGTTGGTTCATGGAGGGAACACCAGGAGGGGGGCTTAGTCTGTACCGGGAGACCATCCCCTGAGGGAAGATCCCAAAGTGTCAGGTGAACTGGGGGGGACTGCTGTAACAAGCATCCCACCAGTTCTGGTGTCTAGCAGCACCGCTGCAGTGGGGAGGGTGCATGAGTCCAGAGAAAAATGTGAGAGGGGGATGCTGTCCCCAGTGGAAGGACCAGTGGATCAGGGGTTGCCAGCTCTGAAGTCAGAGCACCACAGGACTGACCCTGGTGAGACCACTTCTGGCCCGGGGTGTCTTCATACTCTGTCAAGTAGACTGGAGGCTGGAGACCTGCATCAGGTAGACTTTGGTACAACTCATGAGGAGTGTGTTTCCTTTGGGGTGGGTTTGGTGTAGTCCTCTGGAAGTCCTGGGTTGCTAGCCTAAGGGTACATACCCTGGGTTGAAGGACCAGGTTCAGGGTGTTCCTCCTGACCTGGAGGAAAGGGCGACTGCTAACAGTGCCCCTACCAAGTTGTCTTCTGGGGGTACTACTCCAGATGGGAGGGTGTAGAGCCCCAGGGAGGAGGACAGGGTGTGGGAGACCCCCACCCCAGTCTCTTGTCCAGCCGCAGGGTACATACCCTGGGCTGAGGGGCCAATGTCAGGATGCCATACCTGACTTGGCAGGAGGGAGAGTGGAGAAAAGGTTCCAGGCACCTGGGGCTCTCGCCCCCACTTTCTGACACCAGAGAGGTTAGAGAGGTCTGAAAGACAATGGTCTGGCTCTCATCACTGATAGTTGTCAGTGGCCATTGTGGCTTTCTGTTCTGATGGATAGAGTTGCCCCTGGAAGGGGGACAGGAGTCAAACCCAGGGGCACACCCCGGCGGCGGACTGGGCCTCACCACTTTGTTAGCTATGTGGGTACTGTCTGCCTGTTGGGACACATCTGTGAGCCAAGTAAGTTTAGCCACTGCTCAGAGGGGGCCCACAGGTGAAGACAAGGGTTCCCCTTGGGTCAGCTTAGTGTGCCCTGAGAGTATGGATAGAGGATCCAACTGGGTACAGGAAGGCGTAGAACGGGAATAGACCCTTGCTGTTGCGACCCTGGTTCCATGTTCTATCACAGCCCATTGAGGTGTGGATTAGTCTACCCTGGCTTTATGCTGGAAGAGGGGTTGTGTTGAACTTGGCCCTTTTTGCAGAGTTATCCCCAAACGTTTTGCTTCTTCCTCCTATTTTCTCCTAACCTGTGTTTGTTGGTTTTAAGACTCTGGGCACTTTACCGCTGCTAATCAGTGCTAAAGTGCATATGCTCTCCGTGTAAATTGTTATTATGACTGGTTCTCCCTGAGTGGCATATTTGATTTACTGGCCAGTCCCTAGGAAAGTGCACTGAGTGTGCCGGGGCTGGTAAATCAAATACTACTAGTGGGCCTGCAGCACTGATTGTGCCACCCACGTGAGTAGTTCTGAAACGGTAACTCAGACCTGCCACAGCAGTGTCTATGCGCAGTTGTTAACTGTCATGTCGACTTGGCAAGTGCACCCACTTGCCAGGCCCTAAACTTCCCTTTTCTTACAAGTCAGTCACCCCTAAGGTAGGCCCAAGGTACCCCTGTGTGCAGTGTATGTTAGAGGTAGGACATGCCCTGATGCGTGTGGCATGTCCTGATAGTGAATTACTGTCAATTTCGTTTTTCACTATTGCAAGGCTACCTGTTCCCATAGGACAGAATGGGGAGTTTGTTTTGTTTATAACATCTTATAAACATAACTGCCCCTGGGAACAAGGTAGGATAATAAAGTTTAGTATGCCTGAACTCAGAATGTTAAAATGCATCTTTTAGTGAGGGTGATTTCTACATTCTGTGTTTGAAAATACCACTTTTAGAAAGTAGGTATTTTCTTGTTTAGCCATCCAGTGTGCCTCTGCTAGGATGTGGATTGACTGTCTCGGTCTGGAGTGTCAGGCGCTGGGGAGGAGCAGTGGCTCCAGAGAGCCTGATGAGTCAGGGCTGGGTTGAATGGACCTGGGCTGCATTTAGAGTAGGGGGAGGAGATTTCCTTTCACCTGAATGGGCCTGGTCTGCTTTCCAAAATGCTGTCTCCACCTCCTGCCAGGATGCTGCACCAGAGAGGACAGAACTGCTTTTGACTGGGCACAGGGCTTCTCTGCACAAAGAGAACAAAGATATTTTGAGGTATAAGTATTAGCCATAAAACCCCTGAATATTAGACCACTTCTGGTATCAAGAGTAACCTTTGCCAAGGAGAAGTGCTGGAGAAACTGAGGAGAAGTACTGCCCTTGTTGTGTGTCTGGGGTTGGCCTGCAGTTGCTGTTTATGCCAAGGAAAGGAGAAGGACTTTGCTGTGTGCTGTGTCCCCTGCTTGAGGAGAGTCTCCAAAGGCTTGAGTACAGCTTGCCTCCTATTTTGAAGTCTCAGAATCACAAAGACTTCACCCTCATCTCCCCAGAACTTCCTTGCTGGGAGTTCTGACCTGCCAGGAGTCCTTGTGACTGTGAGGGGCCTCTTGAGGTTGTTTCTGCTGCTGGGAGCTGGAAAGGAATGCAACAACAAGAAAATCAATGCTCTTCTTGCAACAGTTTTTCCGAAGAATCTCAAAGCACTGCCGCAACACTGCTGAAACTGACGCAGCACCTGTTGGCGCTGCAAGAATCGATGCATCAAGGTATCGGAGCTGAAGCAATTGACACAGCGCTGTTCAACACCCACGCATCCCGGATTTCCACGAATCGTCCCTCTGCAGCAAGTTTTGCCCGACGTATCACGCACGGATCAGGTTCATCTCAGATTTGACGGATCGCTTCTGCTTACAGACCGGATCCGACGCACCACTCCCCTCTGTCAAGAGGAACTGTTGCATTGCATCCACGAAGGTCTCAGGCATCTCTTTGTTTTTCGATGCTTCCCATCACTGTGGCTGTTTGGCTTGGTGAATTTTGTTGCAAGGACAGGTACTTTGCAAGAAATCACGCATTCATAGTTTTCTATGGTCTCAGTTGCTAAAACCTTTTGAATAGATTTTTCTTAATAGTAGCATGTTTGATTTTTGTCGTTTTGGTCTTGTTAAGTTTAGATAAAGATACTTTATTTTTCTAAACCACTGTGGTGTTCATTTGTGGTGTTATCACTGTGTTACTGTGAGTGTTGGTACAAATACTTTACACATTGCCTTTGGGATAAGCCTGTCTGCTTATGCCAAGCTATCAAGGGGGTGAGCAGGGGTTCTCTATAGTGTGTATCCCCCTTTGCCTGACTAGAAGCAAGGATCCCTATTTGGACAAAGGTACCTGCCTCTGCCAACTGGAGACCCCCATTTCCAACAGACCCCCATTTCTACTACCTGATATAACTCTGAAGTTGAGTTGGTAGTCGTTAGAGGACAATTTGTCAGTAGGATTCCTGCTAAGTTATCCAACAGCAATTCAGTTGACCACAGATGCTAGTATGTGGGGCTAGGGAGACACTCTGGAGGACATGTATTTGAAAGGTTCTTGACTGTACAAGAGCAGTCGTCACTCTTCCAACTGGAGGGAATTGTTAGCAGTGTGAAACTCTAACATTCTTTCTTCAACTGCCACAGTTACTTTTTTCATACCTTTAACCACAAATCCAAATGTAGACACGAGGGGCATGAAAAATTCACCTAAGGTGTTTTTGTATAGTTATTTGAAATTTTGGAAACAAAATGATGCGTAATCACATGAAGTGCAAAGCTAGCACTTGCCATTGTACTTTAGCATGAAATATGTCCTTTTTCATTTCGAGGATGCATTTTGTGTTAAAAAACAGTGCAAGACAACGAAAGCACAGTGAACATAAGTTACTAGCATTCTGTAAACCTCATTGTTCAAGTGTGTTTAGTGTCAATTCTTACTGAGAGTTGTGCTTAAGCTGTAAATTTGTACCTCAAATGGTGCATAATTACGCGACATGGTATAATAGCGTACTTTTGGGAATTTCACGTAACGAGATTACCATAAAATTATACTAGGTCATGCCAGAGTAATGAAAACTTCACCAGTCCTAGTATTACTGTCTGCACCTCATCCACTGAGCCAGTAATATATTAGTCCTCTTCGAGTAATATGTTAACCTTAGAGTTTTATCATCTAACTGCTCAAGTTTTTAGTTTGTTTCCTTCTTCAACGTCTCATAGTCTTATCTCTCTTCCAGCAGATCTTTCATGGTCAATTCAAAAGTAGGCTTAGTTTGTGAAGATAGATCCTTTTTAGGTCACCTCTTTAGAAGCATTTGTAGCTGCACCAGCCTTTCTAATTCAAAACCAGATTAAAGGGGGTAGAGACTAGTATAGGTATTTTTGAAAAATAAACATTCTATTCAAACTTTAATTCAGTGAGTAAGTATAGTTTAACTTTGGAAATTGAATCATCCAGATAGTTATTACCATCAAGCTAATATCAAGTTGTGTCTAGGCCTAATTGGATTCAAGCTAGCCTGGCTGATGAAGGGTGTTGCCCAGAAACCGGTCCCAGGATGTTTGTTTTTGATTCAGGGAAGACATGGCTTGGCAGTTCAGGCTGGATTGTTCCCATGAGGCACAGGGTCAAGACTGATTTGCATATAGCTGGGTCTGAACTGAGGTGGCGAAGTGAGCCTAAGAATGGTGGTGGATTCAACCCAGATCTGTGAATGGGGGTGAGTGTGTGAAAAGTTTCAGCGCTCCGTGCATCATCTCCTTGTGTTTTCTTTCCCTAATTAGGATGTGTACCTGTTCCGTTTTCCCCATACATTAAGGGTCCAATTCCGATCTCCTTCAGAAAGGCTCCGAATCAGATTTGGAATTGCCTAAACCAATACGGAGCCCTTGTTCCTGACCGATTCATTCCCAGTTCCGAACGAGCAAGTACAATGCCTGGAAAGCCTTAGCACTGACCGAATCTGTTCAGGAGTGCATTCGGAGTGATAGAGCCCTTCGGAGCTGAAATGTGCAGCTCTATGGAGTGGGTTTTCCCAGATCAAAAAGGCTGCCAGAATTGGTCTTTGAGGGCCCGTAGACAGCCCCCCCTTCACCCAGGGTTCTCTGAATCATGTCCATTGGGGTACCCATGGGGCCCCCTTTCAGACCATGAACACTGTGACAAGCACCAAGGAGTGCCTGCCTCAGGGTGCACGATTATCCCACCCCTTTTGTCAATGGGAGCCTGTTTACGCGGCACACAGGCTCCCATGAGAGTCAATGGGAGTCCGACCGAATTGTTTCTGGATGCATTCAAATGCATCATACTGGTTTGGTCGGACTCCCCTGACACGAGTCATACGGGAAGCATTCCGGTCAGGAGTAGTTCAGTTTGCTTTTCGAACAAGATCGGAATCAGCCCCAAAGAAGTAAAGCAAGCTTTAAACTTATCAGCATATACAAATATTTCATAGCAACCATGGCTTAAATGCTTTAACAGAAAGTCTGAAAGGAACTCAATATTAATATTTAATTTTTGAATACAACTTTCCAGCATACTGTACGCCTCATGATATTGAACTTGATATAATACAAATCTTTTGCTGTGCCGATAGGAAATCAAAGAGCAGCATCTTTTGATAAAGGTCACCAAAAAGGTCATTTTTTTGCTTGCAAGGAAAGCAAATCAAGTATTTACCTGTCCTTATTGATGTTGGCATACAAATATTTGTTGGGCGCATACCACAGGAGGGGGGGGGGGATAAATATAAGCAGATACATGAAACTGTTGAAATATAATATTCAATATTTCTAAGGTGAATACTTTCCAGTTGAAACTGATCATGGAGCCTTGGTCACGGAGACATCTCTGTATGAACAGAAATTGATAGCTGATAAACAGGTGTGTTACTTTGGAAACTTGTTGCAGATGCAAATAGCAAAGGGATGGTGATGTAAGAAAAACAACATGGGTGAGCCTTGTGGCATTCTAGGCTTGGTGCATCAACAGATGAATGCAAGTGAAATGCATGAGAAATTAAGTTTGGAAGCTGCACCTTACATCAACTGTTTTCTGTGTTTGTACTTACACATTGATGTCTTTTAGCCTGTGTGCTTGGATGCATGTTTATCTGTCTGTGTGTCTGAGTACATAAGTGCATTAATGTTCGTTAATCTATATGCTAGGGTATCTGTGTGTTTCTTCCTCGGTGTGTAAGTATGTCTGTATCTCTTGTGCTTTGATTTTACAGTGCTTATAAATCTGTCATGTATTCATGGAGGTGTGTTGATCTGTGTGTTCATAGAGGCTTGGATAGAAATGTTATCTGTCTATTCGTCCATCCATCTCTCCATCCACTCCAACCTTGTTCTGTTCATCCACCGTCCATCTGTCCATGCTTGTTTGGCTATATAGTCTGTCCCAAATTAGCCAACACTTTGCAACAGATTTGTGTCTATTTTGTGACATGAACCCAATTTTGGGGTGGGACTTACTTCACAGCACAAACCAATATTTGCATTGGAAAGTACCCCAAAGTGACACAGCTGTGCTATGCTCTACTTTGTGCTACTTTAAGTCAAGGCACATTCCATGGGAGATACATTGGTGTTCCAACGCAACCACTTTTATTTGTTTTATGCAAATATCTATATAGTAATATTCGGAGACATGAATGTTGCACCAAAACCTTAAGCCTCCTTGAGGCAATCATGACAAGGAGATATATTTTAGTTCTCCTTATTTTTCCAACTTTGCATATGAGCTGCATTGTACAACACACAAAAAATGTGAGAAAAGTATTATGGGATATTATTTGTACTGGAAAGAGCCTCTTCCAGAACACAATATATGCTTTAGATAATATATAAGAATATCTAGGTACCTCTATGTGTTTTATTGAGTGCTTGGTTGTCTGTATGTCTATGTGTTTGGGTGTTGGTCGATGTTTGGTTCTGCCAATGTGTGCATGAATGTGTTATCTATGTGTGAAACAGTGCTTTAATGTTGTGTGTATCTGTGTGTAGGGCCCATTGAAAGCCTAAGTCATTGATCTTGTCTGTGATTGCTCTATGGCTGCTTCACTAGAATTCTGATTCAGAGATCATTCTGGCATTCACAAAATCTTAACTTGTTGGCTATCTTCATCATACATTAAAGGGCTGAGTTATTGAAGTCTTAATGTACAATGTCTTCCTATCACAACAGAAGGGCATATGATTTGTGCACAGAAGCATACATATAATCACACAGTTTGTATAAAAGGGATCTGAGCAAAATAATGCTTTTATCGAGAAACAGATGCATTGGCTTTATCACTCTCTAAAGATAATGTCTCTTCTTTAAAGATGTTTTGGGCATTCTAAGTCTCGAAACACTTTTCAAAGTCTCGAAGGCCTTTGTAAACTCCTCAAACTTTATCCGTTTGTTTTGCATCTCACAGAGGTTGTCTTTGTAGCTATTGGGAACTTATATGACTCACTTTTACTTTAAAACAAAACTATACCTGCTCTATTTTGATGTTTCGCGATAGAGCACTTATCCATTTAAAGTGGCAAATAACCACCATGCAGGACACACGCGAAAAAATACCGAATTATTTTTTATGAGGTCTTTGTGTTTGTGAACCGAATAAATGCGTGGAAACAATTAAACATGTTAATAGGCAACCACATACAATAACCCCTAACTCGTCCTTTTCATGTACAGAGCCCATTATACTCAAACACATTACAATTAATAAAAACATCCCATCCTGGAATTAATTGATCAAATCACTGCCAATGATATCATCATCTCACGAGCTGTTATTTATTCAAGCAAGCCTGCATATTATCAGAGTGAAATCATTCTTCGAGACGCCTAATGAACCATGAAGCAAGTTCTGATTTCACCATGTGTGGTTCGTCCAGACCTGATTATCTAAGATCTGGCTCCCTAAATGGTCCATCCATCCTGAAGACCCTAATTGCTTGTTTGCATTTTAATTTATACAATAACTACAACTCTCCGTTTGATATTCTTGGTCATGTGTTTTAGTACATTTCAACTCTTTTGTATTGTTAGTTTGAAAACAGTGAAGAGTAACATCTGAAGTTTGATTGTTGTGTGAGTCTTGTTGTTGGTTCTCGATCTCTGGTATTATAATGCAGACTGCTTGGTTAAAAGTGGTTTATGGGCTTAAAGCCACCTATGAAATGTATTTATGCTTTCGGATTTATGTCTAAAAAATTCCATTTTACAAAAAAACAGGCGTTTAGTTTTCCTTAGTACAAGCATATTGTGAAATGTTCTCCCAACAACATATTAAGCTAAATTCTAAATCCAGCAAGCAATTTGCCCGTGTATGCTTATCTAAATGACAGTGGATTGGTTTAATATTTTAAATAATAATGATCTTTATGTTTTCTTGTTTATTTCAAATAATATAATTGGATTTTTAGAAGGTAAAAAAAGGATGCTAATATTAGTTAGGGGTGGGCAGAACTCGCAGAGGTTTACTACGCAGAATTCCATAGAATTCCACAGAGGTATATAAAAACTCTGCAAGATTTTGCGGAGGTCCCATAATGGGAAAACATGCATGTCATGCTGCAATTTAGCGGCAGTAGCTGAAAAATCTGCACCAAATATATACCATGTGGTGCACAAGAGCGCGCAGCCCTTTGAGTTCATTTTGATGCTGCTCGAGTAGAAAATCTACTCACGAAGCAGCCTTATGACCTTGACCGCTCGCGATTGCTCGGAACTGCCGGCATAAGAAAATCGCACTAGGGGACGCCAAACCTTGCTCGCACTCACGTTTTTGAAGCCTCATGGGAAATAATTAGACCATGCAATAATTGGTGGAATTTGTCCAGAACTCCACATTACAAGAGTAACATGGAGTAGCCAAAATGTGCCAATTCCACAAGCAGAATGAAACATTCTGCCCACCCCTAATATCTATGGAATTGCGTGGAACCTGAAAGTCTTTGTTTTAAGCTCAGTTTGTAAACAGGAACACATTTTGGGGGAAATCACTTGTCTCTACTCCCTAACCCGCATAACAACAACCAATAAAACACTCACTAAAACCTAAAATTAAGTATTTGAGTATTCTGACGCCGGGGCACCCATCTACGTGTGCTTCCACACACCGACACACTGCACCTGAACCCATTGCCAATTCACCTGAGACGTCCTAGTCAGCACCCAGCTTTGCCATGGCTCTCCCAGCAGGATGCAGAATCGAATGTCAGAATCACAAGCACAGAACAGGGGGATGAATTTCAATGATTTTCAACTATTCCTTCAGCTACACTACAACCACAGAAGCCGCAACCCTCCACCTATTGCACTTACACTTCACGCTACAGATGCCAGCAACACTCACTCTGAGTGAGACCTTCGTTTAACGACCAACGGGACGTAGATCCACCATTGATGACAATATTGCTGACTTCCTTGTCTCCTTCGCCATTGACTGTGGCAATTACATCTTACTAGAATACTTCAACTTTCACCTTGAAGACAAGAGCAACTCCAACACTACAGGACTCCTCAAGAGCCTAGAGAACCTAAGACTGGCACAACACATCACCAGACCACACACCCTGTCTTCACCACCTTCGCCACAATCGTGCCGCTCATCTGGACCGACCACACTGTCCCCCAATTCGAAATCAGCATCACACACCTAACGAGATACGCCACAAAAAACACGGCCAAATCAAGCTGAAGGAGTATCCAGGATTCTAACTGGGTGAACACCGTGCACACAAATCAACTCACCCCCATCAACAACCTTAACAGAATCATCAAAGATCTGGAGGAGTGCATCACAAAATCCACTGACTTAGTGGCACCCCAAAAACATAACGCAAAGAGAAGAATGCTGAACCGGGCCAGTTTGTACCCTGAGGAGCTCCACACAACAAAACAATATTGCAAACGACTGCAAAGAAGATGGAGAATGAACCATCTAGAAAACAACAACAAGACACATAAAATAGCCCTGAGATGCTACCACCAACAAATCAAAGAAACAAAGAAAAAGGCCCTAGCAGAGGGCATAGACAACAGCTTCAACAGCAGAAAACTATCCGGGCTAGTAGTAAAGCTAACTTAAGCTTATAAGTAAGTTACACTTGTCAGTTTACTCCTACAATTTTTAGTGACATTTCTACTTTGGGCAATTCACAACCTCCAAGTGAAAAGCTACTCAAAAGTGTAGACTTACACATCTCAACCCCCTTACGAGGGGTTGGAGCCAAATCTATGAGTGTAACTTAAAAGAAAGAGTAGTGGGTTCAGCACCACTCATGGCCAACCACTGGTGCCACAAAACCCTTCCATTCAAAATAATGGAACAATAGATTAAAAATGAAACTCAATATAAATTAATGGTAAATTACATAAAATGATTTAAAATACTCAAAAAATTACTTTAATTTAAACCTAAAAAATCTTTAAAAAACACATATTTATTATTTAAATACAAATATTTTAAGAACTTTTTGGAATTTATAAATTACTGTAACATTCATTTTCATTAAATATAAGTGAACTTCTTTGAATTAATTCTATACATCACTTTTATTAATTTTCCACTTCCTGAAATTTCTTTTACTGTAGGGTGGGATTTCTTTTTCAGCTAAACTTCAGAACAATAATATTTATTTTATTTAATGTACTTTAATTATTTAAATTTCAAATGTAAAACTAATGTAATAGTTCTGTTGCATTATTTTTATGTATTCAATTAATTTGAATTAATAGTTAACCTAAACGTTAATGAGTCTATTGCGTGGGCAGTATTAATATTGAAGTAAGTAAATGGGTGCAGTTGTGTGTAATTTGGGTCAATTGTATGTAACTATCCTATTTCCTTCCATGAGGAAATCTCCCTTTTGTATGCAGAGACCTTTGTTCTGCATGTGGAGATGTCTGCACCAGTAGCGGTGGTCTCCACCAAATTACTATAACATAAAATACTAAATGTAAAATGACTAATAGTGATAATACATATTATACATTATTTTACTTTTTTATTTTATATTAAAATGTGCTTAATATTTTTTTGAAGAATAATAAACGTTAATATTTTCTGTTTACTTTTCCATAGTGAGATCTTCACTATGGTAGGGGAGAAGTCCACCTACTTGTGAAAAGTTGCTAGTGGCAACTGTATACTCATTAATTCAGTCTTGGATGTCTCCTCTCCTTGAACTGAGGGAGTTGAGACAAGAGGGTCTATACTTTGGTGTAAATCTAAATTTGGAAATGGTCAATAGCAAAAAAGTGTAGATTTACACCTAGGTGTAGGAGTAGATTTACTTGTGGGTAAATTCATACCTGTAAATTAACCTATGTGAAAAGGGCCCCTGAGTCTGTATTTCAGGGCCCCTAAGTATGTATGTAATTGAAGTGGAATGGCAAACAGAAACTCATTTCTTAAATGTGATATTGGCTGCCTATTTGGTACTCCCTTACACATGCCGCCATGGAATATATGAAAGACCTTCACCGCTCGATCTGATGAGAATTTTGTCATAGACTAAATGCTCCATGCGAGTCTTTAGAAAGAGAGACCTGTTGACAGTAATTTGTGTTCAATACTTAACTCGAGTACAATAAAATCAACTTTTGTTAACAAAACAATCTTTTTCTCTGAATTCCTAGTCATAGATGAATATTCTTAATGTGTTTAAAGATGTATCTAATCCTTTCCTCTTACTAGAAACACTTCATCTTTCCACACCATTACTTAAAGGGCATCATTTTTAAGAATTAAGGAGATAGTTCCATAATTGTCTTTGTTTTTAAGGATCACTTTTAAGCCTGGGGCAATACAGACTTGTAAAGGTACACATTAAGAGGCAGACATTTTTAACAGCATGCATTAAGTTCTTACTTTGAAAACATATCGAGACAAACATGCACATAGCCCTTTTACATTTCTTTTTAATACTTTCTCCATACACACAGGCATTTTATAGAAAGAGAAGCATATCTGAAAAGTTCACATCTTCTAGTAATGCTCTTGTTAACAGAAGAGATTAAGAATATAACATTCTATAGATTGGTATGTTGATATGGAGCACAGTTCTCAAAAACAGAATTTGAGGCTTAGTCTACATAAGCCAGTGCATTGAACCTAATATAAACGCACAGCAATCTATATCAGATTTCTTTTTAAAGTGCAATGTGAAGATCAGTAGGGAACATTCAAATCATTTATATAATTCCATATGTTCCAGTTTTTAAAATATACACAAATAAACATGTAAAGTTGTACGATGATCTTGTGTAAAATGGGGCAGATCACTGATGTTGACATTCTCATGTCATAGGCAGATATTGCAAGCTGTCCAAAAGAAGGCAAACTTGTGGTGCCAAAGATATGCAATGAGGTTGATGGAGCAGGGTTTTGAGAAAATTAAACCTGCTCGGATTGAACTCTCAGTAACATTTCATTAACAGTGTGCTGTGAATTCTTTTATTAAAAATGCTAAAATAAGGGAAAATGATTTTGCGCATGTGTGTACTAATACATGAAAACTAGGCCGCAAGTGTTATGATTAAAGACTAATACTGCTTATGTGCACTTTAATAATAATTCCCAGGAATAATATGGGTTGTGCATGGGTTAGTGCATTGCTTGGATGGTGTGCAATTGAAAATTACATTTTATGACAATAATAAATGTTTGTGTTTGTTTTCTGTAGAAAAGCAAACATGGGCCTACACTTCTGCATGCCACTTTGGGGTTAATATTTGCAAGAGAAATTAAATGAATAAAGTGGACTTTGAATGGACAGACAGAACGCAAAGGCATGAAAAATGACATCATGGTGTGCTGACTGCCAAGCTTCGGAAAAGAAATGACAATATCAGTGGAAGCGAACAACTTCCTTCACGAGATGGCAGAAGCAAACAATGGATGCGCAGATATTTGCAACATGTAGAGCACTGCAGGAAATATTTACTATGATTGTGTTCAAAGTTGTTTCCTGGGAAGAATCTGTCGAAATGCTGAATGCTTAAGACAAAGGGACATTGAATGAACTGGTCATGAGAGTGGTGTGACAGTACACCCCCGTTCTTAGCCAATGAGAGACAGAGTTTGTTCTCATGTTGAAACATATGTGGGTTGGACGTTTAGGTTTTAGGGTATAATTGAAAGTCCTCGGGTGTGTTTAGGGTCGGCTGGTGTTTAGGTAGCGGGAGATCGTTGTTGTTGTCGGTTTTGCTGTTTCCAGATAGAGGCCTAACTGTTTCCTGATTTGTGACTTAATCTTTGTCACTCGACTCTTCTTGAGTGGCCTTGCTGCCCATCTTGGCAAGAGGTTAGTTTTTTCCTATTTCTTGGGTTAGTATAGATAATATTCTAAAATGTGCATAATCATTTAAAATGTATTTTGTCTCTGAAACTTTTCTCTCTTTGACTATTCACTCCTTCAATGCATTGTTTATTTGATATGAGTTTGTTCCTTTCCATTGCAAATATATGTTCTCTGTGATAATTCATGATTTGCATTGTGTGAATGTACTTGAATGAGCATTCATTTCACATTATTTTCGATAAAACATTATAATTATACACTGTGTCTGTTATTATTTAGTAGTATAAATAAGTACATAATTATTACTATCAACTTTTCAACTATAGGTCTGTCGCCACAAATATATAAAGAGAAATGCAGGTTCTGTAGTGTACTTTGGTAAGTTAGGTATAAACTTGCATCACACTGAACCCCAGCGTGAAGGGTTTAGTTGGGTAGTGTAAATGGGCCTATGTTTATAAAAAATTATCGATCCCTGATCGCTGGATCAGTTTTGGTAGCAGAAGATGGTCAATTATTGATTAGTTTGGTAATAAATATTGATTATTGATTTATTGGTTATTAACATGAAAAGTTAGTGTCTTGTTTTATGTTGTCTGGAAGTACGGGTACAGGATGATGTTATTTTAGCCTATGTGGCAGAGGAATAGAGTGAAAAGGTATCACACTGCAGAAGTACTTTGTCTGTTGACATAATATCGAACAGTGAAAGGCTGTTGATGTTATTTTAGGAACTTATTCGACTGAGAATAAGATTGCATGAAATAGTGAAAGGTCCACTTCCGAAACTCTGGCCTTACATCCCCAAAGAAGTACCAAGACCTCTTTCTGAAAGGAAAGTCCTCTTCCGAAACTTTGGCAAGTATCCCTAGAGGTGTACCAAGTCTTCCTTTAACTTGATTGAGAGTAGAGTTGCACTGGTCATTATTTTACTAGAAGTAAAAGAATCACTTTTTGAAAGGTGAAACTATCTCTTTTACTAGTGGAGCAGAAAAAGTAGGATTGTTTTGTGTTGTTTCTAACAAGAATTTGAGTTAAGAAATCCTAGAAATACATTGCCTCATTATTTTGTAAAGGGAGGGTCAGTAGCAGGAGTAATATTGACGTCACAAAAGGCCGCGCTGGCATTTGTCAGACAGCGGGCGCATAGAGAGCTGTGATTGGTTGGTTGTTGTGAGCTGTGCTGCTATTGGTCAGAATAGTAGATACGTAGTGAGCCGTGATTGGTTGGTTGGTGTGAGTTGCGCTGGTATTAGACGAGCGTTAGAAAATTGAATAAGCAGATTTACCGAAGTGATTTTATTTTGTTTGTTGAGATATTTAGCGTAAAGGAGTTGAAAAATGAAGATGGTAAATAGTATAAAAGATTTCTTTAAAAAAGACAAACCGATAGTTACTAGAGAGTGACTTCCTATACCTCCTCCAAGAACACCCACTTCTTTCATGATGTTGGAACATGGGTATCATACTTGTACATGGTTGGAAAATTGGATGAGCTATACAGAAGATGATGTAGTCTTAGCTTTTCTGGAGCATGGTACATTTAATGTAAGGATTTTGGAGAACTTTGGGGGATGAATGAATTCATTAAAACCAAATCCCAAACCCATGCACTACAAAGCTGTTGAGGAGTGGGAACCTGAGGATTATAAAAGGGGGAGAGACAGGAATGGAATAAAATAGAGGAATATATTATCGAGGTCTTCTGAGGCTAGATGGGATGATCAAATGAAAAGATGGAGGAGAGATGTGAGTGCAGATAGATTATATCCAGTAATAGTTGCTGGAGATCAGACTAGAGGCAAAAGTAAAGAGAAAAAGAATAATGTAGAGACTTCAGAACTAGAAATAGACCCAAATGAAATAGAAGCTGAACTAATGGATGAAATACTATTAAAGATACCTCCACGACATCAGGAAAGTTCAGTGAAAACAATTCCAAATGCACTACTAATTGAAATACAAGTTTCTCAGGTTCCACAAACTCCACAAGCTTCACAGGTTACACAAGTTCCAGTAGCTTCACAGGATTCATCAGGTACTCAAGTGTTGCAGGAGAATGAGATTGATAGGTTGAATGAGGTGAGGGAGGAATTAACTCAGAGGATTATTGAGATGACTTTGAATGCAGAATCATTATTGGTACCAATAACAATTGGTCCTATAGTTCCATTGTATGGTGAGTGTCGGAGCATATCGAGAGGACATGCATGTGAAGAATGCCAGGAATATTAGTGGATCGGAACAAGTTGAAATGAATACTTCATTGATTGGTCTGCCATTTAGTGAAAATGTGATCGAAACACCCAAGAGAACTATACAGATTGATCTTAGAAAAATAGCACAAGTTGACAGAGGAACGACTCCAGTGTCAGGGAGTTCGGTGGGTTCTTCACCAGAGGAGTTAGATGACTGGATAAGAGGCATGGAAAATAATAAGTCTCAATCGAGGATAGATGTAGGTAGACTGAGAGTGGATCTGGAAGAAATTATTATTGGTACTATAAGTCCCGAGAGATTGAGTATGTACCATGATGAAGAGTTGTTGTTTTTATGTAAGAATATAACATGGAAAACAAAGAATCTACATGAGAAGTTGGCAGAAGCTGCTCAAGAAATTTTGCTGAAAAAATATAGACTGGATTTTACTGATAACGATTTAGAGAATTTGAATACGTCTAGTAAATGATTGCAAATAAAAGAATTAATGAATACTTTGAAGAAATGGAGTGATTTAAAATGGTGATAAAGCAGATGGGCAAAAAAGAAGGAAAAAATGCCTGCAAGAAAAAATGTGTCATCATTTCCAGGACAGGCTGAAATGGTATGTCCAATGAGAGAAGGTGGTGGATATGTTCATGTGCCTTGGTCAAGACAGGATATATTATCTTTTACGAATGACTTTCCCAGGTTAAGGGAGAAACCTGTTGAATGGTACAAACAGGTGGAGAGGTTTGTAAAAGTTTCAAAAGTTTTGTTGAAAGATTTAGATGGTTTGTTTGAGATTGTTGTTCCAGCTGACTTATGGACTGATTGTAAAATTACTGTTGATTGGCCTAAGGAAGAATATCCTAGAGATGTGAAAACAGGCGCACCTTCAGAGGAGGTGATGAAAAAATATAATCAAGTAATCACTTTTCTGAAAAGTAAGATTTCGCCAAAAGAAACAGATCGGGTTAAAATTAACAGGACAACACAAGAACCCAAAGAATCGGTACATGCTTATTATGAAAGGTTGTTACAGGTGTTTAAACAGTATAGTGGTTTTGAGAGTATAGGTGACAAAGCTATGGGACATTTTGTATATAGGTTTGTTTTTGGATTAAAACCTGAAATTAGTACCATGATTCAGCAACATTTGATTTGCTGGAAGAGTAAAACAGTCAATGAGATTCTGAGATATGCCAAATATTGTAGTGATGATATTGAATCAAGGCATAACAAGTTGAAAGAGAAAATGATGTGGGCACAGGTGAAATTGGCAGAACAGAAAAATGGAAACAATGGTTCTCAAACAGATTTTCAAATGAAAGGACAAAATCAAAATGGTTAGGTATCAAACGGAGGTAGAGGTCAAATGAATAGAGAAGAAATGAAAAAGAAATATACTTGTCATGTGTGCTGAAAGTTTGGACATTGAAGGAATGAGTGTAGATCTTTACTGAAAAATAATGGAATGAATAAAAATTTAAATCCACAGACGCAGAATGATGTGGTTGTGAATCAACAACAGCAACAACAGCAGCAGGTAGTTACATCACAGACACAACAAATACAGGTGCCTCTAGCTCTTATGCCAAATAATGTGAATGCTCAAGTACAGCGATACAGTGAGAATACTGGATTTCACACAGGTGAACAAGTTGGTAAGAATCAAAATGTACAAGCGGTTTCGCAATATTTGTTGCAATGTTCAGAGAGTGATTCAGACTCATCCTAATGACGGTGCCTGAGGGGGGAGAAAGAGTGCGTGCTTGGCGCATATCGAGAGGTAGATCAGTTAGGTCCATTTGTTGATAGAAAAGTTGAAGGTAATGATGTTACATTCCTTGTGGACACTGGTGCTGCCCGTTCTACTGTGAGACCAACAGAAATTCCAAACCTACTCCTCTCTGGAGAAACTATCCAAGTTGTGGGAGTCTCAAATAAATATATTAAGACTCCAATAACAAGACCAAAAGAAGTTCATATTGGAAAATTCAGAGACATGCATCGGTTTGTGGCATGTGATACAAGTCCCGTGAACCTTTTTGGAAGGGAATTGCTATGCAAGATGAATTGCACCATCTATTGTACGCCAGATGGTATTGCTTTTCAAACACCAGATGAATATGTTGCTCTTAAAATTATGTTAGCAAAGCAAGGGACAGAAGTGAATGATTTGCATTCATTACTTACAGAAGAAGAATTGCCTGCAGAGTTGAGAAATACAGTAAGATCTGAAGTATGGGATTTTACAGGTAAGGACATTGGTTTGATGAAGAGTGTGGATACTGTTAAAGTTACAGTTAAACCAGGTGCAATATATCCAAACACACCTCAGTATAGGATGAGTCCTGAGATCAAAGCATGAGTGACTTCTGTAATTGATCAAATGATTGAGCAAGGTATTCTAAAAGAAATGGAAGTAGTCCTTTTAATTCACCTAATATGGGGATTAAAAAACCAAGTGGAAAATACAGAATAGTACAAGATTTGAGAAAAATTAATAAGATTGTAGTACCCTGTTGTCCAATAGTGCCAAACCCAGGAGTGATTCTTTATCAAATTCCTTGCGATGCGGAATGGTACACAGTAATTGATCTGTGTCAAGCATTTTGCTTGATACCTTTACATCTGGATAGCCAATATTTATTTGCTTTCCGGTTTGGAGACCGTGTTTTGGCATGTCGCCGGGTTCCTCAAGGGTATACAGATAGCCCACCGATTTTTAATCAGATTCAGATTTTGAAAAAGTGTTTGGAGTCATTGATCATGCCAGAAAATTCAGTGTTAGTGCAGTACATTGATGACCTACTAGTGGCATCAAAACACGAGAGGCCTGTGTGACAGATACAATTGCGTTACTGAATCGTTTGGCAGAAGGGGGGCATAAAGTGTCACCAGCAAAATTACAGTTTTGTCAAAAAGAGGTACAATATTTGGGACACAAAATTGAGAAAGGAGTTAGAAAAGTAACGCAAGACTGAATCAATGTGATTTTGCAAATGAGTCCTCCTAAAACTCAAAAGGAAGTTTGAATGTTTTTGGAAATGGTTGGATATTGTAGACAATGGATCAGTGGGTTTTCACGGATTGCAAAACCTTTAAGAGGTTGACACATAAAGATGTGGTTAATCCAATTGAGTTGGATGAAGAGTGTATGAAAGCTTTTATTGAATTGTGAAATATTCTTTGTCAGGTACCTGCACTGGGAATGCCAGATTACACAAAAGATTTTGCATTGTTCTGTTGTGAAAGAGATGGGTGTGCACTTTCAGTACTAGCACAAAACATGGAATGGCATGCCGCCCAGAGGAATATTCTTCTGCTACTTTGGATTCAGTGACTGCAGCATTACCAGGTGTTTGAAAGCAGTGGCTGCTACTTGTTTGAGTCTTGAGCAGAGTGAAGCAATTGTTATGGGCATCCAGTGAAGGTAGATGTGCCACACTCCGTTGAGATTTAATAACAAGAACTCAAACTCAACATATGATGTATAGTTGGCTGAATAGATTTGAAAGAGTGATTTTAGGTGCTGAAAATGTGACAGCGACGAGATGCACAACATTGAATCCAGAAACTTTGTTGCCGAGTTCAAGTTGTGAAGAAGTGAGGGATGAAGCAGATCATGATTGTTTGGATGTGACAGAATTATGGACAAAACCAAGGCCTGACATAAAGGATACACCATTAGAGGAATCAGATAGTGTGATGTTTGTGGATGGATCTTGTTTGAAAGATGAAAAAGATGTATTGAGTACTGCTTATGCAGTATATACAGTGTCTATGGTTCTTGAAGTATCCTCTCTGAAGGGGGTGAATTCTGCTCACATTTCTGAACTAATTGCTTTGACAAGAGCATGTAAAATTGGCACAAATCTGAGGGTAACCATATTCACTGATAGTCAATATGGTTTTGGGGTGTTACAAGACTATGGACAGTTGTGGATGCAACGAGGATTTTTGACTTCTTCAGGATCCCCAACTCGGAATAGTAAAAATGTGAAGCATTTTTTGGATGCCCAAAAGATTGCTGTGGTTAAGTGCTCAGCACACAAGTCAGAAAATAACTATGTGACAAATGGAAACAGATACGCAGACCAAGTGGCTCATTTCTGTGCACAAAATTCAATTTCAATCAATAGAGGGCTGGAGAAAAAAAGATACAAACTGCCACTTGATGTTTTCCTCTTTGGAAACATGGGATGAAATTAGATAGTTACAGGATGAAGCAAGTAAAGAGGAAAAAGAAATTTGGATAAAATCAGGTCGTAAAAAGAAAGTAGAAGATGAAGTGTGGGTATATATTGAAGGAAGACCACTAATGCCAGATTGTTTACTTTCTCAGATGGCAAGGATGTACCATGGAATTGCGCATGTTGGGAGAGATGCTATGATCAGACTCTTCAAGCAGTCATGGTATAATTCAAAGTTTAGGGGCATTGCAGAGAGTCTATGTCAAAGGAGTATAGTCTGCCAGCAGCAAAATCCAGGTAGAAAAACTGTTGTTAGTTGGGGTCGAATTGGCAAAGCAGCAGGACTATTTACCAGGCTACAATTAGACTTTATCGTACTTCCCCCCTGTAATGGACGGATATATGTGTTGGTTGTTGTTTGCTTGTTTTCTCGTTGGGTAGAGGCTTATCCAACAAGAGGCAATGATAGCCTGAATATTGCTAAATTGCTTTTGGGAGAGATAATTCCTAGGTTTGTATTTCCAGTCTCTTTAGAAACAGATAGAGGAACTCATTTTAATAATGAGATAATTCGGATGATTTGCGCAGCATTACAAATTGAGCAAAAGCTGCATTGTGCCTATTGACCTGAAGCGTCTGGAGTGATCAAGCAAATTAATGGCACTATAAAGTCCAGACTGTCAAAAGTTTGTGCGTCTACAACACTGAAATGGCCAGATGCTTTACCCTCGGTATTGATGAGTCTTAGAAGCATTCCTGATAAAAAGACTGGATTGAGTCCTCACGAAATATTGATGGGGAGAGCAATGAGACAAGCAATTGTACCAGCAAACAAACTGATGAATATTAGTTTTACAGATTCTGAAAAAGCTGAAGAAGAACTAAGTACAAGTTGAATAAAGTGGGCACCAGCTACTGGGACTCAAGAGACTGCTGTTGAGAAAACAGAGGGGGTAAAGAAGAAAGGCCTAAAGTTTCAGGATACACTACTCTAGATGGTTTCTGGATAAAGTTTTTTCAAGTTCAGTTTTTCAACTTTTTAGATTTTTTTTTTTAATTGCAACCAAAATTTTAAATACATACAAATTCATATTGCAGATGAGGTAAATATCATATAAAAGTCCATATTATTTCCAAAGAGGTTTACATACATTTCTTAAATATAAAACCTACATAGAGCCCGAAAAACCCACACAGGGTGACCATAAATAAATAATTTCATATTACTCCTTCATATGAATAATCACAGGCCCCCATATTGACAAACCTAGTTTCCATTTCCGTATCCCCTTGAGAGCATATAAGCTATGTTCCATATTAAAAATAACATAGAATCTAGCTCTCCAGATTTCAAAGGTTGGGACTTCCTTTTGCAGCCACAAGGAGGCTATGTAAAGATGGGCCACCACTACTGCTATAGAAATTAAATATCTAAATTCAAAAGCTAGACGTCCCTCAGTCACGTCTTCCCCTATGCCCATCAGCATAATGAACGGTGTGATATTAATTTTTACTCCAGGTATTTCTGAGAGGAACTTTTCTATATGGCCCAGAAGTTGAGTTAACTTCCTACACGCATACAAAATATGTATAATATCAGCCACAGCTGCCCCACATCTAAAGTATTTCTCATCATTAAGCCCCCCCCCATTTCATCATCTTTGCAGGGGTAGAATTTTTAGAGTTTTTTTCTTAGATTTTTAATTTTTTATAACATCTAAAATGGCAGAGTTTACAGAGACTGGATATCAAAACCATAGTTTTAAACGTAGATGTATCAATGCTTGCTTATGTAGTGTTTTGTTACTAATGTTGATGTAGTTAACACTGACTATTATTATTGTGCCTGTTCTAATGGTGACTAATCACAAAAATAATACTAATGATGTGGGAATTGAGAGAATGGATTCTGTTACTAAAGAAAATTCAAACACTAACATGGGAAAAATAGAAGATGATATCATTTATCATCATGATACATCAATTAATGGTTTTTCGTTAAATGTTTTTACTAAATTGTTGTATGAATATGTTATCACAGTGAATGCGAGAGATTGTTATGTGTGTATGCAATTACCATTGTCTGTCTCAGAGAAGGTGACATACCATCACCGAACTTTAACTTATGGTGCGTCATGTAGTGTTTTAACAAGTCTGTTCTATGAAAGGGAAGGACTAGAGTATTATTACTCTAATTTTGATTTCATATTTTCTGAAATCCCTGTTAGGAGAGATTTGAAAATCGTCAATGGACCTGTTTATGCGGCATACATGGGTGATTTTTTCATAAGAAACAAACCAATAGATGCCCATAGAAATAACTTGACTGATTGAGTGCACATGACGAGCTCAGCTCGTCATGAGTCACAGCTCCACTGTGAGTCATGACGAGCTGAGCTCGTCACGAGCACAGCGGCGCCGCGGCCCCCTCTCCCCGCACCGCGGGGGAATTACCCCTGAGGGGAAGGGGTTAACCTGTAAACTACTACATAAGGAAATAGAATTTATGAATATGGTAGAGGATAGAAGACGAGATTTCAAAAAGAAAGCTGCTGAGCAAAAGTCTCATATGGGCTTTCAGGGAGGGTGATAATAAAAAGGGTGAGACTTACGCTGCCATGATTTTCAACATAAAGGAAAGCATTGTGTGTTTAGAGAAAAGACTGAGCTTCATTGGTTCTAGTGAGTGTGAGCATACTTACTTGATAAAAGGAAGTTGGGATTGAAAGGAGTAACTGATCCTGTTTTCCCGGGAATTTATTATGTTTGTGGTAAGAATGCTTATTATAGATTACCTACAGGTTGGTATGGATGTTGTTATTTAGGTATAGTGTTTCCAAGAGTGTACCATGTAGATAAGAATAATAGAGTTAATGAAATAAAACAGGGATCAACATGTAATAAGAGAGGAGCGAGTTATTCTGAAATAATGGTGGATTTTTTTGAGCACTGATAACTTCAGTTGGTGTCATTCTGAATGCACGTAAAATTAGAAAACTGTCCACAGTGGTTCATCGTTTATCAACAGATACTGCTGGTGGGTTCTTTTGGATTGATACCGAAATGGATGGAATTAGATCTATGGTTTTGCAAAATAGGCTTGCCCTTTATATGATATTGGCAACAGAGGGTGGAGTCTGTAGTATGTTGAAAATACAACCATGCTGTACTTACATTCCTGATAAGAGTACAAATCTTGAGGGGTATATTAAAAGTATTACCGAACTCCATGAAGATTTGACTGAATTGAAGGTTGACGGTGCATGGGAGAAACTTGGTAAGAGTTTTTCCTCAATGGGAAATTGTTTTTCAACTTTAGGGAATAGTTTACTAGGAAAAGATTAATACCTATTACGTCAGTAGTTGTAGTGATTGTGATGAATATTTTGATTTATAAAAGTTGCAAATTCAAATGTAGAAAGGAAAAGGTGTCTGATCTTAAATACAGAGCTAGAAACAGAAAGAGAGAAGAGATAGAATTAGAGGACAGGAGAGGAAATTACTATGAGATCATGAAAGATTTAGACGGAAGAATGATAAAACGAGAAAGAAGTACAGTATTTTAGATGTGTGACAAATTGTATTTGTTGGGTATTTTATGATGGCTCAAAAGGGGGGATTGATGGAGCAGGGTTTTGAGAAAATAAAACCTGCTCGGATTGAACCCTCAGTAACATTCCATAAACAGTCTGCTGTGAAAAGTATTATTAAAAACGCTAAAATAAGGGGAAATGCTTTTGGGTATGCGTGTACTAATACATGAAAACTAGGCCGCAAGTGCTTTGATTAAAGACTAATGTTGCTCATGTGCACATTAATAATAATTCCTAGGAATACTACGGGTTGTGTATGGGTTAGTGCAATTCTGGGATGGAGTGCAATTGAAAATTACATTTCATGAAAATGATGTTTGAGTTTGTTTTCCGTAGAAAAGCAAACATGGGCCTACACTTCTGCATGCCAGTTTGGGGTTAATATTTGCAAGAGAAATCAAATGAATAGAGTGGACTTTGAATGGAAAGAGAGAATGCAAAGGCATGAAAAATTACCTTCATGGTATGCTGACTGACTGCCAAGCTTCGGAAATGAAATTACAATATCAGTGGAAGCGAACAACTTCCTTCACGAGATGGCAGAAGCAAACAATGGAAGCGCAGATATTTGCAACATGTAGAGCACTGCAGGAAATATTTAATATGATTGTGTTCAAAGTTGTTCCCTGGGAACGATCTGTCGAAATGCTGAATGCTTAAGACAAAGGGACATTGAATTAACTGGTCATGATGAGAGTGATGTGACAGTACACCCCCGTTCTTAGCCAATGAGAGACGGAGTTTGCTTTCATATTGAAACATATGTGGGTTGGACGTTTAGGTTTTAGGGTATAATTGAAAGCCCTCAGGGTGTGGTTAGGGTCTGCTGGTGTTTAGGTAGCGGGAGATCATCGCTGTTGTCGGTTTTGCTGTTTCCAGATAGAGGCCTACCTGTTTCCTGATTCCTGACTTTATCTTTGTCACTCGACTCTTGTTGAGTGGCCTTGCTGCTCTTCTTGGCCAGAGAATAGTTGTTATCTAATTCTTGGGTTAGTATAGATAATATTCTAAATTTTGCATAATCATTTGCAAATGTATTTCGTCTCTGAAACTTTTCTCTCTTCACCTATCCACTCCTTCAATGCATTGTTTATTTGATATGAGTTTGTTCCTTTCCATTGCAAATATATGTTCTCTGTGATAAGTCATGATTTGCATTGTGTGACTGTACTTGAATGAGCATTAATTTCACATTATTTTCGATAAAACATTTTAATTATACACTGAGTCTGTTACTAGTTAGTAGTATAAATAAGTACATAATTATTACTATTGACTTTTCAACTATAGGTCTGTCCCCACAAATATATAAAGAGAAATACAGGTTTTGTAATGTACTTTGGTAAGTTAAGTATAAACTGCATCACACTGAACCCCAGCGTGAAGGGATTAGGTGAGTAGTGTAAATGGGCCTATGTTTATAAAAAATTATCAATGCCTGATCGCTGGATCAAGATCATGGAGAATGTGTTAATTAGCATTTGCAGATGAAGCTCTTAATGTTACACATTGTGATGAACATACCTTGCAATACGTTTTAACTGTAGTATTGTTGGCTCCCTTATATCCACAGGAGATAGCTGGCATGACTGCTCTATATATTGTTTACTTCTGTTCAACAAGTATCAGCGGTGAAGTTAGGATCGTAATCTAGACTGTGGTTTTGGGGTTGAGATTTTATAACCCCGAACTCAGGTTGTTCAAATAAGAGCATGAGTTTGTGTCAGGAGAGGTCGTCCTCGGATCTTGATTCCAGAAACAAAGAATGAGAAATAAACACTTGTGCTAGAGAAGTAGATGCAATGTGTACATTCTAGAACACATAGGGGTCCATTAGGTGCTGGGACTGGCCGCCAGTGGTGCGGCAGTCCCGCACTGACAATTAGGATGCGACCGCCACCCTGGCTGTCGCATCCCACATTTCCTACATTGTGGCGGGTGGTGCTGTGAGCAGCACCCGCCACAATGTAGGAAATGCATGTCGTGCATTGGCATGCACAACGTGACAGGCACCGCGCAGTACCTGCCACCTTGTGTATACCAATGTAGGGGGGTACCATGGGTGCTCCCCAAGTGCAGCCCTAAACCCCCCACCCCCTGGGGGCCCACAACAGGCCCCCAAATTGATTCTGCATTGCTTTCCATGGCGGAGTCTCAGCCATGGAAAGGCATAACACCGCCCACATCATAATGTGGATGGCGGTGCCTGCAAGGCACCGCCACCTTATGATATGCCTTTTCCACCCGGCAGGCAATCGTGACGATTGCATACCAGCGGAAAAGCGGCGGACGGTCTTTCCGTCAGCCGTGGTACCCCCTGCCATGCTAATGTGGCTGGGGGTAAAAGGCCATCATATGGGGTGTGTTGGTGGGCGGATCGCCACCGCAATCCGCCCGCCATGCTAATGGGCCCCTAACTTGTTATTCTGTACCTATTTTTGGGTTCCTCAATGCAGTACTATCCCGAGTAAGCTCAGTCCTAATTATTGAGAACCTAAGTGTGGCCTTTGAGAATCCACACCATGATATGTAATCCTCACACATGAGTTTTCAATTTAAAAATATGGTTTGTGCTTTTGAAAGCAAAGATGGATTCTGAAACAGAGAATAAAGATGTGCATATGGAGACAAAATGCCTGAGAAGGATGGGAACGGAGGCTCAGCCACCAAATGTGAGAAGCTTTTTCTGCAAACAACATAAGACCCTAGTTAAGTTTCCGTTGATAGTAAAAGGAATGCCTGTGGGGATAACTCAGTCTCTGTCATTAGTGACTGGAGGGAAATCCACCACAAATGGTTTTCAACTGATAGATGTTTCACCCTCTGACGGGGACATTACATTGCTGATGCATGCTTGCCAAGCAGTGGCTGTTTCCTATCTGCTGATCAAAGGTAAGGGCAACACTGAGCATGAATATGTAACAGCCACATACCAAACAGACATGCACTGGGATTTGTAAATTTAAGATCTGCCTCTGACCAATTTTGTCAAAACCTGCCTATGCAAAGTGCAATGTTTTCTGACTTCACCAACCTTGTAGGAGAAAGTCAAAATCCCAAAAAATTCTTACAAATATTGTACTTTCTCCAGTTCCTCTAAAAGTGATACAACTCTGCATAAAACCACTACTGTCTGTTGTGGATCTTAAATATCACTTGCAAAGAAAGTCTCAAGATGTTTTCCAGTCTTGGATTCACAAAGCCATATATGCAGACACATCCACAGTGGAGTAGAAGAAAGAAGATGAAAAGGTGCCAGGAAACAAAAGATTTCTCAATGGGGTTAGAGGCAGTGAAGCAGAAGACAGCGCACCCCACTAATATTAGCAGGAGGTCCAGTTCTTATGTTCTCCACCACTGGTAGAGAAGTTCAATTCAACAGAGATTTTGCAGCAAGGGGGACTTCTATGCCTTCCCTACACTAATCTACATCCACTTTTACCATGAAATAATCCCAGAAACAATGAGTTTCATGCACTAAAAATCTTGTATTCTACTTCTCTTCCATATTTTTCCTAAGAACAATACATTTGTCATTCTGTGTTCTACTTCTATCCTCACCTCTTCTTTCAAGATAATGGTGTTGCCTTTGTCCATGCATAGCAGGGGTTGGCAACAGGACATGTCTATGGCTAAGCTCTACTTTTTAAACATTTTGTAAGGGTTTGCAAGCACTCTTGTGGGATTTGCAGACTCTCACAAACTTGTAGACCTTTCATGGACTTCCCGCTACCTTCTTGAACCCAGCAATGTGTCTACCACCCACCCGGGGTTGCAAAAACACAATGGAAATATCAGATTGTATTATTTTAAACGTGAGGTGGTCCCCTTGGAGTTTGCCCTAACTAGAGAATCAAGAGATGCTTCCAACACCCCTTTAAGGATCATTCAGTTTAATTTTTCAACAAGCAGGGACAGAGTCCTGCAGCCTATAATGACAGGTGTAATATTTTTCTCCAAGTTACAGAAAGGAAATCAGATTGTTCCAGGTTCACAGGCCTCAGCTCAAGACTGAGACTGAACAGATTTCCTCCAAATCAAGCAAAAGAACTTCTTGGAGTAATATTTTGCCTGTCATGCCAAATTTGGTGTGGTTCTGTACAGCTGTTTTTTTCTATAGCCGAAACCAAAGAAAGCTATAGGAGTTAAAATGGAAAATGTTTTTGCCATCCACTTGATAGATATGCACCCACCTTGACATGCAGATGTACATTTCGTGAGATTGATCAAACCCTTTCAAATTTAATAGGAAAACAAAAAATGTCTTTATAATAGCAACTCTGGCTGAAACATAACTACAGAAGCTGTCACGCTCTGCATATCTATCTATCTATCTATCTATCTATCTATCTATCTATCTATCTATCTATCTATCTATCTATCTATCTATCTATCTATCTATCTATCTATCTATCTATCTATCTATCTATCTATCTATCTATCTATCTATCTATCTATCTATCTATCTATCTATCTATCTATCTATCTATCTATCTATCTATCTATCTATCTATCTCTACTGACCAGATGTTGCAATACCAGTGGTTGTCACTGTGTGGTGCTGGGCTTACTCTTCTCTTTTTTGGCTGCAGTAACTTACATTTGTAAATTTTGGGTCTACCCCATTTCAGGGTGTGAAGTCATGAAAGTCTACACTTTTGAGTAACTTTAAACTCGTAAGGGGGTGTGGCCGAACAAGATGGTTGAACGGTCGTAGTTTATGGAGCTCCCTCCATGAGCAAAGTAATCCGGCATTATCCTATTACAGAAAAGAGGCGTCAATCCCACAATCGACAGCTCAGAATACGGCAGAATAAATGGAGAAATTTGGGATCTGTTAAAACAACGGATGCACGCAGAGATCGAAGAACTCCGGCCCAGCTCCGTGTGCGGCACCATGTTGGAGGCGAGCAGTCGAGACGTGGAGTTCTGCGAGCCCAATGCCCTGGGGGGGTTTCCTGGGCGGGCGTGATCAGTAACAGAGGTGCGGACCCATATATTGAGGTGCGGCCGGCAACAAAAAGAGGGCACCGACTAGCAGTGACAGTGTGGGGAGCTGGCTGGAGCCTATGTAAGCCGCACAGAGCACATTCTACTGCAATGGGAGTACGGAGACACGAGTTTCTGTGCGGGGACGGGGGAGGAAGCCCCTAACCACCACTGGAAGGTACAGGTACCACTTGAACAGTGAGGGGCAACTGTGGAGGGACTCTCTGAGCACCCTGCAGTGTGTCTGGCATGCTAGGGAGACCGGGACCCGGGGAAACTACGAGGTACCTTAGAGCTGATGACGTGGAAGGCCCGCGAAGGTTATTGTAGGCCGTGATAAGCGCTGAACAGGAGGGCTTGCAACGAGAAGTTTCACAGGCCCCGAGGGGCTGCTGGCAACAAAGGAGACACAGAGGAAACTGGATACAACCCTGGATAAAACCTCAGGAGCGGTAACCCATGGGCCCATGTAGCAGATAATTGGGTACTGATGGGCTCAGCATAAAGGTCAGAGGATTCCCGGGGCCATCCAGGGCATAAAGCAGAGTCCAACTCACCAAGATCTTGTGTGGTAGATAACTAATTAAAGCCGTACCTGGAAAAGGACACCAATAGGGGCAGGAAGAGTGAGACCCAGTGGGGCATCCCCTGTAAAGAAAATCTCAGAACTCCATATTGTACTTACTGAATTGAGACCCGGAATTTTTGACCCATAAAGGACACCCTGTGCAAGTGCTAGTACTGTGTGCACTAAAAATAACTCAAAAGGAGGAACTGAGCTTGTAAGCTGTAACGCGGGATCTGTCAGTGGGGCCAATGGGGCTATGTGAACCGCAGGAAGGCACAGGGGGCCCAAACCTGGAAGTGGAGGGTGGCGCGTTTCCCTCGTCTGGTGTGGGGACAGTTAAGATAATCGGAGCTCCATCATGGTGAAGGGGCAAGGCAATCGAGTACAAGCCAACAAATCTCTTACTATGCGAAACCATGCCCACTGGAGCAGACGAAACACAGTGACGTTGCGGGGATGCAGAGGGAGGAGGCCGGGCAAAAGGAGGCTCCAGACTCATCACTGGTGGACATCATGGCTGCCATACAGTCGACCAGGAATGCAATGGTTAATAAAATCGATGCAGTGGCCATTGACGTCAATCTACTGGGATGTGACCTATGGAAAGTGACTGGCAGGCTCATTTCCAATGAACAAACTATCGAGGCCCTTCAGACAGAAGTTAGGAAACTGAAAGAGACAGTTTTGGATTTCTGAAAAAGACTCTAGACGACAGGGTCGAAGATCAGGAGGGACGATGTTGGAGGAATAATCTAAGTTTCGTGGGGTTTCCAGAGCGAGAGGGGGACCCTCGGCAGAATGGTTCCTGGAGGATTGGATATTTAAAACCCTAGCTCCTAAAAGACTGTTGAGGTTTTTTAATATAATGAGAGCGCACAGGGCGCATGTCCCTCCTCCACGACCTGGTGTACTTCACGAACCATAATTGCAAGCTTCTTCAACTTTTAAGATAGGGACGTGATATTACAGGCCACCAGGCAGAGAGATGCACCTACCTATGAGGAGCACCGGATCGCCTTCTTCCCAGACTACAAGCAACAAGTGCAAGACCAACAATAAACATTCCTAGCGATTAAAAAAAGATTGCGGGATGATGGATTCAAATACAGCTTTTGTTCCTAGCTAAGCTAAGAATTGAACACAACAGTAGAGCACTGTTTTTTCTGTCGGCCGAAGAGGCAGCGGCATGGTTGGATGGTCTGTGGGGCAGGGCCCTTCGGTGGGGCAGAGCTTTCCAGGGATCAGCCCACGCAAAACCCACTGAACGTCAGGACTCCCAGGGCAGTATGGTCACCAAGACACAACGGACCTCAGTGGTCTCCTCAGGCTGGGTTCGGGTGGGCTCGGACGGAACTCTATGTATGGCTGATCCTCGTCTGAGTCTGACACATCTACACAGGATCAACCGGTGCCTCCTATGGACCTCCAATTGAATGTATCCTGAAGGGTCTTTGGAGAAAAAAAGGACTTCTCATAGCCACAGATACGTCAAATGGGCTTGGTTGAGAAGGGGTTCTGATACATTGGGTAGTTTCATTATACCATATGTTTACTGTCGGCGGGGTGGACATGCCCCTTTCAGAGGTTGAGGCACGTACGAGGAGCTGGAGAATTATTTTTTGCACCTCGACAATGGCCTGACCAGGCAGTGGCAAACCAATTTAAACTCAAAATCTCAAAGTTGTATTGTAGGATGCCAGCTGGTGTTGTTGAGAGTGTTATTATTTGTACTAAACTGGCTGGCTATTCTATTGGAAGAAATTTGGGGGATGGTATGGGGTGAGGGAAGCGGCTCCTGACACGTTGTCAAGGGAGACTGGGTATTGCACCACTGCCCAAGAGGTGGGGGATCAGAAGGTGGGGTTCAAATGGGGAAGGTTTTCAAGGGAGGGGATGAAGATGTAAGTTTATTCATGGTTTAGTTGTATCAGCGTCACACTTCAGGAGGACTTGGATGTGGAAACAATGGCCAAGTGGAAAGAAGCTCCTGTTATGGCAACTATGGTTCCCTCCTTGATTAAGCTAATTACATGGAATGTGTGGGGATTGGCAATGTTAAATAAGAGAAGACTGGTGTTTTCTTACTTAAAGCAATATAAGATTGCCGTTGCATGTTTGCAAGAAACGCATGTATGGAGGATACGATAGCATGTATAAAACAAAGGTGGAGGGGCAGCTCTATGCGACGTCCTATTCTGGGTTCGCTTGGGGAGCTCTCATCTGGGTGGCTCCTGGGGTGCTGTTCCAGCACCTACATCATGTCGTAGACCCAGAGGGTCGATATGTGGTCTTGATGGAAGGTTGGATGGTAGTGAGATTTGTATTATTAATGTTTATGCCCTTAATGCGGACTGTCCAGTTTTCTTTCAAGCGGTGGTGGCCGCAGTGACCACATACCTAGGAGACAGAGTGATTCTGATGTATGATGTTAACTGTGTGCTTGATGGGGAACTAGATCGGGAGCCCCCCCAGACAGAATACTAAACCAAGACTCACAGGCACGCTGAGAGACACACTGCAGGGATTGGGGATGAGAGATGTTTGGAGAAGTAGGAATCCCTTTTTCCTGCTATACGCCCTCATCCAACACACATAGTCGAACAGATCAGTGTTTTTTAACTGATGAGGTGTCTCCGGAAGTTCAAGACATACCCTATTTTCCCAGATATATTTCGGATCACTCCCCAGAGCTACTTGCCCTGGACTTATGACATCCACGACCGGCAATACCGACATGGAGGCTGCAGGTGGAAGCATTGTCGGATCCACCATTTGCCAAGACAATAGAGGAGGGACTTACTAATTATTTTAGGGAAAACTGGGGGACGGGGGCCAGAAGAGCTACAGAATGGGAGGCAATGAATGTAGTGATGAGGGGCCTGTGTATTAAAACTTCCTACGGCGTGAGACAGCAGTTGGAAAGAGATGTGAAACTACAGGAAAGAGAATAACAGAGACTGGAGCCCTTGCTTCATGTACACATGTACATCCCCAACGTATAGGGGAGTGGAGTGAGGCCCGTAGGATCCTGATGGAATCCCTTCAGCGCCTAGGTAAATATAACCAAGTGGCATATAGACAGCGGCTCCACATGGAGGGGGACAGGTCAAAAGCGTTGCTGGTGTAACTGTTGAGAAACGAGAAATCTACACCCCGTGGTTCAATTGATGGATCCAAAAGGGAACATTGTTTACAATCAGGCAGGAATATTGGAGGCGCTAACTACACATATGGAACAGGTATATGACTCTGGGGTCTCTCCCCCATTGGAGAGAACAAATGAGCAGGCCTGGGCGTAGTGGGCGGAGCGGGGCAACGCAGAGTGACACGGAGATGGAACCAATCTCCGCACACTCCGCGTAGCTCCGCTACACGCCACCCGCCTCCCTCCCGCGCTATTAAAACGTTTAAAAAAATCTATTTAAAACTCCTTACCTTATCGGCGGCATCCCCGGGCTTCCCTCTTCCTCCATCGCGCCTTCTTCATGAAAACTGCGCATGAGTGGGCACCCGCGCATGTGCAGTTTTCATGAAGAAGTCACGATAGCAGAACAGCCCGGGAATGCTAAGGTAAGGAGTTTTAAATAGATTTTTTAAACATTTTATTAGTGCGGGTGGGAGGCCAACTCCACTCCGCCAGGAGTGTGCCGAGATTTGCCTGCTCTGCCTACGTCGCGGAACAGGTAAAATTCTGCACATTCGGTGGGTGGAACGGAGTTGTCCGCCCACCCCTATAAATGAGTTCCACTCGATGGTGGAACTGCCATGCCTGGGCGATGAGGCAGGAGATGAACTAGAAGGCCCAATTACTAGAGAGGAAATCCTGAGTATGATTCACATATTGAAACCTACAAAAAGTCCGAGTTCTTATAGTTTACTGTCAGAATATTATAAAATATAAGCTCCCCTTTTGATTGACCAGCTCCTGGAGGTATACAATGTAGCTCTGCAAAAACGGATCCTGACAGATGGTATGAGAGAGGCCATGGTCATTATGATTCCCAAGCCCGATAGGGAACCCCAGCTGGTGAAGTCATATAGATCTATCTCGCTTCTCAATATAGATATGAAAATTTTAAGTGTAGTTATGGCACAATGCCTTTTGCCCCAAATGCCTTTTTTAATCCACCCAGATCAATTGTGATTTATCCCTAAACGAAGTACTGTAAATAATTTCAGGAGATTGGCCCTGGTATGGCACTCCCTAGAATTGAACAGGAGGAACATGTGGTAGCGATGCTCGATATCGAACAAGAGTTTGATTCAGTGGACTGGGGGTACGTCTGGACAATATGGAGGGCAATGGGACTGGGTCCAAAATTCCTACGTTGGCTCCAACTAATTTATACGGACCCTCGAGCTGGGACGCGCCAAGGGGGACTGATATCCAGAGTATTTGAGCTACAAATGGGTACCAGACAGGGGTGTCCCTTGACGCCTTTATTGTTTGCAGCAGCTATGGAGCCACTGGTGGAGACCCTACGACGGCGACTGCAGATATGGGGGATAAGATTGGGAGACACAAATCATGTGGTGTCTATGTATGCAGACGACACTCTCGTATATTTGCGTCAACCAGTCCAGGCAGTCCTGAAAATGCTGGGTATACTGTACCAATTTTGGGAGGTTTCAGGCCTGAAAACGAATCCCAATAAGTCCAAGTTGCTGCCGGTGGGATGTTTAGCACGGCGGCCGGGGTTGACACTTCAAAAGGCAGGGCTCCCATGGGTGGATTCTGACCCTAAATATCTGGGAATCAGAATAGTAAATGACCACGTGAGGTATTTGGATCTCAATATAGGGCAGGTGATCGAAGATATAAAAGGTTCAATTTGCTTCAGGCAGAAGCTACCGCTGTCCCTCATGGGCAGAATCGCAATTATTAAAACGATAATACCTCCTCGATATCTGTATGCTTTACAGCACTCCCTATATGAAGTACCAGCATACTTGACCCTGAACACATTACTAATAGAATTATTATGGGGACCCAAAAGGAAAAGAGTGAGTCTTGAGACATTGCAGAGAACTTGGCAGAAAGGTGGATTGGAAGTAACACACTGAGAATTTTATTACATGGCGTCCCAGCTTTTGCATGCAATACACTGGTTGGATGAGAGTGACAACTGGGAGAAAAGAATACTGACAGGCACATATGGAGGGCACTCACTAGCAACACTATTGATGTTGGGGGTGGGAACCCCTCCGTCCGTCCCATACATAGTCCGTCATGTGGCACAGATATGGGAACGAGTAGTTAAAAAAGTTGTAAAACATGCCCATTATGCTCCAGACATGCCCCTATGGGTGGTACAACCATTTGCCAAAATAGAGGCCTCAATGTCGGTCCAAAGAAGGGAGGAGGGTGGGTCCCTGAAAATGGGAGATCTCTTCCACAATAAGCAATTCATTACTAGGGAAGATGCGGAGTCAATGTTTGAGCTGGGGGCAGGACAATTCCTCCAATATGGGAAGATTAATCAAGTCGCAAGACTTCCGGAAGAACGAGTGGAAACTAGGGTGTTACAGCGTATGCGATATATGGTGCAAGGGAGACGTTTCATTACACACTTATATAGGGCGTTGCAAGAGGACTTGACAGTTGTACCCCTCCCGGTTCAAACTAGATGGGAAGAGTTGCTCAGTGAGACGCTGTCCGAAAAAGACTGGATTAAAGTACACAAAGGAGTTAAAGCTATACATTCAAATGTTAGGTTTAAACTAGTCCATTATAACTTTATTCACCAGGCATACCTCTCCCCAAGAACACTTAATAGGATCTTTCCGACAAGGCCCGATAGATTCCCCAGATGTGGAACTGCTGACTCGTATTTTATCCATATGATATGGACATGCCCGATGCTGTTTCAGTATTGGACTTCGGTATTTGGATAAACTAAAGGAGGCAACGAGATGGTCCGTACCCAAAGGTATACAGGAGGCATTGCTAGGTCTCCTTCCTGCTCCAAAGAAAAAGAAACTGAGTAGGAAATGTGTAATGCATGGTTTGGCATTAGCCAAATGGCGAATTGCTATATCGTGGATGGGTACTACTCCCCGAAGATTGAGTCTTGTTTGAAAGATTTGGGCAAACGGGCAGTGGCAGAGATGGTAAGAATGAAGAGAGTGAGACGTGATGAGAAATTGGAGTATGATGTATGGGCATGGGTGGCCATGCTAGCAGATATAAAGGACCTACAAACACCAGCGATAACATCCACCACAAGATGGACAATGACGCACTGTAACTGGCTAGACATTAAGGAGTCAAAATAGAGAACACCAAGAACTAAACGGATATAGAACATAAAACGGGGAAGTGACGCTGAAGAGTTGAGGTTAATGTGAGGCTAGGAGAGGGAGGGATAGGGTTAACAGGAATTACATAGTTATCCTTTGGTTCAGGAAACTAGTTGGCGCACTGGAAAGAATATGAACCTGTTGTAACAATGCTTTAAAAATGTAAAAGACTGTATAAGATGTTATACTGAATATGTGCAAATGTCTGATGCATGTAAATTGAGCAGTGTAAGTATCTAAAATGCCAATGAAGACATATTAAAAAAAACTTTAAACTCGTAAACGGTAAATAACAAAAAAGTAGTAAAGCTACTCAAAAGCCTAAGAATTAACTTACACATGTAACATCTTTATAGGTACAAGTTACCTTTGTTAATAGCTATAAAAGAGTCCCAGTTTTATGAGCAGGAAGCATGTAAAATAAGGTTCCAGACAGCTCTGAGATACAAGGATAACCTTCTTTATAAACCCCTACATTTAAATGGAAGCAATAGAATGGCAGAGCTTTCACAGTGCAAGGAGCCCTATTATGGTACTCCATTCCCCTAAGGATTTGCAACAAACCAATTCATGGGAAATTTAAAAATACATATATATGGTCTTTCACATACCAAACATATTTGCCACTTTTCCCTAAAGTGTTTTAGTTTAGAGACCCCCTCCAGACAACGGCTGGTCATAATGGGAAGAGCAACAGATCAACAACTGATTTGTTTGTGGTGTAGGAGACGTTGTTTCTTCAAAGGTAAAAAGAAATTCCTCACAGAAAAAATGAGCCTTTGCAAAGGAGGCTCCATTACCCCCATATCCCATGAAGAACGTCACAGAGCAGAATAGGAGCTTGAGGGAATAGTCACATAAAATACTCCGTAGTTGGTGACACATGCTTGATGTAGAGTGCAGGCCCCGGCAGTAAACTCCGCTCTGCTCATGGAGTTTGCAGAATTTAGGGACTCCTTCCTAGACTAGATTCTGCCTTCCGGGTTTTTTCTGGTCGCACTCAAGATTTGTTTTGCTGCTTCGCTTGTGAGCTCCACGATATTCTCAGCCCACTAGCGAGCATGTGCAAGACTTCATGCCTGCTCATATGGCTTCCGGCCACGACGGCGCCAACATAGTGCAACTCATGGTCTTGAATGCACCACTCGAGTAGCTTTTGCACTTGAGAAGCAGCTAAAGAGGTTTTCCAAGTGGAATTTCTTCCCCATGTTGGAGGTTGGAGTGAGAGATAAGTAGTTTTTGCAAGTTTTTTTTACCACAGGAAGGCAGTGCCCCAAAGACTCCAACTTCCTGTTCCTGTTCAGCAGGCTCCTCCCAGTGCTTTGTCCATCTCCTGGTTACTTTTCATTTAGATTTGGAGCTGGAAGGATCACTCTCCTTGTCTGCTGCATATACCATCAGATTTAAGGACCTTGGGCTTTATTATGAGCACGGCGGTCCACAGGACTGCTGTACTCATGGTGGCGGTCCGACAAATGCCACACTCTGGGCCCACCACAGTATTATGAGTGTGGCGGTCAGACCACCACAGGACCGCTGCGTCCACCAGGGATTCAGGATCCTGTAGCGGTCGCTCAACAGTCAGGAGCTACAATATTCTGGTGGCGCCCATGTGGCTTTCTGCTGCCCCTTTCATGCCGGTGAGCCCACCATGAAAAAGGTGACTGAGAGGCAGGCAACTAGAGGGGCCCTAACAGAGCCCCCTGCACTCCTGAGCCAGGGGGTGCATGTAGGGGGCACATGTTGTGTCCCTTTGGATGGGCACCCCCAGTTTCTGCAGTGTGTTGTATGCATGCCACCCCGTTAAGGAACATGTAGTCAGTGCTCTCACAGCAGTGGTCTGCATGTTGAGCCCTCCCGTGAGCCTAACAGACCACCGCCATCAGACCGCCGCTGCATCGCCTGCCATGGATTGCAATCACAAGCTGGCAGGCTGGAGCACCACGACCTTGGTGGTTCTCAAGCGGACAGCGTGGTGGCGGTGATGCTGGAGGACCACCAAAGTCATAATTAAGCCCCTTGTATTAGAGATTTCACAAGTAAGTTAAAAAACACTTGTCTAAGGGTGTTGTTTGTTTCATAGAAGTCATGCACCAGTATTTATCTTCTCTTTTATTTGAATTTACCAAGTTATTGTGGTGGATGGCCTGCATGTTCATTAGGGGCCTTGTTATATTTTTACATTCAATGTTTCTTCTTTTGTAAATAAACAATGTTGCACAGTTCAGCACATTTTCTCAATGTTTGTTAAATTTGCAATATTTATTCATTTTACTATGTGGCCCAGTCTGACAAAGGGCCATACAGTAGGCCCAGGCCTGTGCTAGTAATGAGAGCATTAAACAACTGTTTCTGTGGTATATGTTGTTTTACAACATCATTTAAGGCTGGGATGGCATTGGATTACATTATAAATGTGGTCTTTTTTGGCATTTTTGTTGAACAAAAAGGGTATATCTAGGGTAATATTTGATACCTTGGGAGGATGTGTGTTGTTGTCAAATTTTTACAGCTCAGTTCATTTTCATTTTTGCACTGCTGAATTAATTGTACTGTTTTCGTTACCATGCCTCCTTTGTCTGTCCACTGTGTGTGTGTGTGTTTGTGTTTTCCATAGGCCACCACTGATTTGTCTTTTATCTCTATGGCATGTAGCCGGGTGGTCATTTTGTGGAGACTGTGTCCCTAAGCCTGAATGTTTTTTCTTTCTACCACATGCCTCATTGCTTGCTGTTGTGTTTGGCCATGTGGCTGGCAACCATTTTGTGCATCCAGCCGATGTGCTTTTGCCATAGGCTTGCATGTGTTCTTCGTTCCACATGCCTCCATGCTTGCTGTTGCTGTTTTTTCCATGAATTCAAGAAGGTAAACTTGCCAACAAGGGATTTTGTTTGAAAAAAGATAATTACTTGAGAATTTCAGAAAACTTAATTTATAAATGTGTTGAAATAAATTAACACCGCAATGAAATCAATCAACTGATCTAATCATCAGATATTAACAACAACACACACGGGGATTTTGTTTTGTGATTTAAACACAATGATCTTTATATATTCATCAGAGATAAAAAGGAGTACAGGTGAAACAATGATTTGAGCAATATTTCATGAAAGAAGGGGGCGATATTAAATCCACATTTCATCAATAGAATATCTATTCCAACTTGGTTTGAACAGAGACAAAACTCATTATTGAGAAAATAGTCAACTGTACATAACAAATATACTGAAAATAGATGGTAGAGTCGACGTTTCGGTCTGTAGTGGTGTCAATCCGTCAGACCATCTTCAGGACAATTATTGCATAAACAAGACTCTTTCTGAATCTTTTTAGCGTTCTCACGAGACTTTGTTTAAAATCGTGAACTAAATATTTTTCATTGGTGCAGTTAGTCTTTGACAATTTTGACTGCCAATTTGTTTAAAAATGGGAGAGTCTTTCCTCCTGTAGTTTCACAGATATCTTAGGTCTGTATCGAAGTACGCATGGGGGTCCGTCCGAGTCCGGAAAGCCTTTTCCATGAGGCTTTTTAATGATTAGTCTATTTTTCCCTGGACCACACTGTCTGTCATAGGCGCACAGTAACCTCCATTTTTTAGAGACTACTATTCCATTTAGCCATGCAATTCCCTGAGTGCCACATGTGTCTCCTTTAGAATATATTGACATAAAGGAAAGAGCATTATCTTTATAGTGTTTGTTTACCTTGATGGGGAATTACATTTTATGGTATGATGGTGTGATTTCGCTTTCAAGTGGTTATTATCAAAGTAACCAACCACACTAATATTGCCTTTGTCTGTACTAATTCAAACTGCAACAATGCTATGTTTCGACAAAATGAAAAGTGGTATTTTGCTTGGCGCCTCTCAGGAGAAAACCACGTGGCAATTTATACTATAGTACCTATTTGAGTGGCGGTGCTGCAAGGTGAGGAAAACCACTCGTAGAAACTTTATTTAAGGACGCCGCAGACAATAGACACCCTCTGTGGGTTAGAAATGTCACCAAAGAAATAAAATTTACATTGAGGAGACTTAGCCTTGAAAAAGTCACGGGACTAATTCCCATGTATGCGACGAAACACGTGTCGTCTGTGTCAGTGTGTGAAGATCTACTGAATAAAGGAGAAGAGAAGACAGAGAGAATATGGCATCTTTGTTCAATTGTGCTTATTTCAATGCACTGTCTATTATTTGTCCACGATATCTTTGACGTGTGCTGGGGAGTGTGAATGCTATGTTTCACTAAAAGTTTTTCTTGCTTGTTTGATTTTAGGTGCACAAGAAAAGAAGAGACATCTCTAGCAGTACTGCCAAACAGTGACATACAGGCCTTCTGCCAGCTACCTGTACGTCACTATACAGGCCAACTAAGAGCTTTAAGATGACCCCCAAAGAATGTTGCTCCCAAGAAAGTGATCAGTGAAAAAAAGCAGCATTCTGCCAGTGGCGTGTTGGACAAAACATTTTTTGGACAGCATCATGTGCCTGCCGCACCAGGACCTGGGCAGCACACTGGGAGCAGCACTCTCACCTCAACAGCACCACCCCAACCTCAGCTCAACATGACTGTCAGCCAGGCAGGCATTGCAATCATGGTGACACCAACAAGCAGTGACGTTGAATTGGATTGGTCACTTTTGTAGTGCTCAATCGTTTCAGGAAATGAAGCAAAGCGGACAGCAGTTGCAGCCAGAAATTGTACAAATTACTGATGTTGGAGCAGAACTGGAGGTTGAGCTTCCTGCCGAGCAAGATCCTTCTCTTTTAGAATCATTAGATCTCAGACTTCCAACAAGGAAAAGGAAGGGTACTACTCCAGCATCTTCTTCAAAGACTACTTCTGATGATGATGATATGGATGTGGTATGGACCCCGCCAGAGTCCGTGAGATGCCAGGAGAGGCAAGGGAAAAGAAAAGTTCCTGAAAGCCTTAGAATTATGGAAGGGGATAATGAAGAGTATGACAATGACGAGCTAGTCATTGTGGAAGGTGACACAGAGGAGTCTAACATTGCTATTTAACCTGCTACGATGGATGTGGCACAGGTAGCACCGCTAGCCCCCATTTATGCAAAGCCCCAGCTGAGACAGGGATAACCACTACTTCAGTAGAAGTATGCACTGCAGGGAGGCAATCGCTGACACACCCACCTACCTCCAGATCTTCTTCAGGCTTTGGCAGTGGCACAGTAAAAAAAGTACTTTTTCCCAGTTTAGGACTTTTTTATGATTAGGACACAGGGGAAGTACATTGTAATATACAGAATTTGCAACACCTATGTAGGTCGAGGTAAGCCTTGTTCACATTATGGTAATGAAGGCCAAATGATGCATATGAAAAAACACCACGCAATCCAGTGGGATGAGCACCTTAAAAAAGTTGATGAATGTAGTCATGGTCATTAAGATGAGGAGATCAGCTACAAGTCCAATCACAGTGTGATGAGGAAGAAGAGGGTGACATTCTGCACAAAGCAGCCCTGTCCCCAGCAGTGCACCAATAGAATCGCCCACCTCAGTGACTTCACAATGGAAGAAAACTCAGGGGCATATTCTCAAGGACCTAGCGCCGAGTTATTGGCACTTTATCGCAGGCAAAGTCGCGATAAAATTATCGCACCAGTCACAAGCTGGCGCTAACAACCCATAACACCAGTTTACCTGCGATAGCAGTCACAAAAAACATCGCCACAGATGACCCCAGCAACTAACGCTAATGATATGCAGAATAGGCGTTCCCGTGCAAAAAGCCACAACAACACCACTCCACAACATTCTCAACGACCATCCAGATCGGCGATAAGATCACAAAACATGCGATAAGGTGCGTTAACAGCAGGAAATTAACACCTGCTCTGACCTGGTGTAAAGTCGGACGACAACCGGCACCAGACAAGGGAGCACAGCCCATAGCCACACATGAATAACAACAGATGTCCTGGAGCAACTGATCATGCAGCCTGGAGCCACAATAGGGCAACAACACCCACTGCCACCACCCACAGGACACCACACCCCCATTCCCCCCACTCCTCCGGGGCCCCACCGGGCACCCCCTACCACCCCTTTGGACAAAGATATTGCACATCAACTCCACGAAATCATGAACCAAACAAATCGCCTGAAGTTGCACAATCACAACACCTAACGACAGGCCCTTTTTTTTGGCAGGGTTACATGTCATGTGACGCCTGTGCTGGATGGGTTTGGTGTGGGTGTAAGCCAGCCATGAGGGAGTGGCTGTGGCATGCTGACAACTAGACCTGTGAGCAGCAGATCCCTACAGTGAAGACCTGGGACATGTAGTGTTGTCGTCCCCCCCTGTGAGCGTAAGCGGAGTGGGCTTTCCTGGCGTATGCCAGTCCAGCATAAGGGTGTGAACAATGACCCCGGGGCTCTTGGCGAGGTTCCGTCCTGGGCTGGACAAGGACGTCACTAATGGATGTGTCTCTGTCATAGTGTCGGCACCACCCAGACAGCAATGGCAATGGGTCACCCTGTGACCCAAGTCCAACAACATGAGCAACATGTATGTAAGGGGGAAACACTGACCCTACATTCATCCATGCTTACACACTGGAAAGTTCATAGACATGACACATCTGTGTTGACATGAATGTTTATTGCACATTCAGTGAAGTATTGCAGCTGGAGCAGTACAGGGCCATGAAACCCCACTTTACATTGTTGGCCCGTGGAGGGCCAGCCAGAATCCTACAGGGAATGACAAGTACATCAGAAGAGGAGGAGTTCAGTCCGCAGTCTAATAGCTGTGTCATTGGTGACTGAACAGAATAAGGCAGTCCATGTCGAGCTCTAAGGTGAGTGTTGGAGAGTGCAACGGGGGACAGTGGAAGGTGATGATGCAGAGGGCAGAACCAAGCAGAAACAGGCCACATGGTGGAGATGAATGCTACTGCGTCCTTCTGACCACAAAGGGAGATTCATCTGCATCTTTGTCCTATTCTGTTGTATGTGCCTCACATGTGGGTGGTGGTGTACTGTCTCCAGCACTGTGTGGCAGTGACACCTCAGGGGCCGGAGGTGGAATGTCTGCCGCACTGTGTATCACTGACACATCAGGGGCCGGAGATGTGGATGGGGTGGTAGCAGCAGCATGCTTCAGGGCCAGGCCTTGTGGCAGCAATGCCATAAGAAGGGTCTTTAGGGCACTGAGGGACCCAGCCACCTCCCGCTGGTGTGCAGCTGTCGCAGCCGCTCTTTCCGCCTGCATCCGCTCCATGTTCTCCATGATCCACCGCATGTGTCCCAACTCCCGGGCAAGACCGCTGGAGGCACTCTGACTAGACAGTCGTTCTTGTCGCAGAGTCAGGACTCTAGGGATGTCAGCCATGGTTCATTGGAGAGCATGGAGCGGACTGTGGGTGTCCGTTAGGGACTGTGAGTGGTCCCTGATGGGACTTAGACACCCACGAATGGCGTCTAGTTTGGCTGTCATGCGGTCGAACCCCACCTGCACCTGTTCAGCCAGCTTCTCCTGGCACACCAACACACGGCGTTGGAATGCCATTTGTTCTTCGTGGGGGTCATGGGTGGCAGCCGTGGTGGTGGGTGCTGCCTTCTTTGTGTTCTGTGCAGGGAGTGGGTTCTCCTCATGGCAGCTGGGCTGCCCTGCTCTTGGATGTGGGCTGCGGAGGCTCTCCACAAGCTGTTGGAGGGCTTCGGGGTCGAAGGTGTGGTAGTCCTCTTCGTCATCAGAGAAGAGAGGTTCGGACTGCTCTGCAGGAGGTGTTGGATGTCCCCCTGCAATGTGAAGGAGAGATGCAGTTTAACATTGTCTTCACATGTATGTTGACTTGGGGTGGGCGGAATTTGTGCAGTCGCGCTCCGCATAGCTCCGCGAAACGGTAAAAAATCTCCGCAAGCACGCAAAAGTTCCACAAACACGCAGAATTGCTTGTTCTGCCCGTTCGCGATGCTTTTGTTTGCATGCGCGGGGAAAAATATCTCACGAACACGCATTTTGAAAGCACGAACAAGCAAAAAATTCCTCGAAGACGTAGCCGGAACGCAAAATTACCCAAATTCAGCAAATTCCGCAAGCGGAACAGAATTTACCGCCCAGGCTTAACATTGACGCATTGTCCATGTTTAGATTCAGACTGCATGACAGTGTACATTGTGACTGTTTGGGGGGAGATGCCTATTTGATGCGGGACAGTGGACATTCCAACTACATCATGGATGTGTGTTTGTACTTGTACATTGTCAACTCACATTTCCCTGCAATGCCAGATGTGATTGGCCAGTTTCTATGCACATGCGGCACCAGTTGTGTCCTCTGATCTGTTGCGGACGTGTTGCGGTTTGTACCACATTGTGTTGATGTGCTCTGCATGTAATGTGTGTATTTTGCATTTTGGGGGAGTCGCCCCTGCAGCTCCGATTTAGCTGCCTCTTATTTCTTACATACAGTGTGCCTCTGGCTTCTGTGCTTATGCAGTGCTGAGATGTTGCATACTTGGGTGCATTGGTCTCTTGGTGGTAGTTGGGGGTCTGGGACATGGTTTGTCTGCAGATGTGCTATGCTTAAGTGTGCATGTGTGCCATTGTGCCCATTTACCCCGTCCCCCCAGTCCCCTCAGTCCCTGGTCATTACTCACCCTGTGCTGTTGTGTCCGGTCATGTTGAGCAGTGTCCAGGCCCCCAACTCCTGCCACCGTCTCCCCACTGATGACTGTGGACACCATTTCCTCCATCTCGTCCAGCTCCTCCTATGGCGCTGGACTGCCACCTCCAGTCTATATTGCTGCCTTCCAGTTGTTTGCGAGTTTCTGCTTGGTTTTGCACTTCACATCATTCCAGTGCCTCTTGACCTCTTCCATTGTCCTCTGCAGCACTCTGACTGCGTTCACCTTGTCCACGATGGTCTGCCATATTCCATTTTTAATTGCCAGTGACACAGTGGAGGTGACGAACAGTAGTTAATGGTGTTCTATCACATCCGTTATCAGGATCCTGTTTTCCTGTGGACTGAACCACTCCTTCCTACTCTTCTTGTCCTTGCCCTTCCCTGACCCGAGGTCTCAGGCTGGTCCTCCGGGGGGCTTGTGGGTTTCTGGTTTTCCTCTTTACTTGCTCCGGATTCCTCCATTGTGCTTCGCTGTTGTCTGTCTTTTGTTTCTATGTTTTTTTTCTACTTTTATAGTGCATTTTCCCGCATGACGCTGGGGAATTGCAGGCCTGTGGCTATTTTTTTCGCTGATTTTTGTATTGCAATTGGCTTCATCGCTACTATTTTTGCGTTTGTGTTTCACGTTTTCGCGGTGTCGCGTTGATTTTAACGCATTCATTTGACGCATTATTGTGAGAATATCGCATGGTACCGCCATGTTGGGAATACCACGTTATCACGGCGTTATTTTCCCACGATAGACTGCGATATGCAAATTTGCGTTAAGCTAAATTTGCGATGGTTGTCACACGTTTTTGAGAATATGCCCCTCAGAGTCAGATTGAGATGCCATGGCAAACAGTGACTGCCCCACAACAACGCACACTGAGTCTACCACCACCGTCTTCTCCAAATTCAACTGCGTCAGTGGCCCCAGAAAAGAAGAAAAAAATACAGGCTACTACTACAAGCATGTTTAGGCAGGAGGGACCCTTCAACCACAACCACCCAATGGCACGTCTGTACAATTGGAAACTGGCATAAATGTTAGCGCTTGACCGCCTCCCTTTTTCTTTTGTGGAAGGAGTGGGATTCTTAGAATTTGTGGCAGCCATCTGCCCAAAATGGAAGGTTCCAAGTTGTACCTATTTTGCCAGAGTTGCAGTTTGAGCGCTGCATCACAATGTGCTGCAATTGGTTGGACAAGCTTTGCAGCAAAGAGTTGCTCACACTATCCACCTGACGACAGACATTTAGACCAGTTGTCAAGCGACTGATAACGTGTGCATCTCTGCACACTGGATCTTTTTTTGTGGGGGGGAAGCAAAATATATCTACAGGTCTTGGCCCTGAAGAATGTTTTAAGAGCACTTGGTGGCATGCAACAGTGGCCATTTTCACCATGGAGAAATCCAGACCAAGAGGTCTCAGAATTTGATTTGTTGGAATGGGCAATATCAGTGATATAGTTGGCCTTGGTCCATAAAATATGGAATCAATGTATGGTTTTCTTCACGAGCGCAGGTGAATTTTCAGATTATATAGGGTTTAAAAAATTTACATTTCATTGTTGATTTTTGGCAAGCATGTATTTGCGGTTTTAGTCATCATGGGATTCGCGTATAAGTTTTTTTTTAACCAGTTTTATGGTATTTATTTTTTTAACATTTCAGTCTGTATTTATTCATATTTCTTTTTTGCCCATCCAATTGGTATTTATCCATATTAATTTTTTGCTTTGAATATAAAAGAAGTCGCAAAATGGTACATTTCTACATTTATTTAACTTTTGGACTGGCTCTCATACATGGATGTCTGTCGCGTTTTAGCAAATTAACCAGTCACTGGCCTCCCCCGCTGTCACTAGGCCTGGGCTAAATTTCCGTTTGCGATAATTTGACATTTTTGCGTTCCGCGGAGAGCGCGAAAATGTCAAAATTTCCGCATTCGCCGACAAGTTTTCCCGATCCGGTCGCGTTCTCCACAAGATGTTGGATTGTTGGTAGCCATTTGCGCTAGTCGCGACAGTTCGCGCCCGCAGTAATGTCATTCGTCGCGCGATCACGTCTTTCTTCTCGCCATCATACACCGCGAGAAGAGTGAAAACAAGATGGCCGCGCCCGCAAGCAACCACATGGGTAAGTTGGCGAGCCGCGACCATGCAGAAAATACCGCGAACAGGCGGGAAAAAAACTTCCGCATCTTCACGATATTTCCGCGTGTTTGCGGAGATTTGTAACATTTTCGTGATAATTTGCGAAAGTCACTTTCGCAAATTCCTCCCACCCCTAGCTGTCACCTGCCGTCTCGGGCGGCAAGAGCAACTCCCTCCCCCCAATGCATTTGCCGGTGGTAATACTCGCCAGCACTAAACACTATAGCAGGGCTGTCCCCTCAGAGGCAGAGGCACAGCAAGAACACCAAAGAGTGATGGCTGAGGTGACGTCGATGAGCACTAACGGAATAGCCCCATATCAATGCTAAAAGATGAGAGGGAGTGGACTTTGGCCTTGGGCCGCAGGTCTAGCTCCTCTGGAGAGTCGAGCATTGAGCTGCCCATGATGACCCCTGGGACATGAAATGATATCATATGACCTAAGTAGTCTGAATAGTGCTGATGTTGCTGATGTATGATTGAGATGTCGGGTGGGAGCATGACACACACTGATGTCTGCCACTGTATGGAGGGGGACTTGGGTCAGAGTGAGTTACAACCACAATACCCCACATTAGAGTAGCACATGGGTCCTTTTCTTTAAAAATCTGTTTTATTAGGTTTGGTTATACAGAAAAAAATAGAACATGTGAAAACTTTCCAGAAGACATAGCCAGTATAATCTTTCACATATTAATGAAGCACGATAAAATCAGTGTCACAATGCAGTTTCTTATAGCTGACAGCCCCAACCACATCAAGTTATTTCAAATCTGTGTATCAGTTACCCCAAATTCTCAGCACGCCCCTGTACGCCACCCTCGGGACTCTGCAGACAGTCATTAACTAGCTCGGCCTCCTCAGCTTCCGCTGTTTCTGATTGCGTTAGGAGGTATTGTTTCAAAGGGTCCCAAATGTCTCGTGGGCAGAATGATGGCGGCAATAATTCGGCATATGTATTCAGTTGAGCTTGACAAAATATTAGGTCATTTAACCATTCTTTAAATTTGGGTGTACTCCCTCTCCCCCATCTGCAGGCTACCCTACGTTTGGCCAGCAAGAGGGCCAAGGATATGTATCTCCTGAATGGGACAGCGAGGTCTCTGGTGTATCCTAGAACTGTAATAAGTGGATCGTTGTGTATGTGCGATACAGTCATCTGATCAAGCGCCTCTAATACTTCCGCCCAGTATTGTCGGATGGGAGCGCAGTCCCAGGCAAGATGTCTAAAGTCCGTACCTTCCCTTCCACATCTGTCGCAGCGATCAGTGTCTCTTAAGTGGAAGCACAGAAGTTTTGCAGGTGTGTAGTATAGGCGGTGCAAGTATTTATACTGGATAATTTGCAGTCTGCTGCTAGCAGATATTTTCCCAGTCTGTTGGCAACAGTAAGTCCATTGCTCGTCTGTTAATGGGAGACCTAAGTCTTCCTCCCAGTGTACTCACACAGTAGGGGTTTCGTGTGGGCTGTCTGCTTGAGTGGTCCGATATAGCATGGATACTACATGTGTGGGGGTGGCCTTCTGGTGCAGAGCATGCAATGGGGCCATGATGGGGGGTTTGTGTGGGAAGTCTGTGGTAAGGGTCTTGATGTCGTGCCGGGGTCTAACATACAGGAAGCGCTCTAGAGAAGTGGGTGAGTTCTCCCCAAAGAATTCCTCTAGCGTGCAAAACTTCCCAATTTTGTATAGGTCTCCCCAGGTCAGGGCCGAGAATTTCCGAAGCATTTGCTGACATCCTCCCTCCTGCGTAACTGGTAGGTCTAATCTGCTTTGGAGCAGCAGCAGGGGGAATACATTATGTCAAGTTTAAGGCGGCATGCTAGATCCCTCCAAGCACTGTTCGTGGAGTCGACCGATGTCAGGGCATTGTGTTTGTGGGTAGTGGGCGACCTTAGATAAGCCGAGTAGGAGGTTGGGGCCATGTGCCCGTTCTCCACTGCTAGGTGGGGCACATAGGGCGGTGGATACATCCAGCACGCAGCGCAGTGGGCTTGTGCACAGCTAAAATACAATTCCATAACTGGAATTTCAAACTCTCCGGCACTAAATGGGTGAGTGAGGGTTCCCCATTATAATCTAGACTGTATACCTCCCCAAGTAAGATGGATGAGCTGGGACTTCAGGCTTTTGAAAAAGTAACCACTGGGGCCATCTGGAATGTTAATAAATAAGTACAACAAGGGAGGATTACCATTTTTATCAACGATACTCTCCCTGCCATTGAGATTGACATGGCAATCCATCTAGTGATCTTCTCAGTCAGGAGGTCAAGCATCCGCCCGTAGTTGACTTTCATTAATTCCTCTCTATCTCTTACCACCTCAATCCCCAGGTATGTGGCTGCATCACAACACCAGGTGAGGGAATAGTCTGGTTGAAACTTTGCCGTTGCGGCAGTAAGGGGAAATATTTGAGATTTTCTCCAATTTATGTGAACGCCAGATAATCTCCCAAAGAGTATGAGTACATACAATAGCGGCAGTCTTCCGGGGTACTGAGATAAAGAGTGAGATCATTGGCATACAGTGAGATTACGATTTGTCTCTCTGGATAGATGAGGGCATATTCTCGATGATGCTGGCGTATTTTAGCTGCTAGTGGCTCTATCGCAAGGGTGAAGAGGAGGGGTGACAGAGCGCGCCCCTGCCTCGTGCCTCTAGCTATGTTGAAAGCAGTAGAGCGGGTGCCATTAATTAGTATACTAGCCTGTAGATTAGTATAGAGCAGTTGAATCCAAGCTAGAAAGGGTACAGGGAATCCCATCCGTCTAATTACTAAAGCCAGATAGTCCCACTCCAGGGAATCAAAGGCTTTGGTAGCGTCCAAGAAGACAGTCACCGCGTTTGTGTCAGGGCAATGTCCTGTAGGACGGCAAATAAGATTCTGAGGTTATGCAACGTCCCTCTGCCAGGGACGAAGCCTGACTGACCCGGCATTACCAGGGCAGTCATGAGGGGGCTAATGCGATTCACTATTATTTTAGCTGGGATTTTAGCGTCAACATTAATAAGGGAGAATGGTCTGTACGAGTCACACTGGTCAGCTGGCTTTCCGGGTTTTAGGAGGGAAATTATGAGCGCTTTGCGCATTGTCCTGGGGAGGGTTCCTGTTTCCCTAGCTTCTTCATAAACCTGTTGATGGATTGGGATGAGGGTGATGCTGAATGTTTTATAAAATTCGTCTGTAAGTCCGTCCGGGCCAGGGACTTGGCAAGATTGTAGTTGCATGATCGCTGCCCTTATCTCATCATCTTCAAAGTCTGCTAGGAGAAACTCCCTTTGGGCATCACCTGGCCATCCTATTGCAGTGTCTTAAAAAAGGGGTTGCATTCTGTGGGATTTATATAATGTGCCGTAAAGTTTACGAAACGTAGCTGAGATGTCTGAGGTGTTTCTATGCAGGTGACCCTCCCCGTCAATTACTTCAAGTATGGTTTTCGAGAATCTGGGTGGTCAGGTTATAGCTGCAAGCGCTTTCCCTGGTCTTTCTCCCTCCCCATATTGTCGGGCCTGGTAGTGTTTCCCCCTGAATTTGCACTCCCTGTCCGTAGTATCTTGATATTTAGTTATCGTGTCTCTCATCCGCGCCTGAAACTCTGGGATAGGTGTCCTCTGCATTTGACCGTCTAGGTGTTTTAGGTCTTTTTCTAGTTTGTGAAGTGTGTTGCGAATATCTTTTAATATTCAACCACCCTTGGTGATACATACTCCGCGGATAGTGACATTAAAAGCCTCCCACACAGTGGAGTATTGTGTCACTGAGTGTACGTTTCATGGGAAGAAGTCCTCTATCCCTTGTTCCAGCTCAGACTTAAAGACGGGATCCAATAATGCATGTGTGGGTAGGTGCCAAGACCTGTATGGTGAATCCTCACGAGGGGGAGTAAGAGTTATTAGCATGGGTGAATGGTCTGAGTAGGGACGGGCAAATGTATCGCTTGGGTGAACCACGATTTCAAACCCTTGGATAGGATCCATCCATCAATGCGTGACCATGAGGAGTGTACTGTGGAATAGCAAGTTCCATCTCTACCGTTGGGGTGAAGACTACGCCAGGCATCGATCAACCCGTGGTCCATGATGATAGTCTTTAAATGGCATTGGGCGCCTGACTTGTAGTGTGGTTGTGGGTGTGATCGGTCCATAGACAAATCTAGTGTGATATTGAAATCCCCTACCCAGACCACGTGCGCAAAGCCAATGTCCAGGATTTTCCCCCACAGGATGTAGAAGAAATCGGGATCATCGACAGTAGAGCCGTAGCAGCGGACGAATGTAATGGATTGGGAGACCATCCATCCCCATAAGATGCAGTAGCATCCTAGTGGATCTTTGTGCGAGCCAATAGTGGTGTAGGGGAGAATGTGCTTGATCAGTATGGTAGTGCCTCTTGCATACATGGAATACGAGGAGAAGCAGCGATGTGTCGCCCAGCGGGCTGTGAACGAGGGCGAGGCAACGGGGCGGCGGGCTGAGGTATGTCTCTTGTAGTATAGCACATTGTATGTTATGTCTGTCTAGGTGCGCTAGAATATGCCTGCATTTGCGGGGGTTGCCTAGGCCACGCAACATTCCATGTTAGGATATTATAACTAGGGGGCCTATGGCGGCTCATCCCGGGTGCGTGGTGGGATTCGTGTATAAGTTAAGTGTTTATTTTGCATGCAGATATGGTTATATTTCATTTTACTGGATTTCACTGTGTTGTGTCACATTCACACAGGTGAGTTGTTTAAATGGGGTTTATTACTGAAATGATGTTGGTGTGGGTCACGAATGAGTGATTATGGTTAATGTGCTACATTAAAACTTTTTATGTTAAAAAGCAATCTCGTATTAGGTGCAATTATGGTATTAATCACTCACATTGTCATTCAGATTTTCATTTTGTTTATGTTTTATTGGTCGTGCTGATGGTTGTCTTTTTTACCATCTTGTATTGTAGCTACCCCTGAGGAAGGGAGTTATCCTAAAGTGTGTTGGGTACAATCTAGAGACGCTGTGACATAAGGAATATTGAACCCCCTTGTGCTGCTAAGAAAAGCCTTGATTGACATCCATGAAAACATTGTGATGAAAAGTTAATGAAGTACAAAGCTTTTGAATTAAATATGGAGAGTTTCTGGAAAACAAAATTTGATAAATTGGTTGAAGATTTTGAATTCATATTAAATGTGGCTGTGCATCTTGTTTGGGGACCTGACGAGGCTCCAGTTTTTGATAGTAACACAGTCAAGGAGATGGCAGATGGTGGCTATTTCGGGTACCTGTGTTTGGCCAATTGAATCTTTCTGAAAAAAGAAGACTAACTAGCACATGCATCAAGCTAGGATTTTGCGAGTCCTTAATAGCGAATATTAAGGATTCGCAATTAAGGACTCGTAAAATCCTATACAAGTAGGAATCGCTATAATAATAGCGATTCCTACACATTCCTTATTTCCGACTTGTAAATTGCGAGTCGCAAATAAGGAATAGCTTCCCATTCATACCTATGGGCCTACAGGCCCATAGGAATGAATGGGAAATTGCAAGCGCAATTTGCGAGTACCAATAGGTACTCGCAAATTGCGCATGCAATTTCAGGGTGCAAGGGTGTCAAAAGGACACCCTGTTGCTTCCCTGGAATTGACCTGTGCACATATGTTGCGCACACACATGCCCTAAGGGCATGTGTGAACGTAACATGAAACTTTGAAAAATGCACAAAAGTGCTTTTTTCAAAGGTTTTGCAAATTACGATGAAGTTCAACTTCATGGTAATTTGTGCACCCTATTGGCGAAATCGCAAATTTTTTTACTTTAATGCATTGCATTTAAGGAATCTCAATTTGGGATTCCTTAAATGCAATCACAATTTAAGTAATCGCAATTTAGAGATTACTTACATTGCGATATTTGCATTTGGGATGATGCATCCCAAATGCAAAAATACCAGTCGCAAAGGGGCAGATTCTGAGAATCTGCCCGTTTGCGACTGCTTTTTCTTTTGATGCATGTGCCTGTTAATGCTTTGGGCCGCCATGCCACCCCGCTCCCTCATCACCAAAGCAAACTGCATGGCAGATTACGAGTCTACTTGTGGTCTGGCAAGCAGTGCTTTGGCAGTCCAGCGGCGGTCCAGCGGCGGTGCATTGTTGAGGTTCCTATATGAGCCTTAGAACTTCAGTGCCGAGGGAGCGTCAAAGCCCGTTCCTTCACTGCATGGACAGTGTAGTCCATGGTGTGCAGGAACAGGGATGCATGCACAAAAACAGGGGGACTTGACATGTGTCCCCCCTGCATGCACTCTCAAGCACAACACCACCACACTTTTCAGGGCAAGTTCACCACCATGAAAATGTGGAGGTCTGGAATGTCATAATATGCTTGGCAGTGCTGCTAAATTTTGATTTAGATGATTTGCAATGTTTGGGGCCTGAATGATGGATCATTATTTTTCTTGAAGGTCTTTGGTCTTTACAAACTTACTTAGTGAAAACTAACCTTTACGGTCCACTCCTATACTTTTTCTTTCATCACCTAGAAGGGCTGCACCAGAAGATCATTTGATTTACAAGACTGCCAAATTCCAATCTGTTGCTTGCGTCAAAGAGGAGATAGAATTGTGTACCTCCCGCTGTGCTTGGATTGGAACAGGTAACTATTGCACCAATGAGTGATATAATAGTGAGTGATTGTCAGTGAATGTCAATGATATTTGATGATTCATGTGGTGGCAGTCAGTGAGGGAGGGTGTTAAACTGTAATTTGTAAAATGGATTGATGTGATTAGCTAAATACGGGGCCAGAATAATGGGTGATCATTTTTCCTGAAGGTGATTGGCCCTTTTTAGTGAGATTTACCTGCAGGGTCTACTCCTTTTTTCTGCTTCTTCAGAGACCAGAACAGTCACTTCAGTTAACAAACAAATACCTCTACATAATATTGCAATTCTGTTTCTCTACTTGTTCTTCAACAGCAGTGCACTGCACTTCTTTCTTGCTTTGGATGGACTTATTCGGAGTCAGGAGGAGGATGGAAGAACTCAGGGTGGGACAATCTCATCAACAGCTAGAAGAAAGAAGTTATTGACTTCAAAGGGAAACCATGACTCTGAGGTCTAGTACTCAGCTATGTGGAATGGAGAGAGGTGCATTGATTTGGGAAATGCTTATGAGTGTGTGTTGCACTGGTGGTAAAAGTGAAACTCTGAGTCCCCTTTTGTTTTGCTCTGGGTCTTTAGTCTTCTTGGTACACTCCTCAAGAAGCATACCTTCATTCTGCGCTTCTCCTTGACTCTACATGGATTGTAAATCAGTTTCTGATTTACAATCCACAGGCCTTCTCCTCTCTTGCACAAACGAAAGGCGAAAGTTTAGCTCAACATTCCTGCTTAGCTACCGGACTGGTCCAAACAGGCAACCAAGAGCGATGGACATTCCAGAGGAGAATGCAGGTGAACCACCCAATTGTGCAACACCGTATAATTTTTCTTTTAGAAATCATATTTTTAGAACTGGGTGTGGGTCACACCTCTATAATTTGATTTTTTCAAACCCAAAAGACATAGCATTTAGATATCTGATAACTTTATTGAGTCATACTGTGTCATACTCATTCCTTCATTTCCCACCACAACAGATTGATGACGATGATGTGCTGCTCATTGCCCAGATGAATATTCTCCTTGTGTAATGTTTGTCTTTGTCACACTTTTCCTCAAATCCCCTTTCCCATCTATTTATCAAACTCCTAACCCTCTTCCCCCCGGCTGTTTGTTTTATTGAGGTGTGACTTAATTTATACCATAAATGGATCCCATACTTAGTGGGGCAGATATGGGGAAAGCGACACCAACTCACTGCGAGATTTTCTATTCCCTAAGCATTAGCGAACACTGGCCCCATTTACCCACCGAGCATAAAATTGATCCATATTTTAATTACAGAATTCATCATCATTCAATTCTTGTGTGGCATAACGCTTAACCTTGCCCACTCCAGACTTTGAGTCCACTTTTAAAACTTGAGGATTTCATAACTTTGGTTTTAATTAAATACTATCTACCCATTGCTCAAAAGAAGTTGCTATAGCTATTTTTTTATTGTATCGCTATCAGGTATTCTTTGTTGTGTCATGTAGAAGTCTGGTCTCAATTCTTTGTAAAGCTTTCATGTACCTTATAAACCACTAGCTAAGTGTATTTATTTCCATTTAGTTGACCGTGATGGATAATCCTTCAGATTAGTCCTACTGCTCTGCTGGGTGGGAGTGAGACATCACTTGTGAAGTTGGGATACCTTCCCTGTCATTGCCTCATCTATATTTAGTAAGAGAACTATGGTCTGAAGTGAAGTAGTTAAATTAGTAAATAAGCAACTAACTGCTACTGCAGATAACTAATTTTTATCTAGGTTGTTGTAAGCAATATATATCATGGCAGAATCCCCTCTAATGATCAAGATAGTTACAGAGGTATAGAACTATCTATAAATAACTGGTAAATCCTATTATAAGCAGATTAAAATTAACAGGTTGCGTAAAAAAGCCAGTAGTGCAAAGTAAAAAAAAAATATATATAGGATACTTCAGGCATAAATAATGGTGAAAAATAATGTTTTCCTTTATTTTTTTTCAAAACCCTCCCTCTCCACCCACAACAGGCCTACCTCTCTCCCCAGAAAAATGGACCCAACCCCATTCCACTACCACTGTCCATAGAAAATGTACAATCAAATAAAAAATCTGGTCCCAAATCCCTTCCCTCCCTCCCCACCCACAAGTCCCTCCCACCAAACAAAAAATGTAAAGAGGGCTAAAAGAGGGCAATGTCCATTTGGGTCTGGAGCTGGTCCAGGCTCTGCTCTACCCTGTCAAGCCAGCTCTCCAGTCTCCATACTGTCTAGCCGCTGCAGAATGCACTGCAGTAATGTCCTGTTAGAGATGGAGGGGGCAGCAGCACTTCTTGTCAGGATCCAAGACAGCTGGCGGCAGCACGGGTGATGGAGTGGCCAGGAGGCTGGAGGCTGTGGGTGACTGTTGGCTGCACTGGGGCCCAGCTCAGAGCAGCTATTTCTGCCTCTTCATCTGCTAGGGCCGCCAGCCAAATATATTCCTGTAGGATATGGTCAAGCCTCTGCCGCCGCAGACAGGCCGCTATCCCCTGCCTGGTGGGTGTTACGGGTGGAACAGCAGGAGTAGCTATATTGACAAAAACAAAAAGAAAAAAGACAAATCGTAAATTATGCTCTGTGTGTTGGACCCGGCCTCGTAGAATGGCCCTCCGTGCCCCCGCACCACCGAAACCTGGTACCTGCAGCCCCAGCACACGGCCCCGCCGAACCTCCCCACCAAGACACACGCACCGACCCGGACGTCCCCGTCCATGGCCTCTCTCCTTTCGGCCACCCCGGGCCCGCGTGCCCCCTTCATGCACCAAAATGGCCGCCCGGCCCCGGCGCGACCCGGGCCCAGAGGCGCCACTCCGGCTGGAGGACATCCCGCTTCCAGGGGATGAGAGAGGGAGGAGCAGTTTCTATCGCACCTCTGAACCCCCCTGGGACGATGGGTTTCGATCGGCCCTCCGGCCTCCCTGAGGGCTGGCTCCGTGCCTGCTGGGTGTCTGGGACTCCCCCCGACCCGGCTCTGAAAGGATCAAAAGACTACAGCAGGAAATCCCGACAAGCGACCCCCAGGTGACAAGACCCCTGCCTGCACAGACTCCGGACATCAAAGAGGGGTCGACCTATAACAAGGGGTGCTCTGGGTCTGTCCGGCAGATTCGACGCTGGAACAACGAGAGCCTGCTGACGTGGTCGCGGCTCCTGGAACTGAACCGACGGAAGCCTGCTGAGTGACTCGCGGCTCCTTGAAGATCGTAAAACCTCTGAACCTGTGCCTGAGCCTGCTGAGTGACTCGCGGCTCCTTGAAGATCGTAAGACCTCCGAACCTGTGCCTGAGCCTGCTGAGTGACTCGCGGCTCCTTGAAGATCGTAAGACCTCCGAACCTGTGCCTGAGCCTGCTGAGTGACTCGCGGCTCCTTGAAGATCGTAAGACCTCCGAACCTGTACCGGAGCCTGCTGAGTGACTCGCGGCTCCCCCAGACTCTCACGGTCCCGCCGGACCCCGACTACGACCGCGCATTTCCCCAGCTCGAGGATTGTGAGCTGTGCGCCGGATACCTCCCTGCTTTGAACCTTGCAAAGACTGTCCCGCTACCCCCTACCTTTCCGAGACTCTCGAGCCCATGCTCACCTTGTACATATTTGCCGTGATAACCTACTCGATAAAGCTTACTTTCTGAGAAAACCCAGTGTGGTCACTCTGTGTTGTGTGGTACTACCAGTACGATCCTAGTTGTGAGATTCCTCCTCCTGGGGAGTCTCCCGCCAGTGCCCGGCTACGATACTACGAGGGTGGGTCTCAGGGTAGTCAGGACTCCCTCCCGGGCTCCTCTGAGGTCGCCGTCTAACATTGGTGGCAAGCGACGGGATTCGGGCCCATCACCTAGAGATCGTACAGTGAACAACGGACGCACGACCGACAAAGATGGCAGAAGGAAGCGCCATGAGCCCCGCAGAAACCAACGCCAACAGAGTGTTCCAGGTGGAGCATCTAGAAGAATATACACACAAAGAGCTAAAGCAATTTTGCAAAGAGCTTAAAATCGCTACCACTGGTCTCAACACTAAGGAAGATTTGCAGAAAGCACTGAAAACTTGGGTGGAAACCGAGGCCTCCCGCTCGGAAGGCACGGGGGAACACCCCGACGAAGACGAACCCCCCTCAGGTGAAAGCAGCAGCAATCGGGTGCGAGGCATCGTACCAGACGGGGGCCTATCCCCGGAAGAACTCGCGGACAGAGAGAGAAGCCGCAATCATGAACTCGAGTTAGCCAAACTCAAAATCGAGGGCGAATTGAAGTTAGCGGAGAAAAAACTAGCGGTAGAGCAAATGCGCGTACAAGGCGAACTGGAAGAACAGAAGCTCCAACGGGAGCACGAAGGAAGGAAGCTCCAACTGGAGCACGAACGCAGCTTAAAGGAACTCGAGCTCAAGGCCCGAAACGAGGAAGGGAGGCCCACGGGAAACCCAGCGACGGCCTCCCCAGCGGAACAGAAAGTTCACATCCCCAAGGATGTGGTCAAGGAATATTATAAAAACGATGACATTCAGCAATGGTTTCGGGCCTACGAGGTCGCCATGACCTCCCATCGGATACCGCAGAAGGACTGGGGGGCGGGGTTGTGGGGGCGGTTTTTGAGCGAAGGAAGGGACACCCTGCTCGACCTACCCCTCGCCCTGCAGACCTCCTACAGCCACATGAAAGAGGCTCTCCTCACAAGATATGGCCTCACCCCAGAAATGTACCGCCAACGGTTCCGGGACTGCAGGAAGATCCCGGGCACCACCTGGGTGGAGTATGTAAACTTTTTCAGTCGGGCCTTCGATGGATGGATCAAGGGCAGCCAAGTCACCACCCTTGCCGAACTCACTGATCTCATGTTGTGGGAACATCTGGCTGCGAACTGCTTCATAGAGCTACGTCAGCATCTGCTGGATAGCAAGCTCACAGATCCCCGGAAGCTGGCTGTAGAGGCCGACCGCTGGACCAACACCCGGGTCTCCCGGGGCATGGTAGGAGAGTACCCCCGAAACAGTCAGGGACCACCCCGCCAGAGGGGGGGAGGGAACCAGGGAGGGCCGAGAGAGTCCCAGCCTAGCCCCCCGAAGACACAACCTCCACCGTTCCCGGCGCCCCCCCCTCCAGTGACCGGGCCCCCTGGGAGACGGGGACACCGGGTGACCGTCACCTGTTTCCGTTGCCAGAAACCCGGGCACTACGCCAATGACCCCGAGTGCCCCATGACCACGATCCCACCCGCAAGACAGATAGCCAACGTAGCCCTGGGGGAGGAGGTTGAGGAAGCCGAGGAATGGGAACCCGCAGCAATGGCCCTAGTATCCCTGGGAGATAGGGAGATGATCCCTGGTAGCCTCCTACCCTCCAACACACAGAAATATGGGCAGCTCGTCAAGATCAATGGCCACCAGGTAGAGGCCCCGCGGGACACCGGGGCCAGTATCACCGGTGTCCTCCGGGACCTAGTCCCCGAGGAGCAGATCCTCCCCAACGTCTTTTGCCCCGTGATATCCGCCGACAATAGAGAAAGTATGTGTCAGGTAGCCCTGGTGCCATTTGAATGGGGAGGGGTGATAGGTAAACTCAGGGTGGCCGTAAGAACCTCCCAGTCGGTCGACTGCCTCATAGGGAACGACCTGGAGAGTTCTCCCTGGAAGCACGTAGAGCGCAAGGCCCACCTAGGCATGATGGGACTCCCCGAGTGGGTGTGCGCCACCACCCGATCTATGTCAGCCCGACTCACTCCCCGGAGAGAAGCCGAGAGCACCCCGGACGAAGAAACCAGTACAGTCCCCGCCGAGGGTCCTCCCGTCCCCCCAGCCGAAGGGTCCGTCGCCCGCGACGAACCCACCCTATCCGACCCCGCCCCGGTCCCCGGGTTGGGGGATCTACCTGAGTTAGCCCAGTGGCGCCACAAAGATGGGCCCACCCGGGAAGAATTTTGCCGGGAGCAAGCCACTTGTCCTTCCCTGGTCGGGCTGCGGCGCCAGGCCGAGGGCCAAGCCGCAGGTGACCAGACTGGGACACACCGAATCTATTGGGAGAATAACATCCTGTATAGTGAGCAGAAGACGGTGGAGCTGGGATCCGGACGGGTGCTGGTGGTACCCCTCCGCTTCCGAGATCTCCTCCTGGGCTTAGCCCACGACGTTCCCCTCGCCGGCCACCTGGGTCAGGACAAGACCTACAGCCGTCTCGTAACCCATTTTTATTGGCCCAAGATGAGAGCAGCAGTAGAGGCCCACTGCAAGTCCTGCCCCACGTGCCAGGCCAGTGGGAAGAGTGGGGGGAAGCGCAAGGCTCCCCTCCAGCCCTTCCCGGTCGTCAGTACCCCCTTCGAAAGAGTCGGAATCGACATCGTAGGACCACTGGACCCCCCCACCTCCCAAGGTCACCGTTTCATATTGGTCCTAGTAGACCACGCCACCCGCTATCCGGAGGCTATTCCCCTACGCACCATTACGGCCCCCGTGGTGGGCCGGGCCCTGATGGGGATCTTTTCCAGGGTGGGTTTTCCCCGCGAGGTCGTGAGCGATCGCGGCACTAATTTTATATCAAAGTATATGACGTCCCTGTGGCAACAATGTGGAGTGTCCTATAAATTCACCACCCCGTACCATCCCCAAGGGAACGGCCTAGTAGAAAGGTTTAATAGAACTTTGAAAGGGATGATCGCGGGCCTAGAAGAGCCCCTCCGGCGTAAGTGGGACGTCCTACTCCCCTGCCTCTTGTTCGCTTACCGGGAGGTCCCCCAGAAGTCCCTAGGGTTCAGCCCGTTTGAATTGCTCTATGGGCACCCCGTCCGAGGTCCCCTCAGTTTGGTTAAGGAAGAGTGGGAGGCAGCGCCCCACACCACCCCCCGAGATGTGTTCCAATACGTCCTGGCCCTCCGGAACCAGACCAGGAAGTTCAGGGAAATGGCCGAGGCCAACCTGGAGGCAAGTCAAGAAGAAATGAAGCGCTGGTACGACCAGAATGCCACTCTGGTCGAGTTCCAGCCGGGCCAGCAGGTGTGGGTCATGGCCCCCGTGAAACCTGGCGCCCTCCAGGACCGATGGACTGGGCCTTACAAGGTGGTTGAGTGAAAGAGTCAAGTCACATACTTGGTGGACGTCCAGTCGCCTCGGGACCCCCTCCGGGTCCTGCACGTGAACCGCCTCAAGCCTCACTTTGTGCGGACAGAACTGAGCCTCCTGCTGGCCACCGATGACGGGGCCGAAGATGAGTCGGATCCCCTCCCGGACCTCCTGTGTGTCAAGGAGCAGGATGGCTCCGTGGAGGGGGTGAACCTCTCCCCAGCCCTCACTGACCAGCAACAAGCGGACTGCCGCCAGCTCCTAAGACAATTTGCCGATCTTTTCTCTCTGACCCCCCGGATCACCAACTGGTGCGTTCATGACGTGGACACCGGGGACAGCCCGCCGGTGAGACACCGGGCCTACCGGGTTCCTGACCGGGTCCGGTCCTGCATTCAAGATGAAGTCTCGAAGATGTTGGCCCTGGGGGTGATCGAGCCCTCTGACAGTCCCTGGGCCAGCCCCGTGGTCCTGGTCCCGAAGGCAGCGGCCCCCGGTGTCGCCCCCGAGCTCCGATTCTGCGTGGATTACCGGGGGCTCAATGACATTACCCGAGCCGATGCCCGCCCCATTCCCCGAGCCGACGAACTCATTGACCGACTAGGGGCAGCCCGGTTCCTCAGCACTTTCGACCTCACCTGCGGATACTGGCAGATTGCGCTCACCGAAGGGGCCAAGGAGCGGTCCGCTTTCTCCACCCCCGATGGGCACTACCGCTTCCGCGTGATGCCCTTCGGGATGAAAAATGCCCCGGCCACTTTCCAGCGACTGGTGAATAGGGTCCTGGCCGGGCTAGAACAGTTCAGCGCGGCATATCTGGACGACATCGCTGTCTTCAGTTCAGAGTGGAGTGGGCACCTCCAGCACCTCCGGAGAGTGCTAACCGCCCTGCGCCAGGCAGGCCTCACAGTAAAAGCCAGCAAGTGCCAGATAGGGCAAGGATCCGTAGTCTACCTGGGGCACCAGGTCGGGAGTGGCCAGGTCGCCCCTCTACAACCAAAGATCGACGCCATCCTGGCCTGGGAACCCCCCATCACCCAAACGGAGGTCCGAGCCTTTCTGGGACTCACGGGCTACTACCGCAGATTCATTCGGGGGTATGGCAGCCTTGTCGGCCCCCTCACTGAACTCACGTCTAAAAAACAGCCAAAGAAGGTGCAGTGGACGGCCGCCTGCCAGGAAGCTTTCGATGCTCTAAAAAAGGCCATGTGCACTGCCCCCGTCCTCCAGGCTCCCGACTACGCCAAGGAGTTCGTAGTCCAGACCGATGCCTCCGAGCATGGCATTGGGGCCGTCCTGTCCCAAGTGAATGACCAAGGCCTAGACCAGCCCGTCGCCTTCCTCAGTCGGCGGCTGCTGCCCCGAGAACAGAGGTGGAGCACCATAGAGCGTGAAGCCTTTGCCGTGGTCTGGGCACTCAAAAAACTACGACCCTACCTGTTCGGCACCCATTTCAGAGTCCAAACTGACCATCGGCCCTTGCGATGGCTCATGCAGATGCGAGGAGAAAACCCCAAGCTACTGCGGTGGTCAATCTCCCTCCAAGGAATGGATTTCACCGTCGAACACCGCCCAGGTACGGACCACGCCAACGCTGACGGCCTCTCCAGGTTCTTCCGCTTCAGCGAAGAGAACCCCCCAAGATGACGGGCAGTTCTCTCCGGCTTTCAGCTGGGGGGGACGCGTGTTGGACCCGGCCTCGTAGAATGGCCCTCCGTGCCCCCGCACCACCGAAACCTGGTACCTGCAGCCCCAGCACACGGCCCCGCCGAACCTCCCCACCAAGACACACGCACCGACCCGGACGTCCCCGTCCATGGCCTCTCTCCTTTCGGCCACCCCGGGCCCGCGTGCCCCCTTCATGCACCAAAATGGCCGCCCGGCCCCGGCGCGACCCGGGCCCAGAGGCGCCACTCCGGCTGGAGGACATCCCGCTTCCAGGGGATGAGAGAGGGAGGAGCAGTTTCTATCGCACCTCTGAACCCCCCTGGGACGATGGGTTTCGATCGGCCCTCCGGCCTCCCTGAGGGCTGGCTCCGTGCCTGCTGGGTGTCTGGGACTCCCCCCGACCCGGCCCTGAAAGGATCAAAAGACTATAGCAGGAAATCCCGACAAGCAACCCCCAGGTGACAAGACCCCTGCCTGCACAGACTCCGGACATCAAAGAGGGGTCGACCTATAACAAGGGGTGCTCTGGGTCTGTCCGGCAGATTCGACGCTGGAACAATGAGAGCCTGCTGACGTGGTCGCGGCTCCTGGAACTGAACCGACGGAAGCCTGCTGAGTGACTCGCGGCTCCTTGAAGATCGTAAAACCTCCGAACCTGTGCCTGAGCCTGCTGAGTGACTCGCGGCTCCTTGAAGATCGTAAGACCTCCGAACCTGTGCCTGAGCCTGCTGAGTGACTCGCGGCTCCTTGAAGATCGTAAGACCTCCGAACCTGTGCCTGAGCCTGTTGAGTGACTCGCGGCTCCTTGAAGATCGTAAGACCTCCGAACCTGTACCGGAGCCTGCTGAGTGACTCGCGGCTCCCCCAGACTCTCACGGTCCCGCCGGACCCTGACTACGACCGCGCATTTCCCCAGCTCGAGGATTGTGAGCTGTGCGCCGGATACCTCCCTGCTTTGAACCTTGCAAAGACTGTCCCGCTACCCCCTACCTTTCCGAGACTCTCGAGCCCATGCTCACCTTGTACATATTTGCCGTGATAACCTACTCGATAAAGCTTACTTTCTGAGAAAACCCAGTGTGGTCACTCTGTGTTGTGTGGTACTACCAGTACGATCCTAGTTGTGAGATTCCTCCTCCTGGGGAGTCTCCCGCCAGTGCCCGGCTACGATACTACGAGGGTGGGTCTCAGGGTAGTCAGGACTCCCTCCCGGGCTCCTCTGAGGTCGCCGTCTAACATTGGTGGCAAGCGACGGGATTCGGGCCCATCACCTAGAGATCGTACAGTGAACAACGGACGCACGACCGACAAAGATGGCAGAAGGAAGCGCCATGAGCCCCGCAGAAACCAACGCCAACAGAGTGTTCCAGGTGGAGCATCTAGAAGAATATACACACAAAGAGCTAAAGCAATTTTGCAAAGAGCTTAAAATCGCTACCACTGGTCTCAACACTAAGGAAGATTTGCAGAAAGCACTGAAAACTTGGGTGGAAACCGAGGCCTCCCGCTCGGAAGGCACGGGGGAACACCCCGACGAAGACGAACCCCCCTCAGGTGAAAGCAGCAGCAATCGGGTGCGAGGCATCGTACCAGACGGGGGCCTATCCCCGGAAGAACTCGCGGACAGAGAGAGAAGCCGCAATCATGAACTCGAGTTAGCCAAACTCAAAATCGAGGGCGAATTGAAGTTAGCGGAGAAAAAACTAGCGGTAGAGCAAATGCGCGTACAAGGCGAACTGGAAGAACAGAAGCTCCAACGGGAGCACGAAGGAAGGAAGCTCCAACTGGAGCACGAACGCAGCTTAAAGGAACTCGAGCTCAAGGCCCGAAACGAGGAAGGGAGGCCCACGGGAAACCCAGCGACGGCCTCCCCAGCGGAACAGAAAGTTCACATCCCCAAGGATGTGGTCAAGGAATATTATAAAAACGATGACATTCAGCAATGGTTTCGGGCCTACGAGGTCGCCATGACCTCCCATCGGATACCGCAGAAGGACTGGGGGGCGGGGTTGTGGGGGCGGTTTTTGAGCGAAGGAAGGGACACCCTGCTCGACCTACCCCTCGCCCTGCAGACCTCCTACAGCCACATGAAAGAGGCTCTCCTCACAAGATATGGCCTCACCCCAGAAATGTACCGCCAACGGTTCCGGGACTGCAGGAAGATCCCGGGCACCACCTGGGTGGAGTATGTAAACTTTTTCAGTCGGGCCTTCGATGGATGGATCAAGGGCAGCCAAGTCACCACCCTTGCCGAACTCACTGATCTCATGTTGTGGGAACATCTGGCTGCGAACTGCTTCATAGAGCTACGTCAGCATCTGCTGGATAGCAAGCTCACAGATCCCCGGAAGCTGGCTGTAGAGGCCGACCGCTGGACCAACACCCGGGTCTCCCGGGGCATGGTAGGAGAGTACCCCCGAAACAGTCAGGGACCACCCCGCCAGAGGGGGGGAGGGAACCAGGGAGGGCCGAGAGAGTCCCAGCCTAGCCCCCCGAAGACACAACCTCCACCGTTCCCGGCGCCCCCCCCTCCAGTGACCGGGCCCCCTGGGAGACGGGGACACCGGGTGACCGTCACCTGTTTCCGTTGCCAGAAACCCGGGCACTACGCCAATGACCCCGAGTGCCCCATGACCACGATCCCACCCGCAAGACAGATAGCCAACGTAGCCCTGGGGGAGGAGGTTGAGGAAGCCGAGGAATGGGAACCCGCAGCAATGGCCCTAGTATCCCTGGGAGATAGGGAGATGATCCCTGGTAGCCTCCTACCCTCCAACACACAGAAATATGGGCAGCTCGTCAAGATCAATGGCCACCAGGTAGAGGCCCCGCGGGACACCGGGGCCAGTATCACCGGTGTCCTCCGGGACCTAGTCCCCGAGGAGCAGATCCTCCCCAACGTCTTTTGCCCCGTGATATCCGCCGACAATAGAGAAAGTATGTGTCAGGTAGCCCTGGTGCCATTTGAATGGGGAGGGGTGATAGGTAAACTCAGGGTGGCCGTAAGAACCTCCCAGTCGGTCGACTGCCTCATAGGGAACGACCTGGAGAGTTCTCCCTGGAAGCACGTAGAGCGCAAGGCCCACCTAGGCATGATGGGACTCCCCGAGTGGGTGTGCGCCACCACCCGATCTATGTCAGCCCGACTCACTCCCCGGAGAGAAGCCGAGAGCACCCCGGACGAAGAAACCAGTACAGTCCCCGCCGAGGGTCCTCCCGTCCCCCCAGCCGAAGGGTCCGTCGCCCGCGACGAACCCACCCTATCCGACCCCGCCCCGGTCCCCGGGTTGGGGGATCTACCTGAGTTAGCCCAGTGGCGCCACAAAGATGGGCCCACCCGGGAAGAATTTTGCCGGGAGCAAGCCACTTGTCCTTCCCTGGTCGGGCTGCGGCGCCAGGCCGAGGGCCAAGCCGCAGGTGACCAGACTGGGACACACCGAATCTATTGGGAGAATAACATCCTGTATAGTGAGCAGAAGACGGTGGAGCTGGGATCCGGACGGGTGCTGGTGGTACCCCTCCGCTTCCGAGATCTCCTCCTGGGCTTAGCCCACGACGTTCCCCTCGCCGGCCACCTGGGTCAGGACAAGACCTACAGCCGTCTCGTAACCCATTTTTATTGGCCCAAGATGAGAGCAGCAGTAGAGGCCCACTGCAAGTCCTGCCCCACGTGCCAGGCCAGTGGGAAGAGTGGGGGGAAGCGCAAGGCTCCCCTCCAGCCCTTCCCGGTCGTCAGTACCCCCTTCGAAAGAGTCGGAATCGACATCGTAGGACCACTGGACCCCCCCACCTCCCAAGGTCACCGTTTCATATTGGTCCTAGTAGACCACGCCACCCGCTATCCGGAGGCTATTCCCCTACGCACCATTACGGCCCCCGTGGTGGGCCGGGCCCTGATGGGGATCTTTTCCAGGGTGGGTTTTCCCCGCGAGGTCGTGAGCGATCGCGGCACTAATTTTATATCAAAGTATATGACGTCCCTGTGGCAACAATGTGGAGTGTCCTATAAATTCACCACCCCGTACCATCCCCAAGGGAACGGCCTAGTAGAAAGGTTTAATAGAACTTTGAAAGGGATGATCGCGGGCCTAGAAGAGCCCCTCCGGCGTAAGTGGGACGTCCTACTCCCCTGCCTCTTGTTCGCTTACCGGGAGGTCCCCCAGAAGTCCCTAGGGTTCAGCCCGTTTGAATTGCTCTATGGGCACCCCGTCCGAGGTCCCCTCAGTTTGGTTAAGGAAGAGTGGGAGGCAGCGCCCCACACCACCCCCCGAGATGTGTTCCAATACGTCCTGGCCCTCCGGAACCAGACCAGGAAGTTCAGGGAAATGGCCGAGGCCAACCTGGAGGCAAGTCAAGAAGAAATGAAGCGCTGGTACGACCAGAATGCCACTCTGGTCGAGTTCCAGCCGGGCCAGCAGGTGTGGGTCATGGCCCCCGTGAAACCTGGCGCCCTCCAGGACCGATGGACTGGGCCTTACAAGGTGGTTGAGTGAAAGAGTCAAGTCACATACTTGGTGGACGTCCAGTCGCCTCGGGACCCCCTCCGGGTCCTGCACGTGAACCGCCTCAAGCCTCACTTTGTGCGGACAGAACTGAGCCTCCTGCTGGCCACCGATGACGGGGCCGAAGATGAGTCGGATCCCCTCCCGGACCTCCTGTGTGTCAAGGAGCAGGATGGCTCCGTGGAGGGGGTGAACCTCTCCCCAGCCCTCACTGACCAGCAACAAGCGGACTGCCGCCAGCTCCTAAGACAATTTGCCGATCTTTTCTCTCTGACCCCCCGGATCACCAACTGGTGCGTTCATGACGTGGACACCGGGGACAGCCCGCCGGTGAGACACCGGGCCTACCGGGTTCCTGACCGGGTCCGGTCCTGCATTCAAGATGAAGTCTCGAAGATGTTGGCCCTGGGGGTGATCGAGCCCTCTGACAGTCCCTGGGCCAGCCCCGTGGTCCTGGTCCCGAAGGCAGCGGCCCCCGGTGTCGCCCCCGAGCTCCGATTCTGCGTGGATTACCGGGGGCTCAATGACATTACCCGAGCCGATGCCCGCCCCATTCCCCGAGCCGACGAACTCATTGACCGACTAGGGGCAGCCCGGTTCCTCAGCACTTTCGACCTCACCTGCGGATACTGGCAGATTGCGCTCACCGAAGGGGCCAAGGAGCGGTCCGCTTTCTCCACCCCCGATGGGCACTACCGCTTCCGCGTGATGCCCTTCGGGATGAAAAATGCCCCGGCCACTTTCCAGCGACTGGTGAATAGGGTCCTGGCCGGGCTAGAACAGTTCAGCGCGGCATATCTGGACGACATCGCTGTCTTCAGTTCAGAGTGGAGTGGGCACCTCCAGCACCTCCGGAGAGTGCTAACCGCCCTGCGCCAGGCAGGCCTCACAGTAAAAGCCAGCAAGTGCCAGATAGGGCAAGGATCCGTAGTCTACCTGGGGCACCAGGTCGGGAGTGGCCAGGTCGCCCCTCTACAACCAAAGATCGACGCCATCCTGGCCTGGGAACCCCCCATCACCCAAACGGAGGTCCGAGCCTTTCTGGGACTCACGGGCTACTACCGCAGATTCATTCGGGGGTATGGCAGCCTTGTCGGCCCCCTCACTGAACTCACGTCTAAAAAACAGCCAAAGAAGGTGCAGTGGACGGCCGCCTGCCAGGAAGCTTTCGATGCTCTAAAAAAGGCCATGTGCACTGCCCCCGTCCTCCAGGCTCCCGACTACGCCAAGGAGTTCGTAGTCCAGACCGATGCCTCCGAGCATGGCATTGGGGCCGTCCTGTCCCAAGTGAATGACCAAGGCCTAGACCAGCCCGTCGCCTTCCTCAGTCGGCGGCTGCTGCCCCGAGAACAGAGGTGGAGCACCATAGAGCGTGAAGCCTTTGCCGTGGTCTGGGCACTCAAAAAACTACGACCCTACCTGTTCGGCACCCATTTCAGAGTCCAAACTGACCATCGGCCCTTGCGATGGCTCATGCAGATGCGAGGAGAAAACCCCAAGCTACTGCGGTGGTCAATCTCCCTCCAAGGAATGGATTTCACCGTCGAACACCGCCCAGGTACGGACCACGCCAACGCTGACGGCCTCTCCAGGTTCTTCCGCTTCAGCGAAGAGAACCCCCCAAGATGACGGGCAGTTCTCTCCGGCTTTCAGCTGGGGGGGACGCGTGTTGGACCCGGCCTCGTAGAATGGCCCTCCGTGCCCCCGCACCACCGAAACCTGGTACCTGCAGCCCCAGCACACGGCCCCGCCGAACCTCCCCACCAAGACACACGCACCGACCCGGACGTCCCCGTCCATGGCCTCTCTCCTTTCGGCCACCCCGGGCCCGCGTGCCCCCTTCATGCACCAAAATGGCCGCCCGGCCCCGGCGCGACCCGGGCCCAGAGGCGCCACTCCGGCTGGAGGACATCCCGCTTCCAGGGGATGAGAGAGGGAGGAGCAGTTTCTATCGCACCTCTGAACCCCCCTGGGACGATGGGTTTCGATCGGCCCTCCGGCCTCCCTGAGGGCTGGCTCCGTGCCTGCTGGGTGTCTGGGACTCCCCCCGACCCGGCCCTGAAAGGATCAAAAGACTATAGCAGGAAATCCCGACAAGCGACCCCCAGGTGACAAGACCCCTGCCTGCACAGACTCCGGACATCAAAGAGGGGTCGACCTATAACAAGGGGTGCTCTGGGTCTGTCCGGCAGATTCGACGCTGGAACAATGAGAGCCTGCTGACGTGGTCGCGGCTCCTGGAACTGAACCGACGGAAGCCTGCTGAGTGACTCGCGGCTCCTTGAAGATCGTAAAACCTCCGAACCTGTGCCTGAGCCTGCTGAGTGACTCGCGGCTCCTTGAAGATCGTAAGACCTCCGAACCTGTGCCTGAGCCTGCTGAGTGACTCGCGGCTCCTTGAAGATCGTAAGACCTCCGAACCTGTGCCTGAGCCTGTTGAGTGACTCGCGGCTCCTTGAAGATCGTAAGACCTCCGAACCTGTACCGGAGCCTGCTGAGTGACTCGCGGCTCCCCCAGACTCTCACGGTCCCGCCGGACCCTGACTACGACCGCGCATTTCCCCAGCTCGAGGATTGTGAGCTGTGCGCCGGATACCTCCCTGCTTTGAACCTTGCAAAGACTGTCCCGCTACCCCCTACCTTTCCGAGACTCTCGAGCCCATGCTCACCTTGTACATATTTGCCGTGATAACCTACTCGATAAAGCTTACTTTCTGAGAAAACCCAGTGTGGTCACTCTGTGTTGTGTGGTACTACCAGTACGATCCTAGTTGTGAGATTCCTCCTCCTGGGGAGTCTCCCGCCAGTGCCCGGCTACGATACTACGAGGGTGGGTCTCAGGGTAGTCAGGACTCCCTCCCGGGCTCCTCTGAGGTCGCCGTCTAACACTGTGCAAACAATTGTTTTAAATTTGTGGATGGCAAAGTAGCAGTACATTGCTGGTCCCCTAGTGACAATAGAATTTTAAGTGATTATAACTAGGAGAGTCACAAGGCCAGTTTTATATTAAACCCACACATGCCTTGCATAAAAAGCAATGACTTTGTGGCAGAAAAGAATTAAGGCAAAATAACACTGGATTAAAAAACTGTGATTTTATTTTCCTTTTAAAGGCTTTTCAAGTAACTAAACAGACACTTTGAGTGAAGAAATAAAAACAAATGACCTCTCATTAATGAGTTAGGCATTATGCACTATGGAGAAAATGTTTTGCTGTGCTAAATTAATGGAAGCATGCTAGCCGGCAAGTCGAGTATTTTACTGCTCTCTGCTGTTGGGGCAGCTGTAGTTGACAATTATTTATCTTTAATTACAATGGTCCTGCTCTTCACCAAATGCCTTTCACTTTCTACCCTGACTCCAAAGAGGCAGATGATTAATAAATAGGATACTATGTTACACACCTCACATATGAAATGCAGATATTATCCAGTGTGCGGTATGTAGATGTTTGGGAAAACGATGCATTGCACTACAGGCAGAGGAATGGGCAATATACATTGAATTTGGCACATTCGTCACACAGTATTCCATATGCCAAACTTGAAGTCAAATCAGGCATTATACTCACTGATCTCACACACCACCACAAATTATTTCCAACAAATTCATTCGCTGGGCAGTAAGGAGAGAAAACCTGATTTATTCTACTGCTGGGTTAAGTAGAGAGATGAGGCGGGTAGATAGATCATTGATATAGAATAGAGGTGTGTCACTGATCATCAATTCATCATATGTCTATTAAGCTTTGTCTTATTCAGTCACTGTAGTTGCCAAAAGTTGAAAGGGAAAAATCTGAACAGACGTAAAATAAATCTGTTATGAGAATCAATTAAATATATTTTGGAATCACTTCACATGACCATAAAATGTGGCACATGCCAAGAATGGATTTTCTATTTTTTAGTAGACTGGGACTGAAGAACTTAGGAAGGAATAAAGCAGTGAAGTACTAAGAGGTGACTGAGTGGGCAAAGGGAAACACACCTTGTGTGTTTGGTTTGCAGTGCATTGAAAACTTTATAAATGCTGCATTATCTGAAGCAGACACATATTGCATAGCTAACACTACAGTCACAAATTGAACCATACATTGGAAGGGGATGAAGGATGATGGGTGGGACACATATCTGCCTTGCTTAACAAATACAGTGAGTCAGGGGAGTAGAAGTAGAACAGAAATTAAAGAAATACTCCCCACTTTGAATTGCAGCTTTGATAACCATAAAACAAAGTAAGAGAAGTAGGTGAGCAACATGCCCCTCTCCAAGAGCATCATCAAAGCAATCCAAATATGAATTCATCCCTTTATTCTTCTATATTCAACCATAGCCACGATTAAGCTTTACTTTCTCTCATCCAGTCTTCCACGAAAATTGCCAATCCATGATCTATCCATTCAGTATCAACCTTTTCTTTTAACCATCCTTTCACCCATCTATCCCTTTACCCACCCATGCACCCTTTCACCGACCCACGCATCTTTTCACTCAGATACCATTTCACCCATCCATTCTTTCAACCTTCTGCTCTTTCCTGCTTCCCTCAAGTCATCATTTTTAGCATTCATTATGTGAGCTTTTTCTGAGTTGCAGATAGAAGAGGCCACAAATCAACCACCACTGCAGCTGGTAAAGCAGGGGGTTCATGATCACGAGTCACAACAATGACCTTGTAGCTAGTGAGTATAATAGTAATTGTCAATAAACAAGCAATGTGACTTACTAACACCCTTCCCTGCCGCCGCATCTCTCCCTCCAACTGACTGTCCCAATGCAGCGTCACTTGAGCCGGCAGCACTGGCGGTCTGTGTGTCCAGAACAAACATTAAATTTGTTATCAAAATCAGGGTACTTCTTCCACTGCTAAGTAGACACAAATAGTAGAGCCAGTTGGCTGAGTTATGTGTCACTGTAAGATCTGAAAATCAGATCTTGGTGCCCTCACACACCTGTTAGGGTTCAATATGGTGACAGGAGGACAGAAGACTCAGCAATGGCTTTTTAATTAATCAGCCAAAGCGAGCATCAAAGAGTTCAATTAGGTAGCGCCAAGCACCTGCCTAGCTGAAACTTGCATTTCAGGGGGACTGACACCGCCGCTCCACTGTTCTCCCTGCTCTGACATGGCGCTGGGTGGGGGGAAAGAAAAAAAGGGGAAAAAAAGAAGGAAGGAAGGAAGGACGGGCAAAGGAAGTAAAAGCAAGATAAAAAGACACAAAAACACACACAAATATAACAAATAAAAATTAGGGGTAGATTAATTAGGATGGCAGAGGATTGAAAAGATTAACAGCAGATTCAAAAATAGGCCCAGGACCATGAACAGAACAGAGAAAACAAGAAGGCCGCGCTCATGCAAACCATATGGTGTCTTTTAAGTGCGATTTCCAACGCAAATACGCACTCCGCGTTGTGTTTGACAGAAAAACACTATGCAAAAAGGTGCGCATGGCAACTCCGCCCGCTCGCCGAACTCCATGTAGAACGGCGGAGTTCCGTATTCACTTCGCGGAGTTCCACGTGGCATGACTCTGCCCAGACCGAGTACAGTGGTATTTATTTTCACAAAAACTGAAAGATACTGGAGAAAATTTAACTTTTAACGTCACAGCCATACATTATTTTACTGAAGGCAGATAGTTGTTGCTGGAGCTTCACTTAATGAACAAAAGGATGCTAAGCTGCTGCACAGGTTTTTAACTGGGTGTGTGATGCATTTTTTATTCAAAGAGTGCAGTGGTGAGCAGTGCACAAGAAGGTTGCTGGGCTCCCCTCTGCATTGGAGTGGAAGGGATTATATTTGTTTGTTTAGTTCAACTAAGGAAGGATGGATAAACCTTAACAAAAGAAGCAACAACCAGTCCCTGTTCCTATTTCGCATTATTTTCTGTTTGCAGATGCCTAGAAACAGCGGTTTGTGATTAATTTCTTTTTCTATGGGTACTATTCAATTTCGTCTCAGCTCACCACTGCAAAAATGACAATTAAACAGCCGTCTAAATGTAAAGTGCATTTACAAGTTCTTTCCAAATTTTATTGTCGTTTGAAATCATGGACAGAATGTTGTGTCTTAAAACTGGGGCCAGCACCAACATGGTCCAAGTTGAGTATGATCCAGGGAGTGACTGGCCGTGTGACAGGGTCAATGTGGACAGGTTTTTTGGCTGTTTGTTGGTCTTTGGGCAGGGTTTTAGTGTTGATTTCCCTGATATTAAAACAATCATACGTTGCAACGAGCTCAAATACATGCAGTTGTCCATATTTTGGACAAGCCTTATATAGTGTGTCTTTACACGTCTAAAACGGTGAACAGTCAAAATATCGACTTTTAAATATCGTAGGGACAGAACATCGACATCAAGAATATCGACTACTAGAATATCGAACTGAAGGTAAGAAATATCGATGTTGCAAATATCGAAGTTAGTAATATCCATAGTAAAATTATCGATGTTAATAATATCGATATTTATATTAGTGCTATGTATTTTATATGTATGTGTTCTATATTTTCGGTTAAGTATTGTACTGTTTTTTAAAATATTTGTATATATTTTTTAGAAATTAGTAATATTTTTTAAAGTAAATTATGCATTTTAGTACCGTAGCGGGTTGTGGGTTTATAGGGGAATAGGGTGGGAAGTAATTTAATTATAGTAAATTAAATAATAATTTTTAGGAATTATTAATTATTTTGTAATTAAAGTTTGTGTTTTAGTTCTGTAGCGGGTTGTGGGTTTATAGGGGTATAGGGTGGGAAGTAATTTCATTGTAATTAATTAATTATTGGTTTTTAAAAAAATGGTATCGATAATTATTTTTTTGCTAATTAATTATTAATTGGTTATTAATTTTTATTAAATATAATTTATTGGTATTGATAGTTAGTTTTTTGTTAATTAATTTTTAATTGCGAATTAATTTTTATTAATGTATTAATTGAAAATTAAATTAATTGTGTGATATTTTATGTGGAGTGTGTTGTGTGTTTATTGGGAAATAGGGTGGGAGGTATTTAATATTGATAAAATAATTATTCATTTTGATTTATTTGTCATTTTGATTTTATTTATTGTTAATTTATTCATAAATCATTATTTAATTACAATAATTATTTGATTTATAAGTATGTTATTTTTAACACCTACGCTATACAACGTTTTACCTAATGTTGCACTCTCTGGAGTGGGAATAGTAATTTTTACCCCTATGCTATCAAACGCTTTCCCTACTGTTGCACTCTCTGAAGTGGCAGTAGTAATTTTTACCCCTACGCTATCCAACGCTTTCCCTACTGTTGCACTCTCTGGAGTGGGAGTAGTAATTTTTACCCCTACGCTATCCAACGCTTTCCCTACTGTTGCACTCTCTGGAGTGGGAATAGTGAGTTTTACCCCTACGATATCCAACGCTTTCCCTACTGTTGGACTATCTGGAGTGGGAATAGTAATTTGTACCCCCTACGCTATCCAACGCTTTCCCTACTGTTGCACTCTCTGGAGTGGGAATAGTTATGTTTACCCCTTCGCTATCCAACGCTTTCCCTTCTGTTGCACTCACTGGAGTGGGAGTAGTACATTTTACCCCTACGCTATCCAACGCTTTCCCTTCTCTTGCACTTACTGGAGTGGGAATAGTAAATTTCACCCCTACGCTATCCAGCGCTTTCCCTAGTGTTACACTCACTGGAGTGGGAATAGTAATTCTTACCCCAACGCTATCCAATGCTTTCCCTACTGTTGCACTCTCTGAAGTGGGAATATAAAATGTTACCCCTACGCTATCCAGCACTTTCCCTACTGTTGCACTATGTGGAGTAAGCATATATATTAATTTATATGTATATGTTTAATTTATTTTAACATTATGGGGTCCATTACGATGGCGGGCGGACACCACAACGGCAAACGGGACCGCCCGCAAGAGGTGTGGCATGCCTTTCCATGGGGGAGTCTCCGCCATGGAAAGGCATTGAAAATGCCACATGCTAAAATGGAAGGCGGTTGCTGCAAGGCACCGTCACCATATTATGGGCCGTTTCCACCCGGTAGGCAATCGGGACGATTGCCTACCGACGGAAAAGCTGAGAACGGTCTTTCCATCTGCCACGGTACCCCCGCCATGCTAATGTGGCGGGCGGTAAAAGGCCGTCCGGTGTGGTGTGTTGGTGGGTGGATCACCACCGCCTGTCAGGCAGTGGGGATCTGCCCACCATGCTAATGGGACTCTATATGTATTAGTTATTATTTTTAAACATGTTTTAATATTTTTAACTGTTTCTTTTAATTATATGTATTATTTACTTACTTTTACATTATTATTAAAACATTTTTAAAAACGATATTTGTAACATCGATATTTTTAACAACAAAAATGTTTTTTTGATATTTTTGTACTTACCACTATGTAGATAGAACTTCAATATTTTTGACATCGATATTTTTGTGTCAATATTTTTGCAGGTTGATTTTATGTCCGTCGATATTCTGTCAGACATTCGTTTAAAACTGCCCCAATTTGCAAACGTAGGCCTCTTTTTTAGCTTTCAATTTCACTAAAGGGGGCACTTTTATTTTAGTTCCCCGGCCTCTTCTCTGTCCCAGTGAGCATCTAAATAATGATTCAAATAAACTATTTGTTCATAAGGCAATGCCATCTAGTGGCAGATAATACCCACACAGGCTTCAGCTGCAGAAAACATTTTAAATTCTTAATTTAACCGATGTTTATCAAAAATATTTAAATGCTGAGAGCTGCAAAAAGAATAAAAAGTGAAGAAAAATGTTGATTATAGCTTTCATTTAATTCCATATGTAGAAAGGAAACGCATTACTCACCTGTAGGGGCTGTACAGTAAACGCATGCACACATCGTTGGTCAATCTATGCGCATTGTCAATTTATTTATAAAATGTATATCTTATATCTGTAGAAACTAGCGAAGACTATAGGTGGTGTATTCTCAAATTCAGTACGTAATCATTCATATTTTCACATTTTAGAAATGTTAAAATGTCATTAAAGCCATTATGTATTTGTTTTCGGCAGTTTTCTACAATGTGAATGGTACAAGTTGGATGTCAGAGTGCTATACAGAAGAAAGTAAAGAAATACATACATAAATTGAATAGTTAATGAAGCACAACACAACCTTACAATTAAGAACAGATATCTAGATACATGCCACAAAAAAGCAAAAATGATATGTACATATATTTGAACTATACAATTAGTGTAATGTAAAAGAATGGGGGTTGTTCACATAGGTTACTTTACACATGAGTAAATCTATTGGGCTCTATTCACAAACTTTATTTTGCAGTACATGTAGTGGTGCCAAAATAGCACTACTATAATATTACAAAATGCTGATCACAAACTTACCAGTGAAAATCTCTACTATCTTTTCTTTGGGGAGACTCTCATACATGTATGCTTACTACTTGGGGACCTATTATGATATCGGTTGGAGAGCCTCCGATCTGAGGTCGGAGGATTTCCGACCGAGATCATCAGTTTCGATTCCAACAGCCTAATTACGATCTGTGCGGTCGAAATTAAAACCGGCCTATTCATTCCGTCCGGCTGGACTCCGATAGACTCAAGGATCCCGTCATCCCAGCTGGAGACTGGCCCATAATCCCAACGGATGTGCGGCCGCATCGTAATTCTGCAGTCAGGACTGCCGAACTGAGGTCGCTCGGTCCCAATTCGGCGCTGATGTCAGTCGGAGGCAACTTCGATTGACATCATAATCGGTCCCTTGGAAGTAAATGCTAGAGGGACCTGGTGAAGTGGTTGAAAAATGTGGTGTACTTACTTCAACATTGGTGGGTTTTTGAAGCAGTAAGGAAAGGTGAAGGGATAGTTAGGAGGGGTTTGAGGGGTACTATGCGCCCACCCAGAAAGGAGTAAGGACATTGCTATTCACAAATTATGCTTCTAAAGTTACTACAGCCAAAAGTTGACCCAAAACAGAAATAAATGTGCTCAAGCTCAGAGCTAGAGTATGTCCAGCAACACTCATGGCCAACCACTAGTGAGTCAAAAGCCTTGCTTGGTACATAATGGAGGTATGGACTTAAAATAAAACCCCAGAGGAAATAACATTACATCACATTAGAATATTTAAACAATTTAAAATATAAATAAATATATTTTAATGTCACAAATCTATCTAAGAATACAAATGTTTTTATTATTTTAATTTAGCATAGTTCATTAACCTTTTTTAAAAACTGATGTACCTTTTTTAGGTCAAGCATTCGAGGCCTCTTGTAAACACTTTAGTATATACTTATATTTTATCTACTTTGTGGGCTCTGGAGATCAGCCCTAAGACTTGTCTGCTCCCGCTTATCGACCTTTTTTTCTGTTCACCTGCTTCTATTCATCTGTCCTGATAGAAAACAACCAGTAGAGGTCAGTAAAATACCAGAATAGCTTTCTGCTTGTTCAACTGCCTCTAAGTAGCTGTCTTGATAGAAAATGACCAGTAGAGGTCAGTTAAATACCAGAATAGCTTTCTGCTGAGAGAGTTTCTTTTTTAAAAATCTCTGGCAACTGCCTCTATTTAACTTTCTTGATAGAAACCGACCAGCAGCGGTCAGTATCATACCAGAATCACTTTAGGATTCTCTACATTCCAGCCCATAGAAATTGTCTTCCACGAGCACCCGTAGACAATAATATTATTTCAAATCTTGTATTTTCAAAGATATGACCACCGAAGGCCCTGATTTTATAGTGAAAACAGAGCTTTGGACTATACCATTTCCCGCTGAAAGGAAATATTTATCTCCATGTGTTCCCATACCTGGCGTGTCACGCAGTTTGGTGCTCACTTTCCCTCCATGTTAAAGAACAGTATATGTTTCAGCATCCAGGCTAATGTGCTGCATAGCTAAATACATATAAGGTCCCAAAGGCGAGACAGATTGCATTGCAAATGCTTGTTAATATTTGTTTTATTAAAAAGTACTTTTAATTAATTCTGAACATCTCTTTAAATAATTATCCATACATAATAAAGAATACATGTTTTACCTTTGGTAGGATTTTTCTAATTAAATCTTCATAAGAATATTTTTTATTTATTTAATGCATTTCAATTAATTAAATATTTGACACAAAAATAAGAATTAAGTAAATGGAGTTTTAACATTTTTTATTTTGTTGTCTATTTGAAATACATACATAAAATGAGTTTAAATTAATAATTAATTATTACCTTAAATTATGTTACAATTATTTTCAGGTTTAATAAATATTTTTACCTTTCCCCATACTTTCCCTTAGAGAGAGTACCACCACCCTCATGGAGCTCTCCCTCTGGCAAAATATAGGGAAGCTTTTATCAAAGTGAAAAAAAATACTAATTTAATAATTATTTTAAGTATTTTAAAATAAATCTCACCTAAAGTTAAATATGTGTAGTTTTAATTTAAAGTAATGTAACTTTTTCTTTACTAATTAAAGTTTCATTTATTTGTAATATAAAAACGGTTATTAAAAATGTATCTGTAAAATAATATGTTTTCAACTATATTTTCCAATTTTAAAATATCTATCTATCTATCTATCTATCTATCTATCTATCTATCTATCTATCTATCTATCTATCTATCTATCTATCTATCTATCTATCTATCTATCTATCTATCTATCTATCTATCTATCTATATTATATCCAGGAGGTTATACTTTAAATTACTGCCATCATTATTTTCTTTGGGAAGGTGTTACAGTGTCAGTCGTTGGCATGTGTAGTTCTAGACTTACTCAAGCTCATTTACAACAACAGTTTTGACTGTAGTAACTATAGAAATGCAATTTGTGAATAGCAATCGATTTACTCTTTTGTAGTTAGGTGCATGTCCTTCGCTAAACGCGACCCTACTCTCCCTCACCCTTTCCTTGCTCCTCCCAAATCCCCACCCTTTTAGTCATATGTATTCCCATGTTCCATCTTCTTCCCCATCCATCCCACATTTACTTCTAAAATGTTTATCTACCTGTGCGACGATCTCCACAAATAAAAGTTAGGAGAGAAAAAGGTGGCGGCCTCTACTTGTAAGTTTGATAATAGAATTTTGTAGTATGCTTGTTGTGCTACAAAATGTACTCCAAAATTCTGTTTGTGAATAGGCCCCATTGTGTCTAGAGCATATTCACCTAGGGGAAACATACGCATATACAACTAGATCACTGTCATCAACAGCAATTTTGTAAATACAGTAGGTGAGAGACAAGCTACATCTGGAACTCTTGGTGGAACCAAAGTGTTAGATATGGGATTTCTGGTTGGCTAGGGCTTGCGCCTAAGCCAGGCAGAAACCACCACTCTAGTCAGGGCAAGGGAGTTACATGCTGAAGATAACCCCCTTGGTAGCTTGGCACGAGCAGTCAGGCTTATCCCAGAGGCAATGTGTAAAGCGTTTGCGCAACACACACACACAGCAGCAACACACTAGGCACACTACAAAAAAAACTGCACACAAGGTTGTATCAAAAGTAGCCTTTGTATTATCATAAACACATTAGAATCATAATCACACATATACACTGTGCCAACTGGCACTAGGCAATATTCACAGGGGATTATATACATGACCAGGCCAATCAGACCACGGTCAGAACCATCATATCAGGTAAGTAAATCTAAAACACAACCAGTAACTACTGGTTCCATAATGACCTAAGCATTATCACCTTAGCATTTGACACCATCCTAAAATATCATAGCATGACATTAAGCATAATATTACGCATAAATCATATTAGGCATAAAACATATCAGGCTCAAACCTCATTAGCATAAACACATTACGCAATAGGCCTCACCAGCATAAACACTTTATACGATAATCTCATAAGAACCATAGACATCATTAGAGGCATAAACCAGAGTGCATAGATCACATTTGGTACTTTAGACATAAATCACATTAGGGCCCAGCGCCCTACCAGCTTACAACTGACCCCAGGTCAACTGGCCTTTCGCTGGGGCTCAAATGCTCTCTGCTCCAAAGTGTCAAGGCTGGCTGCCAATGCAGCAGAATCCCAAAAGCGTGCAATTGGGCAGGCCTAAACATGGCAGCTGCCGCTAATTCCGGTGCAGCTGTCCAGGCAAATATATGGGCACTGGCACTTACTGTGCCCTCTGGACCCCCACTGGGGCCCTAAAAGCAAATATGGCCAAAAGGAAAAACGGTGCTGGGCTCTGGGGCCCAACTCTGGGGCTCTCTCAATAAATGTAGCCCAATGTTGCAGTTGCCCGCTACGACGGCCCAACTAGGAACAATGAATCAGCCCTGGTACTCACGGTACCCTCGGGCCCCCACTGGGGCTCTGGAAAATAATTTGACCCCCGTTGCAGCTGCCAGAGCTCTCGCGGTGCAGCTGGGGAACTTGTCGCCTTTGCACCAACTGTACCTGGGGGAGTCCCGATCCCCGGGCTTCTCCGGATGCCATGAAAAGGAATATGGCCCCTTCGTTGGAGCGGCCCACTCTCCTGTGGGTCCACTCAGGCACCAGCAATGTGCATCGAACCTAGCCCCTCCCCTCGGGGCTCTTCGCACTCAGCCTCACTGGCCGGCTCCTCCGGGTTCCTCTGGACTCCCCAGGACTCCTTCCAGCAGGGGCAGTCCCCGCTCCACCAGGACCTTTTCGGATTGGCTTTGTGGGGGCCCTGGCTCCCATAAGCTCACGGGAGCCCTGCTGGACCACAGGCTTCCTCCGGCACCGTCTAGTGCGGGGTGGGCTCCCGCCTGGATTCTCCTTCCGGCTCGGGGGAGGCAGGCCAGACCCCCAACCAGGCACGGACACCTGACTTCCTCTGGGCCAATCTCGGTGATGCGGCAGCGGCTCCTCTTTGCAGCAGCAATGTGGGGTGGGCACCCGCTTGGAACCAATCACTTAAGCGTGGTGGGCACCCACCAACGGTACCAAACGCGGGGTGGGCACCTGCTGCTCCAAGGTGCAGAAACGCGGGTTGGGCACCCACTAATGAACACCACATGCTGGGTGGGCACCCGCCTCGATCGGCAAAATGCGGGTGGGCGCCCGCTGCCAAAAATTAGCGCATAAGCAGGGTGGGCACCCGCCAGCAAGCACCAAATGCGGGGTGGGCTCCTGCTCACAAATCAGCAGGTTAGAGGGAACCCCACATGCTGGGATTCCCTTCAGCAGCACGATGCATCATCCGCATGCTCCTCTTCTCCTCGCAATTCAAATCCAGCACTCAGAATGCGCCATGGGCTCACAGTCCTCAGACGTCCTGAAGGTTTAAGGGGGCAAAGCTGGGCCCAGGGAAATCAGCACACAGGGCCCTTCAGCAGGGAGGCAAGCCCTCGTGGCGGTTCCTCCTGGGCCCCCAGCAGCAGCAAGCCCCCGCAAGTTCAGGAACAACACCACCTCAGGGGGTCACAGCCCCTATATTTATACTCCATTGTGGCTTTGTCTGCAGTACATAGCTTTGGGGAACCAACAAAAACTGGTTCAGGGGGGAATTGGAGCACTCTGTTTTCCAGGCTCCTCTTCCCCTTTGTCAGGTGGGGGCTCGGTGATCAGACACACCACAGGGGGCGGAGCCAGCATTCACTAGGGCAGGCACAATCCTATTCAGGGACCAGTGACTCCTCCTCCCACTACTCCAAATGCAGATGTCCCATTCAGCCTAATGCTGACTCACCCTGCCCCTCCTGGAGCCACACACATCACACCAGACCCTGTCACTCAAACGCCAGACATGCAATTCACATCAGGCAGGCAGACACATAGCACACAGAAATGCCAACTTCTGAAAGTGGCATTTCTGAAATAGTTCTAATAAATCTGCGCACACCATTGCGTAGCATTTATTATCACTATTCCAAATATACCAAACTTGACCTCGCTGTGCCTCTCATATCAGGAATTACCACTGAAACACTTATCAGGGAATCCCCAATGCATTCCTATGGAGGGCAGCCCCACAGTAGTGAGAAACCAAAATGGCTGTTTGTCACTACCAGGACATGTCACACACTTAAGGTACATGCCCTATCTTTTACCTACAATGCACCCTGCCCATAGGGCTAGCTAGAGCCTACCTTAGGGGTGACTGGCAAGTAGTAAAAGGAGGGTCTCAGACATGGCACACACTTTAGGTGCCACGTCACAGCGGCAGTGACACTGCGCGCGCAGGCCCTGCAATGGCAGAGGCCTGAGATAGGTTTGAATGGCTACTTTGGTGGGTGGCCCAATCAGCGCTACAAACCCACCAGTAGCATTGAATTCACCAGCCCTGGGTATATGAGATACCACTTTACAAGGGACTGACAGGTAAATTAAATAGGCCAAACAGGTGTAGACCAATCTTACCATGTTTATCACAGAGAGCACACACACTTTACACTGGACAGCAGTGCTAAAGTGCCCAGAGTCCTAAAACCACCAACACCATATCAGAAAAAAGGCTAGGAGAAAGGCAAAATGTTTAGGGATGACCCTACAAAAAGGGCCAAGTCCAACACATAGTCATTTCAATTTTTTTAACCTTCTGTGAAAAGGCTTTGCCTGAGATTTTGGACCTTTGATTCCAAATCTGGAAGTGCTTCTATTTGAAGGATTGAGAGAACATTCTTTGGTTTTTGAAAAGAGGCCTTGCAGGAGAAGAGTCTTGGACCGTAATGAGGATCAGAGACCTCCAGAAGTTATGAGTTTCTTAGACCGGTAGTTCAGGTGCAAAAGAGGATAATAGCTTCACGTGTTATACACATAGGTGCCAATTCCGATCCGGTAAAAAAATTCCCCGTCCGACTCGTATCCGGATTTTTTTCCGTCCGAATCGTCAAAGTAGCGTACAAACTGCCAAGTACGATTTGAACGGAAAAAAGTCCATACGAATCGCATTGGGAAGATTTCCCCACACGTCCTCGGGTCGGGAAAAGTCACCGACACGTCCCCGGTCGAATAACCCACCGTGCGGAAAAATAAAGTCCGACAGCGCAAGTACGATCCCTCCCGTCCTCCCCATTTCACAACCGTACGCAAAAAACACCGTCCGAACCGAACTCCCATAGCAACCATGGAGACATGTGCCCGCATACGCGCCGAACACCCCACCACCCCCCCGCCCGCGTATGTACGCACCGAACCCCCACCCCAGCAGTGCATGTACGCCCCGAACCCCCACCCGTGTATGTACGCCCCCGAACCCCCACCCGTGTATGTACGCACCGAACCCCCACCCGTGTATGTACGCCCCGAACCCCCACCCGTGTATGTACGCACCAAACCCCCACCCCAGCAGTGCATGTACGCCCCGAACCCCCACCCGTGTATGTACGCACCAAACCCCCACCCGTGTATGTACGCACCAAACCCCCACCCCCAGCCGTGTATGTACGCCCCGAACCCCCACCCGTGTATGTACGCACCGAATCCCCACCCGTGTATGTACGCACCAAACCCCCCCAGCCGTGTATGTACGCACCAAACCACCACCCGTGTATGTACGCCCCGAACCCCCACCCGTGTATGTACGCACCCAACCCCCACCCGTGTATGTAGGCCCCGAACCCCCACCCCAGCAGTGTATGTACGCCCCGAACCCCCACCCGTGTATGTACGCACCGAATCCCCACCCCAGCAGTGTATGTACGCCCCGAACCCCCACCCGTGTATGTACACACCCAACCACCACCCGTGTATGTACGCACAGAACCCCCACCCGTGTATGTACGCACCAAACCCCCACCCGTGAATGAACGGACCGAACCCCCCCCAGCCATGTATGTACGCACCGAACCCCCCCCAGCCGTGTATGTACGCACCGAACCACCACCCGTGTATGTACGCACCCAACCACCACCCGTGTATGTACGCACCGAACCCCCACCCGTGTATGTACGCACCAAACCCCCACCCATGTATGAACGGACCGAACCCCCCCCAGCCGTGTATGTACGCACCGAACCCCCCCCCAGCCGTGTATGTACGCACCGAACCACCACCCGTGTATGTATGCCCCCGAACCCCCACCCGTGTATGTACGCACCGAACCCCCACCCGTGTATGTAGGCCCCGAACCCCCACCCCAGCAGTGTATGTACGCCCCGAACCCCCACCCGTGTATGTACGCACCGAATCCCCACCCGTGTATGTACGCACCAAACCCCCCCCCAGTCGTGTATGTACGCACCAAACCACCACCCGTGTATGTACGCCCCGAACCCCCCCCAGCCGTGTATGTACGCCCCTAACCCCCACCCGTGTATGTACGCACCGAACCCCCACCCGTGTATGTACGCACCGAACCCCCACCCCAGCAGTGTATGTACGGCCCGAACCCCCACCCGTGTATGTACGCACCGAATCCCCACCCCAGCAGTGTATGTACGCCCCGAACCCCCACCCGTGTATGTACGCACCCAACCACCACCCGTGTATGTACGCACCGAACCCCCACCCATGTATGTACGCACCAAACCCCCACCCGTGAATGAACGGACCGAACCCCCCCCCAGCCGTGTATGTACGCACCGAACCCCCCCCCCAGCCGTGTATGTACGCACCGAACCACCACCCGTGTATGTACGCACCCAACCACCACCCGTGTATGTACGCACCGAACCCCCACCCGTGTATGTACGCACCAAACCCCCACCCGTGTATGAACGGACCGAACCCCCCCCAGCCGTGTATGTACGCACCGAACCCCCCCCCAGCCGTGTATGTACGCACCGAACCACCACCCGTGTATGTACGCACCCAACCACCACCCGTGTATGTACGCACCGAACCCCCCCCAGCCGTGTATGTACGCACCAAACCACCACCCGTGTATGTACGCACCCAACCACCACCCGTGTATGTACGCACCGAACCCCCACCCGTGTATGTACGCACCAAACCCCCACCCGTGTATGAACGGACCGAACCCCCCCCAGCCGTGTATGTACGCACCGAACCCCCCCCCCCCAGCCGTGTATGTACGCACCGAACCACCACCCGTGTATGTACGGCCGTACCCACACCCCACCAGGGAATGTACGGACCGTGCCCCCACCAGTGCATGTACGGACCGAACTGACACGAAAAACACACGTACTGAACCAGGACAAACCATATTTACACAAGGAGAGTCAATTAGAGTTTTCCCACACCACCAAACATGCCCAACAACCCCACAAACATCACATACACTGACCTGCAACTGCCAAACTGCCAAACAGAGGCCCAAAACTCAATCACTCCTCATAACACACCCACACAAATTTCAAACACAGCCACACCCACAAATGGACCAATAAAAATGGACCACACACACAAACCATGAGCCTTTGCAACAGACCCACTGCTGCCAGAGCCCACAGACGACCCACACCACCATACTTGAACCTCACACTTGCATACCTTCACACAACCACCTACACAAACACCCCCTCATCACATTCACACACACACCTCCACTACCACACCCACACACCCACAACCATCCACACCCACACCCCCACAACCATCCACACCCACACCCCCACAACCATCCACACCCACACCCCACGCCATGTCCACCACCAAGAATCCAAAGTTCACAAAGGAGGAGCTGGAGATCCTTGTCGACGAAATCCTCAGAGTCGAGCCACAGCTCTTCGGAACATTGGTCAGACAGACCAGCATATCCGAAAAAACGGCCATGTGGCAGAGGATTGTCGATTCTGTGAATGCTGTTGGGACCACCAGAAGGACCAGGCACGAGTGCCAATCCAGGTGGTACGATCTGCGGAGGACGGTCAAGAGGAAGATGACTGACAATCACAACCAGGGGAACATCACTGGAGGAGGGCCGCCCCCCAGACCGGTACAATACCATCCCTGGGAGGAGAAGGTGATGTCCACGCTGGCGGTGGAGGGACTACACGGACTACCAGGACTCCCAGACCCTGGTGAGTACACAAACAACTCACCTCACATGGGGGGGATGCCATACACAATCAATCATGCATGCCACCCCCCCCAAGCCACCACCGGACACAACAACACTCCACAAACACACACATGCCACTAGCGCCTCCATGCCCCATGCATCAATCAGGGCCATGCCAAGTCACAGGCCACACAAAACACCAACACAACACAGGATGTGGCCGATGCTGGGAGTGGGGGCATCAAAACTAACATTGAGCAACTCACAAGCACACAACAATGCCCTCAGCCCATATGGCCCAGGGCACAGCCATACAAACTGTGTGTACCCACACAGTACTGTCTTGCCTGCAAATGGTGGCTGCCATGCAGGATGACATGGGTCTGAAGGCACAATTTGCACATAACAGCAGACAATGAAGATGCATCGCTCTGATAGAGTCACAGCACACACCGCCACAGCAGCAGCCTACACTCAGACACACTGCCCAATGGGTGCCCGGAGAACAGGAACTAACTCACATGAACAAGCCAATGGCCATTCAAAGACCGGCTAACTGTGTGTGCCCAGGAAGCTGGCCTGAGGTGACAGAGGGTGACAAATAGAGGGAGGGAGAGGGGGAATGAGAGGGAAGGAGACAGAGGGGGACACAGGGAGACAGACAGAGGGAGGGAGTAGGGTGACAGAGGGAGACCGACAGAGGGAGGAGGGTGACAGAGGGAGGGAGGAAGGGAGACACAGGGAGACTAAATCACCCTTGGGTGGTGTGGCCATGTCCACTCGTCAGCCGGTGGACTGTGTGCATGCAGACAAGGTCTGGCAGTGCCTCAACCCCCCCCTTACCGTAGATGAAGACCGGTCCATGTGTCAA